>NC_079148.1:112570531-113789531 GCF_945859685.1 Eupeodes corollae
TTATTTATTTTGATTCAATCGAGAATTCAAAGTATAAATCAACTTCCTTATAGTTAAATCCTTCCCCCGACAAAGATAAAAAGGATAATTTACTAATAAAATATTCTACTATGCTCATTTGAAAATGCTCGTAAAATCCTTGCTATCGAAGTGCATATTAGAATGCTGTAAAAAATATCAATTGCATTTCGATTAAGGTTATACAAAGGATATCTTTCATTGTCCTTAGTTTTTTTCTTTACTACAAAATACTCACTTGTAAAAGTGCAATCTATGAAATGATGATGTAATAATTCTTCCTTATATGAGTTTAATATGGGTCACGTATTAGTCTGGTTTGGTTTGGTTTTCATATATTATGATGGAAAATTTTCCTTAAACATATTGGAAAAATATATGTATATTATATTCGTTGCATTTTGATATGCGAGCTAGGAACTAGAGCTGATGAATATTTAATAAGCTTTTGTCATCATTATGCTTAGCAGGAAAATATGGAGAACCATCAGGATATTGTCTGCCATACCAGTAATTGATATACAGCTTGGAATAGATAATGTTAAGGATAAAATAATAAATTGTCTCTCCTTGTTCTACTGCTCCACTCGTATGTGGATGTGGTGGTTAAAAAGTGCTAAATTTAACTAGGCTAATGATTTTAGAATTGCTATGCTTGTTATTTTGATATTAGGAATATAGAAAATATCAATCTGGAAAAAAAACGACAAATTTATCACTTTATTCTGCACTGATTGTTACGCATTGTTTACGATGGTAAACTATGTGAAACTATATAAGGATAATCCCAAAAGGACTCAATGGAATGGAAATTCAAAACAAAAGGGATTTAAATCTGAAAACTTATTTTATTTAAATATCTGAAATAAATCCTTTATGTGTGTTAGGAATTTTAAGTTTTAATCATGGATTACCATGGACACAATTTACCAAGAGTTATAGCATATGTGTTTTTTATATATACTAAGGTCTCTACGTTTACATAATGTACATACATACGTATATTGTGTGTAAAGAACTCTCCTTTTGCTAAACTCCGATTTAATTCGACGTATTTCTAATAATCAGAATCAGTATACCGGATCAAGAAGGGGAACAAAGGAGTTAAGAGTTGAGCCACCATAAAAATTTTAAAAACTTTAATTTTAAAAAGTACCCAAAAGATTAGATGTAATTGAAAAACATGCTCCGTTTTCAAATTTGACTATTAAAGGTATAAGAAAATCATTCATGACATTCTACTACTCAAAACTTCAAACTTGGTTCTTTTAACACCGCATTTTTAAGTTCGTCTAATTGATAACTTAGGAACTTTTCAAGATATTCACTTAAAACTTTGTACTATCAATATATATATATTATATATATATCAAAAATCGTACGTTAATCTAATAGAGTCAAAATTTCTTAAATGGGGTTCTTAGAGTCGTAGTGTTAAATTTAATTTCATTCAATTTTGCATAATCCCAAAGATTTATACCAACAAACTATTTCTCAAAATAATTTTACAAAAATTTAATTTTTGCAGAAATTATTTACAATTGATTTTTAAAGAAATCTAGTGCAGAAAAATTGATTGATTATTAAAAGTAATTTAATAATACGATTCTGCTCTCAATTTTTAATTTTTCAAGAGATATTTGAGCAGATAGTAATTTTTTATCAAGTTTTAGAATTTTTTTTTAGGTTTTTATTTTTTGTAAGAAAATTGTCAATTCGATTTACATCAAAATTAAACTTAGGGGGTATTCTAGTGTAGAGTGTAGGTTTTTGAAGCGTTGTATAAAGGAAACAAAAAATATTTTTAGTATACATTTTTTTATCATTTGTTTATTGATTTGTTGTTCATACATACAAAAATTAATTAAAAAAAAAATTATAATTAACAAAGTTACAAGCCGTTCAAAAGATACACATGTAAATAAAAGAGGGTGTCCTGGCGTGCATCCTACCAACCCTCCTAGTGATCTGACAAACAAAAACCAGACGGATTTTTAATTATTATAGATGTCGCAAGGGTCAAACCCTTGGATAAGTTAAAAAAAAAATTTTTTAACAAAATGGCAGCAGTTTAAAAAAAAATTTTCTTGTTGCATATTTTCCAACAATTCCGAAATTTTTTAAAAATACTAAGTGAGAAGTTATATTTTTAGGAAAGGACCAATCAGCAATAATCAGCAATTCCTGCTCCATATAAAAATCCTTCCTCTACTTCAAAATACTCAATCGATGTTCTCTAATGAAGACGAACAGTTCTACTCTCCTTTGACGCCTCTGAAGTCCGGAATTCCGAGCGCTCGATACGCGCTTCGTCCCGTCTCGTTGCAAAAGCATTAGCTTCTGGGCCAAGCGTGATTCCCATCACAGCTAAGATTTTTGATATGGTTATATAACCTTCATTAAAAATACTAACTGCGAAGAAAGTGGCAATTTCAATCGTCTTCAGCCCAGCGTGAATGTGCTTCGGAGCAAAAGTCCAAATCAATGAATTCAACGATTCGTTATTATTTTGGGTTTCAGAACCCAAACATCGTTCCAATAAAGAATCAGCTGATAATCTTCGATAAATTGGTTTTATTACTTGTATAAAGTTATCATTTAGAGGAGGATTTTTATGGTCAAATTCTTCAATGGTGCCGTTTTCTACTGCTTTCTGATACTTGCACCAACTAGGTGAACAATTCATGTGTTGAGGATTTTCGTTAGTTGAATATTTATGAAAGTAGGTTGCCCACACATCTCTCTTCATGTCTTCAACAGAATTTGGATTTCGACGAATCGCCAAACCATAATATAAAGACAATTCATTGATTAGTTTATCAGTGAGTTTACCAGCGCCTTTGCCACCGTTTTGGCCTTACGTAACCGTGAACCCATGCGTTTCTGAACGTGCCCAACACACTCTTTTTTTCTACCACCGGATTATCATTTTAGGGGTTAATATCAAGAATGCCTTTAAAAGTTTTTTAGTTACCATCTCCGATATATCGGATATATTTGGCATTATGCTTGCTTTCCGATCTCCCAAACATTTCAACAATCCCATCAACTACCATTTTCCAGCGCATCCTTTATGATTTATGGTTCATACTTCTTGATGCTCTTCATACCAATCTCGATAAGCTTCGATGTCATCATTTTTTTTGTGTTTCCATAGATTACACCCTTGACAAAAACTTGATTTACTATCGTACTGTACTTGCCGATGAGTGTAGTAACACCAAAGAGAGAATTGAAGCCCCGTTTTTTCCAAGTGCCATCGCCGGAAACAGTCAAATGATTAGGATTAGCGTGAGGATCAGACTCAAATATTAATTCCTTTTCCTCTCTTACGGCTTTTGAGATAATTTGATCGTAAACTGCTGAATCGGCCGTGTATAAATTATCAAGACGACTGTAGTATGTACCAATAGTCAAGCCTTGATAAATGTCCATCATACAACAAAATATGTTTATACCTTCCCTTCCAACTCCTAGCAATCTCATAGCTGCTACAATTCTTTGATTTACTTCAAATGCTTTATTTATAAAGGGCAATGATTGAATATATCGTACTTGCTCACACTCACATTGTAAAGCAATTTTAAAGCCTACCCCACGAGCAGCTACACGACTAAATTTTACCTCGTTTTTACATGTAAAGCACAGAATCAATATTGAAAGCATGGTAAAAACAGAAAAAAATTCTAGAATACAATAACCGTAATTGTTATTAATTATAACTTCCTCATCCTGTTAATAATTAAAAAATTTCTTAATTTTGCTGCAGATGTACTTGTGAAACTGATTTCTTCTTCTACACTAAATTTATTACCTGAAAATCTCCTTTTTTTGATCTGCATGGCCGTACAGAACTGAATTTCGAAGATTTTCTATCCATTTCACAAAATAATTCACTTAAAAAATAAACACGTTGTCAGAGCTAGCACTTTCACTCACTATAAAGGTTGCCAAAATAATACTAAAAGGACAAAGAAGTTTCTGTGACCTTCAAACCAGGTTTCTTTGACCTTCAATTAACTTGTGAAATAATCGGAATATTAAAAAATCCTTTTAAACGCATATTCTTGAATGTCTAAATTTTGGAAATATGAAAAAAAATGTTGTTTGTTTTTTTCAAAATTCTACACTAGATACCCCCTTAATGTTGGAAACAAAATTTTTCAATAAATTAATTTAAAGTCAAGATTTTAAAGTCGAAAACCAATTTTTTGCAACTTTTGTTAAAAAATGGTGTCCCCGATTTTTCTCAAAAATTTTACTGAGTGTTAAAAACAATATTTGTAAAAAGATAAATTTAGTTCAGATTAATAATCTTAAAGTTTTCAAAAGATGTTTGAGTCCAAAATCAATTTTTCCCTACTTTGAGTAATGTTTTTTTTAGGTTTTTATTTTTTATAAAAAGAAACTGTCAATTTTATCTGATTTGAAAAAGTTATTCTTTGTTGCACAAAATTGTTTTGGAGATAAAATTAGTTTTTGTTCCTAAAATCTACGAGGTGAAATTTTTTTTCAGTTTTCTTGAAAAACCAATAATTAAAAAACAAATACAATAACATGAAACAAAAACAACTACCACTTAATTTTTTGAAATTATGCAGCTTTTTTCATTATTATTTGTATAACAAAATTTATTTGAAGTCGATATCTCTTTTGGTCGAAGAATAAAACGTCACGAACATACTTACGACATACGTTCGAACGTACGTAAACACACACGAGCAGACATCTTTTTAAAAATCTTTTATTTCGACTCTAGGGACCTTAAAGCGTCAATAAATATCAAAATTTTCAATTCGACAAATCGGACCAATTACAATAATTACAATAATTTCCTTTGGGAAGAAAATAAAAAAGATTAATCATGATCTTAGCTCTGTATGTTCCTTACATAAAAATGATGAAATTTGTTTTCAAGTTATAAACTTAAATTTCAACAGATAGAATACATTCATGTTGTTTTTGAATGTTTCCTTGTTCCTCATTTGATCTACGAAAATGTTAATTTTTGGGATATTTTATTAAAAACCTAAAAGACAATACGAGATACGTGGAATAGTCCCCCTCCTTCCAACAATAAATTCCAAATCCGCTACTGCTCACACCTGCGGTAATTATGCACGCTCAAAACACACTACCTATCAAAACTTTCGCTACAATAACTTTTCACAAAATTAATTGAGATGTTTCAAAACCCAAAACATACTTTTTTGTAGAGTAGTTTTATGGAATTTTGCTATTTTTAATCAAAATGCAAAAAAAAAAAACAAAAAACAAAACAGTTTCCGCATAAATTTTCATTAGATTGCTAACATCACAACAGAATTTCCTTTTCATTAGAATTTTCAAATGCTCTCCATCTTTTTTTTTATTTTAATAACTCACTAAAAATGTAACATCCATCAGGCAACAAAAACTAATCTAGTGAATTTGTAATTTTTGTCAGGATTATAATTTTCGAAACAACGAAAATTATGTAGGTGTTACATAATTTTTGTCAGTTACAGTTGTGTGCCTTTTGGCTGTAAGTTACATCGAAATAGGTACAAAGATGGAATAAGGTGTTGCACAGGGAAAGAGAGACAGTGTCAGAAGAAAATTCTGTGTATAATATCACGTTCCAGAAATAATCTCTTAATTCTACCCAAAACGAAGAAACTTTAAAAGAATTATTGTATCAAGTTGTTATTATGGTAGATTGCATTCATCACTGCTAAGAACTTTATATCTCTCTCATCTTGAGATGGTGTTGGTGATGTTTTACAACGTACACACACACATATTCTTACATACATACCTACTGATTTTTGTACTTTGCTGAGGTTGTAAGGACATTTATTTTGAAGGCGCATAACAAATACCTAAGGATTTTCTTCTACTTTTTCGGGATTAAGTGAAGCAACAGAGCCTGATGGAACAATGAGGAGGGTATGTGGGGATGGTGTGAGATGGAAATAAATTGGTGGCATTTATTTAATTTCATTTAAGAACGTGATGTTTTCTTATTTATATGTATTTCCTTGAGAAAGTATTTTACGAGAGTTCCCATGTTGATTAATGAGAATGAGCAATTTGTGCAAATGGACGGAAACCAAACCAGAGCGCAGAAGAAGATTTAAACATTTGTTTTTATTCGTTTTTTAAGCTCGGTTAATATATTAAGATTTTTGTATTCGATTGGAGTTGAACAATATTATGTATAAAGACCTGTTGATGGATAAGTGTCATGTTTTACATGTTATAATCATGTCGTATGGGTTAGCAAATCAAAAGTTCATATTATCAAGGGAAAATTCAGGTTTTGGCGATGAATATTAAAAGAATTTGAGCCTTCTTTAGAATAAAATAGAAGTCGAGAATTTTTTTTTTTCGGAATTGGGATGAATTTTGACTGAATTAAGAACCATTAACCCATTTTTGGGATTCTAACCTAGGACGGAAGTATACATGGTCGGGCGTGGTTACTTCCTTATCTTGCAACTGAGGGGCTATTAATAGTAGAGCATTGTTTTACGGTTTGTTTGAAAGCACGTTATCTAAGGTTTTCGTTATGACTAGTTAAGTGTCAACAATGCGGTGGACAAAGGAAGAGCGGGCATTCGCCGTGGAGGCCTACTTTTCTTTCAGCGGTTCGATCATCGCAATTCAGCGTGCTTTCAGAAACCATTTCAATATCTCAACTGCAGGTCGTGTGCCTGATCGGAAATCGATTTGGTTGTGGGTGGACACGTTCAGGAATACTGATAGTGTGCAGAAGAAACATAATTGACCTTCCAGAACCATCAGGACGCTAGAAAACATCGAAAGCGAAAGGGCGGCTATTTTTAAATCCCCTAGGCGATCTGCACACAAATATTCGGCTGCTTTAAAGACTTCTAGTCGCACAATGAGACGAATTCTTCATGAAGAACTTAATTTTCACCCACACAAATTGTCAGTGGTGCAAGAACCTTATCCACACGATTATATTGCCCGAAAAAATGCATGTGGAGCCTTCCTCAAAAACCTGTTTTCTTTAGTGACAAGACACATTTCCATATTTCATGATGTGTGAGCAAACAAAACATGCGGTATTGGAGGCCCACTAACCTGAGAGAAACTCATGACAAAACGTGTGATTGTTTGGTATGCAATATCCAGAATCGGCTTTACTGGCCCATGGTTCCTTGAAGAGAACGAAAGAGCAGTCAATTCTGAACGTTATGTAAGCATAATTGTGGATTTTTGTCTGCCCAAACTTGAAGAAATGAACGTAGGGGAAGTGTGGTTTGAACAGGATGGCGCCCAGCTCATACGGCAAGAAGGTGAATGAGGCGATCATCAGTGGCCAGCACGATCGCCAGATTCAGCCCCATGTAATTTTTTTCTGTGAGGGTACCTTAAATCGGTGGTATACACTGATCGTCCGAAGACTCTTTGTCATCTTAAAAATAATATTCGTACTGCTATCGCCGACATAAGCACAGATATGCTGGGAAAAGTGGAAAACAATTTTAAATTCCGACTATCTTAGTGCCACCTTCGAGATGTCACCAAATAAAGTAAAACTTCAAATGTACTTCTATACACGGAAAAAATATAAGACATACATAAGTTTTCCAATAGGTCCATTTTTTAAAATTATATTTAGCTATGATAACCATTTCTAAGTGAATTCATGCTATAAATCTGAAAAAAATTGGTGTTGTTTGAAATGTTAACACTTAAAAAATTTCATAAGTTATATATGTAATAACAAACTAATGAATTCGAGATACTACAGAGTCCAAGTCCATAACACACATTCGGACAAAAAAAATCAAACCAAAATTAAAATTTCAGCTATGACTTAATAAAATGTTTTCTAAACAAAACTAAAAACACACACCCGAAAATATATTATGACTAGCTGACCCGACACACTTTGTTTCGTCATTCTTATCATTTTTAGAGATGATTTTAAGTACGTTGAATACGGAATAATGGGAAATTTTTGTCTGAAATCACATGTAAGGAGTAACAAAGTGCGGCTGTCTGTCGTTGTTTTTTATATCTTTCAATGTCCTGTTCAACGCCTCAAGGGAATGTTTGTGTGCCATAGTGCATTAATCCTAGACGATAATTTTACACTGTTTCAGCACTGTGTTTTTTATATTTAGTGGCAGTTTAAAGGATTTGTAGATATCCAAAGACACCTGGGACAAAATTACACACAGCAGAGCACTAAAAATAAATATGAATATTGAATTTGATGCTCATCGGAGAACGGTTTAGCGAAGTGGGTATAAAACAGCTCAAAAGGTAGTGCAGAGGTGTTTGAGACGAGATAGGAATGCCAGATTAGACAAATTGGCAGAAAGCGCTGAGGAAGTTGCAAGATGAGGTATCGCGAGGATGCTGTACATAATCACTAAAGACCTTATAGGCCAACAAAATATTGTCAACCATCCTGTTCGTGACACGAACGGTAGTCTTTTAGTGTCAATGGAACATCAATTGCGGAGGTGGAAGGAACACTTCTGTACATTGCTGAATGATCACCAGATTGCAAATGCAAACGCTAATGCAAATCATCAACTGCCGGACATACGTAGATCTACAGAGGCATAAATATTGACCCCCCGACATGCAGGGAAATAAGAACCGCGAAACACCTTTTAAAGAACAACAAAGCAGCTGGGCTGGATGGTATGCCTGCAGAATTCCTCAAAGTGGAACTCGACTTGGCTGCCGGTATCTTACTTGTTAAGTCTGTTTGGAAAAACGAAACCTTTCCCAGGGAATGGAAGGACGGGGTAATCGTCAAGCTACCAAAAAAGGTGATCTTAAGAACTGCAATAACTGGCGTGGAATCACCATTCTGTCCGTATTTCCAAAGTTAATGGCAACCATAATTTTCGAGAGGATAGATAAAATCTAAGATCGAGTCTACGGTCAAGAGGCATCAAGTGGGATTTCGTAGTGCTCAATCATATGTCGACCACGTTAACACTTTGCGAATTATTCTTGAACAATCGTTGGAGTGCCAATCGCCGCTTTACCTCATGTTCATCGATTTTGAAAAGGCCTTCGACCGCGTTAGTCGTTATGTTAATTGGAGATTGCTCGTTGCTAGAGGCATTCCTGATAAAATTGTAGCTATAGTAAAAAAGGCCTTACAAAAACGCAAAGTGTTTCATTTTGCACAACGGCCAGCTTTCCGATGCATTTGAAGTGCGACAGGGAGTAAGACAGGGTGATGTATTGTCACCGATTCTTTTTTTGCTTGCTACTGATGATGTTATGACTGCTACGGGAGGTGAATAGGAGAAACTGGGTATCCCATGGCAACTCAAGGAAACATTAAACCATTTGGACTATGCTGACGACATATGCTTAAGAGAAATGGAGACCCCAGCCAAACGTGTCACTCTCTTCAACAAAATGGGGAGGTGGCTGGCTCGAGGATTAATGCCAGTAAAACTAAGTTAGTGCACACCAGCTGAAACCAACAACAACAGGTTATTGTGAGACAAATGGCAGTAGAAGAGGTCACCCAGTTCAACTATCTGGGAAGCTATTTGCCACTCGATAATGGAACGGACCTTGATGTCACCGATAGAATAAATAAAGCCCGTAGTGCATTCGGAATGCTTTCTAAAGTGTGGAATTCTAGGAAAATAGCGCGTCGTACCAAGTTATAGTTGTTTGAGTCCAACGTGAAATCCGTGCTGATATATGCTTGCAAAACGTGGAAGTGCTCTGCTGGCTGTTAACCGCTGTCTACGTTACATCCTGAACATCCGGTGGCCACAAACCATATCTAACGATGAACTGGGCAAACAAAAGTAGATGTTGACATCGCGCAGAGAAAGTGGCGCTGGATTTGCCATACATTGAGGAAGCCGGACGACAACATAGCAGAGCAGTGTTTTTAATATAATACTCAAGGTAAAAGGTGGCCTAGAAGGCCAAGAGAAACATGGAGATCATCTATCATGAATGAGGCTCGGTGCCAAAACTTGAAGACGTGGTCCTAACTAAGGTATCGTACTAGGAAAAGAGAGCGATGGAAGGAACTGGTTGCCGCCCTATGCTCAAGGATGAGTTAAAGTGCTGCTACTAGCAGCCGGAGACGAAGAAGAAGTTTAAATACTGAATGAACTGTTCTGCCTCCATCCAATAGAGTTGCCGCAATCTCAGAAGATGCAACAATTTAAGCGATATTATTATTCTATCGTACTTTAGCAAGAATTATCCAAATGAGGAATGTTTTGCCAGTTTCACCTGTTGCATTAAGAAAAAAGAATCCACTTTGTCCTGCCGAAACGATCATAAATGGTTCATTGCTCCTTATTCTTTGCTGCCATTTATACAGTATTATATTGTACTTCACGATTCAATTCAGTGTCTATTAAAAAAGATGCATTTCGATTTGGTGGATGCATGCCGAATTGACTGAGTAGTAAGTTAGCAATGATAACGCAAAGATCCTTCATAGCAATCAATGCTTCATTGCACATATCGTCACTAAATACTATCGTGAGATCAGTGCACCGTGTACAATGTTGACAAAATTTAACCATAGCACTTAAGCATATAAAAAATAAATAAAAACCTATTCTCAGATCTACCGAATTTATATGCAAAATTTAATTAAAATTGGTCAAGCTGTTTCGGAGGACTATGGCAACTAACACTGTGACAGGAGAACAATTTTCTATGAGGATTGCACTGAAAAAAGATTCATAACTTTGTATGTGGTATTACGTGTGTTAAAATTTGTTTTATGTTTTTTCTCCACTCCAAATTTAGAACACTTTTTATAAAGTGTAAACAAGACATGTAAATAAGCTTTCCATTAAAACTTAGTTTTGTTTTAATTTTCTCGAAACTCAATGTATATGCTCATATGTAATTTCGATGTACGTAATATTTTTTAATATAAAATTGCAATTTCCTTAAAGTAAACAAACAAAATTTAATTTTACTTTCTGTTCTACGAATTTAAAAAAAGTGAGTATACGCCCAGGTGAACCAAATTAGTTTTTTTTGTTTTACCATTTCGGGAGAATATAATTACACCATATTTACGCCTCTTAGCTATGCACCTACTTCCGAAAATTGTATCTTCCATTAAAACTTTGAAATTGAAATCTCATTATGGAATTTTCCAGGAAACTAAAAGCTACCTAAAGACCACATCAACGACAAAATTAACATAAAAATTCATTTAAATACCATCGAAATAATTCTTTGATTACAAAAAACCCTTTTGTTTTGCATTACCTCAAATTGAACAAAACCGTTTCCAAGAAGGGAGTTAGTCATTGCTCATTAGAGTAAAACACCAAAAATGTGGTGTCAAATTTACCTTCTCAAAATAGACGAATGTATAAAGTCTCTCACATTGAAAGACTATTTTTAACGAATTAATTTATTTGTTTTTTTTTTATTAAATTCACAGAACTCGAAAAGTTTTCATTATTTAATGGAATTTTATGTGTCTCGATCTCAAGGAATGTAATGAAATATTTTTCATTCTGCATAATTCTGAACTTTCAACAAAGACAGAAATTATTTGATACATATTTTCTTACAAATAAATTCAAATAATTTTAACATACCAAGATGCTGCTATGCATTTTTGTTAACTTAATCTTTTGTAAAAATTCCAAAAATGTCCATTTCTATATTATCATGAGCATGACCATCATGATGACAACATAACATTTATTCTTTCTGATGATGAAAAATCCAACCATATGCCAACAAGACGTTGATTTATATCGTTTTTTGTTTCTTATGAAAATAAAAGGTTTTATCTTGGAACTTGGAGACAGCAATGGACGTGATGTGAATTGGAAAATTCAGTTACATTCCTAGAAAACACAAGAAAACATTTAATGCAAAGGACATCACGAGGGGTTTTTTCTGTGGGTGAATGATTTGTATACCATTACATTTGTTTTGGAATAAGTCAGTTAGTTATATACGAAGCTTGGTTATAATAGATGGCATAATATTTTCATCAACTCTTTGTATAGCACCAGAAATGGAGGCGGTTATGGTTACATGAAGATGCTTCGTCTAATAACTAAGTAAAATGTTAAAATCGTGAGAAGCTTACTTACGTATAGACACTTGTTTCTTTGTGAGTCCTAAACTTACTCCTGCGACTATGTCGCTCCTACTAATGACAACTTTGGGTGATGATAAATTAGGGCTTTAATTAGAAGATAAACGATATTGGATTTATTTCAGAATTCTAAGTTCACTGTTTTGTTTGTTGGTATATGGTTCAGAGGATGTAGGGTATGTAGGTGTGGATGGTGTCTATGTCCACAGTCAACCTTCATATTATACAAAATCAATAGAAGAAAGTTGACCCATGTACATAGAGCATTTCAAACACAACATTATTCACTTCCAATTTAAATATTATATTCAACGACAATGCACATAATGCGGGTTTGAGAAAACTTAATATTCAGCAATTTACGTGCAGACATAAGACACAATTATCTAAAAAGAGGGATTTTCGTGCTTTAGTGTAGACTGTCTGGGATCGATCGCAGCAATTAAGAATTGTTATTAAAATTATCAACTAATCGTTAAACGTACACATAAAGTCTTAACGTCATTAGTGAAAGCTGAAAGGTTCAAACTCAAGGAATATTAATATAGAAATATGACAAAATTTGGGACAAGTCTGGTATTTTTGTATAAACATTAATGGTTATTTTTGGCATATTAATTAAAATCATATCATTAAAAATATACATTGAAGTTTATTTTGTTAAAGTGTCTCGTCAATCTGTAGTGAACATGAGTCTTTTAGATTTGGTGATAAGATGTTAGTCTTTAATAGTTTGCTTTTTTTAATGAAAGTTATATTTCTTTCTTTCTTTAAAATGAAACGTTTTTACTAATTGGCCAAGCTTAAAATTAGTTTTTGAAATTAAAAACCAAATTAGTGAAAATGTAAACAATTAATGTTTTTGATTGATGCACAATATTAAAAAAAAAAGACTGGATAAATTGCTGTTGTTTAACATACACTTACTTCATTGCAAAATTTGTTCACAATAATCAAATGTTAATACAAATATTTCGTTTAAAGTAAAATAAGTTTGAAGTCAAATATACTATTCCTAAAATATTGGACTCAAAAATCTATTTTCTCAAATTTATGTTAAGGTTTTATTATTATTATTTATTATCTTTATTTTTTCAACATATAAATTACAAAAGTTTTAATATAAAAGATTTACGAGCATGGCTTAAAAGCCGTCTGCCGATTATATCTAAAATTATTACATTTATAAATTTTAAACACAACAAGAAAAATGAAAATGAAAAAGTGTAGAGTATTTCAACATTAAATATAATTTTTCCAGTTAACATAGACACATTTTAACAAAATATCATTTGAGTTTAAGACTTTATTTTAATCACATTTAACTAAAACTAATAGAAATTAATATAAATATAATACAAAAGTTACATTTTTTTAAATTTTAGAGATTGATGAATTAATCGATTTAAGAGTAATGAAAGATTAAGGGATTCAACATTAACTTAAAGATGGGCTTTTAGTTTAGCTAAAATAAAATAATAGATTGATTCTAAAACAGATTAACATAAGTATTTCTGTAAGCGATAGCTTCAATAACAAACCGGATAAGAACTTTTCAACCACACTCACCATTTAGAATTGAGTAACTCTCTTCTGTAGAAAGAAAGCTTTTGCTAAAGTATAAACGTCAAGTTTCTTGGAGTATTGGACATCTTGCTAGGAAGTGATAGAAGTTTTCGATTTGATTAAGGTTGCAAAGATTGCAGTTATTATTTATATCAACCCTATGAGGTCTGTAACTTAGCTCTAACATTTCAGTTCGGATCTTAAATATTAAACTCATCTTGTTAACTGTAATTCTTTTCAACACTAATTAGATTCAGCCAAACAATGATTCATTTTGTTGTGTATCGTTCTTGACATGGACTCTTTAGCACGGTTCAGAGAATTTAGAAATATTTGTTCGTCAATTGCTGAGATGCAGTCATAGAATTCATCCTTCCACGAACCAAAGTTATTCAACACTAAATTCAATGTCGTACTATATTTAGCAGCTAATTCTTGCCAATCTTTGAACGGTGTGTAACAACGCTGAAGTGCAATCATGACTACTTTTTTTTTAAGATTATTGTCACATCTCTTTAAAAATTTGACAATGTATTCTGCATTTGCCTTAACGTTTCTTAAGAAAATTCGAGGTAGTCGAGATTCGACATATATTGCATACTTAGGTGTGTTTAAAGAGACATTAAATACACGATTGAAGAAATATCTCTGGATAACTTCAAAGTCTTCACATACTTCGTAACCATACATTTCATTAGCATAACATAGTGAACTTTTAATTATTATCAAATACTTTGAATTTTACCATGCATCGGCTCGATACATTTGTTTTTGAAAAAAACTCGACGAAATGCAGTTAATGCCTGATTTTTATCTTTTATATAAGGTCGTATGTTTAAATTTTGGTTTTTGTAAAACCTAAGTATTTAAAATTGTTAACTACCTTTATTCTTTCACCATTAAGGTTCCAAGAACGGTCATTTCTAACATTGCGATTATGAGATCTAAAAATCATAATCTTCGACTTCGACACAAAATGCAACCTTGCGGGACACCGCCTTCCGTCTTAAATTGCTGCGAAGAGACTCTACCATTAAAAACTACCGTGTTGTATTTGAAATAAGTTTCTCATCTACTCTTAAAAATTTTGTTGATAATCCAACACCCGCTAGTTTGAAAAGTAATAATTTTCTGTTTATAGTATCAAAAGCAGCTTTAAAATCTACAAAAAAAAGTAGAGATTAGTTTTCTTATCCAAAAAACGTTTAGCGACATTAGTTAGAGAAAAAATTTGATCAACTGTTGAGAGGTTAGTTTGAAACCCAGCCTGAAAACAACTTATTTTGTTGTTTGTTTCAACCCAAGATACAAGTCTAAGATATAGCATCTGAGTTAACAGTTTTCGTAATGAATTGAGAACAGAGATACCTCTGTAGTTTTCGGGGAGATTAGGATCTTCTTTTTTATAGATCGCTAAAATGAATGACTCTTTGAAATTCTTTGGCATTTCTTCGTTCGTAAGAACAATATATGTTCTAAAAAATGTAAGCTGGCATTTTTCAAAAATTCGGCTGGGATGCCATCTAAACCCGAAGCTTTATTGTTTTTTATTTTTTTCTAAGGCAAAAAGTGCTTCTGGCATTGAGAACGGAGAGTCTAGTTCTTCTATGTAAATAAAAGGTAACGCAAAACATATATAAGATTGGTTAGGATCTACTTTTGTAAGTTTTTCGAAATATGAGCTCATCATGTTGATACTAATTGAAAAAACATTCGATCTGTTTCGGTTACCTAAAATTCGTACATTTTTCCAGAACTCTGTAGCATCCCGTCATTGAATCATATCAAGAGCAATTTTTTGCACAAATTGTTGATTTTTATAGAGGCATAAGTTTTTATAAGTATTATTCGCCTGTAGATAAAGATATTTCAAGGCTGAGTTGGTAGTTTTCCTAAAGAGTTTCAACAATTTAAAAGATATTTCTCTAATTTTCCTACAAGCATCATCATACCAGCTGCACTTGTAAAAAAACATCTGTTTACTGAGTAGGTGACACTTGACTCTCTTATGGTTGTAATAATAGACTTAGTTGATTGATCGATTTTATTTTTAAACTATAGCGAAAGATCGATTGAATATCAATCCAGCGCAATTTTGAATAACTTTAGATTTTACAGAGTTTATTAGATTTTAGACTGTTTATTAGAATTAATGTTAACAAAAATTTTTCACTTTGAGGTAAAGAGTAAAAATTTAAACAGACAGCAGCACTTAAAATCTTCGACCTCACTCACTCACACTTACTCAATTCAATTAAGGTTTTATATTTCTTTAATAACGGTTTATCCATTTTATGGCTTCAAAAGTTTAGGGCTAGAATTCTACATCTGTCAAACAAGTTGTTAAATAATTTTGTTTTTGTTTTCAATTTTCTGACATTTACGAAATTGAATCGCTTAACTATCGTACAATGCATAGAAGTTGTTAAAATCTATTACAAAAATGGTGATTCTACCACAGCCACTTATCGTTCTTTAAGAAGGAGATTATGGTTTACATAATCGTTCAACTACACAAGCAATTGGCAAAACTGTGAAGAAATTAAAGACACTATATTGGTTATAGATATTGTAAGTCCTACGTACTGTGCATCATCGTTTCCCTCTTGCCACTGAAAATATCGCTGTTGTAAGTCTTGGCGAAGACCCCAATGTGTCAATTCCTCATCGTTCTCAACAATTAAGATTGTCGTAGCAAGTTGAACTACGCAAAAGATTTTATTTATGCAGGTGAACTTTTAACTCTTGAGTACTTAAAAACCAATATTCGTGAAGGTATGACTAAGATACCACACAATATGTGTCAAAAAAAATGAAATATTTAAAAAAAAAAATATTCTATATGTATTTTATTTACGTTTACTTTTTTAACCGCAGAATTTATAACCCTTTATGTTCCATAAAACCTCATTTCATAAAAGTCGAAATTTTCAATTCCACAAATCGGATGGATTTCAATAACTTTCAATGAGAAGTCAAAAATGTATTTCTGTTTTTTGTTCCCAATTTCCAACTGGTTAATAAAATTTAATAATTCCTTCCAAGTATGTATGTATGTTGAAATGAAATATTGGCTTGGTTAATAAACAATTTTTCTTAACACAGAAATTAATAAATACAGACATAATTAACAAAGCTCATGCGAGCTTATAAAAATATTAGTGTGTCATTGCCATTGATGGATCTCAAGAAGCTAGCTATGATGGCAAGCTGTTCTCCGTAAGCTACATGCTTAAAGTTTGTATCCCATTGAAAGTAGAAAAATTGATCAATTAATATGATTGAATCGAACAAAGGACCACGAATAAATTCATCTGATTATCCGTTGGCACGCGTGAAACATACAGTACTTTGCAGAAATTTTGCAACTATCACCGCTAATCAAAGAATAGAATATTAAAGTTGTTCCAATCAAATTATTTGTATTGCTCTTTTTTATTTGTCACCTTGTAGTTCCTAATCTTAAAACTCTGATCCACAAGCAAATTCTACAAATACACTGCTTTTACAAAAACAATAACGATTTCAGCTGCTCAAAACATTTGCAACTAGTGGCTAATTATCTTTTCATCTCATTTTGATAACGGTTAATCTGATTTATTTTGAGGTTAGTAAGTTTATACGTGTAGCTTGATGTGTTTAATTAGTTATAGCCGTTTGATCAATAAAACGGTTTTTTAAGACAAATTCTTTTTTTAATTGAAAAATAAGATTGTGTTCTTAAATTGGCGGGAAAAAAATGTTATAAAAAATAAAATCCAGACATTTGAGTGCTTTCAAAAAAGGAGCATTACAATACTAAATTTCAAAGAAATATTCAATTCAAAATTCAGCTATTTGTAGAATCATCTAAAGTGGAAAGGTGTTATGCCATCATCGAGCAGGAAGGCTTCAAAGCACCACAGTAAAAGATTATTGAAAAATAATAAATATCTTGCGAAGAAACCCACGGAATCATCCAGGGAAGCAAAAAAAAATGTAACTTAGGTTACTCATTGACCCATCAACATTCACACGCTCTACAGTTCAGGCCGAATTGCGTTGTTTTCAAATAGCAAAAGAGCCATATTTTTTTAAATTTGAAAGCTCGTTCGGCTTTTCTAAAAACTCATCTCATTGGAGTCCATAAACTCGAAGATGACCACAATGTGGATTGCTGAAAAAATATAAAGGTTTTACCATCGCCAGCCCAATCCCCAGACCTAGACCCGATAGAGTACCTGTGGGAAAGTGTTAAAAGGAAGAATTTGGAATAACATTTTTAAGCATAAAAGTGACCTATTCGCTGGAATTCAGAGGCAGACGAATGATATTCCAAAGACGCTTATAAGTAACCCTATAGCTTCAATGCCCAGAAGATATGCAACCGTTATAAAAAATAAAGGGTTTGCAATTAAATATTAACATTTCTTGCCTTGAAGTAAATAAATAGTTTTAAATTTAGTTGTAAGATCTAAGTTGCAAATGTTTTGCTCAGTAATTCTACCAACTATGGAAGTATTTAGTTATTTATTTTTTGGTTAAGTGAAGAGTATTCATTTTTTTCAAACAATTCTAACGTAGAGTTGAGAAAACTAAAGGACGAATTTTGCTGTTTGAATCTTTATTTATTTTTGGGTTGAAATATAAGTAACTCCGCATGTTTTTATTAGAAAATTATAAACAAGTGCCTTAAAATTAGAGTCTAAACAAGGAATGAGAGGTAAAAAGCTGGAAGTACGTTCCTTCTTCTAAAATTCCTAACATTGGTATGACATGCGAATTATGTATGTGTCAAAAAATCTCCTAAACATAAATCTTAATTTCGCAAGAACGTTCAAAACTAGCTGATTGTGTCTTATCATTCACTATCTATCCGCTGTATTCATTCGGACGGATTTTCTCAAAAATTTCGCATAACCACATAGTCCAGTGGTGTTAAATCATATGATTTTGAAGTCCACGTCACGCCACAGGCCCACGATCCGAGATACTGCACTCACCTAAAGTTTCATGTAATAGATGATGAGTCGCGTCAACCTAACCATTATTATGGTAATACATTTGAACCATTTGCAAACGTTGTATACGTTCAAGCTAAAATCAAGTGACAGCTAATAAAAATACAAACTCCGAAAAAAAATTTTTCAGATTAAAAGCGTTGAAAAACTCCACCGAACCATAGACATTTAAAAAAGAAGTTGAGAGTTTTTATACAGAAAATCTTAAAAATCCGTGGGCTATTAATAAATACGAAAATGAAGGTTTGCAATTTTCAGTGAATTATTTTTTTGACTATAATAAATTACAAAAAAAAAATCAAGCTTTAAGGTTATGTTAAAAATCGTAAAACATGTTGTGATGGCAATTTTCGCATTTATTTTTATTTTATATTCTACGAAGCATTTTGGTAATGTGAAAATATTCCATCATGTTCTTAATGTTTCCAGAATAACAATTTTACTAAAGGTTTTCGTTATTTGTATTATTAAAGTGTTACTATATAAATACAATTCATTTAATCAACATTAATTAGTATAAGTCATTATCATCGAGGAAAATGATAAAAAACCTTATAATGTTCGAGCATATTAAATTGTCCAAACGATTGTTTATGGATCTTTCATACAAAAAGGTTTAGTATTTGTACATGCCTATAATAAATTAAGATGCTAAAGATTATCTAAAGATCTTGTGCATATATTCAAGATTGCATTTTATAGAACCTACCCACATACCACATGACTGATTAACACTTCACTATACTTATTAGATTACGGTACCTCACCTCAAATTCCTTTCGCAAATTATAAAAAAAATACAGAACCACAAGGTATTATTTATTCAAATTCCCTTCCGATTAAAATAAAAAACGTGCTTGATTTCTATAAAGCTTATTATTCCTTTATAGTCCTTGGGTGTTATGGATTGGATTTAGTACGAGTATTTTAGCATTAATTCGATGATAAAAAATTCCCATTAACAATAAAATAAACTTCCCTCAGTTAATATACCTTTCGTGTGAAGAAGCTTTTATAGATGGATTATAAAATTAAATTTTATAATTCCAAATAATGGCATATACACCTTTACATACATAAATACAAACATAAGCCGATTTATAATGGAATCATCGTCGTCGGTCGTAGACGTCTTCGTCATCGTTCGTCGCGTTCTAAGGAAGCAATTAGACAAGAAAGCTTTTAATATATATTAATGCCATCAATGCAAGGTATATCATTGTCTTTCCTTCCAGGTGCATTTATTTGAATGTCGTCTAAGCTTAAGTTTGAAAATGCCAAGAAACTCAAAGATACCAACACGTATCATGCACAAAGACACACACCCCACACGTCGGTCGTCTAAAGGAAGGAAGGAAGGAAGGATTAGTATAGTTCTATTATATCACCAATTTCAATAGAATCAAAGGGTAAGAGGTTTTCAGGATCAAACAATATACGTGCCCCACCTCCATTTATACATAAGCGTAAAATCTTAGATATATGAGGCTCTTTATGCGGGTACGAGCTTTTAAATCAATAAAATGTGGCTTCTAAAGAAGTTTTACACATTTCTTCCTTACCTATATTTCACTATAATTAATTGTAGGTATTTTTTGTATGTATGTATAGTTGTACGTATAGTTTTATAAAAGAGGGATGATAAGTTTTCTATACAATTAAAAATAAAGACAAAATTAATTAAGCTGACTTCAGCAACAATTGATAAAATGTTATTTTGTATTGCATATAAATTTTAAGTTTGAATAACATCAAAAGAAATTCAACAAGTTTTACTCTTTTTTATTTTATAACTGATCATGATAACCTCATTATAAAATAAGGACTATTTGAGCTCGCCGCCACTTTATTTCTTTTCAAGCTTGTGGTTACCTAAGTTATTCCTACCACCCACCCAAAAAATATGTATTTGAAAAATGTTTCCCTCAACAAAGGACGTAAATCTCTTTTCCATAAAAACAACAACACCCTTTTACGGAATTTATGAATCCAATCTTAGCTATTGATTTTCATGATGTCCATGTTAACGAACGAGTTTGGAGCATTTCCTGTTCGCTCATCAATCATTTCAATTCTCCATCAATCATCAATGTTATGTACAAATACGAAATATGAGGCTTTTTAGAAGCAGAACCTGACTATTGCGGCAAGTGGGTTAACTGATATATGTCACTGCCATTGATTGATAAAACAAAACCGTAGCTAAGTTAAAGCTATAAAGTTAGCCTGTTCATTTTAGAGATTTCAGCATTGGCATCCGGAGGAAAGGACAAGAGAGTAAATGTCAATACTGTTTTCTTTTTACATAGGATTTTAGACAAAAAACACGTGATTGGTTTGGTTTCTTTTTATGTTGCTTAATGGCTTTTTTTAAAGTGCAGTTTTAGGTCTTTAAAGTCAAGTTTTTCCCATAGATTTTGTATGTGCTGATTTAAGGACACTATCTTTGTCAAAAATAATACCTATGTCGTTAATGTTTACACTACGTTGTGACAATCAGTTTTGAGAATTTCGACAGGTGCCACACATACAAAATTAACATGACTTCAAATTCTGACAATCGCAACATTTTTCTTATCACCAAGAACACTGTAGTTTTCATTTTTCATAATTTCACCTTTAAAAAGTACAATAACTTCGATTTTCTTCATTTAATCGTTGAATTTTTTAAGTGAAAAACCGTAAAATGATACACCTTAGCACTTTATTCATGATTGGACTGACTTATTTCCGAAAAGAAGTTATTATTCGTTGGTACGGTGTCTTGAACTGGTATTTAAATATCTCCCAAAAGGTATTAAGGTTACTGAATTGGCCAATATGAATTAGCCAAAACATTTCTCTTATTATGTAACTTACATGTTTCGGGCCCTTATCTATCCTGCTTTAAGACATTTATTTTTAATCCTCCTTTATATCAAGCAAAAATCATTAAAATCGTGTGATGGGGTCCATTTGTACCCCAGAATTTTTTACATTTTTTTTCATAATCTGCTTTATTATTCAATTTATTATTTCTAACTTGATTTTCAAACATTTATTAGATAAATGAATAAAATAAATAAATTGGGTGACTCTCAACTATTCCTGTTTGCGAGAACTATTGTCAAGAATGGAGGGGACCTACAGTTTTAAGCCGAATTCGAACTGATAATTTGAAAAAGCACTTTTCATGACAAGAATTACACTTGGAGAATTAGTCAATTAATCGTAAGAGGCAGTACCCGTGAATAAAACTTTAAGAAACATAGGCAGGGATCGAACCCAAGAACTTTGGCCTGACAGTCCAACGCACTAACCATTATGCTCGATATCGATGGTGCTCGATAAAAATTCGCCACATCTTTTTCGATAATGAAAAACTATTCCGTGAAAGTTAATATCAGAGAACTTTGTAACTTGCTAGATGTTTCCAGTTTCGCACTCCAAGTTGGGTGCGCGCCACCTGACCTGATGCCTTTCTCTACTGCACTGTTCTGTGGGTGAGGATTCGAAGACTTTCCGGGCCGGAGCATTGGTTTCCATGCCCTCAACGTGACCCAGCCATCTTAGTCGTTGGACTTTTTCCTGCCTGGCTAAGTCTATGTCGCTGTACAGTTCGTACAGCTTGTCGTTCCATCTTCTCCTCCACTCCCTCTATAGGCATACTGGACCGTAGATCACCCGAAGGACTTTTCCCTTGAAACGACCAAAGTTGCTTTCATCCGCTTTTGCATTGTCCGTGCTTCTGCGCTGTATAGCAGGACGGGGAGAGGGCTACTATTCAGTTGTTTTCTTAGCCCAAAGAAACAGCGGTTAGCAAGAGTAATCCCTCGTTGATCTCAGCGCTGGTGGTGTTTTCTGAGTTCATAGAGGAGCCAAGATAGACCTCAAATTTACGGCAGTCAATATTGACGTTTTGAGCCTTAAACCCATTTTTGCCGTCTCTTCCTCAATAGTCACAAAACCCCGATTGACGTCACGATGAGTTCTTCCGATTACGTCAATGTCATCGGCATATGCTAGTAATTGGACAGACTTTTGAAAGGTAATGCCTCTAATGTTGACGTGTGAGCTCTGCACTATTCTTCCAAGCACGATGTTAAACAAATCGCATGACAGCGCATCATCTTGTCTATAATCTTTTTTGACATCGAAAGGTTGTGTTAAGCTGTTTCCAACCTTTATGGAGCAGCGTGAATTCTCCATGGTCTTCCTGCACAGACGGACGAGTTTGGCAGGGATGCCATAACTAGACATGGCTCTATACAAATCGTGCCAGTAGATGCTGTCATATGCAGCCTTGAAATCGATGAAAAGATGGTTTATTTGGTGTTCTTGGATTTTTTCCAGGATCTGCCGTAATTTGAATATTTGATCGACTGTGGACTTTCCTGGTCTAAAACCACACTGATAAGGACCTATCAGGTTGAGGATGGGCTTTAGACGTTCACATATTACGGCAGAGAATATTTTGTAAGCAATGTTAAGTACCCTGATAGTGGATGCAGTTTAGGGGGCAAACAATACTGAGGATCCTTTTATCAGGGCATGTTTTATTCTGACCATACCTTACAGATAAGTTGGTGCCTGCTTATTATTATTATGTTACCAAATGATCTGCAGCTACTTTGAAGAGCTCAACAGAGTTATGCAGTCTGCAGATGTGGTATTTCCATATCCTCAGCTTTGACTTTGGTTCCGCTATGATGATTATATACTTGTGAATTTTGTTTCACTTTTCTTTAAAGCTTTTAAACTTTATTCCTGCTTTTGAACATCTCAACGTCTTTGACCGCACGTTTCTTAAGCTCTCTATTTTTTCTTAGAAAAAGTCGGAGTTTCTGTTGCCTTTTATGCTCATGAGCTCGTGAGCAGTTCACGTCCTTCTATGCAGCGCCGCTTTGCGTGCCTGTTGTTTAGCTGCATTTGCCTGCCGACATTTCTCATCAACCCAGTGGTTACTTGTTGGTGGCTGCTTGAACGCCAGAGGCGGCTTCTCTGATTCTTCTTGGCAAAGTTGCCACTGGTTCTCCATACATTGTGACTCGGGTGGAGAAAGATATTATATTTTGGGGTAAAAATGGACCCCATGCCAGGTTTATGAGTTTATTATAAAAAATTCTGCAATTTCAGCAATTCTGGAAAAGTTCAGTAATCATAAAAACACACAAAATGTATTCGTCCGATTTCGGGGCAGCTCGTCTCGATTCGTAAGAGTTTCTTAGAGTCGTACAATACGTCTAGTTGCATGCACACAAACACCATGTCGAAGACTGCTGAACGGAAACGACGTTAGACGAAGCATGAAGTTCAAGTGGGTGGTCGAAGTGGGTGGCGTTAGATTTTTTTCGTTACGGAATTTTTGGATTCGGTCCCCACGCTCAAGGCCCGCCATAGAATCTTTACAATAGCTTAAAAAAAGTAATGAGGGTTCAAACATGATCTCATTACATTTTGACTTTAAGGAGGGTTAAGTAATTTCATTGTGTGCATAACATGATGTTTGAAATTTTTTTTATAATTATGTCTTCGTCTTCTTTAATTAATTGTGATTGTAAACAATTTACTTCATACAAATTTCCAATTTTTGAATTTGTTGAAACAGCGACCAGCGAAATGGTTGGATAAAAACTAGTTTAAAATTAGATTTGAAGTGTTCTTTCTTAGCACAAAGACAACATTCTGAAAATTGTCTGCAATACATTTTTTAATATTTTTTTTTTTTTTTCAAAATAGATTTTAGTTAATTAGAAATAGTAAGTACTATGAATATCTTTTTTAAGGAAGCAAACAAAAAGTGATAATTTTCCATGTGGTATAACCACAAGATAAAAATAAACCCACTTTGCAAAAACTTTCTATGAATCTTTCTGGGTTATATTTTCTATACAAAATAGGAGCATAAATGTACCCCCCAAGTATGTGATTAAAATTTGTTTTCTAATTTTTAAAAT
Source organism: Eupeodes corollae (assembly GCF_945859685.1). Lineage (NCBI taxonomy): Eukaryota > Metazoa > Arthropoda > Insecta > Diptera > Syrphidae > Eupeodes > Eupeodes corollae. The sequence goes on from NC_079148.1 coordinate 112,595,149, forward strand.
CAACAAACTTCAAGGAGATGAAAGGTTTTGTTTATAAAGTTTTGATAGTAAGTAGTTCAGGAGACCTATCCACATCAACTACACACAGAAGAAATATGTACTTCAAATTACAAAACCAAAGTTTTCGACTTTGAAGGTAACATTTGAAAAATTAAAAAAGCAAATACACACAGTGCTTCTCTAATTTTGTCTCTATTTTTTTAGGAATTCAACCCTTCGAGGTTAATTTGTATAAGTAGCTAAATTTGCTTTAATTTGAACTCAGAACTTTTTTTAAGAGAACAAACGTTAATGTTTTGTTTGTCGGTTAAGGTCACGGGTTTGGTGTATGTGCTTTAAAAAAACGAATTTTTGTTGTATAATCTTTTAAATTTACACAAATATGTTTATTTAATAATTCTAAGCCTATAAAATTGTTTTGTATAATACAGGGTTATCCATTTTGCGGTTTTGTTGCAACCATCGATTCCTTTGACGTGATTTTCGACCACACATTGGGAGGTATCTCAGCCTTGACGAATGTTTTTTAAAGTGCTCAAGAGTTGAAGGTTTATCTTTATAAACTCTGTCTTTAGGGGAGTCCAGCAGTGTCAAATCGCATGATCTAGGTGGCCAGTTAGAGAAAGTGCACTGCCAGGAAATGTCTCTTGCAATTAAGGAACAAAAAGTCATAAGACCATATCGCTCCGAATTAACGGTGACAGTCATTCCATCGTCGTTTTCGTTGAAATATGCTGCAATTACACTTCCGGACCAAGGAGCGTACCAAACAGTGATGGCCTCTCTTCAATTAGTTGCGGATTTTTAGAACTCCAAATACGACGTTGTGAAATAGTTAAGCCACCCATTTTCATAAATTTTAAACTTTCAACTTAAATTTAGAAAAAATTGGTTTACCAACTTAGTTTGGCAGATGTCGAATTCTAACTCTATACATTTAAAACCGCAAAAGGGATGCGACTTGCTCTTATATATTTCGAAAAAGTACCTTTCTTAAATTGTTTTTAATGTGTTTTGAAATTTCATAACATTTTCCTAAATTTTCCATAACTTCGAATATATAATGAGAACATAAATAAATAGAACTAGGGTTATATGCGTTAATATTCCAATTATGGTAATATTTGAATATATATAAAATTGAACATTTCTAGGTTCTTACTCCAAATAGATCACGTTTTTTTCTTAATTTTATGTATTCAGTTTTCAACAGAGGGATTTTTTGTTTAAAATATAACACACTCTGATATGATACGTTCTTAGAATATGAAACACAACATAAAGCAATAAATCAAAAACAAACACAAAATAAGACCTATTCCTTCCTTCCGTATCCTAACATTTTTCCCTTTTTTTGAATTCCTATGAGCTTTTCTTTTTAATATAACCCAGACAAATATTAAAGCATAATATATACTGTGTTTTGGAAATTTCAAAAACAACAAATTTCTATGTGAACGAAGGCGATAATGCTTCCTGTGAGCTCATATAATTCACCATTCCACTCGATATGCCTGGTTTCTGGTAAGCTCATAAAATAAAAAGAACTAAGATTATTTTATGTGACTTTGGTTTTTGTATTTGAAGTGAAGGAGTCATTTTTCATTCACATGTTTATTCTAGTGTGTGGTGTGTTTAAAGTAAATGACTAAGCAGATTATGAGGTATAAGTACTCAGACATTATTTATTTTCTGATGTAAACAAGACAAGAATATTAATATGTTTGGTTTTAATAACAAAAAAAAAAACATTTTAAATATTTTCAAATCGAAAAAGATTATTTTTCAGTTCAAAATATAAAAAAAAATATGTTCAAGACAAGGTTTGATTCATAAGCTTTCAGCATTAAGTGAAAGTAAAACAATGAGACTTATATCATTATTTAAACATTCAGTATTTATTTATTGTTTTTTTTTTGTTAACTTTTAAAGATTTTGACGTTTCACCATCCCTAGAACGTACGTCTTTGTCTGACCGCCTTTGTTGACAATATTCAAAGAACCCACAGTAATCTATACCTTAAATAATTTTTATTTTACGGAATAACAGCATCAAGGTGTTTGTTTCCAATTGAAATTTAACAAAAACAAAAGTGAAAAATTTTACTGACCTAAAATATCTAATCTCTCCAGCATGGTTTACCATGCTTTGGCCAATCAATGAACTACAAAGAACTTTCCAGGCTGCTTCCTTTCCTTATGCGAGCTAGATGTCCAATGTCCATATCACCGGAGTTAACCGAGCTAAATTTCGACCGCGATATTGAAGTTCTCTCTTAGCGGTTATGATTGTCTCCTGACTTTATACATCGAAAAAAATTGAACCACCACGAAAATTGTGTGACCGAATAATGATGAAACTTGTAGATTAATTGTATGTAACGAAAAAGTACGTACCTACCTTTAAAAATTTGTTTAAATAGAATGTTGACCCAAATATCATTTTTTTAGCTTCAAATAAAAAGTTATTGTAATCTGCTCGATTTATCGCATTGAAAATTTTGACATATTTCGACGTTTCAAGGTCTCTATAGAATCTAAATAAAAGATTTTTGGAGAGATGTCTGTGTGGGCGTTTGTACATTGTACATACATGCGGAAAGCCTTTTTCTTCTTCCATATCTCAAGAACCAGTAAAGATATCGACTTTAAATAAATTTTGCTATACATCTAATAAGATAAAAAGTTTCAGAAAGGACTCTCAAAAAAATTAAGTGTGTGTTGAAACTTTTTGGGTTAACCAATCTTTTTCTCAAACCAATAACGCTAGTAACTTGAATTAAATTCTATATTACATATTGTGACGTGAAACGGAACTTTAACAATTTTGAAAAAAATCTAACAACGGTTTAAATAAAAAAAAATCGGTTTGACAATTTCTTTTGAAAAAATAAAAACCTAAAAAAAATAACATTACTAAAAATTGGTAAGAAATGATTTTCGACTGATGTTGGCTTCAAACTAAATTCATTCTATAAAAAAATATTTTGTTCGACATTCAAAATAGATTATAAAAATCCAAAAGTCAGTTGCCGACAAAAAAATACAAGGTCCTGCAAAAAGATCTCCCATATTTTAAAAGGCAATGACAAATTAATAAACAATTTAACCAAAAAAATTTATTAAAATTTTTAAAATAAATACTATGCCATTTTAGATTAAATAAAATAATTACTCAGTTTTAAACATTATATCCGTTAAATATAGTCCTCTATCATTCATACATTTACGAAGCCTTTCCCGGAAGTTTTCCATTGCTCGTCGAGTCATTTGTGGTCTAATGGCTGTTAATTTCTGAGTGATTGCCTCCTTAAGTGCTTTCAAAGATGTTTGGCTATGAGTGTAGACTTGGGCCTTTAAATGTCCCCAAAGAAAAAAATCACAAGGTGATAAATCAGGGGACCTTGATGGCCAGGTAATGTCTCCTCGTAAAGCAATAATAAGACAAAAAATCAGGGGACCTTGATGGCCAGGTAATGTCTCCTCATTAAGCAAGAAGATGCCCTTTAAACATCGCTCTCAAAATGGTTAGTGAACGCCGTGAAGTCTGTGCTGCGGCTCCATCTTGTTGGAACCAGACTTCTTTGTGGTTCCTAGTAAACTGATTTAAGTTTGGTTGGAGGAAGGTCTCAATCATGTGACAGTAGCGATCAACATTAACTGTACATTTTTGCCCATTTTCTTCGAAAAAATATGGACCTAACACACCAAATTCAGCAACAGCACGCCTAACTGTCACATAAGTGCTTTGAAGTGGTCGTTGATGATTTTTTTGAGGGTTTTCTGCTGCCCAGTATCGGAAATTTTGATTATTTACAGTCAGACGAAATTAAAACAGCACCAACGGGAATGTTTTGAAAAATGTCTTCACAAACAGCTCTGCGAGTTTCAAAATCTCTCGCACTTTATTCTTATGCGATCATCATTTTGTAGGGATGCGTATGAAGATGTGTGTGCAAAATTCGTCTTACACTCCTATCAGACAATTCAAGGGCAGCTGAATGTTTAACTGCTGAACGCCTCGGAGATTAATGGATAGACCACTCAAACGTGGCACTTTATACGGTGTTGTCGCGGTTAAAGGTCGACCAGACGATTTTCTCTTTAGCGCAGAACCCGTTGCTCTAAAGTTTGATAACCAACCTTAAATTCCTATGCTAACCGTGCACCGCCATTATGATTACTAAGAACGGCACGTAGACCTCTATCTTTCTATAACCGGAATATTATTTTATCTATAAATAGCTTTAAATATAAACGTCTAAGAATACGGGATGTTTTTTGGTTTTTGATCCTCGATATTCCGTGAATAAATGAAGGTATACTTCAAATAATTTATCTCACGCAAAATATTCTTATAAATGTTTTGTTTAAGTTTCAAGCAAAACAAAGCAACTGTCGGGATGTGAAGTTATCGGTGTGGATCGCATCCGAGACTCTATTCTTACAATAGGAATTAAAAAAAAATGCACGACTATGCCTCACGAACTTTCTCATGTATCCAAAGAGTCTCTTAAAATATTTCCTGTTTTTAAGATTTCAAAATGCATACAAAAAGATCATGTTTTCAAAAATTTAAATGCTATTTGATTTCTCAAAAAAAAAACCTAAAATTTTCAAAATTTGTATTTGAAAATCGTTAGAACGGTTTTTTAGTTAATGTTTTATAAAAAACATTTTCCACTTTAAGTTTAAAAATATTTTTGGTATGCAGTTATTCAGAGCTTATTAATATTCGTTTTACATTTTAATTTAGTGAAAATATAACAACTTGTTTTCAAGATATCAAAAATATGGTTAATACTGTTTTAAAAATCAAAAATAAAAACATTGGCATCATCAGCCATATTATATTATTGAAACAGTATGAGAACTTGTGCAAAAAAAAAACTTATTTAAATCGGTTGAATAATTCTTGAGAAAACTCAAAACCAAAATAACTAATCTATGGGTGATATCCTTATATAGCAATAAAAAAAACATTTTTTTATTTAAAGAAACCAAAAATTCAGGAAAAATTAAAAACAAATCTTACTGTTCTTTTTTGAGAAAATACGAATTTTTCTATTTTTGACCAAAACATTTGCATGGGGACTGCTGTCAACGCCTAACACGAATTAACTAAAAATATTAATTTCCAAATTTGAAGTCAATCGACCCAACAACTGTTTGGGCTGTAGGGGTAGGTAGATAGACAGTGGCAAAGGTGATGGACCCACTATTTTCGACATCTCCACTATTATAATATCATGTGTAATTTAAATCTTGAGTTCTATAAGTTTAACGAATAAAAAGCTTTTTACATTACATTACATTTCACACTACTTAGCACATAAATGTACAGAGTAAAGAACACAGCACCTTCAGCGACTAGACTATGTAAGGTGATAACATCACAAGACATTAATACAAGACAGAAGGGCAGAAGAGAAAGAACAACAGACAGAAAGAACACATGACAACTGCACGCGGTAGGTTTCGAAACGGTCCTCCAACTTTCTACTAACCACGCTCACTAATGCTTGATTTCGGTGATCGATGGGAACTGAAGCATTATCAGTGACTGGGCCCTTGCTAAAAAAAAGCTTGTTATTAAGTTCCTATATGTCACAAGTAAAAATGTGACAAATTTGACTGACGTAAAATACTTAATGTCTCCAGCGTTAGCAAGATCTGTCAGGCTGTAGTCTACCATAAAATAAACTACAAAGAGGTCTATTTCTTTTGGTCATGCGAGTAGAGTCTACTAAGCTTAATATTTGAATCAATATTGAGGTAGATTTCATACAGTTCAAGATTGTAGCGTCTTCGGACTTTATAAATCAATACCACTAAAAACAAAATGTTTGTCACCTCGAAAATTGTATGGTCAAAAGTCGATATAACCTCCAAATTAATTTTATTTCAAAAAATAAAAACGTCTCGCATATAATTTTCAGAAAAATCGAATCGTTTTTTTTTCAAACTTAATTTCGACTCAAATATCTAAAAAACATTTACTTAACTTATTTGGTCTTATAAAAAAACATTTTTTTATCAGTTGGTAAGATCTTTAGAAAAATTCAACAGTCAGTTTTTTTTAGAAAAAAATTATATCCTACCAAAAATGCTATACTAAATTTGTTTAACGTCCCAAATATCTTCACAAAAAACAGCTTTAACTTCAAAAGGTTTTGCATACTTGCATAATATTCTAAAATGACAATTAGCTAACAACAATGGGAATTTTATAGTCCCAGCTTCTTTTGTAAATTTAAACTTAAATTTACTGGCTTATGAAGTGAAGTGTTGGCAATTCTAAAAATATCATTTAAGATTAGGGAAACAAAAATTTTGATTGCTCGACAATATTTCCGAAATAGTGACGTTATAACTTCCATTATTCTTATGGGTTTGGTTTGATTGTACTTGATATTGATATGAATACACACGACTTTAATTTTTGACAATTAATGAGCTAAGCATTAATTTAATTTCCCGAATTTTTCAACTATTAACAAATTAAAATAAATAATCATAGAAAATTTGTATTATTTTTTTAAAAACTTTATTAAAAAACACATGATTTATAAATTTGTTTTTACCCATTTGCAGGTAAATTCTCTTAAAGAGATTCCAACAAAAAATACTGGTGAGTACATTTTGAATTTTCCTTTAGGCTTAATTTCTGTACCATTCTCATCCTTATATAAAGCGGAAAATAATATTTCATCAAAAACAGAATATCATGTCTGCTTAATCGAACAATGATATAAGACAGTCGCAGCATTTCTTATTAATGTTAGTCATTTATTTTTGGAAAAGCTCATACACACACACAAAAAATGTATTTTCATCCATTAACGTTATATGACGATGAATTACAAACATACATACTGACACCTTCCTACACCAATCTTAACCTGATGATGAAGTTAATTTGATTTTATTTATTTCTCAATTTTCTTTGTTATAATTTTTCCAGCATCAAATAACATCTCTCTCTATATACGTAGGCATGTATGAAGGTAGTTAAAGTGGTCATGTTACATCATATTTAATTTATTCTAAGTCAATCATCTTAATTTTTTGGTTTTCTCATCTTAATTTAATTATTATGATATCACTTAAGCAGAAGACGATGTCCTTCAAAACATCGTGGTCGTTACGTTACCGAGAAGTCTTATTTTCGACATTGACAAGCAGGCATTTTGTATATAAAAAGAATAAAATGAGTGTTTGAATAAAATGAAGGAAATTACCAAATGAATTCCACACATTTAGAACAATGGGAGCTGATAATAAAGAATGGTCCTACCATAAAGCACAGTGTTAATTGTGAGTCAAATCTTAAGGTCAAGTTTTTTGACCAAATTTTTTCGACATTTCTTTGTTTCAGTCTTTGATAATTGCCAAATTGAGCAGCACGTTAAGATTATTTATCCGTTTTATAAAAATGAGCCTTTAAATCAAAAAGCTTTCCGTGAATTTAGTGAATTCGTTAAGAAGCTATTTAAGAGCATTTGAAAAAATACGGTTTTAAGGGTGATTTTTTATTTAAAAAGGCGCTGTATCAAAAAAAATCAAAGTTTGGTCCTTGGGCAGTATCCTTTCGAAAATGAGGTTGGCCTTTCTTAGGTAACTATGATATATATCGGGACATTTGCAGTTTCGACTATTTTCTGATTTTTTTTATAATTTAATCGACAGCCTCGATCTAAAAGAAATATAAACCAATGATGCCTGAAAGCTTAATATCAACGGTGATCACTTCGTGGATTAGTTTCATTCTTAATTTGATATCTATAAAAGCCCTTATCGCTGGAGATTATTTTTTGATGAAAATTAAAATAAGTCTCACCGAATGCGTTTACGTAAAACTTGGTTCGGTAGCAACCCCATGTCACGACTTTAAATTATCCGAGTTATTAATAGTTTACAAATTTCTAAGTAACGTGAAATCGACTGCAATAGATTCTCATCTCCTGCTATGTTTGACATATTCATCATCATGACTGCTATCAACTGTCAAACTTCCGAAGTTTTTATTGAGTTCAAATGGTTTATAATTGAACTTTTCAATGTTTTAATAAGTCTTAAAAGCTTCTAAAAAGCTACCAGACCAACAAGGTCTATTCCATTCAGAGTATATTTGTTTTCATACAATACATCACAAAACTATTTCACAAAATACTATTTTTCTTACATAAATAATCTTAACCTTCTACATGGACTTCTGCTAGCATTTGCTGCCTCGGTACTTGATGCAAATATCATTGTTATCTGTTGGAATATGTTCTTTGCAACTTGCGGTGTTTTTCCAAACTATTACAAATTGTTCTAAAGTAGAGTATCTCTCTTATTTTTTTTTTTAATTCTCTTGGAACTTAGTCCTTAAAAAAAATGTTTCCTTCAAAACTAAATTTCAACTCGCTAAAATTAAAATGAGCAGGAACTTTCGCTGGACAGAAAGATAATTGGACTTAAAATGAACAACAAGGTAATAAGGCATCTAAATACATAAAAGGCAGCATTTTATCAAAAATTATGGAGCCTAACAGATCAAAATACCTTATGAGCCTTTTTATTTGTATGTATTGCTCCTCTGCCTTGATTTTGAATGCTATGGCTATGACTTTTCATTTTGCTTATATGACAAAATTACGATGGCTTTCAAGTGTTGAAAACTCATTTCCCTAACTCGGTTTTCCCATTCATCCCATTCGATATGATGACGTAAAATGTCCGGTTTATGAGGCAGCTTAAATAGGGTATACGAATATATACACGTTCGCAGTTTTATTAAAATAATAGACAAAAGCACCAAGTTTTTCGTTAAGTCACAACATTCATCAATTTGGCATTTCTTCTTGTCACCTCGAGTAATCTAAATTCCAGTAGAAAAATATAAAATATTTTCCTTGAGAAAATTCTCGCTTAACTGACCACAAAAATATCTCAACACACACATACTATACAATATACATACATACAAAAATAAATCATATCTGTTTGTGTAAATAGAAAAATGTACATACATCAAAGCCTTGTGTTATAAGCTCCTTTATATGAGCATAGCCATTACTCAATTTGATTTATTCGAATGTTTACCTTTAATTTTGTTCAGCTGAATAATATAAGCATTGGTCTAGAAGGGGGTAATGGAACCAAAACATTATTTTCCATTGACAAGGACACTTTTCTAGCTACGAGTATGTGTGTCACATATTTGTCTATTTGTATCCTTTTTGTGTTTTTGTACGATGGTAGTCACAAGAGCTGACTACGAGATGAAATACATATGTTTCGGGTCTCATATCTTGAAACCAAGATAATAATAAATTACCTTCAAAGACGAAACGAAGACAAGATTGTATATTTTGTAGCGACATTTTTCAAGAGTCCTGGCAGTCTGGTTAGCCTCGTCGATTTTAAACTTTCAGCTGACAACATTTGACTTCGATCTAAATATCAATTGTTCATAATACTTATGGGCGGTTTCTTGATCGAGTTTTAAAGTCATTTAAGACAGGTAGTTATTTTTAGCACACGGTTTATTAAAAAATGAAATTGAGTATGTCGAGTACAAATTGTCACCTTAACCACTTTAAACTTGATTAAGGGGACAATTAAGAAGAAATATGTGAAAAAATTAGCTTCTCAAGCAATAAACTATCAAATTAGATAGCTACGATCTTTTTGTATGGAGAATCTTTGAAAAATCAATTGTGTTTAGACTTATTTTTATACCATTCAGATATTGTAGAGCTTCGCATATAATGTATGTCAAAAAATTTAAGAAAAACAAATTTAGCACTGTCAAATTTAATAATTTCAAGGATACTGATTTATCAAATAACCTTCAATCAATAAATTTTGATTATATCATCTCAAAATTGTGACAAAAGGGGATTAACATTTTGAAGGGTTTAGGTTTCCTTACAAAATTCTAACTATGTATTTATTTTCGTGTGATATTCATATATCAATGTTTTTTATTGGTGTTTAAGATCGTTCTGCTTCGACAATAAGAAGGAATGCTCTTATGTATCTTTTGCATATTTAAAAATTGTATTTACCTAAAAAATAAACACCACTTTCTTCTTTAACCTTTCAACTAATGACAAAACTAATAAAAGCATCATGTGTATACTTTACGTAAAATGTTGACAAGAAAATGTCAAAGCAAAGTAAACCCCTGATAAGCCTATGTTAAAACAGGGTGTTTACAAATTTACGAACGTTTTGTGTATTTTAAAGTATTGGCTTAGTTTCAGCCCAGAAACAGAATATAAGACGACACAGTAATCTGTTCTCATAGTTGATTATTATTTGTTTGTTTTTGTCATTCATAAGATTTTGCCTCTACATCAAACCCTTGAACCCAACTTCGGCCATACAAAATTGTTTCTTTAATCTTGCTCTACTCGAATCTTAATTACTTAATTCAATTGCTAAATAAATTATTTTCAACTGGCAAAGTCAAATCAAGGGTCATTGAAGGAACCTCAATGCAAAAGAAGTTGTTTAGTTCTGATAAGCCAGTTATCAAATTGTCTTCTTTAATTTATGAAAACTTTTTTGAAATCATTACTCGACATTTCATCACAAAATTATCCCACTTCTGAATTAAACTTTTAATATTTTTGAGATGAACTTTCAAAATTATTTTTTTTTTTTCGGTTTAATTTAAGTCACAAATGGAAGCCTATTTAAATCTTGACTATTTTGAACCACCCTGTTCACATCCAAACATTTTATTGAAAAAGGTTTCTCTAAGAATACAAAATAATTCAATATCAATATCAACCCCTAAAGCATAACAAAATAATAATAATCTACATATCACAAATATGAACTGACACAAACTTATTTAAAGTGAATTGATGAAAGGTCAAAAAAAGGTAAATTGTGTGACAGACAAAAGGACAAAAGATTTATTAAAATATTCAATTTACATGCATAATAATGTTAACTGTGTTATTTAATCTGTTGTTGGTATATTCTCAAATTAATCCTCTTTAAAAGATGTTTTGCATAGATTCTGAATGAAAAGTTTTATTAAAAAAAAAAAAAAATGCAATTTTTGAAACTATGATTATTTGTTTAAATAAATCCAAATAAGTATTCGTATGAATCCACCTTTAAAATCAGTGTATAAGGTCAAAGTTTTGGTTTATCAGCTTAAAAAATAAAATAAAAAACTGTTGGTAATGGAGTAAATTCGTTAGTAATTTCATTTCTGCAAAAAGGTTTGTGATGTTTTTCAAAATTAATAATTCTTATTATTCATTTTTTCTGCAATAATTTTAGTATCTCGTTTACTAGAAGTCGTCAAAAAAAACCTTAAAAAAGGTTAATTATACAAAATTTAAGAATGGTAAAAAAATACTAAGGCTATTACATTAATTTTTTTAAATATTGTGAAAAAATATAAAAATAATGGTGGAATCTATTTATTTTTAAATATTTTAAATTGATAGCTTAAATCGAACGATTTCAATATCAGCACTTAAATTTAAATCTATAACTCATTTTTTCGTAATATAAAAGCCTAATATTTGAGGTTTTTCTTAGAACTATATAAAGGATGAAATGAAGACTCATCGCTTAAACCAAATGATTGGTTATAGCGGACAATTTTTAATGAAAAATCTATAATCTATCGTTTTTAACGTTTTTAAAAAGGAGCACTCCAAATTTCATAGATTTAAAATGATAACTTCCCATTTGCAGAATTTTTTTCATTTTGTTGAGCAACTCGAACACTCACTTTTACATATCCTTATGAGGTAAAGAGAGTTTCTAAAAATAAAAGATGTAGTCTTTTTTACTATTGAAGAAAAAATTTCAATACTATCAAAGCTTTGATTAAAAATTATTACTTAAAAATACGCTGGGATGCGACCCACACTGATAACTTCCCATCCCCTCTGTCAATTTGTCTTGCTTTAAAGTTTGTAGGTTTTCGTGTTTTGTTAAAAAAGTTGTCAGTTGAATTATTCTTCAAAATTACCAAAAATATTATTCATATCAAGTTTAAAAATCTAGTTTTTCTAGCATTTCTTAAATTTTTACAAATTGCATGAATGAAATTAAAAAAAGAGTCTAAGGAAAATATTTTAAAATTTTTGAAAAGCTATTTGGGTCGAAAATCAATTTTTCCTAACTTTGAGTAATTTTTTTAGGTTTTTGGTTTAGTAAAAAAAATTGTCAATTCGTTTTTTTCAAAATTTGACTGTAAGTTGACACCAATATTTTTTAAAAGATAAAAGTAGTTGAACCCGAAATCTCAAAGTTTTGAAAAGATATTTGAGTCCAAAATCAACTTTTATTAATTTTTTCTCTAGGTTTTTATTTTTTGTAAAAAAACAATTGTCAATTTGATTTTTCTCAAAACTTTTCTGAATGTTCAAAACAATATTTCTTATAAGTACTTATTAGTTGGAAGCACTTATCTCAATTTTTTTTTTGAAAAGATATTTGTGTCGAAAATCAATTTTACCAACTTTGAGTGGTATTTTTTTAAGTTTTTATTTTTTATAAGAAAAACTTTCAATTGAACGCTATTTTTCGTTGCACAAATTTGTTTTGGAAATAAAATCATTTTTTATTCGTAAAATTTTCGAGGTGACAATTTTTTTTTTTATAAAAAAAAAAACGTTAATTTGATTTTTTTCCAAAATGTACCTGTTTGATATCACGTTACAATATATAATATAAAATGTAATTCAAGTCTCTAGCTATATCGGTTCGTGAGATATTTAGGGTTAACCAAAAAAAAAAGAAAACCACCGTCTCAATTTTTTTGAGAGTCCTTTCTGCATAATTATTTGTATAACAAAATTTTTTTTAAGTCGATATCTCTTCTGGTTCTTGAGCTATAGACGACGAAAAACGTCGCGAACGTACGTACACATGCTCCCACAGACATCTTTCTAAAAATCTTTTATTTCGACCGAAGGTCCCTTGATACGTCAAGAAATGTTAAAATTTTCAATTTGACAAATCGGACCCATTACAATAACTTCCTATGGGAAGTTAAAAATATTGTAAATTTTGTACCTTTCTCTGTACTAATAAAATAAATTATCTTACTTATTTAAGGTGGCGCTGCAGTCCTATGTGATCTAGAAACCAATAAAGTTATTTAATCTATCTCGGTTGGGTGATGTCGTTTTCTAAGCGTGCTCGCCACCTGATCCGCGGTTGTCCTCTACTGCACTGTCCTGCGTGTGGATTCGAAGAACTTTCGGGCCTTAGCCCGTACAATTTTACATGCACCCACCGGTACGCAGCTATCTTAGTCTTAAGACTTTTACCCTTTTGGCTAGGTCTACGTCGCTGTACAGCCCGTACAGCTCGTCGTTCCATCTTCTCCTCCACTCACCTTCTTTGTAACGGTACCGTAGATCACAAGAACAACTTTTCTCTCGAAACGACCCAAGGTGCTTTCATCCGCTTTTGATGATGAGTAATGATGAGGGCCTTATATAGCGATATTTTGGTCCCGCAAAAGAGGGCTATGCTACTCCATTGCCATCTTAGCCCAAAGAAACAGCGTTTTCTGTGTTCTTGCGGAGCCTACGTGGACGAAGTCCTTAACTACTTCAAAGTTACGTCTGTCGATTTTGATGTTTTAACCTAGACGGTCTATTTTGTAAGTCTTTTCTTAATGACAGCCTCTGCTTTCAAACTAACAAAAGACCCATTGACATCACACTGAGTTCTTACGATTCCATCAGTATATGCTAGTAATTGGATAGTATTTTGAAAGATAGTGCCTCTAGTGTTGACGTGGGAGCTCTGCACTATTCTTTCAAGTACGATGTTAAAAATTGCATCAGGCATCACCTTGTCTAAGGCCATTTTTGTCATCGAAAGGTTCTGTTAAGTTGTTTCCAACCTTTATGGAGCAACGTAAATTCCCCATGTCCATTATGCACAACCGGACGAGTTTGGCAGTTATATGCAAAAACCCTCCCTGTAAATTCCGTCATATGCGGCCTTGAAATCGATTAAGAGATGGTGGTTTCGATTTTATGTTCTTGGGATTTTTTCCAAGATCTTCCGTTATCGACTGTAGATTTTCCTGATCTAAAACCAATACAATAAATCAGATTGTTGACGATGGGCTTAAGACGTTCACGTTAAAATAGTAAAATATTTACTTTTCAGAGAATATTTCGATACTTTTAGTGTCTCTTTTTTATAAACAGAGTTTACACTGAGCTCTATTTTGAAACGGATTTATAAAAATAAGTTTTTTTTTCTGGATATCCTTTAAGTAAATATAAGTGCCAAAAATGCCAATATACTTCCATACTTATGTTACATCCTTTTATCCCTCAACAATATTATTCTAAAAGAATGAGCATCGTAATCTTCTTTCATGCATTCAAGCTTAAATCACATAGCAGAGGTAACAGAAATAGAAGGATACAGGTAAAATTAATATTAAGCTTAAGTGAACAAATTCCAAATTGCATCTGTCCAAGCCGAAAGAAAAAGATAATCCTAATTGAAAAGAATGCTAACATCAACTTTCTTTGATGAAAAACAAAAATACGATTTCATTTGATGGCATTTCTGATGGTCAGTTAATTTTAACATACATAGCTCCAACATGAATTCATTTCAAATAACAAAAGTCAAAATTAATATTTTACATGACAAATGATTGAGACCTTATGAATATTTAAATCTAGAGATCAAAAGATTAGAGCAAATTCTAAAGCTACTACAAAAGATTGTTAGTGAAAAAATTATTATGTTCTATCTGAGATTAACTTAAGTTACATAATTGACTATGCTTTTTTTGTGGGTGAACTCAACTCCAACTATAAGTCATATTCCAGGTGGATGAATGTCGTTTTTCATTAGAATTCCATTTTCATCAATAAATTGTTAGACTACACTTTGGCCAAGTGAGCTGGATTATTCGGTCCATTGGGTATTTTACATCAGGTTTTAATTGCTTTTGACATTGGTGGTGAGCTTGAGCATATAAAAGTTATTATATTAGTTTTTATATGTGGTTATGCCTCATATGTATGTAGAACATAGAGTGTCATCATCATATGTGCAAACATCATCATCAATAATGAATTTGACTATAGAAATTTGTATTATGACTTCTGTTTTTGACATTTGTTAGATTTTTATGTTTGTGTGGTTTTGATGGGTCTGTCTACGATTAGTTTTAGAACCAAATAAATTGGCTTGTTTGTTTTTATGTTATTAGATTACAAAGCTGGCTGTTTGTCCATTCCAAATCTGTGAGCTGTTAAATTTATATAAAAGCAGAAATTACTTATTCAAAACCACACAAGCATGAACATCAAATTATAAACCTCCATTTTTGAAATCCCAGATAAAATGTTTTTACAATTAGTGTTTTTTATGTCAAGTAGACAACGTATAAAAATGACTGTCTAGAGAAATTCCAAAATGGATTTTTTTAAATTCTTTGCATATTTGTACTATTGAATGAACAATGCTACATTTTATGTTTCACAAATAATTACCATGTAATATTAAATTTACGTGATGAATAAAACATCATTCTTTTCCATCTACGAAATATTGAAAGTTGATTAGCTGCATTTTGCATTTACCAAATAAAATATCGTTATTAAAATGTTACAAAAGGGGCTTCTGAACAACAAAAGATGATAGCGGCCATATTGATATATACTGAAAGTTGATTAGCTATCTTAATTTAGTGTATTTGAAAAATCGAGATGGTAAAAGCGCTTAATAAAACTTTAAAACAATGAAATAGTACCTAGGTTAGGTTGGGTTAAAGTGTCTGTCCGTGATGGAATAGGGCATACTTAGGCTAGTTTAATGGCCCATTGTGATCTTAAGGCTTTCTCCTTAGATTAGGAAAAACAAGTATGAGTCCCTTACAAAACGTTATGCTTATTATGATAAGGTCGTTTAGATCGTTGTAGAACAATTTTTTTAGGTAATTCTTGCGTTTTTTAGCTATCGCAAGCCATGTACAGAGAAGGTGAAGAACAGTTGCCTCCTTTTTCTCGTCCATACATCTTCTGCAAAAGTCATTTGCGAATACGCCTAGCCGCTTAGTATGTCATAACAGGGCACTATGTTTTCCTAATAGACAGTGTGTGTATGTGATCTGCTTGGAGATAGCAAGCACCTTGATCGCTTTAAACCTAGTGTAGTTTAGATGTTTTTTTTGCCTTCTTCATAGCGTCTTGCATTACCAACAGTTTACACACAGCAATTCGTATGCCAGCATGTGCCAAACGTATCAGGATGGGCTGCACTGTACCGTTCGTATCGAGTTCATCTGCCTTACAGTTACCTGGAATGTCTCTATGGCCCGGCACCCAGCAAAGGGGAATATTAAACTGTTGCGCCATCTCCATTAGAGATGATCGACAGTTATGGACTGTTATAGAGTTTGTAGAGCCAGAGTCCAGATATTTGATAGCGGCCTGACTATCTGAGAAAATACTGATATCAGATGTTTATATTACGTTTTCTTTTAGCCGTCTTTTTTTTATCGCCAAAAGTTCCGCCTTGAGCATGCTACAATGATTAGGGAGACGGAATGAGAGACTTAATTTCAGTAGTTTAGAGTACACACCTTCACCAACCCCTTCTATTGTTTTTAATCTATCTGGTATAAAAGTGGATTGACTCGACTTCCAGGAATGTCCTGCCCTTCCAGAAAGATCTGGAAGCTATAGAAGTCTTGAAGTTTCCGTCGATTTGCAGTTGGGGGATGATGTAGTCTGTGTGCTTTGGAATTGATTCTAAATACCTAAGAATTACGAAGTGGCCAATGTTGTTGTAAGTCCACTGCTACGACGCTTTTGGGCAATTAGCAGTAGTTGCATCTATTTGTTTGCTAAATATGTCAAGAGGTGTTAGGTAGAGTAAGGTGTTTAGTGCCACAAATTGGGTACAGAAAAGCGATTAGCTTATACACGGGCAAGCTGAAGGTTGGACTTTATTTATTTTGTCGCGGCTTATAGCTTTTTCTAAAGCATACTGCCACACCGTACATTGAAATCGGTATAAATACCGATGTGTAAAGCCAATGCGTGACTCTGGGTTGTAAGCCCCATTTATTACCAATACCTTTTCTGCAAACACAGAGAGCAACAGTAGCTTTTTTGATTCTTTCTTGTACATTAGTTTTTTGTCGAAAATAATAATAGACAGGGTCCAAAAAAAACCTCCCGTATTTTTAGACGTTTATATGTAAATCTATTTTAAGATAAAATGGTATTCCAGGTATAGATAGATAGAGGGCTACGTGTCGTTCTTAGTAAAAATAATGGTGGTGCACGGTGAGCATAGGAATGCAAGTTTGGTTATCAAATTTTAAAGCAACGGGTTCTGCGCTACAGAAAAAATCGAATGGTCGACCTTTAATCGCGACAACGCCGGATAATGTGCCACGTTTAAGTGCGTCTATCCAGCAATCTTCATAGGCATCCAGCAAGACGAATTTTGCACGCACATCTTCATATGTATCCCTACAAAATGATGATCGCACAAGAATTAAGTGAGAGAGATTTTGAAACTCGCAGAGCTGTTTCTGAAGACATTCTTCAAAACATTCCCATAGGTGCTGTTTTAATTTCGTCAGAAGAGGCCCATTTCCATTTATCGGGTACTGTAAATAAACAAAATTTCTGATACTGGGCAACAGAAAACCGTCAAGAAATTCATCAACGACCACTTCACAGCCCTTATGTGACAGTTTGGTGTGCTGTTGCTGAATTTGGTGTCTTATGACCGTATTTTTTCGAAAAAATGGGTAAAATTTTACAGTTAATGCGAATTGCTATACTGTCACATGATTGAGACCTTTCTTCCAACCGAACTTCAATCAGTTTATTAGGAACCACAAGGAAGTCTGGTTCCAACAAGATGGAGCCACAGCACACACTTCACGGTGGCGTTTACTAATCATTTTGAGAGAGAGGGCATCTTCTTGCTTTACGAGAAGACATTACCTGGCCACCTAGGTCCCCCGATTTATCACCTTGTAATTTTTTTCTTTTGGGACATTTAAAGGCCCAAGTCTACACTCATCGCCAAACATCTTTGAAAGCACTTAAGGAGACAATCACTCAGGAAATGGCAGCCATTACACCACAAATGACTCGACGAGCAATGGAAAACTTGCGGGAAATGCTTTGTAAATGTATTAATAACAGAGGAAAATATTTAACGGATATAATATTTAAAACTAAGTATTTATATTATTTAATGTAAAATGGAAAGTATTTATTTTAAAAATTTCAATAAAATTTTTCTGTTAAATTGTTTACTTATTTGTCATTGCCTTTTAAAATATGTTAGATCTTTTGGCCGGACATTGTATCCAAGGTGTTATAAATATCCTACAGGAACTATACGTCAAGTACAGGTTTGCTGTGTAATCAACACCTTTGTATCAATAAAATGCAAGATACGAGTATGCAGAAAATATCGCTGTTCAAAATAATGTTGGTAAATCAATTGATATTTATTTTAAAATGTAGTATGGCAGACCATAACTCTGAATGGCAAGCTATAGTTTCAAGATTTCTAAGTTCTTTTGGCTTTATGACTGAATGACATTGACAGTGAATTGGGTAACCTGTTCATGCTATTTGACGGAGAAGGATCTCCTTGAGCGGTCCTTATAGTTAAACCAACCTATTTGCTATTAGTTAAATTGAATCTGATTATAGAATGACAACTTTGTTCTAAAATTTTGAGAGCGTTCCTTGTCCTCATGCATAGAGAAAGTGCATGCTGTTGCCGAAGATGTGAGATTCAACTCACGAACGTCAACTCACCTAGAAATTTCACGCGATTTCTGAACAAATATCTCAGATTATCTGTTTACAAGTTATAGTTAACTTAGAAATTAAAGACGATTGTCTATCTGATTTGATATAATTTTGTTGTTCGGGACTTTGATCGGATTGAATTGAACAACGATTTTGTTAGGAAAATCATGCTTTCTGATAAAGCTCATTTTCATTTCGGCGTTTACTTTATAAAACAAAATTGCTACACCTTAAATACAAGAAGCTAAGTCATCCAATAACGGTGATAGTTTGGTGTTGGTTGAGGATTAGTTGCATTCTGGGGAACATACACTTTGCTTTATAAATTTGACGGAGATGTTTCACAACTTCCCTATCTGTCACCCTACATTTAAATTGTTGTAAAGAGTTCTAAGAGGTTCTTAGAAATATAACAATATTAAATTCTAAACACGTTTTATAAATCTTCATAACTCTACAGAAAAACATACTAAGAAAATATCCTTTGAACTAAAAAGACTCATTTGTGTATTATTTAATATTATTGTGCATTATTCATTTTTCAATGACATGCATAATTTTACTTAAGAAAAAATACGTTAAAAAAAGGAGCTATATAATAAAAATGAAGATAATCTGAATGAACTTCCTATAGAACTTGAATAACTATTTTAACAAGATAATATAGAAAAGAAAGGTTTCAAGTAAGATTCTTCGAATTCTGGAGTAATTCATGTAAAAATAGCTTTCTTAAGGTCTTGATTATGCTTTAATTTATTTAAAATTGTTGAATTCATAGAAATACTGTTTAGAAATTCATATAATAAAAATTACAATTGTATATGCCATTTAAATAAATTTAATTTAACTGTCTGAACTCTATATTGTTTGATATATTCAAGTTAGATTAAATTCTTACAATTTAAGAAAATTGCAGGAAAAGTCTAAATGTCCTTACAAAATATTTAAATTCAAAATAAAATCTCTGAAATAATAAATAAGCATTCTTTCAACCATCAAATAAAGATGCAAGTAATATCTTAATGAACACTCAAAGTGAATTCAAGCCAGTAAACTGTTAAATATCAAAAGTTGTATATAGATTTACGATAGTTTTAAAAACTTTAAAGTAAATAAAACTTTTCTAACAACTTTAAATAATGAACTTAAACTTTTCCTTTCAGGTATAGAAAGAGATATATAAAACATACGTTGAGAAATAATTAAATTGGTTCAGGCAATTGATTTTGATATAAACTTCTTGTGGATGGTTAAACTATATTGATTGGTATCCATCGAAAAACCCCATCCCAAATTTCCTCTCTACACTCGTACAACTACTGCTATTGTCGGCCTTCAAAACTTTTCATAATATTTTTCATTGTTCATCAAACCATGATAGTACCTCTAGAAGTTAAATTGTACCCATATAACCTACCTTACCTATACCTATATAGCTTTTTCAGTCTTTTTAGTGTTCCTCATGCCATACACTTGAAGAAAGAAAAAACTTTAAAATTTTATGAATATCCTTTCCCAAAATTTGTGATTGTTGTTGCTGACTGTGGTTTGTTTTAAAATAAAGAAAAATATCCCAACTATAAAAAAATATATTTTCAGAATGCCAAACTTTATCAAGTGATGCTTCCAGCCTGTCCTGTGGCAGGCCGGCCGGCCGGTAGCGGCGAGCGGCAACAGCAGTGATGATGGGATAGTGCCAGCAAATAAAATTTCATTCGAATTCCCTCTGCTACATTATCGAGCTGATGCTCTCTATAGCATGAATTTATAAATTTAAACTTGAAAAGATCATTCAACCATCGAATATTTATATATTTTTATATTTTTTTCATGGCATAGGGTTTTTCAAGCAACTTTCGAATCCATTTATTCAAAATGAATGAATTTCGTCCATTTGATGGTTACCCAACCCACCCACAGTTGTTCCAAGGTACTCGTGATACCCTGCCTTGCCAATACCAACAAAACCGAAGGGCTTTACTTGAGTCAAGTCCTTCCAAGAAAATAAAACAAAGCACAAACGAAAAAATCAACGAACGCGCAAATACAGAGATTTATTGCCTGTTTAATTTTTGGTTTAATTTTTTGTTCCGGCATTTTGCTTTTGGCTGAAAATTTATTTGATGCCAAATTGAAGGTCACGAATATAAAAGGGACGACCACCACACGACGAATTATAATTGTGGCAAAATTTTAATTACTTAATTAAAATTCAGGCACTGAGATACTGATTAAGTTGATTAAACACTTCATTGAAGGCATGTCAGGCAGCTGGCAGCAACGAATGGCGACATTGCGCCGGTTATTATGAATAGACTTTATTAAAATTATGAAAATATCCTTTTGATATTTAAACAAAAAAAAGTCTGATGGCTTTAAGAGATTAATTTTATTTGTGCGATTTAATAGTATTTTAAATTGTGTTACATCGTGTTGAATATTAATTTATAATAAATAATTTAATTCGTTTTATAAAATCGATATTTTGTTAAGCGTGTAGTGATTTTTTTTTTGGAACTTGAAAACCATTAATACGTACTAAAATAGAATTTAATGTATGAGTTCATCTCATTCAATATTTTCAATCTGTCTAAATATAAAAAATAGGCTCTTAAGTGTGGGATGGAAAAAAAACAAGTTAAAAAAATTTCTTTTTTAGAATTAACTTCACAGGTTGAATTCTGCAACCACCAATCTTCATGAAATTGTGTGCTTTATCTTATTTTAAAGTCTTAGTATTAATAAAAAAAACAAAGTTGAAAAGTCCAACAATGCCTTTGAAAAGGATTCACATAAACTTATTTTCTTTTTCCAATCAACTTTAAGCTTTGACCAGTTCACTCTACTCTTTCGTTACTTCCTTTTTTAAAGTTGGTTTCAACTCGCTCTAATCCATTTTTGATACCTCTGGCATTTACAAAAGTATAGACTCTTAATCCATAACGTTACGAAAACACCAATCAAAAACCTTGTAAAGATACCACTGCAGTTCCTCACAATCATGATTACTTGAAACAGTTTTGAAAGTTGTAACATTATCGGAATAAATAATGTAGTTATAGTGCTTCAGAGCTGCCTTTGAGGATTTTGTCTCACCGAACAGTGAAGCAAATCTTTACATCATTTTTAAAAGAAGTAAGATTATTGCATTTGATATTCCAAAACATTTGATATTTCAAAACATTTGATAGGTTTTGGCATCAGACTCTCTTATCGAAAATGGGTGCTTTCAGGTTTCATTGGATTAGCTATTACCTTTCGTATCGTTCAATACAAGAAGTATTGGATGGGCTCAAATCTGAAAACCACAAAATAAGTACTGGTATACATCAGGGCTCTATTTTATCTCCAACAATCATTCTCATTTTAAATAATAGCCTCCTGCCTAAAACTTTTATTCTAATTCATTATTTTCTGACGATAGTCTGCTTCTTCGGATGTGGAACTACAACCACAAAATATGAAAAGAGGCTGGGATGCGACCCACACTGATAAATTCCCATCCCGTCTGTCTTGTAGATTTTAGTTTTTAATGAAAAAACGGATTGTTGGATTTTTATTTATTTTCTGTGAAATAAAATAAGTTTGAAGCCAATATTTTTAATTTTTGAAAAGCTATTTGAGTCGATAGTAAATTTTTAGCAAGTTTTAGTATTGTTTTTTTTAGAGTTTTATTTTTTGTAAAAAAAAACTTTCAATTCGATTTTTTTCAAAATTTTATCGAATGTTGAAAACAATATTTCTTATAATATAAAACTAGTTTGAAGCCAATACCTCCCATTTCTGAAAATATATATTTATTTTTTGTAAAAAAAATTGTCAATTCTATTTTTCTCAAACTTTGTCCTAAAGTTGAAAACAATATTTCTTATAAGTAAAAATTAGTTAGAAGCTATTACCTCAAATTTTTGAAATAATATTTGAGTCGAAAATCATTTTTTACCAACTTTTGTTGATTTTTTTCCGGTTTTAATTTTTTTGTAAGAAAACTGTCAATTCGATTTTTTTCAAAATGTTACTAAATGTTAACAACAATATTTTTTGAAAATTAAAAGTAAATAAAAGATAATATCTTAAAGTTTTCATAAGATATTTGAGTCGAAAATCAATTTTGACACAACTTTTATTAATTTTGTTTTAGGTTTTTATTTTTTGTAAAAAACTGTCAATTCGGTTTTTCTCAAATTTCAGAATGTTGAAAACAATATTTCTAATAACATAAAATAAGAATAATGCCCAAATTTCAATTTTTTGAAAAGATATTTGAATCGATATTCAATTTTTACCAATTTTAAGTAATGTTTTTTTTTGGATTTTTATTTTTTATAAAAGAACTGTCAGTTCGATTATCTCAAAATTTTATTCGATGTCAAAAACATTATTCTTCGTTGCGCAAAATTGTTTTGGAGATGAAATCATATTTTAGTCTTAAAATTTTGGATGTGACAAATTCCTTTTTCAGTTTTTTCGATTTATAAAAAAAAACCGTTAAATGGAATTTTTCCAAAAAATATACTTGTTTGGTATCACGTTACAGTTTATTATATACAATTTAATTCAAGTCTCTAGCGTTTTCGGTTCGTAAGATATTTAGGGTTAACCAAAGTGATCACCTTTTTTCAAACTGCTATGGTAAAAAAACCAACCATGTCCTTTCTGCATCTTTCTGCTTTATTATCTATACAACAAAATTTATTTGAAATCGACATCTCTTCTGGTTCTTGAGCTATGGACAACGAAAAAAACGTCGCGAACGTACAGACGAACGAACGTACATAAACACGCACGCACAGACATCTTTCTAAAAATCTTTTATTTCGACTCTAGGGACCTTGAAACGTCGAGAAATATCAAAATTTTCAATTTGACAAATCGGACCCATTACAATAACTTCCTATGGGAAGTTAATAAAAATAAATAAATTAGGTGGTGCAACAGTCCATTGAGAACTAGGGCCTTGTGACTTACATCTCCTGTGTGCGAGTAATGTTAACAAGGATGGAGGGGACCTACAGTTTTAAGCCGAATCCGAAAGGCGAATTTGAGAAAGCACTTTTCATGACAAGAATTACTCTTCGAGAATTTGTCAATTCGTCGGAAGAGGCAGTACCTGTAGAAAAAAAAAATTTTAAATGGCACAGCAGAGATTGAACAGCATAGTACAATGGGGAATAAAAAACCACGTGATATTGAATGCTTCGAAAAGCCAATGCTGTCTTGTATCCTTAAAGCGAGATATGACCCTATGCCATTTTCCATGCATGGCACTTGCATCAATGAGACTGAACATTTCGAAATTCAAAGCATGTGTTCCACCAATCACCTCTTGTAGAACGAGCACACAAAAGGATGTCGCCAACATTGCCGCAAGATGTTTTTCTTTTCTTATGATCTGGATGTTATTTACAAGACTTATATACGCCTAAAGCTTGAGTATAACTCACATCTCTGGGCTGGTTCTACTGCAACTTATTTAATCCTCTAGGACAGTATTGAACTTAGAGCATTTAAATTGATTGGTGATAATATCCTCGATAGTTCCTTTACGCCACTTGAACATCGTCATAAAGTTTCTTGTCTAACCCTTTTTAACGTTATTTTAACAGTCTATGCCGTAGAGAAATAGGAATGCTCATCAGTAGTCCCTCGAGGCCAACTTCGGTCGTACTGTCAAGTACAGAGATTCAATTTTTAGCCGTATTAAAAGAATGTAGAATGCCTCACCACCCTCTGTCTTTTTGACATTTAAAAATCCCAACCCATTGTGCGCCGACAACTCCTTTTAAACCCTCGCACTATTTAATAATCCTCACACTGTGTCTCTACATAATAAGGTTTGTAATATCCCCTTAAATGTGCGCTTGTTACAAAAAAAAAACACATGGTAAATCCTTTATAGGTAAAATAAGGAGAATAGTTCCTAAATGATTTCCTTGTGGAAAAACAGAGTAATATTTTAATTTTTTTGAGTCGCAACTATTGAAGGCATTTAGCTAAACGTTTTTTGATACCCAGTTTTCTTAATTTAAAATCTAAAAATCGATCTGAGAGTTTTTCAAACACCTTACTTAAATAAAAATACAGTCCAATTCTTTTTTGCCTTGAAATGATTGAATACAGTTTCTGTCGGTTTAATTTACGCATTGAGCTGAAATAGGATTTTGGATTGAAAATCAACACCAAAATCTAGTTCTTAAACGTATTTCTCAAAACATGAAAGCGTGATGTTGAAAATTTTTTCAAAGCGTCATATGAAAACAAATAAGAACATCCAAAAATTTATAAAAGTGCAAAAATCATTTAAACCGTGATTTGTACTTTGAAAATCTTCATACAATTTTATGACATAGCTGTGTTGTATTTTACCCTTCGATTTAAAAACACAGTACAGTGTTTTTTTTTTTGTTTTTAAAGACGTATATTTCAAAATGCGGACATTATAAGGTTAGATTCAAACTTATCACAACAAAATAATTTGGAATAGTATTGCTGGTTTTTAAAGCCTGAAAAATAATTTAGTGCAATCACAGTACTACAATTTCTTGAAAAATGGGTATTGAAAGTTTTTTTTTTAAATTTATTTCTTGGTCTATACATATTTTGTTGATTTTTATTAAAAAGTTTTTCGTTATATTAAACAAAAGATAACATTGTAAATATTTCAACGTTTCTTAAAAAAAACGCTAATATTCCAAAATTACCCGTGGCATGATGGTTAGTGCGTTGGACTGTCATCCAAGGGGTCTTGGGTTCAATCCCTGCCTGTGCCACCTTAATTTAAAAAAAATAATTTTCGCGGGTACTGCCTCTTGCGAGGAATTGACAAATCCTTCAAGAGTAATTCTTGTCATGAAAAAGTGCTTTCTCAAATTAGCCGTTCGGATTCGGCCTTAAATTGTAGGTCCCTTCCATTCCTGACAACAGTACTCGCACACAGGAATGGTTGAGAGTTGTAAGTCACTAGGCCCTGGTTCACAACGGACTGTTGCGCCACCCCATTTGATTTGATTTTGAATATTCCAAAAGGAAATATTTTAAATTGTTGGAATATGTGTTTTAAAATGATATAAGAATCTGCACAAAGGAAAATTCTCGAAATTCACGTACACAAAATTAAAACTTAGCATTAATTGAGTCGATTATCTCTTAAAATGATGTACTACATAATTACTTTCGATAGACCCTAGGTGCTAAGACCCAAACAGTCGATAAAATCGAACTCAATTTTCAAAGAACTCTCCCAATGATAAAAAAAAATATTGGGATATATTTTCTTAGTTACATATTAACAATAAAACAAGACAAATTACTTAGAAAATAGGTGTATAAATAATGGCAGGTAATTTCAAAAGGTAGAAGTGAAATAAATAAAAAAGGTTAAAAAAGCAATTAAGGTAGACACAAAAAAAAAAGATAAATAAATAAATAAAACAATAACAAAATGAAATCAAAGTAACGTGGATGGAACGTGTTTGTAAAAGAAGATATTTTCTTATACAAATAAATAAAACAAAAACAAAAAAAAAGGCAAAAGTTAAAGAAATCTCATCCCTGGATTATCCCTATTTATCGAGAGTGTTTATTCAATAAAGATAGCAACCTATAAAAGATTTAAAAATAACCTCTTATGTAAATTATAAATCAATTTTATATGTTACTTAAAATTCACCTGATGGTTCTTAAGGTGTAGGTGCTATCTTGTATAGCTATTTCCACGTGCAGACAAAGTCATACCAAAGTACATTATAACTCATGGCTTAGACATTTAGGTTATAGCTTTTAAGTGAACAATTTTACTTTTCAAAATCTCAAAAAAAATTGATTTTATTATTTATGCACATAAGGATATGTTTCTTTGCATGTTCTTTTTCAAAATTATTTTAAGCCTTAAAATAAAAACAAAAAGTAACACACGAGATGAGTATAATTTAATTTAAACGATTTCACTTACTCTTGCTGACGTTTAGAGACATGTAGGATCGAGAAACCTCTATTAGGCTATTTTAAAAAACATATTTTACTCCACAAAAACCATTTCGAGGTTAGATTTGATATGGTTCTGATGGTTACTAGGTTTTTAACGTCATTTTGATGATGTGGATCTGTGATACTCTGTCACTGCAAATCACTCCCTTGCTCTGAATTTATCATCAAGGAAGTCATTATTCTTAGATTTATTCACAGTTCGTGAAACAAAACGAAGTGTTTGGCAAATTTAGTCAAAAGCTTATAAAACAATATGTTTTTTGAATCCCATTTACATGTTTATGTATATCTTTATGGTATAATGTACGATTTCCTGAGGGAATTTTTTAAAAAATATCTTTATTACATGATACTCTTAACTCTTACAACTAAATTGGCTTAAGGATATCCGTCTTCTTGTGTTTTTGGTCTTGAAAAATTCCATTTACTTTACAGTCAGTCAACCAATTGAATGGGACACATTATGTTCAGTATGTCAGTACATTAATAACGTCATAATACATAAGAAGCTTAAATTCAAAACAACACACTGGGGAATTCCAGCAACACCAACAACAACTCAAGCTGCACAACGCATCGACACAAAACACATCCAACAAAAAGTACGTTACATACGTAAAAAGGATAAACTTGAGTAGGTAATAACTTTAAGATGAAAACAAAAATGGAAGGATGAAGGATGTGTCAGAGTTGGTGCCGTCGTTCTTGTTGAGTTTAAACCCAAGAATGAACAAGCAATTTCTCATAGAACCAACAAATTTATATTATATGACATTCAACAAATATAAATACAAGTTCTTTATAACTTCCGTTTCGTTTTTCTTCATCTTTCATTTTGTTTTTTCTTCGGTTAAAGGGATAAAGTCGGTATAAGAACAAATGGAAACAACTTTTGTGTTTTCCTTTGTTTTTACACCTGCGAACAAAACTTTTTGAATTTCGAATCGGATGTCATATTGAGGGTTGCAAAAATAAAGCTTATAAACATGTTATAAAGTCTGCTACTCTCTCTATATATATTTATATATCGTAGGTATAGCTGAACGTGAGATTCATGAATATTCAATAATGCTTTTTGTTGAGATAAAATCATGAATCACGAAATTCGTACTTTATTTAAATTTATTTATATGATTTGGAAAAATAGGTTTTCCATGATTTTTTAAAAATATTGAAGATATCAAGGGGATCCACGGTATAGAGCTCGACAGTTTCACTTATTTTCAAGAGATTTGTTTGCCTTCGGAAATAAATAAATGCACGACTGCGTGTTTCACGAACTCTCTCATGCATGCAAATAGTCTGTTTTAAGATATTGCCGTTTGATTTCTCAAAAAATCCCTAATTTTTCAAAATTTTTATTTGAAAATCGTTGAAGCTATTTTTGTTTTTAATTAATTTTGTATATATACATTTTTTGAATGCAGTTATTAAAAGCTTAATATGCTTCATTAATACACGTTTACATTTTAATTTCATTACAAATTATGACTTATTTTCAAAATATAGAATTTTGAGAACAAAAGAGGCTGGGATGCGCCCTACACCGATAATTTTCCATCCCGTCTGTATATTTGTCTTGCTAAAAAGTTTGTAAGTTGTCGTGTAAAAAGTTGTCAGTTGAATTACTCTTAAAAAATAAAAACTTCCCACAATATTTTGCATATAATGAAATAGTTTGATTTCAAAATCTATTTTTGGTAAAGAGATTATTAGTCGAAAATCAATATTAGTAGCATTTGTTAGTAGTTTTTATTTCTTATATAAACAAATACAAAATGGATTATTGAAATTAATTTGAAGTCAATATCCTCAATTATTCACAAGCGGAACATCAATTAAAATAAAAATTGACTGTTGGATTTTTATACAAAATTTATTGAATGTCAAAAACAATTTTCTTTGAGATAAAATTAGTTTAAAGCCAATATTTCAAATTGCTGAAAAGATATTTGAGTCGAAAGTATATTTTTACTAAGTTTTTTTTTTTAAGGTGTTTATTTACTTTTCATAGGAAGTTTTTGTAATGGGTTCGATTTGTCAAATTGAAAATTTTGACATTTTTCGATGTTTCGTGGTCCCTAGAGTTGAAATAAAAGATTTTTAGAAACATGTCTATACGTGCGCGTGTACGTACGTTTGTACGTCTGAACGTCCGTACGTTCGCGATGTTTTATTTGTTATCCATTGTTCAAGAACCAGTAGAGATATCGACTTCAAATAAATTTTGTTATACAGATAATAAAGCAGAAGGATGCAGAAAGAAAATTGAGTGCGCGGTTTTTTTATCATAGCAGTTTAAAAAAAATGTGAAATGTGGTTAAGTAACCAAAAACGCTAGAGACTCGAATTAAATTTCATATAACATATTGTAACGTCATACCAAACCAATATATTTTTTGAAAAGATTATGGCTTCTAACTAATTTTATCTTATAAAAAAAAATATTGTTTTGAACATTTGGTAAAACTATGAGAGAAATCGAATTGACAATTTTCTTCCAAAAAACTAAAAACCTAAAACAAATTTAACAAAAATTGGTAAAAATTGGTTTTCGACTCAAATATCTTTTCAAAACTTTAAGATATTAGCTTAAAACTACTTTTATCTTTTAAAAAATATTGTTTTCGACATTCAGTAAAATTTTGAGAAAAATTGACATTAAAAAAAATAGGAACCTAAAAAAACAGTACTAAAACTTGGTAAAAATTTGCTTTCGATTCAAATAGCTTTTCAAAAATTGAAAATATTGTCTTCAGTCCGTTTTTTCATAAAAAAATAGTACCCGAATTTGGTAAAAATTCAAGTTTGGTTCTCCCAAACTAATTTCGTTCATCCAATTTTTACACATTTAAAAACTGCTTCTAAAATTGGTAAAAATTATGTTATCAACTAAATATCTGTTTAAAAAAACTAGATTTTTAAACTAGAATATTGTTGGTAATTTTAAAATTTTTAAGAATAATTCAACTGATAACTTTTTTAACACAACATGAAAACCTACAAACTTGTAAGCAAGATAAGCAAGACAAATCGACAGACGGGATGGGAAGTTACCAGTGTGGGTTGCATCCCGGCCTCTTTTTCAATTTTAATTAAAAATTTTTTTAGTATTTAAAACTTATCAAAATACATATGTTTAAAATTTCAATTTCGTGAAAAATGATGACCCATTTACGAGATATCGAATTTTCAAAAAAAAAATCATATTTTGTAAGAAATCAAAACCAAGAACAATTACAATTTTGATCATCAAACGTTATTGAGAAAGTATAGGAGCTGTCCAAAGAAAAAATCATTGAAATTAGTTCATTACTTCTTGAGAAAACTTTTAAATCAAAACAACGGGTCAATGGGGATACCCTACTGGAACAATCCAAAAATTCTTTTTTAGTAGAAGAAGCCAGAAAATACAATTAGAGACAATTTATAAAATTCTATGGTTCTTTTCTGAGTAAACTTAAATTTTTAATTTTTGATTATAAAATGCGTATTTTTAATTATTTTTAGTCTTAAAAAAAAATTTAAGAAAGCATAACCCTAATCGGCTTAAAGCCTTAATTTTCGAATTTGAAATCAAGCGACATAATGATTTGGGCTGTTGCGGCAAGAACAGACAGACAGGCGAATGCAATCGGGTTAACCACTTTTTTCGAATTTACTACCATCATAATATCATGTCTGGTTAAAATCTCTAGTTCAAAAGTTTTTACGACAACTTCGCATATATAGTTACTTTGTGCCACAACTAAAAGAACGATTTTTGAAATTTTCAGGCTTTTTGAGTGCTTTTAGTCAAAAAATCATTAAATTGGGTCTTTTTCCCATAGTATTTTCAGTTCTTTCAATAAACAATAATAAATTATTTAAATAAAATTTTGATTCTAGTTCTGACTCAAGACTTACATGTTATGAACCAGATGTCCAAATTTTAAGAGATTCGGTTAAATATTTTGTTTGTTTTCACCACTGTCGAATCAATGCCCTATCGAAAAAAGTAGTTTCAAAATAAAAGAGTTTCAGTCCTGAGGCACAGATATTTTCAAAAACTGATCAAATTTTGAATACTTTATCAGTGATTCCGGCAGCATATACGATCGTTTTTGAACGTGAAGGGTATTTTAAGGTAGTATATATTATATGCAGGTCAGAGAAGGGTCCGAACAACTGCCGCGCTCCGAGCGTTAGACTTTAAGAAGAAGAGGAATTATAAACATTTTCCAAATATATTCTTAAAAAAACTATTCTTTCGAAATATCTAAAAAGTCGATTTTCGAAAAATATCAAGACCACTGGAACCCCTTTTATAACTGAATGAGTATAAAAAAGTCAAAATTATAATGAAATACGATTACTTGATAATATTTCGATTAGTTTAAACGAAGATTCTTATTAATCCAGGTTTATCCTAAATTCCAATACATTTTTTTCAAAGGCCAATTATTGACTTTATGTTTGAAATGTAACATCGATCAACTGTCCACTTCGTATTCTCCAAATGGCACGTATTTTTATTTTAAAAATACAATTTATAAATAAATATTACGTATACGCCCTAGTGATCTATTTTTCTTTTTGAAAAGAAACCAAACTGAAATACAACTTTCGTTGGTCATTGGAGTCTCCGTGACGTGATTTTTAGTGCAAAAGATTGTAATGCCAGAGGTCTTAGTTCAATTTTTACATGTGCTACCTTTCAGTGATAATGTTTCATGCAAAGAATTGACAAAACCTATAAGAGTGTCATTCTTGTCATGAAAGTGTACTTCTTAAATTAGCCGGAAGCCATCTCACACAGCAATAGTTGAGAGTTTGTAAGTAACTTGGTCCTGATTCTCTACAAATTGGAGTGCTACCAAATAAATTTATTTATTTATGGGACCTTTCAGTCATACAATCGCGTTCGTGTGACCTTAAACACATAATAATCAATTATTTCTAACATTTACTATGTTTTTTTTTCCTTTAAGCAAAGCCTTTTTATAGCCCTTCACAATGACCTTTAAATAACAATGCTAACTTTGTTAAATACACTTAGTCTTACAAAATATTCATAATGATATCTGCTGGTTTCACCGTTTGAACTAATTTAACAACTGACATAAAAATAATTTTTAATTAGTTCTCTTTTCCTTCGTGTCACATCGCACACAACTTGTGTGCTTAGTGCTATGAAAACATAAATTCACATTTTTATGACAACAATGCACTCTACATTATTAAAACAAGGTGTTAATTTCTAAAATGTGTCGCAAATAAGATCTGAATAAGAAATTTAAAATTTCCCTCTGTGTTTATAATTATTTATTTAGTTTTTCGTTGTTTTTCGAAATTAAGAGAAAAATAGAAGAAAACATATGAAAATACATTCGTGTTGTCGTGTGATTTCTAAATAAAAACAAACAATTAATTTTGACCACTTAATTAATTTGCACACATTTGATTCAAAAGATACATATTTGTATGTATTATAAAAGTGAAAACTAAAATTACATTCGAAGAACAAAACGATTTATCTTGGAAACACAAAGTACAAATAGCTTAGTGCATATGTGAGTCCTGTCAAGTCGCCATTTTTTAGGTATAAGAAGGTAAAGTAGGTAAGTATCTCTTCTTAACAAAACTAACCTAAACTAGGGAAAAATGAAGATTAATCACAAAAAGAAAAAGCATTTAGAAAACACTACAATAGTAATTAAATGCCACCCCTTGTCCTCCCACCGTCTTGTCAGTCAGCCAGAAGATTGAAAGTGATTTATGTATATTTTGGATTGGGATAGTTTCGTGTTGATTTAGAGATCTCTTTTTACAATAAATAATTGTTTGAGAGAAAGTTTTTTATTTTTTTATTTTGTAAGGATAGTACCTCTAGTAGTTGGATGTTTTTGTTAGTTGAACTTTATAAACAAATGGACTTCAGATTAAAGTGTAGACACTGATTTATTAAGATTTCTTTTTGTGTGTGTTTTTATGTTCCTGATGTAGGTCGGTTGATGTGACACAGAGGATAATGTGGTTTTAAAAGTAAATTATTATATCTCTGGTGGTTTATCAGAATGTTATATTTCTCGTCAAGGCAGACCAGGTATTTTTATTCAGAGTGATAAGAACTTTTAGTAGGTAAATATTTTTGCAAAAGAACATCTCAATTTGTTATTGTCACACACTTTGCAAGAACAAAACTTTTTCGTTTAATACAAATGTACCTTGAAATCTATTAGATTGACCATCAGCACCAGAGGGGGTGACCTTACAAAAACCATATATACAGTGACTATGCTATTTTAGTCTTTAAAAAAACATACTTATTAATAGTTATTTAAGGTTTTTAAATAATATATGAACCTCTTCACAAGACTCAATCATCCTAATCATCAGCAATCTCATCATGCTCATCCCTATAAATCAATATATATGCCTCAACCATATATATGTGTCTGTGTCTGTATATCTATTGTGTATTATTTGAAATTAAAAATTCAACAGGCGTTTCAGATAAAAAAACAAAACTCTTCTAAATAAAAATGCACTCAGCCCAAACCTACACCGGATATCGGTGTAATATTGATGAAAAAAATGGTAGCAATTCAGCAAAAGTTGAGTGTGTTTTTTTTAAATACAGAGTTTGTATTTTTATTGTTTCTCTCATATACAATTATATATTGATCCCAAAAGTATAGCCATGAAACTAATCCCCTACCCCTATTCTGGAAAAATTTGTTGATGAAAAATAAATACCTCTTTATTGTATTCCTATGAGAGGAAATAAAAAGTATAGTAAGTTGAAATTTTATATGTAGGCCAGATTTTAATTTTTTTTTCTGGTTTGAAATGATAGCAAATGGAATGAATTAATTAAACTCAATGAACGTTGATGATGAATATTGTTAGGAAGGTGGAAGTACTTAAAAAATTTAACAGGTGTTTACTTGGAAAAATACTTTAATGATACTGAATTTTGAATTTCTCTTGCAAATAGTTCGTTAATATTGTGATAACATATATTTTTAAGCTGAATTTTTTACAAAAAAGCTTTTGATAGCCACCATTTCGTTTTATTTGTATTTAATTTACAATTTGAATTGTAACTTTTAGTCCAATACGTTGCTACCAGTTTCGACATCAGATATGAAGATGCTGCCGAAATGTATCTTACCAGTTTCTGTTAAAAATCTATGCAAAATCAACAGTCTTCATAAAAGATACATAAATGTATATTACACTAAAAATAAATGAAATGTTAAAAATATGAGCCAAGCTCTGCTGTAAACAAAATTCAAGGTAATAATGGACTAGAATTAATAATTGACTGTTAATATTTATAGTTATACATACATATGTATGTATATATTATTAAAGAGAAAACATTGTTTTGTATAATTTTATTAAGTGATAAGCTTGCCGTGAAAAGCAATGAAATCTAGTTTTCATTTTTGTTCGATCTTTTTGAGACTACAGATAAATATTGTGACTTAATTTACGTAAAATGTTTGCTGAACATTTATTATATCATGGATATTAAACATTTAACAGTTTATTTTTCCAGTACTACAGTATTTCACCTGTTTTTTAAAATTAAAGATTCTTAATAAAAACATGTTATAATTTCATGAGCTACTGAAATATTGTCGATTAAAGTATAAAACGATTTTTTTTTTAATTTTTGAATTAAAAATCACGGGTATAACAAACTACATGCCCTTTGCAATGTTTTCACGCATTCCTAAATTTCAAAGTTTAGTATTTTTGAATTATAGTATTAAGAATTTGATTTGCAAACAGCAACATGGTTTTGTGAAAAACGGATCAAACGTTACAATTTTTTTCAAATTCTCAAACATATGTTCAAACGCTTAAGAACCAGGTTATAAAGTTGATTTTGTATACACTGACTTTTCTAAGCCATGAAATTATTAAAGCTCTTGGTTTTCCAAAATGTTTCCTACCTTGGATCAAATCATACCTTGAAAACAGATTCTATGAGATAAAATTTAGAAATTGTTATTCAAAACCTCTTGGTGCTCAATCAGGTGCTTTGCAGGGAAGCCATCTTTGCCGTTTACTGTTTATCCTGCCTTTTAAGGACGCATTTTTAGATTTTTAAAATAATATAATCCACCCATGATTGTATTCTTTTACAAGTCGACATTGAAAGTTTCACATTTTGTTGTGGAAAATATAGCCTTGTTCTCAACCGTTTAAAATGCCAGACCAAAACGTTTACTAGAAAACAATCGTTAGTGTGTTTGAGCAGAATAATTAACTCAAAACTGGGCAACTCTTCTAGTAGACGAGTCGTTAGTAGAGGGCACCGCAAGGTGGTGTTCTATCCTCTCTCCTCTGGAACCTAGTGGTGAATGAAATCCTAACTAGTCTGGATGCGAAGGGTTTCAGATTGATAGCATATGCGGACGACGTTGCTATAGGAGTTTCAGGAAAGCGTCTTAACATAGTAAAAGAACTCTTACAAAATGCCTTGGACATGCTATTACTTTGGGCTGATCGGTGTTGACTAGGTGTTAACCCACACAAAACTGATCTAGTCTTATTTTCGAGGAGATACAAAATTCCGTTTGTTAACCCTCCCTGTATTAAAAAAATACAATTAAAATTCTCAGACGAAGCTAAATACCTGGGTCTTGTCTTAGACAAAAAACTAAATTTGAAACGCAACGTGCAGGAAAGAGTCAAAAAAGCTACTGTAGCTCTCTTTTCATGCAAAACAGATATTGGTAATAAATGAGGCTTACAACCCAGAATCACGCATTGGCTATACACATCGGTAATCAGACCGATTTTAACGTACGGTGTGACAGTATCGTGGACTGCTTTAGAGAAAGGTATAACTAGGGATAAGCTAAATAAAGTCCAACTTTCAGCTTGCCTATGTATAAGCGGATCGCTTGGCACGACCCCGTCTGCGGCACTGGACATCTTGGTCTACCTAACACCTCTTGACATATTTAGCAAACAAATAACTGAAAGCTCTGCTATTCGCCTCAAAGCTTCGTCACAGTGGACTTACAACAACATTGGCCACTCCGTAACGTGTAGGTATTTAGAATCAATTCCAAAGCACATAGACACCATTCCCCAACAGCAATTCGACAGAAACTTCCAGATTAATATACCTCCCAGATCTTTTTGGGAGAATAGGACATTCTTGGAGGATGAGTCAATCCATTTTTACACAGATTTTTGACTCAAAAACAAAAGAAGGGGTTGGTGGAGGTGTGTACTCTAAACGACTGAAATTAAGTCTCTCATTCCGCCTTCCCAATCATTGTAGCGTGTTCATGGTGAAACTTATGGCGATAAAAGAAGTCTTGTCTTGGCTCAAAGAAAACGTGATATCAACATCTGATATCCGTATTTTCTCTGACAGCCAGGCCGCTATTAAATCTCTGGACTCTGTCTCTACAAACTCTTTAACAGTCCATAACTGTCGATCATCTCTAATGGAGATAGCGGAACAGTTTTATATTCACCTTTGCTGGGTGCCGGGCCATAGAGACATTCCAGGTAACTGTAAGGCAGATGAACTCGCCAAGAACGGTACAGTACAGCCCATCCTACCACGTATGGGAAGTACTGGCATACCAATCGCTACTTGTAAACTGCTACTAATGCAAGACGCTGCGAGGAGGGCAGGCACCAGGTGGACGTGTTTAATCAAAAAAAAAAACATCTGGCCAACACTGAATTTAAAACGTTCAAGGTGCTTGCTCTCTCGAAGCAGATCGCATATAAGCTCGATAATAGGTGTCATAACCGGACACTGTCTAATAGGAAAGCACGCCATGAGACTAGGCGTATTCTCAAATGACTTTTGCAGAAGCTGTATGGACGAGGAAGAGGAAGAAACGGTTCTTCATCTTCTCTGCACATGCCCTGCTCTAGCTCGAAAACGCAAGAATTACCTAGGAGAATTCTTCTTTAACGATCTAAACGATCTAAATCATATCGGTATAATCAGCCTCTCACGTTTCGCAAGGGACTCAAGCTGGTTCCATTGAGCTTAGAAGGAAGCTTCAAGATTCATGTGGTATCACAATTAGCCATTAATCTGGCCTAAGTGTGTCCGTTTCCATCTTGGACAGCCACTATAACCTAACCTAACCTAGTGTGTTTGATTATAAAGTGTAGTGTGTTCACCAAAATCAATTTTTATGAAATTTTAGTAATGCTTTCCTTACGTTCTTATTTTTTTGTAAGAAAACTTTCAATTCGATTTTTCTCAAATTTCTCCGAATGTTAAAATACACATTTTTTGTATAGAAAAATTTATTTGAAGCCAATATCACGAATTTTTAAAAAGATATTGGAGCCGAAATTCAATTTTTACGAACTTTTAGTAATTTTGTGTAGGTTTTTATTATTAGTTTGTGAAAAAACTGTCAATTCGATTTTTCTCAAAATTTTTCTGAATGTTGACAACAATATTTGAAAAAAAAATTAATTAAAACTCAAACTTTAAGACTTTCTAAAGTTTTGAAAAGTTATTTGAGTTAAAAATCAATTTTTGATAATTAATATTATTTTTAGTTTTTCGTAAAAAAAATGTGCTTTCGAAACAATATTGCTTATAAGATAAAATTAGTTTAAAGCCAATATCTCAACATGTCGAAAAGATATTTTAGTCGAAATTCAAGTATTACTAACTTTGAGTAATGTTTTTTTTAAATAACTGTCAATTTTATTTTTTACCTAAAATTAAAAACATTATTTTTCGCTGCACAAAAATGTTTTTGAGATTAAACCATATTTTATTAGAAAAATTTTTAAGGTGACAATTTTTGTTTCAGTTTTTTTATTTATGAAAAAAAACAGTTCGTTGGAATTTTTTCTAAAAGTTCTAAGAAAACTAACTCAAATAATTTGGAGACCTTTCTAAATTTCAGAAATCGGAAAATGGTCATTTCAAAATTATCTGTTGCACAATTAAGCTATAAGAGTAAATATTCAAATATCAATTCATTTTTTATTTTTTAAATTTGAATAATGCAAAAGTCTTCTTTATTTTATAACTTAAAAATTATTTCTGGCACATGACTGACACGGCTGGCTCAGACATAGTTCTTGTGGCTAGCATAATTTGTAAAGCACACCAAATAGTCAGTTTTTGTGGTTGCAATAGTATCTCCATATACACTTGAGCAGTTCTGTTTATTGACATATCCATTAAGACAAATGTAAGCTTCATTGCTAAATAAAATTCCCGTGATACGTAGGAACCATGGTTTTCAGCCGTAAGTGTATACATATTAAATTCCAAATTAAACTGGAAATAAATCACTTGCCAGCTAACTAAATAGCCGCCAGTTAAAAATGAAATATTGCCATCTGAAAGTTATTTACCTCTTAAAAAAGCTAACATTTTTCGAGGAAGGAAAAATAGTGTATTTATTTTAATTTATCAACATCAACACACATGTCACTCTTTTAAACTGAAGAATGAATAACTTTCACATATTACAATTTTTTGTTTTCGTTACAAATCAGTGCGTAAGGCCTTTCAAATATTTAATCTGCCACTGGCTGACTGGTACTTATTATTATGTACCTTTCCTTTCCTTCCATGATTAAAAAAGAATAATAAATGTACAAACATTTCAGTTGTTTTTTTTTTTTTGCATGACAAAACATACCTGCCTTAGCAGTCATCATCTACTTTCGTTGGCAAGGACACCATCACCGGAAGTACAGAATATGAGATCCTCTAACTAAAGCACAACAACGTCAAAAAAATATGTCTTACCTACATTTGTCTCTTTAAACAAAAATTGTAACAGTTTCTGTTGTTTTTGTTTTTATTGCCC
The DNA here is from genome assembly GCF_945859685.1 of Eupeodes corollae. Taxonomy (NCBI): domain Eukaryota; kingdom Metazoa; phylum Arthropoda; class Insecta; order Diptera; family Syrphidae; genus Eupeodes; species Eupeodes corollae. Next base: position 112,633,757 of record NC_079148.1, read on the forward strand.
TTACTATTGTCCCTTAAAGCTTAATTAAATCAAATCTTTTTTTTAAGCAGGATTCTCTTTTTTATCAGTGTCATTTTCTTTCATTTCTTTTGTAAAAATGAAACTTCTTATTTTTCTGGGTAAATGAACACAAGATTATGGTGAAATACGAACAAATAGTTTGGGTAATGAAAAATATACGTAACGTACACATACAGAGAAACATATTATGATGGTCTAGGATTTCAATGAAACAATTCTACTGAAATACAATTCAATTGCATCAAGTGTGGTTTTTATTGTGTATCTGTAGATGTGTACTCATAGATTTGTAAGTTTATTTGTGGATGGACGATATGGAACACAACACTTACAAAACCAACCTAAGTTTAAATTTGCAGCAAAATTAGTTTTCAAATTTAATTTAAGTGAGTACAAACCTGTAGCAATATTGTTTTTTTTTTTTATTCGGTTGAACTGATGTAATGTACATGTGTACATTAACATAGAATTACAATGAAGAGTTCTGATGATCCTTTCGACCATGAAAATACATACATTGTACGAATTCAAGTAAAATACCCCAAAAATCAGTTTGTGTGGTTTTGTTCTTTTTTTTTGTATCCGTATGTAAATTTAAATATACTGTAACATGGCAAACACACACAGGACTTAACAAAATCAGAAATAAGGTTCATGCGTTACGGAGGGGGAGAAAAGTACACAAAAAAAAAATGTTTACTCTGCAAAATGTGTATGAATAAAATTTAATCAATTCAATCAGGCAAATGCGGGCACTGTGGCGTATGAGTGCTATTTTTTCTCAACTACCACAACAAAGTGTCATCAACATGTTGTACCTATTTAGGATGTACTCTATGAGTAATAGATGAGTCTAGTGTCGACATTGACTGACGATAAGAGAATTATTGTGTGTGTGGGTTTTGGCGCCCTTAGTTATAAATATGACAGCCTATATGTAACTTAAAGTGCCTTCAACAAGGATGTTTTTTTTTTTTTATTTTATGAATCTGTTACTTTTCTAGTGGTTATGACGTAATGAGTTTAATCCATCAAAAAAGGATGTCCCTAATGATATTAAGTTTTAAAGACCTAATTATGTTTTGATTTTCCAGAAGTCGTTGCTTTCAAATTTGTTTTAATTATTAAAGTTAAATTATGACCAATTTCCAATCCAATTTGTTAAAGTTTTAAAAAAATGTTTAAAACACTTATTTTTTATTGGAGTTGAGACCCCTGCTTAACGAATCCCAATTTATCTTGTCAATGGTCTGATAGTTTTCAGCGTAATTTTAATTTAAAAAAAAAAAACATAAAAGTCCACAATATTAAATTCCACTAAAATCTAACAGAGGCTTTAGATTTGGCACATTTATTCATTGCAATATATTTCACGAAAGAAAAAATGTTTACTTGTGTAAATATTTAACACTATTTGAGCCCCTTTCAAACATAATATGCAATTTATTAATTTAATCAACGTAAACATCCATAGGGTTATTTGATTTGATTTTATGTGGGAAAGTAAAATATTACAAAATAGAGACATTTTTAATTAAAATTTTATTGTGATATGTAGATGCGTGTGAGAGTCCGTTTGGATATAAAACTAACAAATTTTTAATTAAAAATTCAATTTTATTTTGTAGGCCAATTAAGTGCGTAAATTAGTAAATAAAATACAGTATTCCAAATATTTTGGTTGTGTTTTAATGTTATGTTGAATTTATCAAGGCTCATGTTTCTAAACTATATTTAATGAATGTATAATAATATGAGATTCCAGTCAGATCTCAATCCTTTTTGCCCTTAGAGATGTAATGTTAGTTCCCTTGAAAACTTACAAATTATGTATTGTGAAACAGTAACAACTTAATTAAAGAACTTCAAAAAGTCTATATTCGAGATGTACAACTTTTAGCTAACATCGCATATTTCCAAATATTTTATAAAACTACTAAGTCAATCTCAATTTTTGTTCATAAAATATTCTAGCTATGAAACAATTTACTTTCCGTACATCAGGACACTCGAGATACCTAATTGCGTGTACCATATGGGAAAGGATTTTTAACAATTAACTTTTTTAACAATTTTTCTGTGGTTTTTTAAAATACCAATTCCAAAAAAATAAACATTTCAATTAGCCTTAAAAAACAAGTATTATAAAATATTATATAATATAAATGATATTAAACTAAATTAAATAAATAGCTGTGTTCAAAATAATAGTAGTGGTCATTGAACTATAGCATCCCTGACATTAGGGCCATCTTTACAGGTGGACACTTAATTTCTGTGATGTCAAAGTTTCTAAGGTTCAATCATTAGTAAGTATTAATCTAATTTTAGTAAGTTTACAAAAAAAAAATTGGGCCCACTATTTAGTTTTTTCGTTAATTTTTATTAAGCTTTTTTTTAAACATTTTTTCGATACTTCTATTTTTTTGAATAGTCAATTTTGTGTTTCTAATTAGTTTTATTTTCTTTAATAATTATTCTCGAACAAAAACCAAAAATAAACCACAGTGAAATAATCAAGAATAAACTTGTGTTTTATTGAAAATTAAGATTTTTGAAAATAAGTTCTGGGACAGCATTGTCCAATAGAGAATCAAAAACCGTATAGAATTTAATGCTTCGAAAACTTAATACCCTCTACTGTCACAAAAACTTTACCTTCCCCTATGCATCAATGAGTGGTACTTGCATCGAGGAGACCGTACAGCTTTTAATCTTAGGGATGTGCATTGAAAACCACTTGTTGTGGAGTTATCACATATTTGACATCGCCAAACATGCTGCTCAGTGTTTATGTTTTCTCCGAAGATGCAAGAAGTTTTTTACCAATACTGATCTGGCTATAATCTATAAAGCCTATATTCGTCCGAAACTAGAGTGCAATTCCCATATCTGGGCAGGTGCTGCTATAATCTACTTGAGTCTCCTAGACAGAATTCAAAAGAGAGCTCTAAAAATGATTGGTGACCGTTGTCTAACTGAAACTTTTGTATCTCTCGAGCACAAGGTTTCATGCCTGTAATTATTTTATCGCTACTTTCATAAACATGGAAATAGCCAGTTGTATTTCTCTATTCAAACAATTCAACCGTAATACCCGTTCTTCTAGGAATGCTCATCAGTTTACCCTTGAGCACAATTTCGGACATACTGTAAAATACAGAGATTTTTTCTTCAGTCGCACCACACGAATGTGGAATGCTTTACCAGACTCAATGTTTCCCACTCATTAATCGCTCGCACTGTGATTAATCATGACAAGGGTATTCATATCCCCTTGAGTGCGCGTATAACATAAACAAAAAGTTCTGTGTAATAGTTTTATAAAGCAATTAATGATTCCCTGAAACACACTTCTATTATTTTTAACACCAACTCTACACAATTATACACAATTTTTACGATTTAAAATCTTAAAAAAAACTGACAGATTTTCCTCATCTCAAAAAATACTTGAATAAAACGTTATATCACCTTTAGAACAGTTCTTATAACTTATATTTTAATTTATGTATATATTATTCCAATTACTAATTTTCATGATCAAAATTCTGTGTAATACTTTTTGGTCATAAAACTTACTGTTTGGTATTTTAAAACATTCTCAACTTAAGATACTGTAAAAAAATTTTGTATGTATTATTTTATTTTTAAAAATCTTAATAAATGTTGTATCAGCATTTAGTAAAAATACATATAAATGATGCTTAACATTTTACAACAGTAAATTCATGTAACTAATTTTATACAAATAAACAAAAGCACTTTCTAAAAGAAAAGCTTAAATACAAAATATTCTCTTTAAAAAAATACCTTTAAACTTTAAAACTAACAGCTTTTTGGAGACATAAGAAATACTTGTTTATTAAAATAATATTACTGTGTTAAAATGTTTTCCTAAAGCAGGATTAATACAGAATTATTATGAAATCTCATCCTTTAAAAAATTCTGCACTTTAAAAAGAAGTGAGGAGGTGTGCAAAATCATAACCGAAACTAACATCAAAAAGGCAAACCTTCTGATCGGAGGCTACGCAAATGCTCGGCATACCCTTTGGGGAAGTTCTGTGATCAATGAACGAGGTGAGTCACTTTTTGATTTTATGATTGAAAATAATATGACCATTTGTAACACAGCCAATACTCCCACTTTCGTCTTTCCGAGCTCGGAAAATTATGATGGATGGGAGGATGTGCTTGATGTTACTTTAGTAAAGAACCGTAATTTATTAGTGGAGAAATGGAGGTTTCATCTTTGAATTCGTTTTCGGATCATTAGTGGATTCTTTTTCAAATTAATTTCGAGTCGAAAAACCCTCCACCTTACAGAAATCCCAAAAGAACTGACTGCACGAAATTCAGTCAAATTGCGAATTCCAAACTAAGCAACTTACCGAATCTCACTGAATCAATAGGAGACCTTGAATCAAAGGTGAAAACATTATAAACTTCTATAAGTAAAGTTTTAGAGTCTCTTGCCCAGTTAAATATAGCCGTAAAACTCTTCCTTCTTGGTGAAATGAAGAACTGTCCAGTCTTAGGAAAATGACGATTACAATGTTCAATATCTGCCAAAAACATAAGTTTTACCAACCGTATAGGACTCTCTTAAAATTTACAAGCCAACCCTGTCATCAGCCAAAAGACAAGGCTGGAGAGAATACTGTCAATCAATCGAAGACATAAAGGACTCCGCAAGGCTCAGCAAAGTTTTATCGAAGGAACTTTGTAATCCTTCATTTCTAAAAAAAGCCTGATGGAACCTGGACAGCCTCTCCAGCCGAATCTCTTGAGCTACTGATGAAGATGCACTTTCCGGGTTGCGAGAGTGATAACCCCGAATAGCCTGAAACCTCAGAGCTAAACGTAGCTCATGTGGAGCAAGTCAATTCCGTTATAACCAGAGAAAATATTTTGTGGATGGCATGGATGGCATACTCCCAGTTATGCTTCAAAAGTTGGATGATGTGGCAGCTCCATGGCTGAAACAAATTTTCAAAGGGTGTCTCCTTCTCAAACATGTGCCCATGTCGTGGAGACAGGTCAAAGTAGTTTTTATCCCGAAAGTGGGTAAACGAGGTCACGAATCCGCGAAGGATTTCAGACCAATAAGCTTAACATCTTTTGTGCTTAAAACCTTGGAGCGCATTTTTGATTACCATATTAGAAAAATCCTAGTTGGACGACCTCTCGAAAGCTCTCAGCCTGCTTATCTTAAGGGCAATACTACGGAGACTGCCCTCCATGAAGTAGTGCGTACTGTAGAACAAACAATCCATTATAAAGAATTTACTCTTCCTAGACATAGAAGGTGCTTTATACAACGTCCTTACAGAATCCATCGCTCGTTAAGTTCGGTGTAGAAGACTTCATTCGAGAATGGATTATTTCCATGCTCAGTAGTAGGAAGATTCAAGCCACTCTAGACAATACAATCGCAACAAAACACGTAAGTAGGAGAAAAACCCAGGATGGTGTCCTTTCGTCTCTTCTCTGACTTCTGTTCATGGATACAAGAGAAAAGAGATGTGGAGTGAAGGCGGTAGCCTACGCTGATGATTTGGTGCTATTGGTGTCAGGAAAGTACACCTCTGTGATTAGTGAAATCACGGAGTCAGCTTTGACGAAAGTTAGCAACTGGGCCACGAGTTGTGGACTAGGAGTTAACCGAAGTAAAACTGAACTGTTGCTCTTTGCCACCAAAACTAAAGTACCGCCCTTCAAGCTACCTCGACTCAACGGTCAAATCCTATCATTGTCTTCCAGCGCAAAATATTTGGGAGTTACACTCGACCCTAAACTAAACTGGAAACTAAATATTGAAGTACGGGTTAAGAAGGCCTGTGTTGCCTTCTACGCCAGCAGCAAAACTTTCGGCAAAAAGTGGGGACTTCAGTCGAAGATGATTTTATGGACGTACAAAGCCGTAGTACATCCAAACATATGGTTGGATTGTGTGGTGGCCTGCTTCTAGCAAAGCCTATAAAAAACAGCTTGCGTGGGCATCACGGCCATGCGTACTTGCCCAACGGACGCCTTAAACAATATTTTGGATTTTCTACCAATCGACCTTTTTATTAAATACATAGTTTCCTGCAGCGCTATTAGGCTGAAGGAATCAAACAGCTGGTTATCGAAACCTTATGGTCACAGCAACACAAAGAAATTGATTCCCTCAGATATTATCTCAATAGACACTGACTACTGCACTTCTACTTTGAGCCTTAGTAAGGATTTTAAGGTTATTTTCCCATCCAGAGAAGATTGGGAGGATGACATCGTGTCGATAGGTTTCGACACAACCATCTTTACTGACGGCTCAAAGATGGAGTGCGTAGTTGGTTATAGGATCTTTTCTGAGTCCCTAAATGTAGCCAAATCCTTTAGGCTTCCTGACTTTCCTAGTGTTTTTCAGGCTGAATTGCTGGCAATAAGGGAGGCATGCAAGATACTTAAACAAAACCCAAACCAAAACCGAAATGCGGCTATCTTTACAGACAGTCAGGCAGCTGTCAAAACCATTAACTTGGCCACATCCTCATATAAATTGGTCCAGCAATGTTGCGATGAGCTTGCGAACCTGAATATTAACCTCGGTGTCAGCCTGATCTGGGTTCCGGGCTATAGTGGTATAGTGGAAAATGAACGGGCTGACGAGCTAGCCAGGCAAGGATCGGCCCTTCATAGCTCACTTGCGGAAATGGTTAACATTCCTCTTGGTGCTATGAAGGGTAAAATCTTTTCTATCTACCAAACTGAATCAAACCGAAGGTGGAGCAATTTACCCAACTGCATTATATCAAGGAAGATATAGCCCACCTGTAATAAAACCCGTACAAACGATCTTCTATACAGGCCAAGGCAAAGATTGTTGCGATTTGTACCGGACATTGGCCTATAGGAGTTCATGCAGAGAAGTTGGGTATCTCTTACAACACCTTTTGCCGTAGATGTAGTGACCAAAGAGAAAGTGAAACCATAATCCATTTCCTCTGCAAATGTCCTGCTTTGGCAAACACTAGAATGAAATACTTTGGAAAAGCATTCTTTCACGAACTTGATGAGCTATCTGAGACAAAGATTAGAGACCAAATCTTTTTTCTAAATGCGACAAAATGGCTCTAACATAATCGCTATGAAGCTTCTCTATCAATCTATCCCTATCAATCAAAGGTCAAACGAGTTTTTGGTATCAAAACGGCGCACTAAAGCACTAATTGGATCTCAGGCTAGGTTGCCTTGAGATCGTCAATTTTACCTACCTTAAAAAGAAGTACATAGTCTTAAAGAGAAAAATGTTTTTACGTGTTTCTTAAATTTAAAAGGTAACAGTTGTTTACACTATTATCAACACAATTTTTCTTTTTTAGACTTTTTACAGCATTTGGTAATCAGAATTTAGAAATATATAATTTTGTTAGATGAAATTCTGACTGCACAAAATTTTGTTCCCACAGAATATTTAATTTCTGTATTATGACTGCTTAAGTATTTTGACCTCAAAGCAATAAAATATACTTTAAAGTGATAAATTTACGTTCTCTCTGATATTAAACTTAGGTTTTCGTAGGTTATAAATATTGTATTGTTAAAATTTTGTAAAATTAAAAAACAAATCAATAAATTGTGTATTTTTTATTACAAATAAAGTCCTTTCAAAAATACTATCAAATTGATAAGAGATCTCGAATATTTTGACAGTAATTAACTAAAACTTTAATGCTTCATTTATTCTAATGTTTTGATTTTGATGAAATATAAATATATAGTCTTATGAGACATATAATCACTAAAAAGGTTATTATACTACCTTTTACATGTTTTCATAGAATGCAAGCTTTGACATTTTGATGTTAACATGTTTTAATAGAATGTAAACTTTAAGATTTCAGGGTTCTGAATATTAAAATGAGACGGAAAAATAATGTTAGCTGAAACATTCTTGATGTGCCGTTTAAAAAAGAATATCTTTGATTAGCAGTACGTCTGAAGTTGAACTCAGGAGTATACTGATTACTATTCCTAGAAGTTCGACTATGATGGTAAAATAACTTTATAAAAGTAATACATCTAGCTATTTCACCAAATTTTTGCTTATAAAAATATCAATAATTTTATTGCAACATCACTTTTTGTTAAAAACTTCTGTTTTTTTAACCAAGTAAGAACGTTTAAAATAAGGGACAATCATATAGTTTACTATGCTTTTTCCAAAATTAAGTTGGGTCAGTCAATTTTGACCCATTATCGCCAATACTCAGAAAATTTCTGTAATTTTTATTTCAGTGTTGACATTTTTCTTTTACCTCAATAAAAATAATCGTGCAATCAGCAAAAGTCACATTTAAACAAAAAAAATGTATATGCATTTGTAAATTTAACATGAGTTGAGTATACCTAATGATCTGCATTTATTTTAAATGCACCCTTATAAAATGTCAGTTCATTTTAATTTGACATAATTAAGTGCCATTATAAGATAACCACTATAATAACTTGTAAATTTTGATGCATATAGCCTACAGGATAACGCAATTTTCAATGTCAAACTTAATTCATTAGTAGCAGTGCAGTATAGTAGCAAATAATTTAGTTAAGAGGAGGAGGAGAGATTTTAAATGATATCAAAGTGTAATTAATTGACATGCAATATGCAACCTTCTTGTTGTATTATACATATGAATGCTGTAAACTGTATTGCATTTTATAAAGTATAGATAACAAAGGATGTTATGAATGATTTAATCTAGGTTTTTAAAACTGCACAAACTTCATATAAATGAACATTTATGGATAAATATTGATAAGTTCATGTCATTTATTTCATAATGATATAACATAATAAGGACAAGATTAAAATTGATTACGATGTTTATTAATTAAATGTACATTCAACTGGTAAATTCACGGATGTGTTTAAAAAACATATGCGTTAATTTGAAATTGGCATTCGTTTTAGAAATCATAGTTTGAGAGTCGTATTAAATTAGTCAGTTATTTATATGAAATGGAAAGAATTTCCAAAATTTATATTGCATATGAGCATTGAATAGGAAAAAAATAGGAAACAAAAAGGATAGAAGAATTTAAAATAAAATATTCCAGAGTATCTACCTGCCTACTTATTTGACGAACAAGAGGTTTTAAACGTGGCATTGCTATACGTGCGTTGGTTAGATGATTTACAAAAATACAACAAATAGCGTTTGAACTTAAAAGTTCAGTTTTTGATCGAGAGTGCTAAAATCTATTTTTATTAGGAATTCTAAATTAACTTCTCTTACTATACAAAATACGAACCTATGAAACTTTTGTGTGAATGAAAAAATTGATCGAAATATTTTCAAAAAAAATATTCTGTTTTCATTATTTTCTATGTGATGAAACGTGAAAAGCATTTAGTGACGAAGTGAAGAGTACTCATTGAAAATCACTCCGAAGAGTATTTTAAAAACGTTTCTAGAGAAATGATGAACGTTGAATATCATTTTAAGAGGATTAGGATTGTGAATAAAGACCTACATGGATTTTGCATCGTTTTATCGTTTTAATATCTTATAAAAACGTATAAAACGAAAAAACGCAAAAATAATTTGCTTTTACTTCGCTTTAAATAACATTTAATAAAATAAACTTTTTAGGAAAATATTAAAACTCGCATTTCTTTAATCGAACAAATTTGTTGAAAAATTTTATTTGCACTTAATTTATCCAAACGACAAATTTAAACTTAATTTTATATTTATCAAAATATTAAGGGTTTTTTTGTAATGACGGTGTGTTTTCTTCCTTACAACGCGACTTTAATTCTAAGTAGTTTTGAATTAGATTTGTTTACTATGGTTTTGGTCTTAAACTTTTCCATTTTAATCAAGGACACTAAAAATCTTCTCGATTTGTAACATTACAGTTTTTATACATTTTTTAGCTTACAGTATGAAAGTAAAATATTTGAAAAAAGTGTAATAAATTTACATTTAAACAATTCGACATAAAAATGGAAGTTTAAAACCAATCACAATTAATAATTACATAATTGGAAGTCAAAAGTTGTAGCTTAATAATTGAAAGTTTGCGTAGATATTGACCAACATTTTGAATTAACAATGTAATGTTTTTTTCTTTAAACAACTAGAATAATAACTAGTATCTATTATTTTCGAAACGCATTATTATTTTTCTATACTGTATTTGTAATGCATCTTTTAACTAACTAATTAAAAATAGTAATTAATATTTGAACCACATATTTATGATGAAAAATTGAGAATGATTATGGGACACCCTTTAACTTTCTTATCATTGCATATATTATTTTCAAGACTTCATTCATACCTGCTTTTAATTAATCCAGGACAATCTAGAAAAAAAAAGAAAAAAAGATTATTCAAATAATTTCAGAATTCAAAGAATAAACAAAATATGTAAAATTTTGTATCTAAAGATAATCAGTGTTTTTTGATAAATGAAAAAAGAGGCTGGGATGCGACCCACACTGATAACTTCCCATCCCGTCTGTCGATTTGTGTTCCTTAAAAGTTTGTCTATTTTTTTTATGAAAAAACGGACTGTTGGATTTTTATATAAAAATTGCTAAATATCGAAAAAAATATTTTCTGTGAAATAAAATAAGTTTGAAGCCAATATTTTTAATTTTTGAAAAGCTATTTGAGTCGAAAATAAATTTTTACCAAGTTTTAATATAGTTTTTTTTAGAGTTTTATTTTTTTTTAAAAAAACCGTCAATTCTATTTTTCTTAAAATTGTATCAGGTATTAAAAACATTATTTTTATAAAATAAAATTAGTTTGAAGCCAATATTTCTAGTTTTTGTAAAGATATTTTAGTCGAAAACTAATTTTTTACAACTTTTGTTAATTTTTTTTAAGTTTTTAATTTTTTGTGAAAAAACTGTCAATTCGATTTTTTTCAAAATTTTACTGAATGTAACAATATTTTTTATAAGTAAAAATTAGTTATAAGCTATTATCTCAATTTTTTGAAAAGATATTTGAGTCGAAAATCATTTGTTTACCAACTTTCGTTAATTTTTTTCGGTTTTCAATTTCTTGTAAAAAAAACTGTCAATTCGATTTTTTCAAAATATAACTGAATGTTGAACACAATATCTCTTGAAAGATAAAAGTAAATTAAAGCCAATATCTTAAAAATTTAGAAAGATATTTGAGTCAAAAATCAATTTTTACCAAATTTTATTCCTTCTTTTTTAGGTTTTTATTTTTTGTAAAAAAAACTGTCAATTTGATTTTTCTCAACATTTTTCAAAATGTTAAAAACAATATTTCTTATAAGTTAACATAAGTTTGAAGCCCAAATTTTAAGTTTTTGAAATGATATTTGAGTCTATATTCAATTTTTACTAGCTTTGAGTAATGTTTTTTTTAGATTTTTATTTTTTATAAAAAAAACTGTCAATTCGATTTTTCTCAAAATTTTATCAGATGTCAAAAACATTATTCTTCGTTGCACAAACTTGTTTTCGAGATGAAATCATATTTAAGTCGTAAAATTTTGGAGGTGACAAAGTTTTTTTTTCAGTTTTTTTGATTTATAAAAAACCGTTAGATGGATTTTTTTCAAAAAATGTATTTGTTTGATATCACGTTACAATATATTATATAAAATTTAATTCAAGTCTCTAGCGTTTTTGGTTCGTAAAATATTTAGGGTTAACCAAAATTTTCACCTTTTTTTCAAACTGCTATGGTAAAAAAAACCACCACAAACCAAAATAGTCTAAAGGCGTTTAATCTCATGATCTAGGCGGCCAATTAACCGGTCCCGAACGTGAAATAAAATATAAACCGAACTCGCCTCTCAATAAGTCCACTGTTTCGAGTGCTGTGTGGCATGTGGCACCGTTTTCTTGAAACCACATGTCATGCCAGTCAAGCTCCTGCATTTTGGACAAAAAACAGTTGGATATCATCTTACCATTCACTGTTACGTAGTAACGAATCGCATTATCTTTGAAGAAGTACGGTCCAATGATGCCACCAGCCTTTAAACCGCACCAGAATGTGACTAAAAATTTTCATATAAACCATCTTAAAACACTCAAAAACTTTTTTTCGTATAGCGTTTTCAATACAAAAACCAAGTCATCATTTTAATCTGATAAAATGGTGGAAAATATTTTCAAATAACATTAAAATAACTACTTGAACCGCTTTTCAAAAGAGAACATTTAAGCTAAGGCATCTGAGTTTGACTGTATTTATGAATGTCAGAAACGTCAATGGTTTGATTTGTTAGCTGACAAAGGCACCCACAGCTTAATTAAGTTCTTCTTTAGAATTAAATTCCATATTTACAATTAAATGCATATTACAAATTTACAATACAAAGCCAATCATCTAAAACGATAACAAACAAAAGTCTTTCATCCTGTCGCAAATTCTAACAAAACGTGATAAATTCTATAAAATCTCTTACCACCCCATTAACCGAAATAAAAATATGCAAAAAAGAAAATATCCTTGCACAGGCCATTGTTGTCGTAAAAGTTAGAGAATTTGCAGATGTTACCCCCACTTGTGTGACGTGACGAGTTATGTTCAAATCCATTTCCGATGTCAGAAAGAATATGCAATGCATCCTTTCCATACCAAAAGAAGCCAGAATGTCAGGAAATTTACCATGCAAGTCTTCTCTGGAAATTTGAAGCAAGCAAACGAGTGATGTTGAATGAAGAATAAAGAACGATGAACGAGTGTGTTGGGTAGTTTGGTGAGATGGTAAGACGTGCCACGTCACGTTCAACTGCTTACAAATGGAAAGCTCGTTTTAATTGAACTTAATATACGTATTAAATGGAAAGATGTACAAATGTCCTTCGTTCTTTCATCGCGCTCTCCATAGTCTCCACCGACCGACCGAACGAAAACGTGTGTCTGAAGGTGTTTTTACACCCTACCCTCACCTTAAAATACGGCCCCAATGCTAGTATGCAATGAATATTATTATATAAATTTAAAGTAACACCATTATCCTTTTGGTGTTATTTTCAAAAAGAAACTTACACACTATAATGTTCATAGATTTACGAGAAGTGTTGACGTGAAAAAGAGTCTTCATCTTCATCGTGGCAAAGAAAAGTAAGTGTATACTACTAGCACTAGGGAATAAGTTGCCAACGTTTTGACCTTGTTTTAACTTATTATTCTACTATAGATTGTGTACCTACGTATGTATGTATACTCGAGGATATAGATATAGAATAGAAAGGTCCTAGTGAGTAGCAGTTGAACTTATTTTGTGCTTACTGATGAAATATTTCAGAAGAGATACTCTTTGGTGACAGAGTGAGTGTAGGGGGCGCGATGACGGTTTATTAAGAGGTTCATACTCTCTCTGTAACACGGTGACAGTATATATAATATTTTCCTATGAATTATGTCCTGCAGAGAGTAATTTATTTTAAAGATTCAATTTTATGGTTATATCATGGAATATTTCACATTGAACAGGGACATTTAATATTCACACACAAACATACACTTAAAATAATATTTGGATTACTTAATTAATAAAATTTGATCTTTGGAAATATCTAAGGTAAAGTCCTAACGTAACGGTACATATACCTTGATAGTTTCAAAGTTTATAAAAGTCCTTGAGTTTTCTATTCATCAGGATTTCTTATTCTAACATGTGTATTGAATAATTAGAAATTAAAATTTCGTTAGGTACTTTCTTTATAGTAAAAGAGAAGAAATTTCCTTCAAGGATTAAGTTTAAAGAATCTAGCAGATAAAGGTTTCTTTAAATGTATGAAAAAACAATGCATAATCGGTTGTCGGAAAATTATATTAAAATGATAAGATGAAACCGATTATAAAACGTTGTAAACCAATTTGGTACACTGTGGCGTATGCGTACTTTTTTATTATATTCATGGTTTTAGTTTGCATAATTATTCAGTTAGACAGTTTGAGACAAATTACAATTCAAAGTTACTTAGAGAAAATATATATGTATGTATATATGCTAGGTGTTTGAAAATTTGTATTATGAACAATGACGTTTGGTAAATTTAAAACTAATACAAACTTAAATATTTACTTACATGTTTTGGATGATACTCTCTGAAAGTGTCTTCAAAAAGATTTTTTTTCTACAACAAGAACATACTCAAGGAATTTTTAGTATCATTTTCGTGCCAAATAAACATTGAGAATATTATAAAAAGTTAATAAATGTTTAGATAAATACATAATAAATAAAATAATTAAATTTAAAGAAAAAAATATGAAGCTAAAAATCGCTGCATATATTCTAAAAAATATTGGTCAATTTTGAACGCCAAAATGTTGGGGAGATTGTGTATGTTTCTATTAAAAAATGTTGTCTTGATTTAATGCATTAATTGATTTCCTAAGCTTTCAATTAAAAAAAGGAGACTCTCTAAGCCGCACCAACTATAGAGGAATTAATCTACTTAACATCGCTTACAATAATTTCTGTGCCGTAATATGTGAACGTCTAAAACCCTTCGCCAACAACTTGATAGTTTCTTATCAATGTAGTTTTAGAATAAAAAAGTTCATAGTCGATCAAATATTCACATTATGGAAGATCCTGAAAAAACCCAATAACATCAAATTGACCACCACTATAGAGAACTCGAGTTGCTTTATAAAGATTGGAAACAACTTAACAGAACCTTTCGATGTTAAAAATTGCCTTAGAAAAGGTGATGCGCTGTCACGCGATTTTTTTAACATCGTACTTGAAAGAATACAGCAGAGCTCATGGTAGGTAGAAATGGCGATCTCAGGGCAACCTAGCCTGAGATACAATTAGCGCTGTAGTGCGCCGTTTTGATACCAAAAACTCGTTTGACCTTTGATTGAAAGAGATAGATTGATAGAGAAGCTTCATAGTGAATATGTTAGAGCCATTTTATCGCATTGAGAAAAAAGATTAGGTCTTTAATCTTTGTCTCAGATAGCTCATCGAGTTCTTGAAAGAATGGTTTTCCAAACCATTTCATTCTGGTGTTTCCCAAAGCAGGACATTTGCAGAGGAAATGGATTATGGTTTCACTTTCTCTTTGGTCACTACAACTACGGCAAAAGGTGTTGTAAGAGATAACTCCTATAGGCCAATGTCCGGTACAAACCGCAACAATCCTGGCTATGTCTTGCCTTGGCCTGCATAGAAGATCGTTTGTACGGGTTTTGTTATAGGTGAGCCATATCTTCCTAGATATAATGCAGTTGGGTAAGTTGCTCCACCTTCGGTTTGATTCAGTTTGGTAGATAGAAAAGATTTTACCCTTCATAGCGCCAAGAGGAATGTTAACCATTTCCGCAAGTGAGCTATGAAGGGCCGATCCTTGCCTGGCTAGCTCGTCAGCCCGTTCATTTCCCACGATACCAATATGGCCCGGAACTCAGATCAGGGTGACACCGAAGTTAATATTGCTGGACCAATTTAGATGAGGCTATGGCCGAGTCAATTTCTTTGACAGCTGCCTGACTGTCTGTAAAGATAGCAACATTTCGGATTTGGTTTGGGCTTTGTTTAAGTGTCTTACATGCCTCCCTTATTGCCAGCAATTCAGCCTGAAAACAATAGCAAAGTCAGGAGCCTAAAGGATTTGGCTACATTTAGGGACTCAGAAAAGATCCCAGAACCAACTCCGCACTCCATTTTTGAGCCGTCAGTAAAGATGGTTGTGTCGAAACCTATCGACACGATGTCACCATCCCAATCTTCTCTCGATGTTTAAATAACCTTAAAAGCCTTACTATGGTTCAAAGTAGGAATGCAGTAGTCAGTGTCTACCGAGAAAATATCTGAGGGAATTAATTTCGTAGTGTTGCTGTGACCATAAGGTTTTGACAACCAGGTATTTGATTCCTTCAGCCTAATAGCGCTGCAGGAAACTATGTATTTAATAAAAAGGTCGATTGGTGGAAGATCCAAAATAACGTTTAAGGCGTCCGTTGGGCAAGTACGCATGGACCCTGTGATGCCCACGCAAGCTGGTCTTTGAACCTTCTTTAGCTTATTAATGTTATAGGCTTTGCTAAGAGCAGGCCACCACACAATCGAACCATATGTTAAGATAGGGCGTACTACGGCTGTGTACGTCCATAAAATCATCTTCGACTGAAGTCCCCACTTTTTGCCTAAAGTTTTGCTGCAGGCGTAGAAGGCAACACAGGCCTTCTTAACCCGTACTTCAATAATTAGTTTCCAGTTTAGTTTAGGGTCAAGTATAACTCCCAAATATTTTGAGCTCATACGTCAACACTAGAGGCACTATCTTCTGTCCAATAACTAACATGTGCTGAAGACATTGATATATTCGAAAGAACTCAGATTGGATGTCAATAGGAATTTTGATAGTAAAAGGCGACAAAAATTAGTTTAACGATTAATGAGGAACAGAGTGCATGCTGTCATCTACAAAGGACCTAGAATACAGACGCCTTGTTCAAAATGACACCATCGACAGACGTAGCTCTTCGGTAGGTAAGGATTTTTTCTACCTAGGCTTCGCTATGAATGCAGAAAACAACACCAGCGCTGAGATCAAACGAAGAATTACCCTTGTTACCGGCTGTTCCTTTGAGCTAAAAATGCAATTGAGTAGCAAAGCCCTCTCTCGTGGGACCAAAGCGTCGCTATATTAGATCCTCATTATACTCGTCCTACTATACGTTGCAGAAGCATAGACTATGATAAAAGCGGATGAAAGCACCTTGTGTCGTTTGGAGAGAAAAGTTCTTCTCATAATATATGATCCCGTATGCATACGAAGAAGGAGAGTGGAGAAGAAGATTGAACGACGAGCTGTACGGGATGTACAAGGATGTATACTTAGCCAGAAGGGTAGAAGTCCAACGACTAAGATGGCTGTGTCACGAAGAGCGCATTGAAACCAATGCTCTGGCGCAGACAGTCTTCGAATCCACACCCACAGGACAGCGCAGTACAGAAAGACCGGTGATCAGGTGGCGCGCACAAGTGGAAAGTGACCTTACCCAACTTAGAGCTTGAAACTGGAGACATTAAGCTAGGTACCGAGCTAGACGGAGGAGATGGTTGGTTGAGACCCTAGTTCATACATAACTGTAGTGCCACATTAAATAAGTCAGTTAGGGTGATGTTCCTTAATTTCTTAATTAAACCTATGTTAGCAAAATTTTGATTTTAAAAAAAGTATTTAAAAAACCAAGGGTTTTTTGTTCAATTAAACACAAGTTAAATTTTTGAAGAAAAACTCATAATGCAGGTACATTCTTAAATCTTAAAATACAGGAAGTATTTTTCTCTGTGAAGACAAAAGCAAGTCCTTAAAACTTAGTTGTGTATTTTATTTATATTAATTCTTATTTATTTTTAAATTTTTGAAAAATAAGTACTCATGTTCATAAATACCCTTTACTTTTCAACTTAAAAAATTCCGATACATATTGAAAAATTCCAAAAAATTATCTTAAACTGTAGCAATTAGCCCTATAATGACATTTAAATCCAAGTCCTTTAAAATAATTTTATTTAATCAAAAGAAGACCGTTCTTCTGTCAATTAATCTTTGTCATCTAGGCTTAAGCTGGTAATTATTATGATTGCAATTATGTATGTGGCCTTTAATCCATTTCTCCTATTGATTTTTGTTCCATTAAAATAATCTTTAGTATTCGTTGTTGAAATCAAAATAAAAAGTTTCCAAGCAAATTTTTAAATCGCAAATGGATGTAATAATTTTTTTTTGTAAATATGTAAACCAACAGTTAAGAACTTAAAACCAAAGCATTAAAGGCGCTTTTTCAACTTTTAATATGGTGGATAAGAGGATTAAGATATGCACATCACATCCATACATAAATGTAAATTGTGTGTGTAAGTATGAATGTTTTGTTAGTACATTAAGAAATATTAATCCTGTAGAATTAAAAAAAAACTAACGAGCTCATCTTTAAAATAAACTTTATGCCTTTAATTATACATTGACTTTTTCTCTGAAATTTTACTTTATGTTAATGTACAAAGATAATTACTTTTCTTTTTCTATGCGTTTACTCAACCACCAGCAAATTATAATAAATAAAGGGACGTTTTATTTATAAATTCACGTTGTAAAATCCAAAAAAAAATGCATTCTTTTTTGTAGTACTGTCTTGCAACAAAATATTGTTTATCTAGAAATGAATCCAACTACAAACAAATATAAAATTCCAAAGGCAAATATAAAACAAAATATACTTTCAAAGGCCATAATTTTATTTGGTTCGCACAGTTAATGGAAATGGCCTTTGAGTCTTATAGCCACAATAGAAATTATAAATATAGAAACATATAAAATATTTATTTCCGTTAGGAATAGCTAAACAATAAATATTCTGTCAAAGCAGGTGCACCGTGGAGTATGTATGGGTTAAAAGACTTGAAAATTCATTCATTTAGTCATTTTGTAATAACAAAAAAAAAACTATTACAAAACAAACACTTCTTTTCTTCTTCCTTTTAAATCTCAAACAAAATTTTAAAATGGTTGCAATTAGGCGCTTCCTGTTTCAGCAAAGATAGTGGAGTGCTTGAATGGTCTTCTTATAACGTTATTGAATGTTGCTAAGCTTAAACACAGAAAATTACAAGCAGAATTTCTTCTAATGAACATTTTGACTTGCGAAAAAATGTCTAAAATCTCTAGTCTAAAATTTTAACCAACTTTTTACTTGCGGAATAAAGAAACTTTATGGCAAGTTTTGCATTCGTAAAAAATATCTAACTCGAGATTTTAATCAATCATGATATGACGATGGTAGAGAAGAAGAAGAAAATAGTGGGTCCGACAAATTCGTCCGGTCTGTCCTGTCTGTGTGTCCACGTGAAAATTTTGACATTTCTCGACGTTTCAAGGTCCCTAAAGTGAAAACAAAAGATTTTTAGAAAGATGTTTGTGCGTGCGTTTGTACGTACGTTCGTAAGTCCGTACGTTCACGACGTTTTTTCGTTGTCCAAAGCTCAAGAACCAGAAGAGATATCGACTTCAAATAATTTTTGTTATACAGATAATAATGCAGAAAGATGCAGAGAGGGCTCTCAAAAAAATTGCGTGCCATGCTGTTTACCATAGCAGTTTAAAAAAAGGTGAATATTTTGGTTAACCCTAAATATCTTACGAACAAAAAATGCTAGAGACTTTAATTAAATTGTATATTATATATTAAAACGTGATACCATACAAGTATATTTTTTGACAAAAATCGAATTAACTGCTTTTTTTATAAATCAAAAAAATTTGTTTTTATAAAAAATAAAAGCCTGAAAGAAAACATTACTCAAATTTTATAAAAATTGAATTTCGACTCAAATATTTTTTTTGTAAAAATTGTAGATTATGGCTTCCAAATAATTTTAACTTATAAGAACTATTGTTTCCAACACTAAGTACAATTTTGAAAAAAAATCGAATTGACAGTTTTTTCACAAAAAATAAAAATCTTAGCAAAAAAATTAATTTGATTTTCGACTCAAACATATTTTCATAACTTTGAGATATTAGCTTTAAACTACTTTTTTCATTTAAAAAAATATTGTTTTCAACATTCAGTAAAATGTTGAGAAAAATTGAATTGACAGTTTTTATTGCAAAAAATAAAAAACTTAAAAGAAAATTTGACAAAAGTTGGTAAAAATCGATTTTCGACTCAAATAACTTTTAAAAACTATGAGATAATAGCTTCTAACTAAGTTTTTCTTATAAGAAATGTTGTTTCCAACATTCGAAAAAATTTTGAGAAAATCTTTTAAAAATTAAAAATATACTCAAAAGCGTTTTTTTTATAAAAACCCAACAGTTCGTTTTTTTCATAAAAAAAGAGGCTGGGATGCGACCCACACTGATAACTTCCCATCCCGTCTGTCGATTTGTCTTTCTTAAAAGTTTGTCTATATGTACTCGTATCAATTTTTACCAAATTTCGGTAATATTTTTTGTAGATTTTATTTTTTATGAAAAAGTGGACTGTTGGATTTTTATATAAAAATTACTGAATATTGGAAACAACATTTTCTGTGAAATAAAATAAGTTTGAAGCCAATATTTTTAATTTTTGAAAAGCTATTTGAACCGAAAGTTAATGTTTACCAAGTTTTAGTATTGTTTTTTTAGAGTTTTATTTTTTGTAAATAACCTGTCAATTCGAATTTTTTTAAAATTTTACCAAATGTTGAAAAAAATATTTCTTATAAGATAAAATTAGTTTGAAGCCAATATTTAAAATTG
The DNA here is from genome assembly GCF_945859685.1 of Eupeodes corollae. NCBI lineage: Eukaryota > Metazoa > Arthropoda > Insecta > Diptera > Syrphidae > Eupeodes > Eupeodes corollae. The sequence continues at coordinate 112,654,047 of NC_079148.1, forward strand.
TTGAAAAGAAATTTGAGTTGAAAATCAATTTTCACCAACTTTTATACATTCTTTTAAGGTTTTTATTTTTTTGTAAAAAAAACTGGCAATTAGATTTTTCTCAACATTTTTCAAAATGTGAAAACAATATTTCTTCTAAGATAAAATAAGCTTGAAGCCTTATTTCAAGTTTTTAAAAAGATATTTGAATCGATATTCAATTTTTACCAACTTTGAGTAATGTTTTTTTAGATTTTTATTTTTTATAAAAAAAACTGTCAATTAGATTTTTCTCAAAATTTTATCAGATGTCAAAAACATTATTCTTCGTTGCACAAAATTGTTTCAGAGATGAAACCATATTTCAGTCGTATAATTTTGGAGGTGACACATTTTTTTTTTCAGTTTTATTGATTTATAAAAAACCCGTTATATTGATTTTTTTTTTCAAAAAATATGCCTGTTTGGTATAACGTTACAATATATTATATAAAATTTAATTCAAGTCTCTAGCATTTTTGATTCGTAAGATATTTAGGGTTAAACAAAATGTTCACCTTTTTTCAAACTGCTATGGTAAAAAAACCAATCACGCAATTTTCTTGAGAACCCTTTCTTCATCATTCTGTCTTATTATCGATATAACAAAATTTAATTGAAGTCGATATCTCTTCTGGTTCTTGAGCTTTGGACAACGAAAAAAACGTTGTGAACGAACGGACGTATGAACATACGTACACACGCACAATCATCTTTCTAAAAATCTTTTATTTCGACTCTAGGGACCTTGAAACGTCGAGAAATGTCAAAATTTTCAATTTGACTAATCGGACCCATTACAATAACTTCCTATGTGAAGTTTATAAAATGATGTTCGTTTCTTGATATCCCTGAAATTAATTCAATTCAAAATTGGTACAGATTTGTGTTCGACTAAAAAACGTATTTGACAAAACTAGATTTTCAAACTAAACTATTTCTTTATATGAAAAATATTGTTGGTAATTTTAAAATTTTAAAAAATAATTCAAGTAACAACTTTTTTAACCCAACACGAAAACTTACAAACTCGCATCCCAGCCATTTTTTTCGTTTTTTAATTTTCTTAGCAGCTTATGAACCGATTTTGATAATTTTTTTTTGAACGAGCTCTCATGTTGCACATACAATATTGAATTATCAAAAGTGCAATTTTTTGTCTTGAATGTTTTTGTTCAAAATTCCTTCCGGTTCAACATTTTCCTACAAAATTTAAATGTAGATCGTATATTTGCAATCACTAAACAACTGCATACCAAAAATATTTTTAAAACAAAATTAAAAAATTTTAAATGTAAAAAATTAGTTTAAAAAAAAAGCTCTAACTATTTAAAAAAAAAAAATTGATAAATCAAGGGTTTTTTGATTCATAAAATGGCATACATTTTTGAAGACAAACTTATCTTTCAGGTAAAATTTTGATTCTTAAATTAGTTTTTTTTAAACTATTTTACTTGTATTCAATGTAACCTCCTCCCATCTTACCAGATCAAATCCTGTACATGAGCCCAAAAGAGCGCATTATTTTAACAAAATTTTAATTACATTCCTATCCGATTTTTCTAAAAATTATACTTGATATCAAAAATGTCTTTCTTCGTTGCAAAAAATTGTGACACATTTTTTTCAGTTTTTTTTTTTTTGTTTATAAAAAAGCGTTAATTGCATTTTTTTAAAAAAATATATTTGTTACAATATATAATATACAAATTAATTCAAGTCTCAAGCGTTATTGGTTCGTGAATATTGAGGGTTAACCAAAATTTTATGGTAAAAAAACCAGCCTCGTAATTTTGAATTTTGTATTCAAAATATTTGAATTATGAACGTCTGCCAAAAAAATGTATACAGTAAAACTCGGAAAAGTGCTTAACTTTGACTTCAATTTGTTCATCATTCTAAACAATATTTTTGAGGTTGTATTCAAGGATAAACATATATTCATTTCCTAGCTCAGTATAAAATACTCTCTACTTAACTAAAGGGTTGTTCATTTAGTGGTTTCTTTTTAATTCATAGGTTATTCTGAAACTAACAGCAAATTTTGACCATATTAAAGTACCCTGTTGTTTGAAAGTTCGTTAACAAAAATCGAAAACACTCACAGAATGTGGTTAGTCAAGCACATTGACTAGACGGATTATTCGATTACAAAGTTATTGAATCATTAAATAAAGATGTTTTTTTTTTCTACTTCATATCTTATTCAAAATGGTTCTTTCTTACTCTTTTTTTATTGATTAATTTTGTTTCGCTCACATCGTACTTCTTTGGCTCATCATCACTTAAGAGCTTATCATCACTAAAAGCTTCAAAGGGAACAAATTCACACTGTAATTAATTCTTCCTTTGACACCATTCTCCTATCATAACTTAATCAATCTTATACCTTCGCAATTTGTAAGTCATCGTGACTTACAAGAGCTAAAGTTTTTAAAACTGAAAATGTTCGGGACAAAATACTGGATGACAACGAATTAAGCTGTCACAGTGATGTAAATTTACATAAAATATAATTGAAGTTTGCGGAAATCGATTGGTCATCTGTGAATGAAAGACGAGAGAAGATAAAGTAAAATTGAAATCAAGGAAGTTTTCCATGATTATAAGAGAAAAAGGAAAATCATTTTAAATCAGGTTCAGGACTCCCTCAGTTTACACAAATCAAACAAAAAGTTAAACTTTCCTTCACCTGCTTTTTTCCATATTTATTCTCATCCAAAGAAAACAAAATAAATCACAACTGAATAATTGAAATCCATCATAAACTGATGTTTCATTTCATTAAATCAAATCTTTAAAGTTTTTTTGTTCTAATATTGGGAATACAGTTGTACCTAATAATGAAGGTTTTAAATAATATTAGAAATTATTTAGTAACACTTTTTTGTAAATATTTAAGTGATACCAAAAGTTGGCAAACTATCAAAGTTTTTTAGCAATTTTCTTTTCATTTTCGCACGAACTGAAAATATTGTTATTGCAGTTTTTCCTCTGAGCATTCCAAGACAACTGAGGTAGTTGTTGGCATAAGTAGTTATAAACAAAAAATCATTTGAAATTTACTCAAGACAAATAAAAATAAATATTCCAAAAAAGTCCAGCAAAACTTTATCATTTGATAACAAAACTTTAAGCTGTTAAGTTAAGTTGTCACAAGTTGTGTGCCATGCCAATGATACTTTGTAAAAGAGTTGTATAAAATTTTCAATCATCATCATGAGAGCGTGAATGGAACCCATGAGAATAAATAATCAAACTATTTTTCAACCAACCAAAAAATACAATAATAAATTTCCCTACAAAAAGGATATTTTAAGGATTTCTTGAAAAAAAAAGTTAAGGAAATGGTTTTTGCTATCATAAAAACTTAAAATGCCAATGTGCCCTATAAAAACACAAATGTGCGAAACAGTTTGATTGTTTAATTTTTATTTCGCAGAAACTTCTGAATAAATCATAGATTACGAAGTCTGATAAAATTTCTATTTGAATTAAAATGGACGTCCAGAGAAATTTTCACTGCCTTTTCTATCGACCTGTTAAAAATTTAATTTGCTTGTACCTTTCCAAAAAATACGAACATACGAAAATGAAAAACAAATATCAAAACATTTTAGCCTTGGTCCTAAAAATGTTTATTAGTATATCGCTATATGCAACACAATCTCACCAACCCCACCTATAAAACCGAAATGAAGGTGAAGGATAAAATTGATTGCGGTCATTCAAAAGAAAAACTGAAAAGAAAAAACAATCTTATTCCAGTGGAATAATGAGATGGGAAAATGTTACATACTTCTATCTACACCATACTAAGTATCAATTGCTGTTATCTTTTTCGTCATGAGAATGGGTTAGGGGGATAATCCCACAAAGGATATTCTCTGCTTTTATGCTGCAAAGGACTCCAAGTACTGGATCTGGATATAGGTGTGGTAGAATGAAACGAAGGGAAGGATAAAATTGGGTGTGATTCGAAAAGACAAGACCAAAAACGAGAATAAATATGTAAACTCCAACCAACTCTTTTTACGCAAATTCCATCCAAGTAATAAATTTAAGTCCGAGATATAAAGATAATCCTGATAACGGTCTTTTTCGTTCGTTCGTCCACTATTGATACAGATACACAGCATTCTAGTATCTTTTTAAGCTTAATACAAATTAGTATATAGGAGGATTGTTGGGTCTTGAGGAGTAGCTTTTTGATGGTTTGGGTCCGAAAATTGTTTTTTTGTTTTATTTTCCTTGCTGATATTGTTTGTTTTTCTTAAAGAGTTTTCAATTAGAATTTTCAAAAGATCTTTTGTTTGCGTTTGTGTTCAATTAATAATTATTTTGTCATTTTATAAAAGACCAAAAAGTCTTATTTAAATTAAACCTAAAATAATAATGAAATAAAGATCTCTTTAAACTTTTTTGTAAACAATGAGCAAAAAGTAATTAAAATTCATATCATGGTAGAAGAAAAGACGACTTTAATAAAGTAGTGTCTTTTGACTTAGCTATAGTCTATAACCGCAATAACTTATCCGGCTTACAATGGGAATATTTTGTATTTGAAAGATAAGGTTTGCTTAGATTAAAATTGTTTAAGCTTTCAAGACGACGATGGATGCATTGAATGTTTGGATTAAATTTCTTAGTTCTTAGTGAGAATTGAAATAAAATTAAAGCCATTTGTAATACGACCAAAATTTTTTTTGCATGTTTTCGATTAAATTAAAGAGTATTTTGACATAAATTTCTTGAGGAAGAAAAATGATTATCCAAGCGCAAAGAACAATGAATGAATTAAGCATTTTAAGAAATTCAATAAAAAAAAAGTCTGTCGCAAACTAGTGCCTACTGACTTAAGTATCTCAACCATTCCTGGTGCGAGTACTGTTGTCAGGAATGGAAGGGACCTACAGTTTTAAGCCGAACCCGAACAGAAAATTTGAGAAAGCACTTTTCATGGAAAGAATTTTTAGTACGTTTTTTTTTTAAGTACAATTTTTATTTATAAGATTGGTCATTGCTTTTCGAACATTTGAAATGAACAAAACCAAAAAGAAGCTGGGATGCGACCCACACTGATAGTGATAACTTCCCATCCCGTCTGTCGATTTGTCTTGCTTAAAAGTGTGTAGGTTTTCGTGTCGGGTTAAAAAAGTTGTCAGTTGAATTATTGTTAAACATTTCAAAATCAAAAACAATATTTTTCATATCAGGAAACACTTTAGTTTGAAAATCTAGTTTTGTTAAATAGACTTTTATTCAAAAACAATTTTTTTCCGGTTTTAGTAGCATTTCTTAAATTTTTATAAATTTGATGAATGAAATTAATTTGAGAGATATCAAGAACCAAACATCAATTTTTACCAAATTTGCGTACTATTTTTTTGTAGATTTTATTTTTTGTTTTATGGGAGAAAAGACTGTTGGATTTTTATAAAAAAAACTACTAAATATGAAAAACAATATATTCTGTGAAATAAAAAAGTTTTGAGACCATATTAATAATTTTTGAAAAGCTATTTGAGTCGAAAGTAAATTTTTACCAAGTGTTAGGAATTTTTGTTAGGTATTTGTTTTATGTTGACAACAATATTTTTTAAAAGATGAAAGCAGTTTTAAGCCAATATCTTACAGTTTCGAAAAGATATTTGAGTCGAAAATCAATTTTTAAAAACTTTTATTGATTTTTTTATTTAGGTTTTTACTTTTTGTAAGAACAATTCGATTTTTCTCAAAATATTTGCGAATGTTGACAAATATATTTTTTATAAGAAAAAAATAGTTGGAAGCCATAATCTCAAATTTTTTGAAAGATATTTGAGTCGAAAATCAATTTTTACCAACTTTAAGCTATTATTTGTTTAGGTTTTTAGTTTTTCTTTAAAAAAACTGTGAATTCGATTTTTTTTTTAATTTTTCCGAATGTTGATAACAATTTGCTTTAAAGATAAAAAAGCCAACATCGTAAAGTTTTAAAAGGGATATTTGTGTCGAAAACCAATATTTACCAAATTATTATTTTTTTTCGTTTAGGTTTTTATTTTTTGTAAAAAAACTGTCAATACAATTTTTCTCAAAATTTGACCGTATGTTGAAAACAATATTTCTTATAAGATAAAAAAATATTTTACCAGATGTTAAAAACGTTTTGACAAATTTTTTTTCAGTTTTTTCTATTTCAAAACATACAAAAACGTTAATTGCATTTTTTCCAAAAATATACCTTTTTGATATCACGTTATAATATATAATATAAAATTTAATTCAAGTCTCTAGCGTCATTAGTTTGTGAGATATTAAGGGTTAACCAAAATGTTCACCTTTTTTTCTGCATCTTTCTGCATTATTATCTGTATAACAACATTTATTTGAAGTCGATATTTCTACTGGTTTTTGAGCTCTCTAAAAATCTTTTATTTCGACTCTATTGACCTTGATACGTCGAGAAATGTCAAAATATTCAACTCAACGAATCGGACCCATTACAATAACTTCCTATAGGAAGTTAAAAAAAACACCTGGCCCCGTACGTGCTGTAACAACTCCTGAAAATATAGAAATTACAAATTAATCGTTCTTCCAATTGACGCATCGTCAAGCGTGAGTTGAACTTCCATCCTTATAAGTTGACAATTTTTCAACAGTTTAAACCCACTGATTATGACCAACGGACTTTTCATTTGCATTAAATGAAGATATTCTGTTATTTATAAGTGATGAAGCGCATTCTTACCTCGATGGTTTTATAAAAAAGCATTATTTTTTGTATTATGCTGCAGAAAACTCTCAAAACCTACACGAAAGACCGTTGCAAAGCCCTAAAGTGATTGTTTGATGTACAGTTTCAAAAAGAAATAATATTTGGTCCTTACTTTTTGGAGGAACAATGAACCATGGTGACAATCAATAGTTTCCTTTAAAATGACATGCTTAATAACTTCTTAAAATCAGACTTGTGTAGAAGAAGGCGTATATTCAACCCGTGGAACACCTTTTCACACTGCGATCGCCACAGTGAAAGTTGTACGCGAGATATTTATCGGCCACCTCATTTCACGTTTTGGAGATATGCCCCCAATAATCACTTGACTTGAAGTCACGTAAGTGAAATCGCAAGACACGAATTCTGAGTCATTCACATTTCTACGGAAGCGTTTGCTAAACCTCTTTAATTGCGCCTTCGTATCGATTTATACAATACTGCATATCTTTTTTTAAAACAACAAAGAATAAAGTGTACCAAAAATATCAACTGATTAACTGATTCAACGTTTTCAATATTTCGGAGAAAAAATAACTTTAATTTTTTGAACTCGTTTCAATAACATTTGAAAATGGAAATTTCCAGCATGGGTCGCATCCCAACGTCTTTCTTTAATAGTTCTCTTAAGAAAATGAATTATTGAAACACCTTTTACTTAATTTTGTTTTAAATTTAAAAATAGATTCCCTATTCTCCTATTCAGGTACATCGTCCATATATTGATATAATGTAGAACACAAGAAAAATATTTACACTTTCTCCTCTCACACTATTTGAATATCGCTGACATTGTTTGACGCTTAGCTTTCTAAATTAGACACCTGGTATGACGTCTGAACCAAATGACATACAGTTGGTTTGGTTTTGAATTCAAAAACTATACCTATTTGCATACATCAGTGTGTCTACAATTTGTAAGTTTACATTTTGAATTTTCTTTTCTTGTAGGTAGTTGCTTGCCAGAAGTTTCAGAATGCAGAAAATTGCATTGGGAAATGTTTTGACATTGACACTTTTCTTAATATTTTAAGAAAAAAAATACAATTTTACTCAAACAGAAATGGAAAAGAAGAAAAATGAATATTTTTTGAAGCTAATTTATCGTTATAGTGAATGTGAAAGGAAGTTCTAGAAGCGGAAATGGGAATGCACATAATGCACTCTCTTCGTCTGCACATCGCATAAAGAAAAATTAATAGAAAATGCGAAACAAAATATTTTAAAAAACAAAATTCATGAATTTTTCATGTAGGTATCTGAAGATACATTTCTGTTTACATTATTTATGCAGAAATAACTCGTAAATATTTCATCATCATCAAGAGTGTTTCATTGTTATTTTTTTTTCTTATTTCGTTTAACAAAAATATTTGGGAGGCATAAAAGTTAGACATGTTTAAAACAACAAAATGAAGCTATCTCATTATGGCCAAAATGGGAATAGATAAATATTTAGGTATTATAACTATTATTGGACATAGACAGTACTTACCTATTTATACCCTCAAAAACACAGAATACGAGTTGTTCTGATAATAAATTAAGGCACTCAATTGATTTTATGTGTATCGATGTCGAAACACATGTTAAGTTAAGTCGAAATTTATGAAGCCATAAATACAATGTACTTATAGAGAAAAATAACCTTATCTCTAGACAAAGGATGTGTATGAACGTTTCCAAATAAATATAAATATCTATATAAAATTAAAGAGCAAGATGTAAACTGATATAGAATGACTAAAGGATTTTCACATCAGCCAACAGTATTATATCGACACCTTAATGAGTCGTAATAAATTGACTTTGTTTAACAAGTGAAAGTCCAATGGTTTGAGGAGTACTGGTTATGTTTTTTTAATTTATATGAAAGTTGATATTTCGTATTTAATTTGGAAGAGACCTATCAACATTTTTTGTTCGCTTGGCACTCGTTAGCTTTGAACTTTCCTTTACAAGGCCTCGCCTAGTCAATGTTAAAACAATTAACGAAAACTGTATGACAAACAAAGACCATTTAAAAACTTAAAAGTCAAAACCGTAGCAACCTGTCGTTTTTCATTAGTTGATGACAAAAATTACCGTCACGTTACATGCAATGGGGAAACCAATATACCTCAGATGCAATGTCGATTGTAACATTAATGGGAACTAGTGCCACAAACTATACTTGTGCACTGGGTGTAGCAAAAGGTTTATTAAAAACTTTTCTCCGATGTTGAAAAATGTTTTTTCGTGGAATGGAATTTATAGTTTTCCTTTGACGATTTTTTAACTATTTCTTCTGGTGACTTTGCATTGCTGCTGACTAAATTTCTGCGTACTTCACATAAAATTGGACACTTTCCTAGAAAATGGATTACAAAGGCTGTAATAAATAGGAAAATCTTCCCGAGCTTCATTAATAGCGTCGGCTCTGAGTTTTTCATCTAAATTTGCAATAAGATTCCCGAGGTCGTCATTGCAGTAATTACCACTTTCATCAACTATTTGAACGTCTGTTTTACCGAAGGCAGCATGGTCTTCTAGCTTCTTATACAACAAAAATTTTTTTCTCAATTGTTTTCAATGCCAGAATTATTGGGAGGTTTTCATGTGGCATATTAATTTTTTTTTTGATATAATCAATATGACATTTAATAGTTTTGATGAAGAGTAGTGGTAATCCTGTCTCAATTAAGATCATATAGTTTGGGGTGTTTTTCGGTAAACGAAAGCATTTCAAACATCTCCCCTCCCCATACCTGTGCTGCATACATCATAATAGATTCCGCCTCTGCAACAAAGTCCTTATATTTAACACTGTGTGATATTGACTGGTTTGAGAAGCATTTCTTCCATGTTGCAGATATTGCACTCTTAGATTTTCTTTAAGATGTGTTTCCATATTAAGACTGGTGGTTATGATTAATCTTAGATCTTTGTAGACTTTAACAATCTCGATGGTTTTTCTGTCACAGTTCCATTTTTCATTCCTGGCTGTTCTACCAGAACCATTCCGGAATATTATCACGTTCAATTTGCTCAAATTGATTTTCAGATTCAATAACTGGGAATACACATTTAGTCGGTTAATCATCAACTGTAGGGTTTCAGGCGAGTTAGCAAACAATATGACGTCACCTGCAAAAAGCAAGGCTTTCATAAGTGTCCTCGATATTTCAATTCCACCGGGAACAAAATTAATCAGGTTCTCTATGAAGAAGGCAAAATGAATTGGGCTAAAATTGCTACCTTGCTTGAATCCCATCCCAAGTAACATTTTCGGAGCCTCAGTTGTTATAGTAGTTCGATTTAAGCTTCCAAGGAGTGAACTCTGAGACTACTGCTCTATTTTGTATGCAGTTACAGCTTCTGACATTTTCTTATTCAAAATATGCTCTATATGTAAGTTTCATAACAACTTCAAGCTCTATAGCCTTATAATGCTTGTTGCTCTATTAATATGCTCTAATATAATTTAAAACACAACCTTAAACGAGCTTTACTTAATTTCGAATTCATATGCTTTAAAAAGGCATTATTTTAGAAAGACAAATGCTCTTTAGAGCCACTCATTAGCTTTTTTGTTTTTTAATAAATACTCCAAAACAGCTTATTGATCAAAAGACATAATAAGTGGATTTGTCGGGTTTCGCATACGGATTTTTAATAATACTATTAAGTTTTATTAAGTGCTCCAATTAAATGGAGGAAACCAATATACCCCATTTTGCTCGAATGAGCTGGGTATAATTGTGAGCACTGTTTGGTTTCTATAATTTAGTATTATTTTAAAAGACATACTGAATTTAATAACCACGCCGAACAAGAAAAACCACGGCGATCGAGAAGAACCACGAGCTGGACGACGCGACGGAATAAAAACAGATTGTGTCAAGAATTACCGTTTTAGAACCCATTGCTTCAGAAGAGTTTTATATGTGTGTGCAAAAAACAGGAGTGAGCAAGAAAAAAATAGTAAATCCAAACAAAGAACGAGATGACGAAATGCAAACACAATGTTGCACAGGGTGAAACGTTTTTTATGTCTCGTATTTATTTTTGTGTTGAAGGGCCAAACATAATGAGTGTTTTTATTTATTTATATTCCGGATATGAAATGCAATAGACTGGCAAAATAAATAATTCATCTAGAATATCCAGAATGGAATTAATAAACAGAATAGAATAGAAATCCGCTAATCAATGAAAATTTATTTTATAATCCACATAAAAATAATGAGGCCTTTAATTTCGCTTGGTGACCACTTGAAGGGTGAAGGGTTTAAAAAAAATAAAACATGAAAAACAAACACACAACATTTTTTTTCTTTTTAATTTTTTTAAGTTGATTATTTATAGTTATGGCTTCAATCTACTTTAAATATCAATGCCTGAATGCGTTTCATGTGGTCTTAAACCTAAATCATTTATTCATCACAAAATATACTTTTCTTATCTGAACAACCAAATTGTTCCGCCATATTATTAATTTCGAGAGTTTTTTTTATCAGCCTTTATCTCACACGCTTGATATTTGCTGTGTTCATCATTTTACTCACAACGGTCAGTATTTTTTTATTCGCACGAGTAAGTCACGCTCTGAACACTCAGTAAACGTCCTCTGAGTGAAAAAAGTAACACAACTTTGAAGCTCTGGACACTGAACACGAAGAGAAACTCAACTTTTAGTTTGACAATTCATTCTTTGTTCAGAAGTTAAAAAGAAAAACGCCTAATTATAATTTAATTTATATTTTTGATTTCAAAAATAAATTTACTTGAGAAAAATTATGAAGATATTTGGGGTAAATTCTTTCCAAACAGGTCTGGAAAATTTTAAACAAACGTCAAAATTTAACCAATGGTAAACAATTTAAACACATTTCGAACACGACTTATGTAAGGGGTTTAGAAAAATGTTTTTCGATTGGTGTGGGTAATCTTCTAGTTACACATTGAGAGGAATTCTAAACAAAAAAAGAACAAAATGTCTAATAGAAAGAAAACTTCGCATCAAACAGGGAATATTTGTTTGTAGTTATTGTTTGCGTGAAAAAACCGTCGGCATTTTTTGTTTGTTCTTATTGAATTGAGGCACCCTATGTCCTTAATTATAAAAAATGCTCTACAACAAATCTAAAACAACAGTTTTGTAGACGTTAAGATGTATAGAAGCTCTAAAAGAGTTATTGTTTTTGTCGTATCAAAATGGCTTTTTTGGTAGAAGTTATGAAATTTCTCTGATACAATTTTTAATTTTTCATTTCAAATAATTAATAAAAAATTAATATTTTAAAGGCGCGTGGTACATTTTCGAGGTACAACAGCTATGTTTGTGATGAAAATAAAGTGGCACATAAAATCACACCTTCGCACACCTTAATCATTATAATTTTGAGTTTTAGGATCATTATCGTATAAATATTTGTTATTAGAGTTAGAAGTTTTACTCTGAAAATATTTATGTTTGAGAAATATTTTTTAGGTTCAACCCAAGCAAACAATTCTCATTGTTTTTATTTCTTTATATTTATTTTTTACTCACACTTATCCAATCGTTTTTATATTTCTACTTCAAAGCGAAAAGCTTTAAAACTATTGTATTGTTATTTTTAATAGAGCTATAAGTGCTCTTAATCAAAATGTAAATGCCATTTTGTTGCTATTGTCGAACATAATGAGTACTATGGCATCATATTTAGAATCATAATCGTGCTGAAAAAGAAGCTTTAAATTAGCTCGAAAGTGACAAAAAAACGTTCATTAATGCTACAGGCAACTACAACCTCTATACAAGAAATGAAATGGAGCCCATTTTAGCTCTCAAAGTCGAAAAATTAGCTCTTAATAAGTTTTTATACAGCTTTATTGATGCTAAAGAGCTAAATGTAGTTAATAAAGCTAAATGATTAAGCTTTATAAGTGCTTCTAGAGCTAAAAACGAACTAGAATTGTTACTTGGGATCTTAGATTCGAAATACATTTCGACTTTCCCCTTTTCTAGTACCTGCCCAAATTTGTCTGAAATCCCATAATTGTAAAGGTTGAAGAACAGTGATCGGTCATCAACGGGTATCAAAAGCTGCCTTGAAATCGAAAAAAAATACGTTGACCTTCATTTTTTGTTTAATAGAGGTTGCCGCTATTCTTTGCTGTACAAAATTATTGTGCCTGAAATTCTCCAAGCAACTTATTATCATGAATCTAACTGGTCAATCGGTTATTTAGTATTGTTGCGAATATCTTGTAGGTGGCGTTGAGAAAGATAGTTGGATGGATCATCAATGTTGCCTTTCTTGTGTATGGGAAAAACTAAGGAATTATTTAACTGTTCTGGAATACTTCCAGTATCCAAAATTGTATTGTTCCATATTTAAAGAATTCCAGTAGTAAACCATTAGGTCCTGAAGCTTTTCCGTCTTTAACTTCATCCTGAGTTATGACACTATCCAAAATATCATTCGAGTACGATGGTTTAGCGTATTGGATAGGAAGCGTAAGACTCTCTGGGTTCAAAAGTAACATAAAGTGATTATGCAAAACATCGATATTTAGTTTCAAACTGATTTTTGGTTTTGCTCCATTTAATTAGTTAATCGCCATCCACAATTATTTGGAATCCTTGCCGTTTGTAAGTTTTAGAGCCTCAGTTTCATAAAACTCTGTTTTTTTTCCTTGCACATTTCTTTGAATTCTGCATTTGCTACTAAATAAATTTTTTTGAAGGAAAGGCAGCTGAATTTTCTAAAAGCTTTTAACCATCCGAATGATTGCTTTTTCGGAATCTACGTCGAACCATTTTTCTTTACTTTTAAGAATTTTCTCGATTCCGGACATGAAAGTTTTATAATTTTTTCTATGTCGCCTATTAAAATTGGGGTCGCCGTTGGAAGATTGCGTTTCAGGTTGCAACGATAATCGTGCGCTCTGTCTTCTTTAGATTTTAATTTTGGTGGTAGCTTTATTATTAATTATCCTGTTCTATTAAGTTAGTTCGGAATTCAATTACTAATAACAAGTTATCAGAAAACGGGCCACTTTTGACCATGAAACCTCATCAAAAATTAAAATAAAAAATTAAAGTATCAAAAAGTGCTTATTTGGCTTACAAAACTTAAAGATTTTCAGGCCCTGTTTCATTCAAATAATAACATTTTACGATAGGAAAATTATTACAATTTATAAAGTTATATATATGTATATCTACATTTAGTATTTTAAGTTCAAAACAAAAATAATACTTTACAATCTGCAATTTTTTGTATCTTAATAAATTATATATTTATTATTATTTTTTTTTCTTTTTCCGATAATTGAATGAAATTTGAAAAATTGATGAATACGATTTTTATATGCATTTAAAAATTAATGCTTGTTTTGGCGATAATTTAAATTTTATCATGGCTTTCAAAAATTCAGGTTTGTGTGCCCTACTCCAAATCCTGCCAATTCTATAGAGTTTTAATTTCTTTTAAGATTGCATGTTTTGAACCATTCTTCATTTGTGGCTTTTAAAGATCAAACTTTGTTTGTAAGGGGAACGTCTTGTCATTTTTGTTTCCATTAATCCTTTATTAAAAACTTTTGTAAGTGGACTTTAATTTGTATTGAGTTGTGTTTGAATGCACATCCCTTCTCAGAATTGAAAACAAATCCGTCGGTAAAAACTTGATCATAATCGCTGTATTTTAAACTGCATCATTCTTTACTGTTTTTTTTTAAACAAAAATTGTGGTTTCTATTTTAAAGCCAGTAGAAAAGTGGAGAAATCAAAGACTTTTTCTTACTAAAGATTATTTATGTAAGCAATAAGTTTCAGAGGATTTCAATTTTTGGATGCTTTAACCTTTTTTTCTATTATGTGTTCCGTCCATTTCAATTTTTCTGTAAAAAGTAATTCCTTGGAACTTAACAAAGTTTCATATAGAAATAAAATGGCCAGTTTATAATATTCCGCGCTCTAGAAAAAAGCATGCCAGCAGTTTTTTCCTGAGAAAAACTAAAACGTTTTTGATCACACCAGTGTTTCGATTTATCATTGTTTTCCGGTGTGCTAAAAACAACTAGGATCTTTAACTTGCTAAAGGATTCTATTAACAGCGATAAAGAACAATGTAACGCTTATAACTGATCCTTGCGGGATGCCATTTTCGAGTGTATTTTCATTAGAGGAACAATCGAGTATTACAACTTTGAATTATTAATACATTTTACTAAGTTTCCCTTTAATCCCATTTGTATCATCTCGTCGATGTTTTTCATATCAAACAATATAGTTAAGAGACTTTTTCTAGCTGCGAAAGCTTCCATAACTTCTAAATACAAAAGATTATCGATAGTAGTAATTATTAATTAAAGAATTACTTTCAAGGAACCATTGAAATCTTTTGTTTAAAATTCTTTCGAAGACCTTGGAAAGAAAATTTGTTAGTAATATGGGCCTGTAGTTATTCGTATTAACAGGGTCCTTTCCTTCTTTAGGTATATGTTTTAATAAAAATGTTGTTGCAAAAATTAAGTAAACGAGAAAGGTCAAAACTGTTCATATTATTTCATGTCACAATTGATCATGTCAGGGCCGTCAGACGATCCCTTGCATAAAATAAAAAAGAATGATAAAAATACCAAGTTTTTTATAAAATTTCTTGGTTTTAGATTAGGTTCTCGTTATTTAGCATTAAACTTGTTCTTAGGCCGAAAGGCAGTAGTTATAAGATAATGGATTAACTTAGAGCACCCGCATAGGGCCAGTAAGATATTTTTTATTTTTTAAGTTTTTGAAAATTACGCTAATTTTTTGTTTGTCTAGCTTTAAGCTAGTTTTAAGATTTTGATAAAATAAAAAAAAAATATGACCCTTGCATTTTGAAAGAGCGTTTTGAAGTATTTGAAAAGAAAATGGTCGATTACAAATGTCTGATTGGTTTGAACGGATAATCAAACTGACTGATTCGGTATGAATTGCTTGAATTGGAGTTTTCATAAAAAAATTCGTAAATTCTTCTGCGATATCTTTCATATTTTTTAATATTTGATTGTTGGACTAAATAGACGTAATATTATTATCCTTAGTTTTCTAAAAACTTCTGAAGACGGTGTCCAGCTAGATAATTATTCTTAAATTTTTAGTAAACATTTAAATTGAACTATGAAAGTAATAATTAATAATTCAACTATAATTTGTCATTAATTGGCTGCAGAAACTTTGTAGTTAAAGTCGAATTTTTCTATAGTTTTCTAATTTCTCCCTTTAACTTAAAATAAACTTGCATTTTAAAAAAAGGGGTAAGATTTTGGCAGTGTGATTTCCATTACTTTATATCCAAAATGTGCTCAAGGCAACTTATTTACTTCCCCCAATCCTCACAAACTTGGATTTCTCTAAAGAAGGTCGGTTACAGCTATAATTTTCCTGATTGAAATACAATGGGAAATTTTTACTCGTATACCAACATAATTTATTGAAATTGTAAGCAATTAAAATACAATTCGATAATTTTTGGCCATAATCTAATTACTTGTTTTTGAAAGTGATTATCCGTCAGAAAAATAGCAAACAATTCATTGTATTAAACTTGTTCTAAAATAAATTGCAACAATGTTTTTTCTTAAATAATTTAAGAATTAATTATGTTATGAATTAATTGAAAAATGAACGCGGTCACATCATTAAGCTTGCTTAAAAAACAGAACATTTTAATTTATACGTAACGCATGATAAATAAACATTTATGTGCATATTTTTTTACTTAATTGGTCTCAAATAATAATAAAAGAGAATTGAGTGTTTTTTAGAATATAGTAGACAACAAAAGGCTTCTAATTTACACTGATCAAAAAGGTTCATTGTTTCAAATGTTGTTGAATCAAAAACAAATAATTAGAACACATTTGATTAAAAACAAATTAAATATAAGAAAAAAGGTTAAAACCGATTGAAAATGTATTTTTGTATTGATTAAAAGTGCATAGCAGTCCGTTTGACCCTTTTAAAAAGATCTATTTCCTAAAATAAAATAAACAACAGTTATTTGATATTTAAAAAAAATGCACAATAACCTTTGATCTCAAGTTTTGAAAATATGCTTACTCTAACTTCAATATTTACAAACGCATCATCCGTTTATGCAATAAGGAATTATGTTGTCATTGTTGTTGTTTATTTGTACTACTTGTATTGAAAATATTCAGATTTCTATACCTACTAGATCTTTTTGGGAGGATAGGACATTCTTGGAGGATGAGTCAATCCATTTTTACACAGATGGGTCAAAAACCAAAGAAGGGGTTGGTGGAGGTGTGTACTCTGAACGACTGAAATTAAGTCTCTCATTTCGCCTTCCCAATCATTGTAGCGTGTTCCAGGCGGAACTTTTGGCGATTAAGGAAGTCTTGTCTTGGCTCAAAGAAAACGTGATATCAACATCTGATATCCGTATTTTCTCTGACAGCCAGGCCACTATAAAATCTCTGGACTCTGTCTCTACAAACTCTATAAGAGTCCATAACTGTCGATCATCTCTAATGGAGATGGCGCAGCAGTTTAATATTCCCCTTTGCTGGGTGCCGGGCCATAGAGACATTCCACTTAACTGTAAGGCAGATGACCTCGCCAGAAACAGGTACAGTACAGCCCATCCTACCACGTTTGGGAAGTACTGGCATACCAATCGCTACTTGTAAACTGTTGCTAATGCAAGACGCTGTGAGGAGGGCAAGCACCAGGTGGAACAACATCACTACATGTCAAGTCACAAAATACATCTGACCAACACTGGATAGTGGATATAAAACGTTCAAGGTGCTTGCTCTCTCTAAGCAGATCGCATATAAGCTCGATAATAGGTGTCATAATCAGACGTATTCTCAAATGACTTTTTCAGAAGCTGTATGGACGAGGAAGAGGAAGAAACGGTTCTTCACCTTCTCTGCACATGCTCTGCTCTAGCTCGAAAACGAAAGAATTACCTAGGAGAATTCTTCTTTAACGATCTAAACGATCTAAATCATATCGGTATAATCAGCCTCTCACGTTTCGTAAGGGACTTGAACTGGTTCCATTGAGCTTAGGAGGAAGCCTCAAGATTCATGTGGTATCACAATGGGCCATTAAACTGGCCTAAGTGCGTCCGTTTCCATCTTGGACAGCCACTATAACCTAACCTAACCTAACCATTGAAAACATTTCAAGATTTTACATCATTAGTTGGTTGGTAATTGCAATTTTACAATATAACCGTGATTTAAAAAAATTTTGAGTTGATATTTAATAGATTGTTGATGATTATGGACATATTTCTGATTATTTTTTTCCGTGTAAGCAGGAGTTTTGTTAAATTGATATTCTTCAACAAATTAATTCTGTTTTTGAAGCTTAAAGTATCCCACAAATTGTAGAAACAAAAGTGTAATGTCTTAAAATTGTTTTTCTAAAATATTCGAAATTAAATTCTTGTCCTCTATGAAAGTCTTGGTACTAGCGTTAATATTAAAATTATTGAAAGATTTATTTATATTAGGTACTAAAACATTTCATAAAATATTATTACAAATTTTAAAAGAATTCTTCTATGTCCAATAGTATATTTTAATCTTAAGGGAAATATTATTGAAAACCATTGTTTACTATTTGCAGCCCTAATGTACTATCCGACCCGGGTTATTTAAAACACAACACATTCCTATACAATTATTTGTTTGGTGGTTTTTCAAAGCACAAACCTTTATCTTCTAGATACATTTCAAATCATTTTAGTATCTTACCTAGTTTTTGTAGTTTCTCATTAGTTATGAAATGAATTATAGGTCTTTATTTTTCCCCATCTGAAGTTTTGAAAAACCTTGTTACTTGCTCCCAATACAAACCTCGATTTTAGGTATATGTATGTATGTGTTCAAACTCAGAAATATTCATTTTAACATAAGTTTTTATATTTTTTTCAAATTATTAAAAATATTTCGAACTCCTAATAATAGCAAACATTCCTTTTATACCGTTTTGCGGGTACAATTACGAACTGTTAGCATTATTCAACGTTCTTTTGAGCTTAATGGATGTCAGTTGAAGACTTTTAACTCAAAGGGAAGGCATTGTAGATTTAGAAAAAATAACGTATTTTATGGAAAAAACAAAGCTAATTCAAGAATTTACATAGCCTCAAAAAGCCTAATTACATTTCTTTTCAAAATATAAAAGGTTATTGATAAAAAACCTGACATTATAGATTGATTTTAGAGTCGGATTTAAACTAAAACAATCAAAAACCTCAGTGAAGCTAGTATTTTTATTTGACACCTTTATTTCTTTGTTCGTAGATAAAAGTCAGTAAGGTTGTTTTTTCTAAGATAAATCTCTGTTTACTTGATAAATTTTAGAATCTTAAAAGCAAGTTTATGCATTCAAGATTGGATCCTTAAACTTTCTAAAGTCTATTTTGGAGGTAGGTATGTGTGAGTCATGGCTAATTTAAACATCAAAAAATGTTTATTTAAGCTTGCGTTTGTATACATTGAGTTCAGTTTTCAATCACATTTGTCTTTCATATCGTATTAACTTCATACTCATAGTCAAGCATGGATCATAACTTTGTAGTTACAATATTGTTCTTATTGATTTTTGGACAGTTAGGAGCTATAAATGGTAACAACAACTATTTGGAAAAACCAGTGAATTTTACTGTCAGTTAAATAAAAATCTACCAAGAAAAATTGTGTTTTTAAACTGAAAAGCTTACTTTACTTTTCTTTTCTTAATGCGGTTAATTTATTTTTCAAAAGTATTTGATTGTGATTTCTAACATGAAATTGAAAATTTGTGGGATTTTGTAATGTGTGTTATCAGTTGTGTTTCAAAACTAAAAAAAAAAAAACTTAAAGTGATCCCGTATAAGAAGTCCCAATTCAAGACTGAAATATATTTAAAAAATGGAATTTTTTGTACATAATTTATGACCACAACATTGACTTTTTTTTTAAATAACCAACTTAGTTATTAAAATTTGCTTGTAACACATAGATCTTTGAAGGCTATTGTCAAGTCCTAACTTAAGCATGATTAATAGTTTTCAATACTGACTACGCTTTCAAGTGATTTCAAGGAATAGCAGTGAGCTTTTGATTTATCGTTTACGATACAATTTATTTTGCCGCTTACGATAAATTGGCGGAAGGAAGTGGATATTTCTTACTTGACATTATTATTTGATATCAATCTTTTTCTTTTCTTAGGATATGCTGCTTACAAGTGGCAACCATTTAAATCAGGTGATAAAATACCTTATAATGCTGCTAAAATTGAAGCTCAAGAACATATCTACGTCGGAAGAGCCAGACATTTTGATGAAATGCTTCCAGCCGAAATCAATGCAAATGGATCAGCAACGGTATTTTCTTGCCAAAAAGTAATACCGAAATATGTATTAGAAATTCTTTTGATATCGGAAGAATGCGATTGGAAAGAATTTGACAATTTCTATGATATAGATGAAACTGCAGTACGTGCCGGAACTGTTGATGGTGAACCTATATATATTGGAAGCGGAACTTTAGAAAAAGCTTATTATGAAATCAGTGTTCGACATATTGCATCAATTATGTTAAATTCCCAGCAAGTACATTGTTGGAAAAATAACAACAATTGTTATCTATTGCAATACCTTAGTTGTAATACAAAAACTAAATGGGTTGATTCTTCGGCAGTGAATTTACCAAATAATTCAATTTCTGGTGGCAAATCCGAGAAAGGTCATGATATCTATGTTGCACAATTGAAAAAAGGCTGTAACATTTTCGCGGGACAAGTTATCCCACTAATGGGCATTGCAACTGCTATTCAACACAATGAAGAAACTATTGTGGCTAAATATTGTCAAGTGCTAGTTGGCGAACCAAATGAATATAGATGGGTTTCAGCTAGTAATAGACAAATACCAGATTATGCTGTTAGTAATGGAAAATATGGAAATGAGTTAGGTTATTTGGCACGAATTAATATGACACTAACATATGTTACAAGTACTATGATTCATGGTATGGAAGCAGATTACGAATTTTTGGTTGAAAATGATGATCTTTTTAAAATTAATTAAATCTTTCTATAAAAATTCACTGTCACTGTTGTGATTTATAGAAATAAATTAACGAAGTTCAATAAATAATAAAAATCAAGGTTAAAATGTTAGCCTTTTACCCAAGTGAAAAAAAAAATGTTTTTAATCACATCTGTGAGAGTCTCAGAGGCAAAAAGTATAAAAATGAGTTGTTTATAGCGGAGGCTAGGTAGATAAAGTCCTTGCCTACCTCAAAGTAACGTGTGTCTATGGTGACGTACGTCGGTGTTATAAGTCCTTTCTCTTGACGATAGCATGTAATTTGTATTGTCCTCATTAACGTTTAAACCCATTTAAGCCGCCGCTGCCTGAATACTCACAAAAGACCCATAGATTTCCTGGATCTGCAGTAATGTGAATATTTGATCAACTGTGGACATTCTAAAACCACACTGATAAGGACCTATCAGGTTGTTGACGATGGGCCTTAGACGTTCACATATTACGGCAGAGAAGATTTTGAAAGCGATGAATTGTCGATTATTGGTGTTCATTCACAAGATCTCAATAGCCTATTGCGGTACCTTTTAGAAAATAGCGCCGCATAGTGGCGAACGTGATCCGGAAAAAAATAACCCATTACACCTTAAATACTGAACCGATTTTCATGAAATTTTCAGACAAGATTATTAAAATAAAGGGGAAGAGAAAATAGGTTTGAACCAAAATTAGAACTTGTTTTCTCAAAGTTTTTATTTTGAAACTAATAATTTTGTATTCGTATTTTCAAAAAAATAACGAACTGTTGTTGGAATGTCTTTTTCTTACTTTCAGATTCTACGAGATTTGAATAATGGGTTTTTAAAAACAATTGAAACGATTCTTCCTTTTAAATTATTTATTCAGTTTAAACTGATTGTGAAATTGAATATGAAACAGAAATTTTTACGAGTATAAATCAATGGTCATTTATACCATTTGAGAAATATATTTACATCAGTATTTTTCAACTTTGAATACCACATTGTTGAAAATATAGCATTTTGTCCACCAGTTTCACTATTATCGCTACAGGAAATGTTAATGATTTTTGTTTTAAATTTCAATTCTTTAAAATCCTGATAGTAATTTCGTATAATCTTTCTGACAGCTGCAATAATAGCGGAGTATATTCAAACGAATGAAAATGTTGATGATATTTTACACATAAGTATTTTGTTATATTTAAATTTCAAGTTGGAAAGATATTTGACAGACCCTATGTATGTATGTATAAGGATTTTCTTCAATTCCAAGCTACGGCTAGACAATACGAAAAATAAAACTCCGTGACGACGACGACGCGAACATACGGACAAGAAAATTGAAAACCAAATTATAAGTATACAAACATTTTAATTCAAATTCACCCTCGAGCAATAAAAAAAGATCCCAAATCAATTTAGAATTCACACTGACCAAAACATATAAGGAATTGTATGTGTTTCAAATCACAATAACCAAATATTCTTATTTAAAGTATGTAAACCCAATTTTCAAAAGCTGAGCAAACAATGTCCGAAGGTTGCCTTTTTTTGAAATAACCCCAACAACAATAAAAAATACAACAAAACTTTATTGTTTTCCTTTGAAACAAGGTCAAGGATAATGTGTAGTGTGTGCATAGAAAGAAATATGTCATCTTAATCTAGAACACTTCTAAATCTCAGAAAAGCGAATACAAAGATTGAAAAAAGAACCTACGTATCTGAAACTTTTACTTCCCAAAAGCATATCAGCTAGTAGCTGTTGTTTCATTTTTACCAACAAAAAACAAACTAAGGAACAGAGAGAACAAATTTAAGATTAAATATCACACACAATAGGAAGACGTTCTTTTTATGAAAAACAACATTCAACACGACCAGAACAAAAGGAACACCCCTGTTTATATGGAATACACAAAAAAAAGACTAAATCTCGAGCTTGGGCATATCCTTCCGCCTATCCAAGCAGGCAGCTATTTCTATAACCGCCGCACACAGCTCTACTCTGCCACAGCTCTTATCCCATCACAAACATTTTTAGGAGCATCCATTAAATCATTGTTATCCCTAAGGAGAAAAGAACAAAATGTGAAAAGTTCATCTCATCATCTACTCTCTGGAAAACACATTGTTTCTTCTTATACTTCCTTGAGTTTCTATTGTGGATTGTGGCTATTGACGTGGTTAATGTCTGAGCAAGGAAAAAATCACGAAGCGGTCATTTACAATGTTCAGAAAACAGATGTTTTTTCTTTTGTCAGCTTTGTTTTTTAATTTACATTTTTCTGAAGGGAAATATTCAAAATTAAAGGCGAATTCTGTTTCTGAGATTCTTATATAAAATTGTAGTAGATTTTTTTTTGTTTCTGACGGATGTACGGTAGGAATGTGGCAGCCATCACACTAATAGGTAACCTAGATTAATGACCCAATTAGCGCTGATTTTCGACTTTATTAAGGTCATAACTACTTGAACTTTTTTGCTGGGATGATGGGATAAGCATAGATAAGGGATGAAACTCGTTATAATTGAGCCTGTCAGTAGTATAACAAAAGTAACAACCATTATCGTTTTCGTTTCTTTACTGCTTCTTCAAATAAAATTAAAAATTAGATCCCGCCTCGCCGGGTTGGTAAAGAATAGAATATTGTCTGACCATTAAGATAGGTTTCGTTTACAAAAAAAAGAAGTTAAATGGAAAAGCTTGAAGAAGAAAACTCACATTTTAGTAATTTATTGTTAATTGCACTTTGATAATTTGTGCACATGAGCTACATCTGCAGAATTTTAAGAACAAATTAGCTTTTTAGATATATGTTCCTTTGTTAACTAGAACTTATTGCCTAAAAATAGTAGTCAAGCCTTTATTTATCTTTCGCAGTGTAGCTGACACATTTATGTTGATCCTAAAATTTGGTAGCAAATTTTATAATGAAAAGAGTTTTATTTAACCCACTTTAACTCAGTTTAACTAAAATGAGTCGTAATACTCGAACTTCCATGAATGCTTATCAATTAACCCTTAACCTCAAACTCGGGCGAACTGACAAGTAACGTCATTTTTTTTATCCCATTTTAATATTCAAAATCTTTAGGCTAATGTGTTGTATTTGTTTTATTTCGAAATCAATACATTTCACAGTAGCAATATCATACATAAGTGCGGCTAAAGAGTACCATAAACCACTTGACCAATTTGCACACTTGAAGCTGTATATCCTAGATAATTTTGCGAATTTCATCTTTAAGCTTGTGTACCATGGGCATGAAGAAGATAAAAGTTGTTGGTGTTAAACCACAAAGCGTCGATTAGCGTTCCAACTTCCCATAGGAAGTTATTGTAATGGGTCCGATTTGTCAAATTGAAAATTCTGACATTTCTCAATGTTTCAAGGTCCCTAGAGTCGAAATAAAAGATTTTTCGACAGATGTCTGTGCGTGAGTGTGTACGTAGATACGTTCGAACGTCCATACGTCCGTACGATCGCGACGTTTTTTCATCTTCCATAGCTCAAGAACCAATAGAGATATCGACTTCAAATAAATTTTGTTATACAGATTTTGTTAACATAGCAGTTTAAAAAAAAGTGAACATTTTGGTTAACCCTAAATATCTTACGAACCAATGACGCTAGAGACTTGAATTAAATTTTATATTATATATTGTAACGTGATACCAAATCAATATATTTTTGTTAAAAAATTCAATTAACATTTTTTTTATAAATCAAAAAAAGTAAAAAAAATGTGTCACCTCGAAAACTTTACGAATACAAAATGTATTGCTCTCCAAAACAGTTTTGTGCAACGAAAAATAACGTTTTTAACATCTGATAAAATTTTTAGAGAAATCGAATTTCTTATAGAAAATAAAAACCTAAAAAAACATTACTCAAAGTTGGTAAAAATTGAATTTCGACTCAAATATCTTTTCAAAATTTGAGATTATGG
This sequence comes from Eupeodes corollae, assembly GCF_945859685.1. Lineage (NCBI taxonomy): Eukaryota > Metazoa > Arthropoda > Insecta > Diptera > Syrphidae > Eupeodes > Eupeodes corollae. The sequence goes on from NC_079148.1 coordinate 112,678,842, forward strand.
CTTCTAACTAATTTCAACTTATAAGAAATATTGTTTTCAACACTCAGAACAATTTTGAAAAGATTCGAATTGACAATTTTTTTACAAAAAATAAAAACCTGAACAAAAAAATTAATAAAAGTTGGTAAAAATTGATTTTCGATTCAAATATCTTTTCAAAAATTTCAGATTCTTTCTTCGATTTAATTTTAACTTATAAGAAATTTTGTTTCCAACATTCAGAACAATTTTGAGAAAAATCGATTCAAAAGTTTTTTTTTTATAAAAAATAAAAACCTAAAAAAACATTAAATAAAGTTGGTAAAAATTATTAATTTTCACCTCAAATATCTTTTCGAAAATTTGAGAATTTGGCTCTTAGCTAATTTTATCTTTTAAAAAATATTGTTTTCAACATTCAGTACAATTTTTAGAAAAATCAAATCGACAGTTTTTTTTACAAAAAATAAAAACCTGAACCAAAAAATTTATAAAAGTTGGTAAAAATTGATTTTCGATTCAAATATCTTTTCAAAAATTTCAGATTCTGGCTTCGATTAAATTTTAATTTATAAGAAATTTTGTTTCCAACATTCAGAACAATTTTGAGAAAAATCGATTCAAAAGTTTTTTTTATAAAAAATAAAAACCTAAAAAAAACATTAGTTAAAATTGGTACAAATTATTGAATTTCAACTCAAATATCTTTTCGAAAATTTGAGATATTGGCTATTAGCTAATTTTATCTTTTAAAAAATATTGTTTTCAACATTCAGTTAAATTTTGAGAAAAATCAAATTGACAGTTTTTTTTATAAAAAAATAAAAAGTTAAAAAAAAATTTAACGAAAGTTAGTAAAAATTGATTTTCGATTCAAATATCTTTTCAAAAATTTCAGAATCTGACTTCGATTTAATTTTAACTTATAAGAAATTTTGTTTCCAACATTTAAAATAATTTTGAGAAAAATCAATTCTACAGTTTTTTTTACAAAAAATAAAAACATGAACAAAAAAAAAAATAAAAGTTGGTAAAAATTGATTCTCGACTAAAATATCTTTTCAAAACTATGAGATATTGGCTTTTAGCTAATTTTATCTTTTAAAAAAATATTGTTGTCAACATTCAATAAAATTTTGAGAAAAATCGAATTGACAGTGTTTTACAAAAAATAAAAACCTAACAAAAAAGCAAAACTAAAACTTGGTAAAATTTTACTTCTGACTCAAATAGCTTTTCAAAAATTAAAAATATTGTTTTTAAACATTTTTTTTATTTCACAGAAAATATTGTTTTCGATATTCGGTAGTTTGTTTATACAAATCTACAAAAAAAAGTACGCAAATAAAAATGGTAAAAATTGATGTTCGGTTTTTGACATCTCTCAAATTAATTTCATTCATCTATTGATTGGTAAAAATTTGTTTTCGAATAAAAATGTATTCAACAAAACTAGACTTTCAAGCTAAACTATTTTTTTAAATAAAAAATATTGTTTTTAATTTTAAAGTTTTGGAAAATAATCCAACTGGCAACGTTTTTAAACCAACACGAAAACCTACAAACTTTAAAACAAGACAAATCGACAGGCGGGATGGGAAGTTATCAGTGTGGGTCGCATCCCAGCTTCGGAAAACTTATCTTAAGAAATTGCTATTATTTCTTTGCCGATTTATTTAAACTAAATGTTGTCCGATATCCACATGCATTTCATTTAATTTCAACATAAGGAATCATGAATCATAGCTCGGTAGCGCTATTTTTCCTGTTACCATTTTGACGTTAGTCTTTATACAAAATACCTTGAAACATATTTTGTTGAATGCTTATTTAAAGAGATAATACCAGGCCAAAACGTAAACACAAAAATACTGATGTAATCTTAGTCCAAAAACTTTTTATTGTGTTTCATTAACTCTCAAAGAACGAAAAACATGGGTTTTACACAACACTTGGAGCTACAGCAGCAATGTTTCCACAAATTCTTAAGCAAATTCATATCACTAACTGATCAAACTTTTTCAACAGCTTAACTCTTGCCACACAAAAGGTGCTTCAAGACTAACCAAAAGTGCTTTAGAATATCGTTCAATTTTCAGATATGGTATGGCCTTGTCAAATGTCAAAAAATGACAACTTTAAAAGTAACAGCTATCGAAATTGTTGGGCTTTTTAAAACCAAATATTTTACTACTCTCTGTCACCTTAAGAATTCTATGAGTTCATTATCAGGAACAAAATTTGGACTAAATTGGATGAGATGTGTTTACCTTATTTTCAATTTCCGACTTTTCTTTTCTTATATTTATTTTATGAGCAATTACTCTTAAGGAACTAAATTTCGCTATTCGCTAATTGCAAATTTAAATTTAGCTTTCAAGGACAGTTGACTATTTTATTTCTTACATTTACAGTCTTCGAATAAAAAAGGCGAAATATTTGCAGGTCAAAGTGGATTTTTTGTCAGGGTTGAATTGTTGAGAATTTCTGGGAAATAGTTTCGAGGACATAAAACCAATTGGTTTCTATAGTGTCTATACTCTATATCTATATTTAAGTCATTGGATGCTCACGTTAATTGCTTTGATGACGAGGACTAAGACTACGTTAAGATATAAAGCAATTTTGTAGCACTTCTGAGAAGAGTATTCGCTCCCACAAATAGAATTGGTTTGAAATGGTTTTTCTTGCAATTTATAGAAAAAGGTGTTGGTATTCATGTCCTTTTTTTACTTTATCGTTATAAACTAAAGTTGTACATAGATAAAGTATTAAACAATTTATTTTATATTGAAAAAGTAATTTATCATCATGGTCTTAATTGATGATAAAAAAGAAACCCAATAAATTCATTGCTTGTTTTAATGTATGTTTTAAGAAACAGGAAGAATCAGAAACAAGCTTTTAAAAACCTCTTTTTTTCAGCTTGGATCACTTTTTACTTATTATAATTATTATTACAAACTTTCATTGCCTCAGTTGCATGAATAGTTATATTTATTTTCAATATTATTAATTAAATGTTTTAAAGCGTTACAAGAAAAGGTATTGATTGTTAAAATTTAAGAATTTAAAAGAAAATACTTACAATATTAAAACTATGCAATTGGCTTCAGACCAGGAAAGTCCACTATCGACCAATTATTCACACTACGGCAGATCTTGGAAAAAACCCAGGAGCTTCAAATCGATACCCACCATCTCTTTATTGATTTTAAAGCCGCGTATGACAGCATCTATAGGGAAGAGCTCTACCGAGCAATGTCTAGTTTTGGTATCCCTGTCAAACTCATCCGTTTGTGCAGAATGACGATGGAGAATGCACGCTGCTCTATCAAGGTCGGAAAAGATCTTACCGATGCATTTGATGTAAAAAAAGGTTTTAGACAAGGCGATGCACTGTCATGCGACTTCTTCAACATCGTTCTGGAAAGAATTGTGCAAAACTCAACTGTCAACACTAGAGGCACAATCTTCCAAAGGTCCATCCAATTACTCGGATATGCGGATGATATTGACATTATTGGAAGATCAAAGCGTGATGTCAGTGGAGCGTTTTTGATCATTGTGACGGAAGCGAAGAAGATGGGTTTAGTGGTCAATGAGGGCAAGACCAAGTATATGCTGTCATCAAAAAAGGACACTGAACGACTACGTCTTGGACAAAACGTCACCATGGACAGCTAAAACTTTGAGGTAGTTAAGGACTTTGTCTACCTAGGCACCGCTTTTAATATAGACAACGACACCAGCGCTGAAATCAAACGAAGAATAACTCTTGCAAATCGCTGCTTCTTTGGACTTAGAAGGCAATTGAGAAGTAAAGTCCTCTCTCGAGCATGTAAAATCACCATCTATAAGACACTCATCATCCCGGTTCTCATTTATGGCGCTGAGGCCTGGACCCTGTCAAAGAAAGATGAGACCGTCTTAGGATGCTTCGAGAGAAAAATTCTTCGGATGATTTTTGGTCCCGTACGCATTGATGGAGAATGGAGGAGAAGATATAACGACGAGCTGTACGGGCTGTACAGCGACACTGACCTAGTTAGCAGAATTAAAGTCCAACGGCTTAGATGGCTAGGTCATGTAGAGCGGATGGACATCAACGGTCCAGCCTGGAAGGTCTTCGAATCCAATCCCGGGGGACGACAAGCAGTAGAGAAAGACCGCGAATCAGGTGGCGCACCCAGGTGGGAGAGGACCTCAACCAACTTGGCGGGCGAAATTGGAGACAGCTAGCTAGGGACCGAGCTGGCTGGAGATGCATGATGGTTGAGGCCCAGGTCCGCCCCGGACTGTAGCGCCACCTTAAGTAAGTAAGTAAGTAAGTAATTTTAAATTTAAAATTTGTATTTTGAATTTAAAAATAAAATAATTATGTACATTTTTAAAAAGTTTATAATGTTGGTTATTGGCATAAGCCTCCCCCAAGGCTATCCATGTGTCTCTATATCGTTGCACCAATTTGTGCTTATTTGTGATAGATCATCACTCCATCTTTTATTGGGTCTTCCTCCTCCTCAATTACTTTGGCCATCCCTTGCCCTGAAGCCTAGATACATGTCCGGCCCAGCTTCTTTCAGGCTTCTTGTTCTATTTATGACGTCAATAATTCTGATTCTATTTTGAATATCTTTATATATCTTCGTACCGTTTTGGCTTTGTCGTATATGACATATCCTTAACTGGTCAAGTGTTTTTGCAGTCCGTAAGTAAGGGTCAGTAGAATCGCAGAGTCGAAGAAATATTTCATTGTGTCTACACTTTGGTCCCATTGTAAAATATGTGCCAGAATTGTTTCCAGCTATTGGTGATGCGTCCGTTAATTTCTTTATTTTCTTGGCCCATAAATGATCTTAGCTTACCCGTATTTAATTTTGTCTTCATTCAACGTTATATCGTCTTATGTGTAATTTATCATGACTTCAGTTCTCAATTTATTTATATGAAAAGTCCATAATTTTTACACAAGGTAGTTAGTTCCGTCAACATGTCTTGAGTCGTGTGCAAATCTTAAATTAATAAGAACTTTTCCACATATCCTTATTTCATATTTAGTTTTTCAGTTAGCTTTTTTTTGAAAATATCTTCCAGAACAGAACTAAATACAGGTGGTAAAAGCGGATCTCCTTGTCTAACTCCTCTTGTTATAATAAACTTGCGGCATATATTCTCGTGGTCTGTTATTTTTCTATATATTTTTAAACGTCTCTACTATATTTGGGTTTATGTTTTAATTTTTCAAGGAAGACCATATCATTTCGTGTTCAATGGATTCAAAAGTCTGTAGTCTAAATTCATTGCATTTTTCTATTAGCTGATTCATTGTCTGCAAATGGTCTGTTGTTGAGAATCCTTCTATAAATCCAGCTTGTCGTCTTGGATGATTATTATTGAAGTCTTCTTTGATGGTCCTGTAAAGCGTTTTGGAGAAGGTCTTGTAAATTGTCGAAATATTACTTATGAGTCTCTTGCTATTGATATCGTCCTTCTATTAAATAATTTATTTTATTTTTTCTTCAGAAGTCTTTGTGTTCAATATTGAAAAAATTTGTATGTAGGTTTTACAATATTTTCTGAACTGCCATTTTTATTTTGTTGGTCATTTGATCGTTGTGAAAATGTATAGTATTAGGGACAGTCATGTCTTGGATGATTTCAATTTTATTTGTGAGTATGAGGTGCATTTCCTGCTGCCTTTATTTTTGAAGAATATATTCCCGAATTTCAATTTTATTTCTCCTAGCCACTTGATGAGTCACTCTCCCCTTTTTAATTTCTTGATCTATATCCATGAGGTCCTTTAGCTAAGTTTTCTTTATCAGTCAATCTTTGTCCAAGTTTTGCATTAAAATAACCTAATGCATACGTTCATTAACTTTGTTTTATTATTATTGAATGTTTCTTCTAGAGTGTCGGGAATTGGATAATATATTTTTCGTCAGCTTTTTCTGTCGGTACATATACTGTATGCTGTATATTCTCTCATTATGAAATCGAATCTTAATTAGCCTATTAGTTTGTCCTGTTTAGATATAGTTGTCTAAGTAGTCTTATTTTGAATAGTGCTATTATATCACAATTAAAGTTTTTCAATGCAAGTCTTAATTCTTTCTGTTTTTCGTGTCCCGACTTAAAAGAACAAGTTAATTTTTGCCTTGCTTGTTTTTTTTTTATTTTTTGACTGTTTTGAGTTTTCTGGTTCATTTTCTTTCCAAACATTGCCTTTAACCACTAGTTCATCTAGTTTAAAGTAAGCTTTTTCTAACTCAGGTAGTTTAAAGATAAGAGTTTATCTTGCTTTAACCACGGATTTTGGTAAGTGTTCGGGGGTGGTGAATGTTGCTCCCGATTTGTTTTCAAGTAATATAATTTATTGCTTGTCATAGCTTTTTAAGGTAAGGCTAATTGGTCTAATTTTTCCATCTTTTTTTTTGCCTAGACGAAAACAGTTTTCCACGTCATTTTCTATTATATTAAACTTTTTTGTAAGCCTTGTTAATCATGTCAATAACCATTAACAAGAGCACTTTTTACTATTGTATTTTAATGTTCTATTAATAAAACAAAAGATGGAGAAGAGGTTAGAACTGAAAGAAAAATTAACAGCGCAAAGAAGAACTAAAAGAGTTATTCCCAAGTCCCAATAATTTGCGATTTTTTTCATTAAATTTTAGCAATCTATAATTTTAGCTTGTTCTAATAATATTTACATTTCTAACAATAGATGGAAGCACTTATTATGGCCTTATTATTTTTATTACTATAGTCATATATCAAGCGAGACATGGCATCCATTGGAATTTATAAAATTTTCATTCTAAAACTATTTCCAAATTCCAACATCGACGTTTTTCTATACTCCTATGATACACATTTTGGTGCCGCCAAACTAAATACAATAATCTACATTCTTACCATATGACAAAGTATATCTCCGGTGACATACCTTACCTAAACGTAGTATGATATCCAAACATTTTATTGCTAAAATATTCAGAAACGACTTATGAAATTATGGTAACTGTGTACGGTGTATATTTAAGTATATCTAGCCATCTGTATAGAACTGGATGATAGAAAACGGAATTCCGAAATATTCGGTGCAATTTTGTCTCTACGTTGTTTATATAGGACACGCCAACAACAAAAACCAGCTAAAACTAATTTGAAAACCATCAAACCCAAAAGGCGACCTTAATCAAACACACATACCTACAGTGAACTAGAAACTAAAAATAGCAACAAACCAGTGCGATGTTGAAAGCTAGTCAAAACTGCAATCTACCACTCAACTAAACTTTCAAATTTCGAACTAACATTCATGTGTAATGTAGGTGTATATGAGCAAGTTGCGTTTGAATTATTTACTTCCTGAGTCCTGACTGCGCCACGAAATTTTCAATGCTCCATTTTCAAAACTGATGCAGCACAAAACTTTTAGTTCGATTTAACTTTCCAAAAACATTCATGTGATGTGTGGCAGCACATTCAAACAAAATCAACTAAGCACACATCAAGAACGAGGAATACACTTGGACTCGCGGGCATAAGACCACAAAAACATTATTATTCCAACCAGGTTCTCTGCCAATGAATACCACATAAAAGGAATACATAATTTTAGCTAGGTCTGTTTCGAAGGTATATTGGAAGAGCAATGCTTTTTTTAAGGGCCTCAGAATCACAACGATCAATACTCCGAGCGTGTGGGGTTAGCCGCTTGATGGTTACATCTATTAAGGCAGTGGAAGCCGTGATGGAGAGACAGTTCCGCTTATACACCACATCCTTGTTAGCAGTAGAACTTTAGATGAAGAACTTTTTTTTGTATTCCAAGCTTCCTTCAACAAGAAGGAGCCGAATTTGTATCCAAAATACAGGGTGGGCTATCTAGTAGATTCTTCTTTAATTACAAGTTGATTTAATTCTACTATAAATAAAAAATTGCATATTCCCATAGTGAGTGATTTTTGAAAACGACAAGGTGTTTTTTTACAAAATGGAATAAAAGTTTGTGAAAACATTTCGTGAGAGTGAGATTGGTATACAAGTGGACAACATTATTGACTCAAATTGATTCAGCAATTACAAAGGCATGACCAACCTCTTCGATATTGTTTGAATTGTAAATATTTCTTCTTCAAAAGTCCCATAGCAAGGCAATAAAAATAGCTACAAGTTTTCTTCTTTGAAGACTTTGAGCAACTATATAATTCACAGTAGCTCTATGTAGCTCAGATAATATGAAATCTCGATTTGGTCATCTTCTGATGAGCCCAACCATTACATCGGGGTGAAACGCATATATGAACACTTATGCTAGTTTATTTTTATATTTATTTTCATGATTTTAAATCATATTTATTAAAATAAACGGTGTTCAGGAAATAACAATTTCGACTGTTAAAAGTCAAATATTTCTTCTTGTAAATAGTGTTGGGCGAAGAATTAACTTTTAATGTCGAAAATAAAATTTTCTCTTTGCGATTGATAGTTTGGTACGTACTGCACATTGGCATTATTTAACCATTTTTTTTAAATGAAGTTCGGAACAACGTTTCCGTCAACAGTAAGCGTTACAGAGAAATAAGCAGTGCAATCCATAAGCTAAAATCCAAGTAGTTGGAATAGTGATGATAGTACAAACCACCAACAATGTATAGATAGTTAGAGTTTTGGGTTTTTTCAATAATATAGGTTTAGTTCTTTTCTTATTTTAAAGTAACATAAAATGAATGTGTTAAACCTACTAAACCGTATTGTATCCAGAACGGAATATTTCAATTCGACAACATAATATATCATTTAAATATTCAATTCTTGCCATAGTCAGAGATATTGAATATAACTTACATACTATATAACAGAATGTTTGATTTATTTATTTATCCTGCTCAAAAAAGTACACACACATTCACATAAATCTAATCTACATACTCGTATATACCTAAATTTATACCCTATACAAACACACAACCCCAACATTGGTAGTTATCCAATTAATCCTTCTCGATTTATATTTAACATGACACTCTGTAAACCAAAGCATTGAGGTTAGATAAGTAAATATTTAGACACATCACACGTAAAGATAATATTAAGCCAAAATCTTTGTCGCCAAAAAATACAAAAAGAAAATAATAAAACACCCACAAAAATGGAAAATAGTTTACGTAACAAAAATTCGAGGTGGTAGGTAAGGTACGTGCAACTTGACTAGCAGATGAAGATTTATACAAATTTGGGAAACATTTTTCTTTTGCTCTTTCTTTTATTAGAAAATTGAATTCAACATTGTATCTGGGTTAAGTAAAGTTCAAATAAATGTTGTTCTGGCAATCGTGTTTTTTCTTTTTTTTTTAAATTTGAAAAAAGGGTGTCAAAAAATGTAATTGAATGTATCGCCATTTTGTAGAGTTAAATGTTGGCAGCCCTTAAAAAAAAAAAATTTAACATCTGACTATTGAGTATGATGAAAAATATCACTATAGTGATGAATGTTAAAAAAATCATAAATATTGAAGTACTTTAATTCAAATTATGAAGAGGGGAAGGACAAAATTTAAAGAGACCGAATATAATCCCCACTCGCAGTATTGGTCCGGTCTTGATCTTAACGAAAGAAGTACGGCCCAATAACGACGTCGGCCCATTAACCACACCAAACCGTTTTTTATTTTCTGGATGCAATGATGACACATGTAGAACGTGTGGATTAAGGATTTCTGCCTGACCAATACTGCATATTCTGTTTATAGACGAAACCATTCATCCTGAAATGAGCCTTATCGCTCAAGATGATTTTTCGATGAATATCTGAATCATTTTCAAGTTGTTGCTCAGCGCAACTTACCAACATAAAATGCTTCAGTGGGTAAGCGGCTGCTTCAGTTCTTCTGTCAATTTAATCTTGTAACGCCACAACGACGACGCATAAGTCACAACGCTTGAGAACGACGTGTGAAAGACACATTTGGGCTTTCTGCAACTGAAGCCTTACGACACTACGGGCACTTTTTTATCTCACCGGTACGGTACTATTTTGTTCTGTGCCTGTGGATTCAAATTTGTCCACTACATTCTCCATTGTTGATCTGCTAGGACGATTATGACGACCATAAAATGGACGTAGCACTCTTAACGTTGAGGCTACTGACTCCGAATTTCGGTATTAAATTTTAATAATTTCAACTGTTTGTCGGCGTCGTTTGCTGTCCCTATTGTTCTACTTTTGTAGCGTTCTTATTGAAAAACACTGTATTTGTAAATAATTGTGGATTTTAATAGTTTCTAAACAAACGAGGCGCATTTCCATTGCGTTACAACTCTAAGACTTTGTTTCTTAATGGAAAAATTATTGCAAACTCCAAAAAATAATTAAGTCTATCTACTTAACGTATTTTAAAATCCACATAACATGCCTGAGATGCAGTGATTTAAAAATATCATACTAAAATAAATAAAAATAATGGTTACAGATACACTAACAAATTTTGTTAAAACATATTGTCCAGTTTTTGAGATATCGAGTATTGAAAAAAAGTCATTTATTTTTATAACATTAAAAAATGATATTATCGAGTATTGAAAAAAAGTCATTTATTTTTATAACATTAAAAAATGATATTTTTGATTATCAAATATTCTTAAAACAATATAGGGATTTGTCTAGAAAAAAAATGATAACAATCTTTTCATTAGTTCCTCAGAAAATTAAAAAAAAACACAGTTCTCGAGCAATACAAAAATATGTTTTTATACATTGGAAGAAACTCAGAAATGCATCCAACACTGATATTTTCTTATTCCTGGTGGTCTGTTGATACTTCTTAAATTTTTATTAATTACTAATAACATTTTGTTGGACAAAAGAAGTTTGAAGTCAATATCTTTCTTTGTTCTCAAAATACTTGAGTTGGAAACGAATTTATATCAGTTTTTAATTGTTTTTGTAAGTTTTAGTTTTTTTATAAAAAAAAATTTCCGTTGAATTTTTCTAAAAATTTTGCTAAAAGTCAACAACAATGTTTTGCAAATGATAAAAAAAATGTAATTTCAATATCTGTTTCAGCTCATGAGTTATTAAAGTAAAAACCAATTCCTACCAATTTTTAGTAGTATTTTTTCAATTTTTTTGTTTCTTGAGTAATTCTCTTACAAAAATAACAATTTGATTACTTTATATTAAAAACAATGTTGTGTATAGCACTTAACAACTTTTTAATCAATTCCTTGATTAATTTTCGAAATATCCGTGCTTAAAAACAGTTTTTCCAATTTTGTAATTTTTTTTTTGTAAAATTGGCGCTTTTGGATTTTTCTAAAATATTTACTAAATGTTATAAACAATGCCTTCATAAGAAGAATACATTTGAAGTGATTATCTTCAATTGTTTGTTAACTTTTATTTGTAAATTTAAGTTTTTCATTTTTTGTCTTTTTTTTAATGGTATCATTTGTTAAAAATGTTATTCTTTAATGCACACAATTATTTAGCAGCAATATAATTTGTGTTGACAAAATATTCTAGGTGAACTATAAAATAAAAAGAATTAGTTGATTTAAGTCGCTATTGTTATTGGCTTGAAAAATATTTTGAGTCTACCTGATGGAATCTCCCGAACCACTTTTACCTTTCGACGTTCAGGACTATATGGCAAGTTTCGCATTCTTTAAAGGTTTCGAACTCGATACTTTAATCAAACGTGACATCACGATAGTACATAAATCATAAAAAGCTCTAACAGCCCTAAGCATTTAGCCGATTGTCTTCAAATTTGGAAATTAATGTTTTGAGCTTATTGGCATAAGACTTTTTTTTAAATTTTTTTAAGGTCAAAAATCTAAAATCCGAATTTCCTCAAAAACAAACCGATTGATTTTTGTTTGTAATTTTTGTTAAAATGTTTTTTTTCTTAATTTGGCTTCTTTTAATAAAAAACAAATATTTGTGTATTGCTCCAGAAGGGCATAGAATCGTTATTTTGTTTTTAAGTTTTCTCAAGAACGAACAAACCGATTTTAAAAATTTGCATAATTGCTGCTCAAGCTCTTATACTATCTTAATAATGTTTAATGATCAAAAAAGTCATTGTTTTCATTTTTCATTCTAAAACAAAATATTAAACATTTTTTTCGATATCTTGGAAATGGGTCATAATTTTTTACGAAACTAAAATGTAAGCGTCAATATCGTAAATAATCTGAAAAAAAAAACGATGAAACGATTTTTGAAACAGAATTTTGAAAATCTAAGATTTTTTTTAATAATCAAGTAGCATTTTAATTTTTGAAAACAAACTTTCTGCAGGTACATTTTTAAGTATTAAAATAAAGAAAATATTTTTTAACAGATTCTGGACAAATGACCAAGTTTGTGGGACCCAGTCGTGCATTTTATTTCTAAAGGGTGATTTTTTTGAGGTTATGATTTTCATGCATTAGTATTTGACAGATCACGCGGGATTTCAGACATGGTGTCAAAGAGAAAGATGCTCAGTATGCTTTGACATTTCATCATGAATAGACTTACTAACGAGCAACGCTTGCAAATCATAGAATTTTATTACCAAAATCAGTGCTCGGTTCGAAATGTGTTTCGCGCTTTACGTCCGATTTATGGTCTACATAATCGACCAAGTGAGCAAACAATTAATGCGATTGTGACCAAGTTTCGCACTCAGTTTACTTTATTGGACATTAAACCAACCACACGAATGCGTACAGTGCGTACACAAGAGAATATTGCGTCTGTTTCTGAGAGTGTTGCTGAAGACCGTGAAATGTCGATTCGTCGCAGTTCGCAGCAATTGGGTTTGTGTTATTCGACCACATGGGAGATTTTACGCAAAGATCTTGGTGTAAAACCGTATAAAATACAGCTCGTGCAAGAACTGAAGCCGAACGATCTGCCACAACGTCGAATTTTCAGTGAATGGGCCCTAGAAAAGTTGGCAGAAAATCCGCTTTTTTATCGACAAATTTTGTTCAGCGATGAGGCTCATTTCTGGTTGAATGGCTACGTAAATAAGCAAAATTGCCGCATTTGGAGTGAAGAGCAACCAGAAGCCGTTCAAGAACTGCCCATGCATCCCGAAAAATGCACTGTTTGGTGTGGTTTGTACGCTGGTGGAATCATTGGACCGTATTTTTTCAAAGATGCTGTTGGACGCAACGTTACGGTGAATGGCGATCGTATCGTTCAATGCTAACAAACTTTTTGTTGCCAAAAATGGAAGAACTGAACTTGGTTGACATGTGGTTTCAACAAGATGGCGCTACATGCCACACAGCTCGCGATTCTATGGCCATTTTGAGGGAAAACTTCGGAGAACAATTCATCTCAAGGAATGGACCGGTAAGTTGGCCACCAAGATCATGCGATTTGACGCCTTTAGACTATTTTTTGTGGGGCTACGTCAAATCTAAAGTCTACACAAATAAACCAGCAACTATTCCAGCTTTGGAAGACAACATTTCCGAAGAAATTCGGGCTATTCCGGCCAAAATGCTCGAAAAAGTTACCCAAAATAAGACTTTCCGAATGGACCACCTAAGACGCAGCCGCGGTCAACATTTAAATGAAATTATCTTCAAAAAGTAAGTGTCATGGACCAATCTAACGTTTCAAATAAAGAATTGATGAGATTTTGCAAATTGTATGCGTTTTTTTTTTTTTTAAAGTTCTCAAGCTCTTAAAAAATCACCGTTTACTTCTCCAAAATAGTAATGTCATATCTGGAGCTCAATTTTGTTTTTAAGAAAAGCAGTACTTGCAGGTAAAAATGGTAAAATAGTGGTTTTACGCATACTGCAGAACCTTGCTTCATTATTGGATATTTTAATATTCGATGCCATCTATTTTTTTGATTAGTACATCTATTAGTGGATCATATTTTTGGTAACGTGTACAGTTTTTGGTTGATTTAACATCCTTAAAAAATCAATAACATTTGTATTACTCCCCCTAAAAATTACAGCTCTTCATATTTGTAATAACTTTTTTTGGCATTTTGAAATTTGACATAGAATTGATTTGGGTTGGTCAATATTAAGCGAGGTTGTTTAAATTAAACACTCGAATAATTTACCAACAAATCTGACACAATTTTCACTCCAATGAAACGAGAAAGAAATATTTCAATTATTTATGCCACAGAGAAAAAAAATCCCTCTGGTATTTGATTAGATTCATAAATAATATCGATTTCAATGCTCCCTTTAAATAAATTGTTTACCATCAATCTGTCATAAAATTAGTTTCAAGGACACATAATATCATAGGTACATGTACAAATTATTTCAAATGAACTATTACAGTAAGAGGAGTAACATTGTCCTTTTTATTAACGGTTCGAATTTAGTAAATAAGTACAGTATTATGTCACTAAATGGAAAAACATCTGTGACAGAAGAAAGCTTAATAAACTGTATAATCATTTCATTTAACCTTTATTTGATATTTCCGATAAATGTATGTACAAAATATCGAGCAAAATATTGATTAACTAAAGCTATAACTTGTAATAAGTCAATTATTCAATTGAAAAACACACCACTAATCGAATCGAAACCAAAACCAACTAACACCATCATCAAAAATGCCATCATCAGCAAAGGAAGAGGTTTAACCTTCATTTGGTTATTCGTTTACATAGGTTGATTTCATAATTTGGGTTTTATAAACATTTAATAATACCTTCGAGTATGTTCTACATTTTGAGTGCCTGAAATAGAATCTATGATATCCTTAATCAAGATTGATTACCTGTATAATGTGGTTAAAGTTTTGTAAAACCAAAATAGAAACTTGTGGAAAATCCATATTGGCATTGGAATTCCACTGAAGGGTTTGAATTAAAAAAGAAAAGTAATATAAATCTATAATTGCAACACGACGCCGACCGACACGTGGTTGTGTTTTTGATTTTGTTTTGATTGATACCTATGCTAGAAATAATTGAGGTAAATGGAGGTGTTCTGTATAAACACCATGAAAACAATAACAAACAAAACTAAAGAGCTATTTTCGTATGTTCGTGTTATGCCGGTTTTTGTTGAGTCCTGCCATTTAATGACACCGAAATTTAACCGTGGCACCACTTGTGGTGAAATTGATGGGGTTTTAATTATTAAAAACGGGTATTTCGATTTTATTTTTAATGCTGTAGAGACTATTCTACTTTCTTCTATGAAACACATATTTGTACATAGTTTTGTAGGTCTTAAATTCTATATTTCAAAACACTGTAAACTTAGTACACTATGGACCATAATGCTGTATGATCAAAACACTGTATGTATATTGTATATCATAATACTGTATCGCCAATTTTTTTATGACAAAACGCCTGTATCCCTAAAAAGTGTGTTTGTGATAGTTCTGATTTAAACAATCTGTAAAACAAAGACCGAGCTTGATTTAATGCATTTTTTTTGAAAACCCGAACAAAAGTTGGATCAGAATTTAATTAAAAAGGCATGAAGATAATTATATACAGATGACATGATATAAATTTACAAAAACACTATATCAAAGAAAAATAAAAAGTCTAAACATAGCAATGGAGAGACCAGTGGGGGTCGTAGAAGTCATGACCCCAACCCCTATCAAAACAAGTAAAATTTTTGTTTCACGCAATTTTCAATTTGGAAAAACTCTAGTAATGCTTTAAATTGTTTTCATAAAATTTGTTTCTAAGAAAAAGGGCAAATATTCAGTTTCTTAAAAATAAGCCTTGAACAAGAGATCGTGAATGTGATATTAAGTTGCCTTCAAATTCCTGAAGCTTGTCTTCAATTACGTCTTATTTTTCAAAAAGCACACAAATAACCGATAAATTTGTTTTTAATTTCCTATTTTTTTTTTCTTACTTAAGCTTCTTCTACAAGAAAAAAATATTTCGGTATCGATCCAGAAAAGTAAACTTAATAAACCCGTTGTTTTCAAAAGAATGCCATTATTTTAATTTTTTTAAAATATATTAATTTTTGTTTACAAAACTTGATATCTACTAATTCTGCATACCAAAATCATTTTTAAAACCAAATTTAAAAAATGTATATGCAAAAATCAATTAAGAAAAATCCCTCTATTGATTTTCAAAAAAAATTATGTTAATCTAGTTTTTTTTGGGAAATGCAACTACATTTTTTTCTTTGAGATAAACTTATTTCTCAGACACATTTTTTTAAATTTTAAAACGGACTTTTTGTAAGACATTCGCAGGTTCGAGCAATTTCTTTCAAAACTAATTTTCTGTTGAATACAAAAACTTGTAGGATCTTAAAAAATTAAATAAATCTACTTTTTGAAGTGAATTTGCTTTGGATGCTCTAGAACTGAGATTTCAGCAGATTGACAGCAATAGTAATAGTAGACTCCCAAAAATTGAATTCGAAATAACGTCAAAAAAAAAACCGAACATTCTTCATATCAGATCCTTTCTCATATTCTAGGTTTTTAAATTTTTATTTGTAGCGTCCTTCTCATTAATATTTAGAAATGGAAACAAGAAAAGTATAGTGAGTGCTTGAAATGCACCAAAAGCTCTCTTAACTGTTATGTTTAGCTCTTAAATATGGCATATTTAGAAAACTGTTGGAATATAGGAATGCTTTCATATTTCAAACGTTGGAACATATTTTACTGGATAATTATTATATATGTATATAATTATTTACTAAAGTTGTAACATTAGCCCTTGAAATGTGTAAATGTAAGGTTAAGATGCACATTATGTTATTTAACATTTAAGTGGTGAGTAAAAATTCGTGCATATATCAAGTGTGTGACCCCTCCCAGATGAAATGTCTGGATCCGCTCTTGAAACATTGATATATTCATAAAAAAAGGCTGTAAATGGGCTACAAAGAAAAATCAATTTGTAACTTCTTCATCCATAATTTTGTAAAACAGCATTTTGACCTCAGCATAGTATTTCGGAAACAGTACAGCTTTTCGACACAAAACCTGATTATATTTCTGCGCTGATGGTTTTACCTAGCAAACAAAAATAAATTTAAATTTTCAAAGCATTTTAAAAAGTTTCGTTCAGCTTTTCCTTAAAGTGGCGACTCAAATCGATTTCACTACTTTTGGACATTATTTGGCTATAAGCTTATGACATGTCCGCATTTTAAACCTATTAAATCCAGTTAAGATAGTTAAGATAGTTACACAAATGTCCTTCCTTCTAAGAGGTAGAAGTAATTACTCTAGCATTGCCAATAGCATCCTGAAACACATATGACCGAACGAATTACCAAACGTATTTGCTACAGTGGTTTTTATAGTACCAATGAAGGGTTTTAACAACTACTCAAATAGCATATTCTATACTTATAAACAAAGCTAACCAATCCATAAAAATAATTGTATGCTAAGAATCCAGAAAATTGTATGTGATTTTTTGGCATTCTATAAATAGTAAAGTAGAAAATTCCCAAGAAAACTCATCGCCAGATTTTAGTATTTTAAAATTGGTACAATTAAAAGAAGATCTGTTAGAATAATAAGAGAAAAACACAAAATTTGAAGAAAATTTTGTGAAAATCAAAAGTTAAAAATTACCTTTAGCAAAATAAAACTAACTTAAACTAATAAAATGAACAATTTTCAAGAATAATTGGTAAGAAAACATCTGGAAATTGAGATTCTATAAAAAAAAAAGTTCATTTAACAATTGCAGCTTTGACATCAAATAAAAACTTCAGGAAGGGGGTTTGTTCGTAGACTACTACATTATCATGTGGTATTGAAGCGAGCTCGAAACTCGTTTCAATTCTTTCAATAACTGAATCGAGTTGAAAAGAGCTTGATTTGACTCTATTCTGGTCGGGAATCAGAGTTGATTCAAAATTTGTGAAGAAAAACCAGTGTGGAGGAGTTGGTCTTACAGATAATACATTGTGGTCTGTTTATTTCCATGATTGTGTACAAAAAAATATAGTTTTGTTTAAATCAAATTAAAAAAAAATCACACATCATAAGAAACATCGAAACACCATTTGCATTTTAGAAAGTGCTGTCAAACTTTATCATTTTTAGATCTTCTTGTTCGGTGGAAATACCAAAAAGATTTATTTAATATAAAATGAGATGAAACCTTTAGTGGAAACATAGCAAAACTTAATTTCGTTTTCTATTGTTTACTCTTTCAAAATAATCCCAGTTAGTTCATTTTCATTAACAAAACTAAATAATATTAACAGTAACAGATTGTTTTTTTTTCGCCAACGGAAAACACATGATTCCACATGCACAACTACTCAACGAACACAGCAATCGAGACACGAATGCATTATCAACATTATTTGAGACTCGTATATAAATGTCAAAAACCTATCCGTAGTAAGATTCTACTTTACCTATTATCGGTAGTTTTCATACTGCGGATATTAATTTTTTTATTCGTGTAAGATCCTACTATACTATTGATAGGTTTTCCAACAAAACTCGGGTATTTGATAAGAATAAAAATTCAAATATAATCGAATTTGTATGTACAATAAGTAAAATAATCAAAACCGTATGGAAGTACATAAGGTACCTTTTTTTTCTGGACAGAAAAACTGTCAGTTTCAGTTTTACTGCTGATAAAAGTAGATTCAATTTTGACGACGATTTCTTGAGTCTCAAATATAAATATTGGTACAATTGATAACTCGTGAGTATGTTGAAGGTATGGTCGTAGAGTATGAAGAGTAGTTTGTTGTTTTGAACTTTTCAGTAAGACCTTACACCTTTAACTGTTTGCTGCAATTTTTGGTATATTTTCAACCAAACTAACAGAAACGCAATGCGAACAAATTAAATTTATACGAAAAACTATCTATTTTTTGTTGTCATACAAAAGCTGTGTATTCTCTGCTTAATCTTTTCGTTTTTCAAGCAGCAATATAAACAACAAAAATGCATATTTCAATTTTTCGTACTCCGCTATTGTAAATGTCTTCATAATAAATTGTAAATCAAATAAAATTATTATTTTGTTTGTAACCTGACTCGAATTAGTTATTTAATTATGCTGAAGTAAAAATAAGCTGTAATGCTTATTTTTTATTTTGCAAAAAGTTTTTAGAACCATGCGATATTTTCTGAATATGTACTCCTAAAAATTGTCTTTTTTATTTAATAAGTTAACATTTTTTTTATTAATTATTGGCGTTCCTAAATGTGACACATTTTTACGTTTGTTGAATCTAGACTTGTGTAAAAGTCACATTTCCGAAATTTCATTAGTTATAACTTTAATAAAATTTTAAGAATTGGTAAGACACTAAGCTTTGAAAATTTTTTACCAACTACTTCCCTTTGTTGACATAAAATAAAGTTAAGACTAAAGTTAAGACTACTAATTATATTATTAAACAAAATTCTCATATTACACTATTCTTATTCAGAGAGAAGTTTTGATCTTTAAGTCCGCCTTCCAGAAGAATAATTCTCAGAACATGAAACCCATATATAATTTAAATGCTTATAATTATCATCCAAAAAATATCCATTAATTTCAGTTATTATTAAAAAGTCGTAAATACTTCTCATAAAGTCGAAACGAATATTAACAGAAATAATGCCTTACAAGCACATATAAGGTTCCCTTGAAATTTTTTAACCATAATTATAAAATTCCTGAAAGCAATTAAAAATCTTTTGATCAATTATACTTTAATCTTACAGATGAAATAATAATTTTGTGAAAAGTCCATATTCATGAATGCGCGCGTTCGTTCGTCGATATTGTAAAAAACAAAGAAGTAATTTATTGCATCCTGATAAACTTTAAACTTGAACGAATTAACACTTCAATGACGTTTAAGTTTGACAGCTGTCAAAATTATAGTGCATCATAAATATGTATGCATCAATTGTTGTATTTAATCACTTCACTTCGTTAAAATACTACCTCCTGAAAACTGCACCCATACCCTCCTTTATCCTTTGTAAACCTGTGAATGACGTGCGATAAGGCATACAATTTTAAAAAAACTCTGACTCAAACGAAATTATTGGGATTATTTTAATCAAAAACAGTTTAATAGCTCCTGTTGGAATTTTAATCTCACACAATCCATTTTAAATATTAAAATGAACAACTGCAAGTGGATATCCCTCGATAGAGCACAACTTTTATATCACTTCTGATATGAAACCAATACAATCCTTTATTAAAAAAAAAAAAGGAAAAATTACCATAATCATTCCATCAGGAAATCATTACATCGTTTCGACACTGAAATGCCTCATCCTTATACTTTCTGGTTTATCATACCAATACGACATTTCGTAAAAATTTCATATACGAAAGTATAACATTTGATCGAAATGACACGCAATGGTCGACAACGATGACGATGACAAGCTACATTCAAAGAATCCCTCTTAAAATGAGCACAAATATTGGCATATCATGTGCCTTGATGGGGCTTGACATATAAATTGCTATATCACTTGAAATCTTCAGCTGTTGATTATTATATCCAAAGGGGAGCAAAAAATTGAGTTTGTATAATCTTACATCCGATAGACTCGTAGATACACAGGAATGCTGTCATTTTTGTCGTTCTTGATGTCGTTGTCATTCCAATTTAACGAAAATGTACTTGAACTTTCGTCATGATGAAGACATCACCAGAATTGATGGGATCATCATCATGGTCGTCATCGTCATTCTATCGAAATGGGAATGATGATGAAATTTTTTTTCTCGTTTAAATTAGTTCAGGATGATGAAGAAGAAAAGCTTGAAGCTCTCTTCAATGCAGAGCGGTATTTTTATTTTCTTGTTGTTTTTGGTTTTCGGATTAAGTTTTCTATTTCTAGTAGATAAGATAGAAACGAACAGGAAAGGATATAGATTTTTCAGCTACAATTCTCATTTGTCTATTTAAACAAACCTGAGATCCTGGTTTCTCCTTGAACCCCTTTTCGCATGAAGTGCTAATTAGTTTTCTACAATAAATCAATTTTGAAAAAGTAGTACTCTTGTTTGCTTGTGGCATCAAAAAATCACTCTCGCTACAAATGCATCGATACGACGATGGAAGCCATTTATTGAATTAATTTACATCATCTATTTTACAAACTATATATGGAGAGTTTTAAAGTTAAAAAATTTGTATTATATTGAGAATCAACCTTTTTTAAAATAAGTTTTTTTTTAAATATCTCTCTGTTCTTATACGCACTGAAAAAAAATTAAATAAAAACGAAGCAAGGTAAATTTTACCTTCGATCTCAGAACTGCTTATAAGCTGCGAACCTTCAATTAGGAAGCCTTTTCTTACATGTTAATTACATCTAAGCTTTTTAAAATGAGCTCTGAACAGAGTCCTCACATACAAAGCATGTCCTGATCATCCTCTGAACAGAACCACACCTAATCACTCAGCTCTCACCATTTGGCATTTATCAATTTCAACATCGTAACCCATGCACTACAGCTAAAAATCATCAATTAGGTATTGGAAACCTTGAGTAACAGAATTCAAAGCTTAGCCGATACAGCCTCTTGAATGACGCTGTGTCCATTAATGAATAAAAATGTTTGCTAAAGCTCATTAAACCATAATAAATGGATCGAATTTAATTTTTTTCTTTCTCAACCATTCCTGGATGCGAGTATTGTTGTCTGGAATGAAGGGGACCTACAGTTTTAAGCCAAGTTGTCAGTTCGAATACCAAATTGACGTGCTTCGACTCAACTTGATCACTCCACCAAAGATGAGGCGTGCATCTGCTTCTTGTTCCCTCAAACTTGGAGTTGAATACCTTACGGGCTCAAGCTTTGATGTTCATTTGCTCGACATGCCTTGGCCATCCTAAGCGTTGAATACACTGCTTTTTGACCAGTGGTAAGTCGCTGTGCAAAGCGTATAATTCCTGCTTAAATATTCTTCACTGCCTGTCGACACAAACCGGACCATAGATCGTACGCAGAACTTTCCTCTCGGAGATACCAAGTGATCCTTCATCCGCCTGGGAGAGGGTCCATGCTTCTGCACCATCAGCAAGACTAGGAAGAGTAAGGTTTTGTACAGTGTCTCTTTGGTACTTCGCTTATTTCTCAACTGCTTGCTTAGGCCAAAGAAACAGGGATGGTAATTCTACCTTTGTTTTCCGCGCTGATGGTGCTTACGTTTCACTCGTCGGGCATGCTTTCTTCCGACCAAATTTTAGTGACTAGCTGGTGCATGCACCTTACCAGATCTGCTCCAGCGTACTTAAAAAGCTCAACTTGCAGACCGTCATCAAAGGCCGCTTTGTTCGACTTCACCCTGGTGATGTCTAGTTTGATCTCACTCCGGTCGGGTGGGTGGAACTCTAGATCGTCAACCAAATGGATTTGACGTGGCTGCTCGCTGGTGGAATCGTTGACTTCATCACCATTAAGCAGCTGGTTGAAATGATCTCTCCAGATTTTTAGCATTGAGTGCGTCTCGACTAGGGTATTCCCCTCCTTATCTTTACAGGCTCTCGGGAGGCTGGTGCATCCCATTGTTTTCTTTTTGACTCTTCTATAAAAGCTCCGCACCTGTTTCCTGTTAAAACGTCCCTAAATCTCCCTGACTTCACGTTGCTCAAGGGCTTTTTACTTTCCTATGAGCAAGCGGTTCTCATCCCTTCTCTTGTCGATGTTGAGCTGGCGGGAAAATTCTGTCCTCCTATGCTGCCACAATCTGTGTGCCTCCGTTTTGGCTTTGTTTGCCTGAGCACATTTGGAGTCAAACCAGGGGTTCCTTGGTGGTGGCTTTGGGAAACCAAGCACCTCTTCTACATGATTCCTGATAGATTGTTTGTAAGGCTGCCAACGGGTCTTTCGCAAGCTCTAGGGATACTTTGTCGGCAAAGGCAATGGCTGCTGCACTCTTCCAACGTTGAATCTTCTCCTCGTGGTTGTTGCTCGCCTAAGAGCTTCCATGAATATTCAATAGCAACTTGATCGATTTGGTTGCATGTTCGGTCATCGGGGGAACGCCAAGTAGCTTTGTGGATATCAGGGTGCAACTCAACACCATGTTGTTTTGGCTAGGAAGTCGATAAACCTGAGTCCGTTTCCAGATGTGATGTCGTTTAGGCTATGTCTTCCGATTGACCTACCAAAGATACCTTCTTTACCAATTTCGGAGTTAAAAATCCTAGGAGAATTTTAAAGTCGTTTTTGGGACATAGCTCATATGTTTTGGCGCAAAGCTCGCGGATTGTCGTCCCTCTTTCGCTCACTTCCCGAGAGCTTAAAACTCTTTGCCTTAGTTTCCCTCTGACAGCAAAATCCACATCTAAGTAAGCGATTCCTTCCATCAAGTAGACACTTCCCATAGTCTTCCCATAGTTCCTACTGCCTGGACCATTCCATCGCATTTCCTGGAATGCTGTCACATCAGCTTTGAGTTCTGCGAGGGCATCGGCAAGCTACTCTGCTTTGCGTGGTATCCTAAGTGTACGCACATTCTATGTAGCATTTTATTGCATTTTTAAAAATTCAACGAATCTAACGATATCGCTTTCAAAGATTGTTCTTTGACGCACATATCAATTCAGAATAGGCTAGTTTCCACAAACCTAAATTACTACGTTAAATTCACAATATTGCCACTAGGACAGATTGACTGTCAGCATTTTCTCAATAGCTTAAAATCCCCTTTTTCGTAGTTGCTTTTAGAAGACCTTTTCTTTCTACTTTTCTTGCGTAAGTTTCCTCTAATGTACTTGATAGTTTTTTTTACTGATAATTTCAAAAGCAACTTACGTTATTTCTGCAATGAACAGGTCTTCTAGCTCCCTGACACAGGATTGTTTAAATTTCTGCAAAACGAAAATGTAAAAGAAAGATCTTTTGAATTAGATACAAACCAAAGCAAAGAATAAGTTTCGCTCACTTTTGAAATACATACTTTCAAACTTTCTTATTTTAAAGTCTCTTCTTCTTCATTATGAATCTCATTTAAACTTCTACTATTGGAATAAATTAATTACATAAATATTTTTGTTCTGTTTTTGATAAGAACAAAAGCTTTTTCAAGTTTTTCTATGAATCTTTTTATCTTTATTCTTAGATAATTTTACCGGATGTTTTTTTACAGAGAAAAGTAACCCCTTATATTTAATGCACTTAATTTTTGTACAACAGGAAGGTGATGAAGTAAATGTTTAGGGATTTCTAAAGACAAAATAAAAAGAAATCATAAAAAAGAAGTTTAAGGCTTTGCATAGAAACAGTTTTCTATGGAGTTTCATATCTTTAAATTTGATTTAAACAAATTGTTATCGTCGTTGAATTTGATTTCTTGCTCGAAATGTAACTTGAAACGTTTAAGAAAAAGAACAAAGAGAACATTTTTTGACTTATGTTGGTATCTGACTTTCCTTCTGAGGGGACATTTTGAAGAAAAAAATTGGTTAAAAAAGTACTTTTACTTATTTTAATTAACATGCACGTAAGGTCATCTATAAAAGTAGATGGCTTATATGTTCTAAATTTGAGTTAAGCAAATTGTTACCGTCTTTGACCTTTATGTCTTTAAAAACTATCCGAAATGTAACTTGAAACGTTTTAGACAAAGAACAGGGAGAATATTTGTTGACTTATATTGGTATGTAAATTTTCTTGTGAGGGACCACTTTTAAGAAAAAACTTGCTTTTATTGTTTTAAATAAAAAATCAAGTAAGGTCATCTAGAAAAGCAGATGGTTTACACCTTCCAACTTTTTCGCTGCAGAACTAATCATTTTGATAAAAACCTAAATTTTGTTTGTGCACGAAATCAAGGAAGTAAAATAAAATAATACCTAAATTCAAACTCATCTTCATCATCATACGTTATCCTTAAATTCCTTGGTACAGGTTCTCTTTTTTTTTGGTGTTATGTGCAGAAAAGAGGTTAAGATAGAGCTACCTATAGCTTATTTATGTTGTCGTTTTGTTGAAAAATCTCATTTCAACACATCAGAGGGTTATAAAATCGTGTTAAGGTTCTTTGAGCTTATCGGGATGAAACAAAAATAACTCACAAAATCATATCCGCATCATCGTCATCGTGCTTTGAGAACCGGATGTTATGTAGTTTCCAACTGATGCTTCTTTCTCGCTCTCAACATAATGTACACTTCTTGAATATATATATTTATATTGTGTTGACGTATCCTTTTTTTATCGCACGTTCATCAAAAAGGAAATAAGTGTTGGAACTTGGAAGGCTTAAGATAAAAAGTTCATTTTACAAAATAACTAAACCCATTTCGAACCTGTGATGTATTTTTAAGGATTGTTGTTACTATTGTTTTTAATGAGTTATGGACCTTTGAAAGTACAAATGATTCTGAGTTGAATTTTAAATAAAAAGGCCTTTTGTGGGGTAAGTTGTTGCAAAAATACAGTTTGAAACATCACCATAAATCTCAATTCAAAAGATATATCAGATTTTTGTTAACAAGGTGTGACATCTAGTGGTTTCTTCTTCTAAAGGTTATATCAGTATAATTAGGGACGTAATCAGTTACTCTACGCTTGAACGACGTTGGGAAATATTGAAAACTTATCAAAGCATCGGAGGCAGAATTTTCTGTGAGGAATAATCACGGCCCGAATTTATGCAAACAATCAGTACATAAATCAAATACTTAGGACCAATATAATGAAGAATAAAGGATGAGGCTGAAGGCCCAGCCCTTTACTTTTTGGGATGAGTTGTTCGTAACTTTATAACAATCAGCTATAAAGGATCTTTTGATTTATCAAACGTTTCTAATCTAGGAGAAAATTCAAATTTATAGTTTAAAACTAGTTATTTTGAATACGTTCTTGTTTTAAAAACTTATGCATGCATTTATTTAACACCAATTTGGTGATATGAAATTTGATATTTTGTTAAACACCAACAATTTTTAAAATAATAATTATATAAAGGTTATTGAAATTGCTCTCTTAGTGCTATAAGCAAAATGAAGATTATACCATTAAGCTTCAAATTGCGAAACAATATTAATTAAAAGTTCAAATATCTGCCTACGGTGTTCCTGAGGCTTGAGGCAAAGCAACAATTTGTATTAATTTATGTGCCAAAAGTTCAAAGTACTCATCACTACCACCACCATCATCATCATCCAAACAGTATAATTAAAATCTCTCTTCACTATACTTATCTTATATTAGTTTTATCAGTGGTGCCGAAAGTGCTGTTTTAGTACTATTGTAGTATTCACAAGACGTTTATACTCTTAAACTCATCCCCTCACATTTTTAATACAATTCAAGAAACTGTATTCATGTATATAATGCATAAGCTCTGACTTTATCCTTAAGAATTCTCTTAAATTAAAATGTCAGTACAAATTTGACAGATTATCAAAGATTATTTTATTTTGTCTCTGACTTTATCTATTAGTTTAATATTTTGTTATTGTAATAGTAATATTATTTTACTGATTTGGTTTTTTCATGGACTTAGGGCTTGAGAAATCTTCTACTTTTCAACACTTAACTTCGTCGGCATCCCTGGTAGCAGCATAAATTCTTAACATACCTTAACTAAGCATTACAATCAGCAGCGATCGGAACGTGGAAGTCGTGGTGGTTAATTTTAACGTGTAAAGAAGGATAAACGTAATGCAAACGCACCTATTATAGTACACCTTACATATTTAACATTCACCATGATTCACATTGAAATGCACCACCATTCCACCGCCACACGTGCTGTGGATGCTGCCGTGATATTTTGTACGTTCTATGGAACATGTTGATGGGCATTGTTGGAATTGTTGCTCTAGTTAAAGAATTATATAACAATAAAAGAAAATAGAAAAAGGAAAATAATCAATACTATATGTACTATGACGGTCATTATGTAAACACAATCTGAATGTTAAGTGTGTGACCTAGAATTACTCGTATGCTTACACATCAGCTACTTAGGAATTTCTAGTTCAGCATACATATTTCCTGTTTTAAGAAAAATATCTTTGTATATGGATGAGGACATCCGTTTCGTATAAGCTTTTGTATATCTGGTGGAAAAGATCTTCTAATGACTCTGCTATGACTGGTATATTATTTATAAAGTAATAAAACGGAAGTATGATTAAAATGCTTTACAAATTGCAACAGAGCTGAATTGAGTCAAATTTGTGGAGTAAACTTCCGTCGAATAGAAATTAACCGGATGAAAGAAACCTACATTGAAAATAAAAAACTTTTTGTACAAATTTAGATCCACCTGTTGAGGCTTTTAGTTAAGGGAATTTTTTCTTGTTGAGCTATTTTTAGAAATTGTTTTTAAGATGTCCATTTTTACCCTCAGACCTTAGATAAACTCATGGATTAAAAGTTACCTATATAAAACTTATTTCTACTGGAGATTACTTCACCAATAATAGTTTCCTTCTTAAATTAAGACAGGGTCTTTCACAATATGCTGTTGAAATTTGATAATCAATAGAATGCATACATTTGACAAATGGTTATTTATTCGATTCAATCTGTTTTGTCAAATCATGTTGCAAGGATACAGTGTTAAACGGAGATGCCGATAAACAGTGTGGTGGCCCGTGATTAAAATCCTCACGAGGTCTGCCAAATTCTATAACACTTTGAATGATCTGTAAGTTCGTTGAGATTAACTTTTGGAACGTCTTCAACATCAACGGGAAGCGCTAAAAATCAATGATCGATAACTTCTTTTGGAAGATTTTGGAGGTTATCGATACCAAAACTACATAATTTCATCAGTATGGCGCATTGTGACAAAATAATCAAGTTATTTTGGGAATTCTGAATCAGTATTTTTCAAACAACATGTCAAAATATTCAATAGGGTTTTTTTTTTTAAATAAGCACACACTCAAGGCGATATTACTACCCTTATTATGCAGAGTCACAGTGGGAGCACTAGGAAGAGGAGAGATGGTTTAAAAGGAGATGTCGGTGTACATTGTTTTTGAATTCCTGAATAGGAAATACAGAGGGTAGTAAGGCATTCCACATTCGAGTAGTACGGCTAAAGAACGAATCTCAGTATTTGACAGTCCAAGTTGGACTCGAGGGTAAACTGAAGAGCATTCCTAGAAGCGCGAGTATTACGGTTCAACTGTGCAAGGGGAAAAATGCACCTGGCTATTTCACTAGATCATAAGCCGTTAAAAAAAACGGTAAAAAAGGGTCAGACAAGAAACCCTACGACGATATTTAAGCGAAGCAAATAAACTTATGATGATGTTATCATCTATCAATTTAAATGCTCTACGTTCAATACTATCCAACAGGCTTAGGTAAGCTTTGAACGTATATAAGTCTTGTAGATAACAGCCAAATCTAAAGGAGTGAAATATTTCTTGCATCGCCTAAGGAAACCCAAACACCTTGGGACATTTTTGGCTAAATCGCGTATGTGACCGAGAACATTGAGGTGTTCAGTCTCATTGATGCAAGTGACATCACAGAGCCTGGGGCACACCAGCATTTAATTTAAGGTTTTCAAACTTGAACCCATCCGATAATACTTATATTGAACGATCCGAAAGGCGATTACTAATCCAATGAAGCAGTGATTTATGAAAACCAAAAGCAAGCAATTTCAATAATATTACTTTCTTCAAAACGATATAAAGATTTGCTCCACTGTTCGGTGAGATGAACCATAAGTGGACTATGAGCACCAGTTGACCTATTGCTTCGAAAGCCGTACTGCCGGTTATTAAGAAACTTTCGATCTTCAAGATATTTCTTGAGCTGATAATTAATCTGCGTTTCCATGACCTTGGAAAGAAGGGACTTTAGTGCAATCGATCGATAGTTAGAGGGTGAGAAAGATTCGCCTTTTTTGGGGATGGGCTGGACAAATGCAGTCTTACACCCTCTCGGAACGAGACCTGACGAGTAAGACAGATGCAAAATTTTAAGCAGTGGGTTTTGCCACCGTTGAAGAACACCTCTTCAGAACAATAGCGGGGATACCAACCGGACCAGCGGATTTATAATTGTTGAGATCTTTAAGAACTCTTGCCACAGTACGAGTGCGAAAAAATATTGGTTTCATAGAACCACTAACACGCTCAAGTACAGGCGGAGTCATAACACTCACTGGCAGCGTAGAATTAACGGTGAACTGCCTAGCGAAGAGATTAGCTTTCTCTAAAGAGCTAACAAAAGGAGTGTCATTGACAACGAGCGTAGGAACCGAGAAAGAGGAAGAATTCCTCATGTTTTTTACAAATGACCAAAAATTTGTGCTGCCTTTGGGACATTCAAAAAAAATCAAATGGGGTGGCCCAACAGTCCGTTCTGAACCAGGGCCTAGTGACTTACAACTCTCAACCATTCCTGTGTGCGAGTTCTGTTGTCAGGAATGGAAGGGACCTACAATTTAAGGCCGAATCCGAACGGCTAGTTTGAGAAAGCACTTTTTCATGACAAGAATTACTCTTGAAGGATTTGTCAATTCCTCGCAAGAGGCAGTACCCGCGAAAATTATTTTTTTTAAATTAAGGTGGCACAGGCAGGGATTGAACCCAAGACCCCTTGCATGACAGTCCAACGCACTTTTTTTTTTTTTTAAATTCATTTTTAAACCTATCCTAAAGCTAGACAAAAAATTCATAAAACTAGCCTAATTATCCATAACTTACAACTAACTTAATGGTCCCATACGGATACTCTAAGTTAAACTATAACACTAACTACTAATGCCTTTTGGCCCTAAGATCTATTTTAACTTCAATTCAATTTTATTTATTTTTGTATTAATTAGAAAATTAAAAAAAAAAAAAACAATTTTAATATCCTTTTTATTTTTGCTTAAAAACTACTTAAATAAGGTCCCTAATATAAAACTTAAAACTAACTTAAACTACCTATTCTACCTATAAACTACTTAAAACTAGAACAACCACAGCAGCAAATCTAACGTTTTTTGTTTTTATATTTTACTGTCTATTTTTTGTATGCTTTTTTTTAATTTTGTTTGTTTTTTTTATTCATCTGGTGGAATGAACCCGCTCAAGCTTGCACTTTCAAAATACTCGTCGTTCGGATAGAACGCCCAGAAAATTAAATTGTTGGTCGAAGACATAGCTCTTGCAATGTGACCTCGAACGAGTTTTATCACGAAATTGTCAATTCTGTTGATTCGAGCCCCGTTGTATAGGACCTCGTCGGAAAAATTATGCACATAAGAAGACTCGGCTGTTCGATATAAGCCGGTACAGCGTCGTAAACACTGCCGCTCGAACACCCGAAACTTCTCCATCTGGGAAGGAGCAACGTTGAACCACACAGGACAACCATAAACGATCATTGGCCGTATGAGGGCCATGTAGCAAATTACCTTCACTCTGGGGTCAAGCCGACTGCTAAAAAACAGCCGTTTCGTCAGAGCGAAGGCTCCTCTGGCCCTGGTCAGAGCAGCATTTATATGTCTGTCGAAATACAAATACTGATCTAACCAGCTACAGTCCAACGCACTAACCAGCTTTTCTCAGTACGGTTGGCCTTATAGCAGTGAAAACTTACTTCTTTGGCCCTAATAGTTCCGAACGCCACTATCGAGGAAGCGTAATGACCAGTTAATGATCCTGAAGTAATTATTGAGACCGTCCCAGTTGGCTTTCTCGTATTTGCCAAACGGTTCTCTTAGCAGCTCTTTCTTTAACTGAACAGTTTTGACACGAGAAATTTGCTGATATAACATGATGGTCAGATGTGCCTAGATAGAACACTTACAATGTACTTAATGTACTTATCAGGGTCAGAGGTAAGAAACAAGTCAAGAGTGTTTTGTGCTCGACTTTCAACGTCCGATATTCGGGTGGGCTCGTTGACCAGATGAGTTAGGTGGTTCAACTCAGCGAAGATTTCTGCACACACTCCATCGGGTGTTGTCTGGCCTGAATGTTGAAGCCATGAGAATTTAAGATAAGCATCCTTTGTAAACAGCTAACAGTAAGAAAAGATATTTGATTTGAAAATCAATTTTTAGTAATGTTTTTTTAGTTTTCTATTTTTTTAGGAAACTGTCAATTCGATCTTTCTCAAAATTTTATCGAATGTTGAAAACAATATTTTTTATGGAATAACATTAATTTGAAGCCTTATCTCAAATTTTTAAAACAAAATGTTGAGTCAAAATCAATTTTTACAAACTTTTACTATTACTTTTTAGGGTTTTTATTTTTTTTTTTTAAATTTTCAATGTAATCTTTCTCATAATTTTATCAGATGTCAAAAACTATATTTTCGGTGCACACAATTATTTTGCAGATAAAATCAGTTTTTGTGCTTGGTAAAAGGGTGACAAAGTTTTACTCTACGGATCTTGAAACGTCGAGAAATGTTAAAATTTTCAATTTGACAAATCGGAACGATTACAATAACTTCCTATGGGAAGTTAAAAAAAAATGTAATAAAAGTACTTTGAGTAAGCTCTTTTTCAATCAAGAGCTTATGAGTGATGCAATTTTGTTTTTTCAAAGAAAGTCCAGAGAGTGTTTAAGAGAAGATGAGAGATGAGATGAGAAGATGATAATGTCCACGTGATAAAATCAAGCAATTGGTACTCAAAAAACTTTACTAACCTTGTTGATATATCAAAAGGATCCGTGAAACCAATTGCCTATAGTGACCATTTGGGTCCCATAAAATTGAAAACTCGATTGTTGCCAAAAACGCTTAATATTTACACCAATAATTTGTCATCATATTCGTTCCGAAAACATCGAATTAACCTGTCTTAGAACTAAACGACTTCTGGATATCGATAGAATATAGACATTTTTTTTTATTTTTTATTGTTTGCACACAGTGGTACATATTTCGGGTTCTTTAATGGGGAGCAGTGTTTTCAAATTTTGATAAATACACCTTTAACAATTCTTCGCCTTCTTCTTTTTCACATTCATTTTAAGCTTTTATGATTTGCAAATTTCAAGAACATCAAAACGATTATATTACCAATCAAATTCATCTGTTGGATTTTCTTATAAAAATACAATTCTCAAAAGCTTAAGCTTTGACAGATTCTAAAAAATCATTTTTCTTAAAACCCTTTTAATAGGAAATTCAATGCAAGTGAACATAACCTATACTATTAAATCTCGCATACTTGGTATATAGAAATATATTTAACACTATTATACGTCAAATAAGAATACTCGACTTCTTTAATATCATATTTGTTCAGAAAATATGTATATACCTGCTCAATAGTTAGACCTTTCAGGAAAAACAGAATTCCAATAACTTGAAAATTAATCAAAAAAACTATTGTGAAAAGCTAGTATAGAAGCAAAAGATGCAAGTATCTGATGCAATTCCCACAGCTGCAAAAAGCCATATACTTTTTTAACTTAACTATAAGAAATTCATTTATATATTCTCTGTATACGATTCTTTATAATATCAGGATAACATATACATAAAATCTAATCCTCTTTTCTCGAAAAAGCAAAATATTTACATATTTTTTAAACAGCTTTGGTCACTCAGTATTGTATTTTTCCACATCAATTCTTCGTTACACAGAAGAAGACATTTTATCTTTATTTAACCACGTACATCCCATTTGATCATTAAGGCATATTATTGGGAAAATCTCCAAGATGCAGTTGGAAAAACCTACACAAAAAATAAGACCTTAAGGACTTTTTATGAATCTATTCAAAGTCAACACAAAGTATTTTATTTCGTGGTGGTAGAAGAAAAACTCACTATTTAACAAATGACATTTTTGTGTATGGAAAAGAAAATGTTTAAAAAATAAATTTGCTTACAAATTTCCAAGTTCCTCTACAATAGTTTCTTAAATTCACTTTGATGTTTAAAAACGAAAAGGACTCTTTTTTTGCGTAGCGTAATAGTGCTCGTGAGTCGTCGTCGTTGGTGGTGTCGTTTGTATTTTTACATGAACATAGAAAGGACACTGCTCACTTAAACTTCACTTAAAGTCAAAACGTTTACTTCTGTTATGATTATTTTCAGACAACTTTTATGCGCTTTTTTGTCTTCTCCTTTTTCTTCTCCATTTTGTTCTCAGACGTCTCTGCAATTGAGGACTTAGTCAGACAAAAATGCAATGAAATAAAATCGAGAAAGGATATTTTCCTTTTTGATGCAGTTTTTCCTTTTTATTTTTGGATTTTGTAGATTTTCATTTTAACTTGGAGTTCAAATTCAAAAGGATATAAAAGGACAAAGAAGTTGTGCTTTGCGTTGAGATGTAAAAAAAGACTTTAAATAAATTTGCGACGAAACGCGAATTTGTATTACTCTTAAATATTCGACTTAAATTCTTGAAATCAAAAAGAAATTATTTTTAAAGAGAATTTTGAAAAATATTTTGCTACTTCATTACACACAATGGAAAGTTCATTTATCTTTTCTACTTCACCACCCCCCTTCTATTCGAAGATATACATAAATAAATTCTTATCCATATGTATAGCGTGTATTTTATTTATCCAAAGGATGCCTTATCCTTGATGAATGAAAGGATATCGTAGCGAAGTTTTGTGTTTGCTTATGCCTCGTTAGCTTAAACAGTCTTAGAAGTATGATAAGGAAGTACAAATTGCTCTTTCCATTTTGTTTATACGTACAACATCCACTTCGTTAACTTGATTTTATTATATAGAGGGAAAACTGTTGCTGATGGAAAAGCTTCCTTATTTTACTTCCTGTTCTACAAGAGCGGTGCATATGTATGTATGTAGGTGTATATAACTTTCACCAAAGGAAATACATATAATAAGTTTAATAAAGCAATTTATTAGTTTTCGTGTTCGTACGATGCGTTGCAAGGGATGGTATACAACAGCGGTAGTGGTGGGAGGGTAAACGAAACTATTATATCGGGGGGTTTAATATTGCTTTATTGTGATTTATACTTTTTTATGTTCTTTTTAACGTTTAATTTATTTTTCATGTTTTTTTTGTTTATTTCCTTGCGTTCATTTCGGCCAAAGGGCAATTGGCATGGTTTCAAAAAACAAAAGATTGTACATTGTAAGCTATTCGCTGTATTTAAATTTTATAGTTTAAGGAAAATGTTATTTTGTTTTCTTACGAAATTAAATTTTTTGTTCGATGGCAAAAATTGCTTGTTCAAAATGTTTGTTCTCATTTTATTTAATTTAATTTGTTTCTCGAAAAAATTGAGACATTTTAATATAAATTTATTCGAGGAAAAAAATACTTGTTGATATCAAGAAGATCTGTTTATTTACAGGAAAAAAAAAAGATTTACGGTTTTTTTTGCAAATTGTTAAATGCATTTCTAGTTAAAAATATTATAATATTATAAGAGCCAATTTAAACTAGAAGCAATAAACAAGCACTTAACTAGCTATTCAAAGTCATGTTTTAGAAAAGTTTATTAACTTATACAAATAGTGAAAGGAATTTAACTGAAAATGTAACTTCTTTGTTGTTAAAATTTTAAAAGATAATAAAATGGTTTTTAACAAAAAAAAATATATTGTACAGATACCAATGGAATGTAGACAATCGTCTATAGATTTCAAGTTGAACAGCTGACCGAATTGGTTAAAATAACCATCATAGGTAGGTAGGTAGAAATGGCGATCTCAAGGCAACCTAGTCTGAGATCTAATTAGCGCTGTAGTGCGCCGTTTTGATACCAAAAACTCGTTTGACCTGTGATAGAAAGGGAAAGATTTATAGAGAAGCTTTATAGTCATTATGTTAGAGCCATTTTGTCGCATTGAGAAAAAATATTAGGTCTCTTATCTTTGTCTCAGATAGCTCATCAAGTTCGTAAAAGAATGCTTTTCCAAAGTATTTCATTCTAGTGTTTTGCCAAAGCAGGACATTTGCAGAGGAAATGGATTATAGTTTCACTTTCTCTTTGGTCACTACAACTACGGCAAAAGGTGTTTTAGAGGAGGTACCCAACTTCTCTGCATGAACGTCTATAGGCCAATGTACAAACCGCAACAATCCTGGCTATATCTTGCCTTGGGCTGCATAGAAAATCGTATGTACGGGTTTTATTATAGATATAATGCAGTTGGGTAAATTGCTCCACCTTCGATTTGATTCAGTTTGGTTTAAAAAAAAATGTACCCTTCATAGCACCAAGAGGAATGTTAACCATTTCCGCAAGTGAGTTATGAAGGGCCGATCCTTGCCTGGCTAGCTCGTCAGCCCGTTCATTTATCACGATACCACTATGGCTGGAACCCAGATCCGGGTGATGTAAAGATGGTTTTGTCGAAACCTATCCACACGATGTCATCCTCCCAATCTTCTCTGGATGGGAAAATAACCTTAAAACCCTTACTAAGGCTCAAAGTAGGAGTGCAATAGTCAGTGTCTACCGAGATAATATCTGAGCGAATCAATTTCGTTGTGTTGCTGTGACTATAAGGTTTTGACAACCAGCTGTTTGATTCCTTCAGCCTTGAGAAAACTATGTATTTAATAAAAAGGTTGATTGGTAGAAGATCCAAAATAACGTTTAAGGCGTCCGTTGGGCAAGGACGCATGGCCCCGTTGGTGCCCACCCAAGCTGTTCTCTTTAGCTTATTAATATAATAGGCTTTGCTAAGAGCAGGCCACCACACAGTCGAACCATATGTAAAGATTGGGCGTACTGCGGCTGTGTACGCCCATAAAATCATCTTCGACTAAAGTCCTCACTTTTTGCCGAAAGTTTTGCTGCAGGCGTAGAATGCAACACAGGCCTTCTTAACCCGTACTTCAATATGTAGTTTCCAGTTTAGTTTAGGGTCGAGTACAACTGCCAAATATTTTGCACTGGAAGACAATGATAGGATTTGACCGTTGAGTCGAGGTAGCGTGAAGGGCGGTACTTTTGTTTTGGTGGTAAAGAGCAACAGTTCAGTTTTACTTTGGTTAACTTCTAGTCCACAACTCGTGGCCCAGCTGCTAACTTTCTTCAAAGCTGACTCCGTGATTTCACTAATCACAAAGGTGTACTTTCCTGACACCAATAGCACCAAATTATCCGCATAGGCTACCGCCTTCACTCCACTTCTTTCTAATTTAACGAATCCATGACCGGAAGCCATATAGAAGAGGCGAAAGGACACCACCCTGGGGTGTTCCCCTACTCACGTGATTTTTGGTAGGAATCTCATTGAGCTACTTAAGCATTGAAAACGAGCATTATAAGGACTTCCATTTAAGTTGAGAACTTCACATCTTGCTTTAAAGATTAGGGATATCTCTTCAAAACTCAAGATTATAGCTGAGCTAACTGTAGATTATTATATTGAATGAGTCTTGAGCTGCTTCTATCAGTGAATGCCTCATTATTTCATATGGTTGCTGCAGACTTTGATGATGTATTGAGCTTGAGACTTCAGGGTGCTTGTTAGAAGTTTTAGAAGTCCTGTTTCTAAATAGGTATATGGCAAAACTAGGCGTATTCAGAGGTAGGTTAAAAAGTTTCTTTATAAAATTCCTATAAAATTTTTCGCTTTCTTCATATTCTTCTGATCCCTAAACCTGAGTAGCATGCAAGAGAGTATACTTCACTACTGAATTAAATATTTTTTACTTTGTATATAAGTTAATTTGTTTGTTTATTAAATTTATCAAACCTTGCGAGCTTTAGGCTTTCTCCTATAAATGAATTTTGCAATTTAACGTATGATTCAATTTCAAGCCTAGTTATTTGATCACTTTTGCTACCAGTTGCGTATTATTAGGCAGGTCTTGTTTCCTTGCAATTATTTGTACAATTTCATTAAAAATCTTTAAAGCATGGTTTTGCCGTCTACCTGATTGACAACTGTATTAAAGTTTGGTAATTAATTAAGTTGCAATTGTTTTAACTAAAAATGTTCATCTCTAACTCTGCTTCTAAAGCTATTTTACAATATATAAGCATTTAAGACACATCTACTTCATTTAAGAGAGCTAAAGTTTCGTTTTCTAATAAAAAGTCTCTACCAAGTACATTTCTTCTAGTTTCTCTCAGGACTGGACACTATCCGCAAAAAGAAAAATATCCTCTTGTTCAGCAGTGTTGCAAACATCACATAGCAGTGGAAGATCTTCGTGATGTGGAACGTAATTTATTTTTAGTAGTTCACCTCTTACCCGAAACATGTTATAGATTGGCTCTACAGTATTTATGTCCTGGAAGTAGTTTCTTTCATTAAGACTATAAATCAGCCTGTTTTAGATCATCCGAAGAAGTGAGCTGGATGCCTATTCTGTGAACACATTTCTAAAATTTTCATCCAGACGCCTAATTACCAAGTTCAGTGACGATTTCCATGTACTCTGTTCACTGAGATATAAAGTTACACCTGTATCTTCTGCTAGCCCAATCCACTCTTAAACAAATCCTGTTTTGCTTCGTATCGCTTGTAAGGTTGCTTATTTTGCTAAGAGATTGTTGGGCATATTCAGTACTTTCAGAATGTAATCGACTTGTAGCTTCAACGTTTTTATAAAGTGCGGGGATAAGCCTGTTTCTAACATTATCATGTAATTTGGGGTGCATGAAGGAAGGCGGAATGGTAGTTTTAAATAAAATCTCAAGAGTTTTTCCACAGTCTCAAATTTGTTTGTTCCCCACATTTGAGCTACGTAAAACAGGATTGATTGGGATACAGCTTTATATTTACTACTATGCGCAATGTTTTTGTTGTTGAAACATTATTTCCATACAACGTTAATTGTGGTTTTAGCCTTAGAAGTTTTCTGTTGAGGTGTTATTCCATACTTAAGTTTTGGGTAAAATATACTCCTAAATAAACTTTGCCTACATAAACATCTATGAATAATGTTTTATAAAATACTTCCGAATACATTTTTATAGAATAAACTAAACTCTTTAAATTTATCGGTATCGAAAGTCTTCTTCTTTTCAAGAATCTTATTCCTTTACTAAAAATGAAATCCAAATATTCTATTTTTGTTTCTTTTCTATTATCATTGTGGTCCTTAGCTTCCTTGCGATAACTTCCTCCATCACTGGTGTTATTTACCTTCACTCTTTCTTGGTTTATGATATTTTTTGTTTGATATAAAGTCGTTGATACATCCTTGTTCAATCTTTAACACACATGAGAAAAGTCCTCGATTATATTGCCACCAAAAAATAAAAAAGAAAGAAAATAATAAGTTGGTACTCGTATAAAGACTTTTTATTGATTTTTCTACGTGCAATAACAGTTTTGTTTGTTTTGTATTATCAACGGAGCAGGAGTATTATCCTACCATCTTGCTTCTTATGGAATTGTTAACCCCTGCCAGTGGCATTTTAGTCACTTCTTAAGAAATAAAATATTATATTCAGGTGTGTACACTTGAGCTATGTTATTTTGTGTTGTAAGGTTGCAAGTGCTACACAAGAGGTAATAAACTGGAAAGATCCTTCACACTTTACCTTGTGTTTATGACTTGTTTTTTGTTTTGTGTGTTATTGAAGCCATATGTTATATGCAATAGGGTGTTACTCATTTTAAAAACATGTCAAGTTCTTAAGACTCTCAGATGCGTATTCGATTTCAAATAACGAAAGAACAACTTTTTATAAGTTACAAGTCTACTAACCTATGATATGATTCTCAATGGAACTTAATAAAATATAAATGTTTTAATTAAGTTTTTAATAAATTACGACCAACAGTTTTTCTAAGGAGTTTTTTATTAGAATATAAGAGTTCTAAGTACTATAATTCTCTTACTTAAATTCGAAATTGATCCAATTACGAAAATGCTATGTGCATTAAACTTGCCAATTGGAATCTTTTGATTTCCTAACATTAAGGATCACCCTATTAAACTCATATATATTTACGATTTGATAAAAGATAAAACACGTTTGCACTTGACCGATGAGGTTGTTGGATGTTCGAAAAGAAAAGAAAAACATTTTTCATTTACAATAAATCATTGATTAACTTGATAGACTTGACGAGAAAAACAAAACAAAAAATAACACTTAAATTCAATACCTTTTTCAGCATAGTATAAAGCTTTCGAAACTTTGAACAATAAATTGTTCGTAAAAAAGAATAATGGAATATATCAGATTTACATGTTTCAATACATAACCCTTACGAGGGTAAAAATGACGAATGTCTTTGGTAATTTAAGAAACACAGTACGCTCTCTTTTGTTATAAAAATATAAACTTGATTTTACTTTATTTTACTTAAGTCTCAAAACCTTTTTCTATTTATTTTTAGTTCTTAAATAAAGGTTCATCACTCGTAAAATTTTCTTAGAAATCAATAAACTCACAATATTGCCCAGGACTCATTTATTCTTTCTAAGAATTTGTTGTATTTTGTATTGAAATGAAATTATTTGCTTAATTTAATAGGAAGACCCTTTTAAACAAATTTTTAATAAAACATGCAATCAAATAATGAAATAAAGTCAACCCATCAAGTCATGAGAAAGTCAGCTGATATTTTTGTATATGTTCTCTTGAAATCCAAAAAAGTTTTCTTGACTTCAATTTTAATTTTATAATAGATTTTGACAGTTGAAAGCAAATGGTTTTTGTGGATAGGTCAAGAAAGTAATTTTTGTGCCTAAAACCTTGGCATCTTTTAATACCTTCAAATTATAAAATAAATAAATTGGGCGGCGCAACAGTCCGTTTGAGAAATAGGGCCTGGTGACTGACAACTCTCAACCATTCCTGTGTGCGAGAACTGTTGTCAGGGATGGAAGGGACCTACAGTTTTAAGCCAAATCCAAACGCCAAATTTAAGAACGCATTTTTCATGACAAGAATTAATCCTTATTATTAATGTGGTGGTAGAGAAGGAGGCAGGAGATCAAGAAGCATCAGCTCTTGACTTAATTGAACTTTAACCACAAGTTTCACAATTGCAAATTGAAGAGCTACATTAAAACGCAAAGTTAAAAAAATTGTGGGAGTGTACAGAGAAGACCAAGAACTGTTTCTTCCTCTTCCTCGCCCATACAGGTTCTGCAAAAGTCATTTAAGAATACGCCTAGTCTCGTGGCGTGCTTTCCTATTAGACAGTGTTTGGTTATGACACCTATTATCTATTATATTATATTTACGTTTTTAATCCAGTGTTGGACAGATGTTTTTTGTGACCTGACACGTGGTGATGTTGTTCCACCATCGAGAAAAGTTCCGCCTGGCTACAATGTTCGGGAAGGCGGAATGAAAGACTTAATTTCATTCAACATCTCCACCAACTCGTTCTTTTGTTTTTGATTCATCTGTATAAAAATGGATTGACTCGTCTTCCAAGAATGCCTTTTCCTCCCAGAAAGATCTGGAAGGTATAGAAATCTGGAAGTACCTGTCGAATTGCAGTTGGGGAATAGTGTAGTCTGTGTGCTTTGGAAATGATTCTAAAAACCTTGTTGTTGTCAATTTACTGACAGTGTTTGGTTATGACACCTATTATCTATTATATTATATTAACGTTTTTAATCTAGTGTTGGACAGATGTTTTTTGTGACCTGACACGTGGTGATGTTGTTCCACCATCGAGAAAAGTTCCGCCTGGCTACAATGTTCGGGAAGGCGGAATGAAAGACTTAATTTCATTCAACATCTCCACCAACTCGTTCTTTTGTTTTTGATTCATCTGTATAAAAATGGATTGACTCGTCTTCCAAGAATGCCTTTTCCTCCCAGAAAGATCTGGAAGGTATAGAAATCTGGAAGTTCCTGTCGAATTGCAGTTGGGGAATAGTGTAGTCTGTGTGCTTTGGAAATGATTCTAAAAACCTTGTTGTTGTCAATTTACTGCGACGAAGCTTTAAAGTGAATAGCAGATGTGTTAGGTAGATTAGAGTGTCGAGTGCCGCAAATGGGGTCGTGCACAGCGATTAGCTTATACACTTGCAAGCTGAAGGTTGGACTCTATTTATTTTGTTGTGGTTTATAGCTTTTTATAAAGTCCACTATACTGCCTCTGCCTTTTTTTTCAAGAAAAGAGAGCTACAGTAGCTTTTTTGACTCTTTCCTGTACGTTGCGTTTCCAATTAAGTATTTTTAAATAAGCCAAGACCCAGATATTTAGCCTCGTCTGAGAATTTTAATTGGATTTCTTTAATATAAGGAGGGTTAACAAATGGAATTTTGTATCTCCTCAAAAATAAGACTAAATCGCTTTTGTGTGAGTTAACACCCAGCCCACTCCGATCAACCCAAAGTATTAGTCTGTCTAAGGCATCTTTTAAATGTTTTTTTTAAGGTGTTACACTTCAAGTATTGACTTATTTCTTACTTGTGAAATGTCAAAAGATGGCGGCTCTAAAAGTAACAGCTGATGAAATAATAGTGTATCCAAAATTAAACATTTTATTGCTAAAACCTCTACTTAAGTTCAGAAAATGAATTTATTAAGAGGAAATTTCATTCAGTTCTTTAAATGGGTGTAAAGAATAGAGTGTATCAGACCAGTACCTCATTTATTTATTCATTCAAAAATTGTTTTTAATTAAATAAGTGACGAAATGAAATAAATTAGTCGCCTGAAGAGAATTATCTGTAATCAGAGTCAATGGAAGATATTATAACAACTTTCTTCAAATAAGAGTTAAGTTCAAGGTTTGTAGGATCAAATAAACCAGGAAATACAAATTTTACTTCCGAAAAAAAAATGTATTCATTATCATTGAACACGTCATTATGGCAAGCTCATGAATGAATTTCACCATGTTACATCTATGCTTACATATATTTGGACAATTTAAACAAATTTAATACTTATTTAGATTTCAAGAAATTGATCGATTTAAAAAAGCAATAAACCGTTTTAATCACATCCAGATCGAAAAAGTGAATAAAAGCTTTGAAGAGTTTGGAAACAAAAGCATTTTAAATATCAAACTTTAATTATTTCTGTTCAATTTTCCTTTTTCGAAAATATAATAATTATATACATAAGTATGTAGATTTACTTATTTAATCATATTCAACCTTTATACAATGTTTAAAAATACCTGTTGCTTTAATATTACAATAATCTCATTCAAATCCTTTTCAATATATTGAAATGATAATTATTTTACAGGTGCCTTCCTTCATATTTTTCATTCTTTTAATTTAAAATCAATATAGTAAACGTTTTAAACTTTATATGATAATTACACTCAACCAAAAGTAGAATCTCCTCCTTCCATTACAGTATTAATAATAATTATCACAAGGTTACACCATTAACTTGAATGGGGTATTTTTCACCCATCATAAGTATGCAATTAAACGTGAAATGAATAAATTATCCCCTCTCGTACTTCTTTTAAGAAAGTATTTAAAAACTTGAAGCACAGCACGAGAAGAACATTTATCGCAAAAACATTATATAAGATGGCATAAATCTCCTCGTTTTGATGGTCCCACAGAACGCAACGGCTATAGATGTATTTTGAAAATGAATTTGTTTTTATTTCTCGGTTTTAAGTTTTCCACTTAACAATTCAATGCAGGACTTACCTTAAAAGAAAAAAATGAAAGAAAATTAATTAGTGAAAGATTTCAAATTTTTAAAAGAAGAAATTGAAAAGAATTAGGAAATAGTCACAACCAATAGATATGATCGGAGTTATATAAAAGTTTTATTAAATTCTCATAACTTAAAGAGTGAGTGGAATGTCATTGAAATCTTGCAATATTTTTAAAATTCTACCAATAACATTATGTATTTTCCAAGACTCTGGCGCATAAAGCAGGCGTCATTAGACTCTTAGCATTTTGTGGGTTAGTGACTTGTGAATTATTTTCAAAAAAAATGTGACTTAAGATAACCTCACAAGGATAAATCTATAATCATTTCAATATTGACGCGTCTACCAACTTTCAATGTTATAAAGGGTGTCCCAAATTCAATTTTTTTTTCCTAATAATAATCAGTTTTGTTTTAAATAGGCCAATGCTTGGGGATTTCCCATATTTGATGATAAGAATGCTTTGAAAGATAATGTACTTCCAGCTTTTGAAGATGTTATAAAGTACAACAAGTGGACGCGGTTTGAAATGAAAGTGACTAAAAATACAACAAAAAGACCCATATTTTCATTTTTCCAGCCCATTCACAAAATTTGGCGAATCTTCTTCACTCTCTAATTATCGACCGGTTGCACTTACATCCCTTCTTTCCAAGGTCATGGACACGTTGATTAATTATCAGCTCAAGAAATATCTCGAAGATTGAAAGCTTCTTAATGACCCACAATACGGCTTTCGTAGCAATAGGTCAATTGGTGATCTCCTTGTTGATCTTACCGAACAGTGAAGCAAATCATTACATCGCTTTAAAGAAAGTAAGATTATTGCACTTGATATTTCAAAAGCATTTGATAGGGTTTGCATCAGGCTCTCTTATCGACAAGGCGTGTTTTCGGTTTTCATGAATTCCTGCTTCATTGGATTAGTAATTACCTCTCGGATTAGATACAAGTAGTATTAGATGGATTCAAGTCTGAAGTCCATAAAATAAATGCTGGTGTGCCGCAGGGCTTTGTTCTATCTCCGACACTCTTTCTCATTTTTATTAATGATCTCCTGTCTGCAACTTATAATCCAATACATTTTTTCGCTGACAATAGTACTCTTTTCATATCCGTTTTCAAACTCACATCCCTCTTCTTCGGATGAGGAACTGCAACGACAAAATATGATAAACTCATTAAATTCCGACTTAAACAGCATTGTGGATGTGGATTAAAAATCCGCGTGGAATTTAATGCTTCGAAAACCCAATACTGTCTTGTATCGTTAAAGCGAGATATACACCCCTTGCCATTATCCATGGATGGCACTTGCATCGAGGAGACTGAACATCTCCATATTCTCGGTATGTGTATCACCAACCACCTCTTGTAGAATGATCACATACGCGATGGCGCCAAAAATGGCCCAAGGTGTTTAGGTTTCCTTAGGCGATGAAAGAAATGTTTTACTCCTTCTAAACTGGCTGTTATCTACAAGACTTTTATACGTCCAAAGCTTCAGTACAACTCCCATCTCTGGGCTGGTGCTCCTGCAACTTACTTAAGCCTCATGGATAGTATTGAACGTAGAGAATTTAAATTGATAGGTGATAATATCATCCTAAGTTCATTCACTTCACTTGAACATCGTCGTAAGGTTTCTTGTCTCACCATTTTTTACCATTATTTTTACTGTTTATGCTTAAGTGAAATAGCCAGCTGCATTTCACCACTTAAATACTCGATTCTAACTTGGGCCGTAGTGTCAAATACAGAGATTAGTTCTTTAGCCGTTCTACGTGAATGTGGAATGCCTTACCACACTCTGTCTTTCTTAGTCATTGCAAGAGGTCTTGGTTTCGATCCCTGCCTGTGCCACCTAAAGTTTTATTCAGGGGTACTGCCTCTTACGAGGAATTGACAAATTCTCCAAGAGTAATTCTTATCATGAAAAAGTGCTTTCTCACTGCAATTACTCCCACACAGAAACGGTTGAGATTTGTAAGTCACTAGACCCTTGTTCTCTGCAGACTGCTGCGCCACCCAATTTATTTATATTTATTTGTCATAAGTCGTTCTTGTTAGTGCCTCTTTCGTTAATAACTCTTTATCTTCTGCGTGTAATACGTCCTCGTCCAGTGAAAGTGAAGATTATCCATCAGCAAAAATAAGAAAAAACATAAAAAAGGAATCTTCTGTTTTTAAAAGCTTCCTTCTCTACGTTGTCTTAAACTTGTGATTGTTACGGGTTTCATATAGAGCAGCTGCATCTATAGCCTCGGTTGCATTGCAACGAAGTTGCAAAGGGAAAGATATAAAGCTCGAAAAAACATTATTGTGAAACAAAAAGATCACCAAATTCCAACGCTATACTTCGACGGTCGTAAAGGCAAACCAATGGCCGACAAGGAAAAAGGCGGAAAAAATTGTAGAGAAACCATTGTTGAGGAACATATTTCGTTAATTAAAGAACCCGATAACAAATATTTGGGTTATGTCACTATAGAGGATAAAACAGCTTAGTCTATAGAAATGGCAATTGTCTTAATGTCTTC
Organism: Eupeodes corollae; assembly: GCF_945859685.1. NCBI lineage: Eukaryota > Metazoa > Arthropoda > Insecta > Diptera > Syrphidae > Eupeodes > Eupeodes corollae. Next base: position 112,723,807 of record NC_079148.1, read on the forward strand.
TTAACAGAAAATGTACTTTTGGATCAGTTGATAGCTATAGGACGTGGTGGAATCAACGTCAACGATTAGTAGAAAAAACATTGAACAGACCTCTACAATGGCTAATATGCTAGCTACATATGAATGAATTGCCATTTCGGCCTATATTTTATTTTCTTGATGGATCTACTTCTCGTGCAAAACATGCCAGCTGGCACACGTGCGCTAACCGGATTCTTAGTCTCTACGTTGCAACATAAGACCCTTCTGATAATCTTGTTTGTTTGGCAACTAATGTTATCAAAGTTTACGCTTAATTTTGGTTTGATATTAAAGGCTACCCAAAATGCAAAGATGAAGGAAGACATTTATGGCAATTAATATCAAGTTGTCGTTATTTACCAAGAGAACTAAAGGCTGCTATCGAACCGGTAATACAACGTAAAAGTTACCTCGCCTACCCAGAAGATCTTCTGTTAGCAATGTTAACAGAATCTTAAAAACACATTAGAGAATTGGCTCTTCGTCGTATTCTGAAAGTTTGAGGTCAAAATACACAAAAATTGAGGCCGTTCCAGGTTCCAGTAATAAATATGAATGCTGAAGTCTATAACGACCTCATTAACTGCAAGAGTCATGTTAAAGAACCACCAATCTTGAAAAAAATTTCGGCAGAAGACCTTGCAACACTTATTGCTCGAGGAGAAGATAATACAATACATATTTTACGTTTACCTTGCCATACTAAAGCAGTTGAGAGGTCAATAAAAACTATCACGGAAGCCTCAGGACGTCTATCCACAAAATCAGCAAGTGAAATTCTTATTAAATCAAAAATTTAATCTCGTAAGCTCATGCAAAAGTTTGGTTGTAAAACGGATTTTTGTGTAAAATAGCCAGTTGCATTCTTCGCCTTAAAAAGTTCAACAGTAATACTAGCACTTCTAGAAACGCTCAGCAATATACCCTTGAACTCAACTTCAGTGGGACTGTCAAGTTCAGAGCTTTGTTCTTTAGCCGTACTCTGTCTTTACCAGCCATTGCAATGTTCAGGAATTCAAAACCGTGCAATGACACCTCCTTTCAACCTTTAAAAATATGAATTTTATACAATTTGTCAGAATTTCAGGGCCAATCTTAACAAGGTTCTGTAACCATAGGGCATATTTTTATCACTATTAGAAGTTAAAAAGAAATTCCATACAGAAGTGGCCTACTCTATTATTTATAGAAAATATCCTCTTTGAAATAGTAAGCCGAGGTGGCTTTCTGCTACTCTAATTTTCCAAGATGATGATTTCGGGCTGTAGAACACGGATTGTTTGTCTGATATTTGCCTTAAGTGCTTGCATCATTTCCTGATTGTTGGCATAAAACAATTCCTCCAAAAAAAATGTGTAAGATTGCAGTTCCAAGGCTTGCAATTAACATTGCCCAGAGGACTGATAATACAATTTAGGAATTTGTGTGCAAAAGAATGATGTGGCATAAGATATATGACAGCGCTCATGTCAGTTAAAAAAAATAATCGTTTAGACCGGTTCCGTTTTTTCCAGTCTCATTGTCGAAGAAAAATTGTGCAATGATTTCTCCACTTCAGAATTTGCAACAAAGTGTCACTTTTCGCTTTTCAATAAAAACTTACTTTTTTAGCACAAAGCGCCACAATTTCGTTTATTAAAATAGGCGTGGATGAAAATGCACCTTGTCATCTTTCATTAAAAAACTTTGTCCAATTCAAAAAAGCATGACTTGGAACTGAGTTTCACGTTGTATACTTCAAAAGCCACATTTCCGTCTTAACACGTCGTTAGACTAAGAAAATCATGTATATTGTCCACGAGAGCATACAATTCTCACGAACATTACGGCCAAAACTTCCTTTCAAAAAATACAATTTGGAAATAAGTTTTCCATGTTTACCAACATTCTTCAAGTGCAAAGCACTTTTCCAAATCTAAGAACCTAACACCTACAATGATTTAAAATTAATCTAAAATTATAGGACCCCAAAAAACAAAAGTAGATTTTTAAGAATGTACTGGAACATTTTCATCAACACCATCAACTGTTTTTGGGTACATTTACCAAAATTATTTATTTTTTTGTCTCTTTTATAGTTTAACTTATATCGCTTATTGAATTGAATTTTCATGAAAACAATGAAAACCCCATCGTTAAGATGCAACATTTCTTGAGTAGCAAGTTTATTTGAATAACTAAAGTTAAATTTTCTTCAATAACTCATTTCAATGCTTTCCATCAAAGCATTAAATCATAAAACTTAAGGAAAATTTAATGAACTTTTTTTCTCGCACCCAAATTCAAAATATTTTTTGTTTAGCTTTTTTTAAAACAAAAACATAAAAACCCTTTTAGAAAATAAAAACTAACCAATTTAAAATTGTGTGCAATAAAATTAACAATTATTATGCATAGCATAGTGTTCCTCTTCTATCTTCCATCCATCTTTTATATTTTGTATCCTTTCGTAATTTTATTTGAAATATACGAATATTCATTTTTAACCTTGAGAAAATTTCAACAGAATTTTACACTCCAGGACACTCAAATTAAATTTTGTGAGTTGAATTTTATGCTTCAGTTGGGGATTGGTTGGTTCTTGGTTTTTTATGATTTCCTTTCTCGGTAAGCGATAAAATTTTGGACGAACGCAATGGGAGCTGGAAGATTGATACATTACACGGTGGATAGGATATTTAATTTTCCTGACGCCACAATTGTCAAAATATGTAAGTAAATTTATATTACTCATTTAAAAAACAGACAAAGATGTACCTAAGTAATGGAGATAGATATTCCTCTGATAATTGGAACTAACATTTTTTTAGTTTTTGATGCCTTCACACGACGACATGACATAGTTAGATAAATGAAGAAGAAGTTTAGAATAAATTAACTTGTCAAGGACATCCCTTAGTTCTAATTATTTGTGTAAACAAGTATTTTTTTTTTATTTTTGTGAACTTTTAATTTTAAATTCTCAGCATTGTTCAAAAACAATGTGAGCCTTTAATTTTATTTATGACTTTCTTAAACGGAAGGAAGTTTAATTTCCTAATTATACATATACACATTATATAAGAAAACAATTTAAGAAAAAGAGGAAACCTTCTGTTTCTTTGTTAAAAACAATATCTAGTTATTATTAATTAGATACTCAAGTCCTACTCAATACGTTCCTTTGAGGAAGTCAAAGACTTTGTCTGACTAAGCTCCACTATGTTCATAGAAACTAACCCAGCGCTGAGATCAAATGAAGAATTACTCTTGCTAACCGCTGCTTCTTTGCGCTAAGAAATCAATTGAGTAGTAAAGCCCTCTTTCAAACAACCCTCATCGTACACCTTTACTTAGCCAGAAGGGTAAAAGTCCAATGACTCTACTGAAGACATTTAGGTAGGGACCAAGCCAGATGGAAAAGCTTATTAGGTGAGGCCCTAGTTCATACAGGACTGTAGCTCCAACTTAAGTGAGTAAGTTCTCAAGTTCTAAGGCTCCTTTAACTCTGAAATTCTACCTTGTCGATTCTATGTCGATTTGAAAGACAAATTCTGTCAAGCATATCCACTTTATCAAAGTTGTCGAGATTGGTCCACCTAACTTCCAAGAGAGCAGATCTTTTGGACTGAGTTCGATGTTAAAATAGACACCAATGATACTCGTATGTGGTTCCTCAATGATTTTCTTATAAGAGGTTTCATCTTAAACTATTTGAGCAGTTGTCCCTTATGAAGCTGTTCTATTTTGGCATTTAACGTATAAAAACTATATTATAAAATTTGTACAGTCCCATTTCCTAGAATCACACTCTCAGTCGGCAAGAATGGAACTGTTGGACAAAATTTTAATTGTTGGAACTGGTTAAAGATGTGAACAATTGAAACCGTGGGACGAAAACCCTTCGATAAAACGTTAAAAAATATCTTAGAATTTAGAGATTAGAAATTCCAAGAATGATTATTAAAAAACGCTCCATTCTCAACTTGTCAGAATCCAGAATACATGATTTTTATCAACTTAAGTTTCTAGAAATTAATCCTCATTCTCAACTTTTCACGGCTCAATGTGATTTGTTTGCTGGAATGCTTTAATATGGAAGCCTACTTGTTCGAAAATGTGCCTGATGAACTATTATGTTAAAACCAAATTCTCCTACTGCGATTTTTAATGTGGGTGTGGATATAATTTAATACCTTGTACTTAAAAGACCAACCAAGAAAATAACTAAATCAGAATGCTTGGTGCTGTAGTAGGGGATTTCCCTTTTTAGGTTTGTCGCATTAAAAGTGATGCCTTTATTAAAACAAGCACGTTTCAATATAAACTGTATCTACTCGAATTTGAGAAAGATTAAAAATACGTATTTAAATTTTACATATTAGGGGTCAATCATGTGCTTCATATTTGTAATCAAATCAAAATTACATTTATAAATTGTAATCTACAAAGTATTTTTAAATCGAATATCTACTCTTTGTTGTTACAAAAACACATGCAGATGAAGTTGAACGGCTTACATTTAATTATTTTCTTTATCTCTGTTGCGACTAGGCAAATATGTTCTTATTTTACTAAAACAATTTAAAATCAAAAAGAATCCATTGATAGACTTTTGTAGTTTTAGCGATAACAAACTCTAGGTGGCACAATTTACCAACATGCGCAGCCAAAAAACTCATATGGCCTTCACTGGACCTAAAGCGCTCTTAAAACTTGTTACCTCAAAACAGGCTTCTTATTAGCTCCCTACTATGTGTCCTTACGGGACACTGTCTTATAGGCAGACACGCAATACGACTTGGTGTAGCCTCAAATGAATTCTGCAGGAGCTGTATGGACGAAATAGAAGAGGAACCAATCTCTCAACTCCTCTGTACTTGCCCTGCTCTTTCACTAAGACGCAAACTTCATCTGGGAGACTACTCTTTTGATAATAACAGTGAACTAGCTTAAAAAGGATATCAAATATCTTCTTCACTTAAAAAAATGATTTTGTGAGATTAAATTGCATTAAATAACCACAAAACCCACTGATATTAAAATAATGTAAAATAATACCAATTCTAAGTCCAATATTATGTTTAGTACCAAAATACGGCAACAAAAATAAAAATAATTGGAGGACTTTTTAAAATTGTTTATTTTTCTTTGAAATACTAGAGATATGCTGAAAATGGATAGAATTTGAATGCTTTAAATAATTATGCCTAACAAATTTACAACGTTTATAACTTTCCATAGGACTTCAAATAAGTTTTGATATACAGATAATAATGCAAAAAGATGAAGAAAGGGCTCTCAAGAATATTGCGTCGGTAGTTTTTTAACCATAGCAGTTTAAAAAAAATATGAACATTTTGGTTAACCCTTAATATCTCACAAACCAATAATGTTAGAGACTTGAATTAAATTTTGTATAATATATTGTAACGTGATACCAAACAAATATACTTTAGGAAAACATCCAAATCAAAGGTATTTTTATAATTCAAAAACACTGAACAAAAATAATATTTGTCACCTCGAAAATTTTGCTAACAAAAAATGATTTTATCTCCAAAACAATTTTGTGCAACAAAAAATAAAGTTTTTAACATCTGGTAAAATTTTGAGAACAATCGAATTGGCAGTTTTTGTTAAAAAAAATTAAAAACCTAAACAAAAACAATATTAAAACTTGGTAAAAATTTACTTTCTACTCAAATATCTTTTCAAAAATTAAAAAGAGGCTGGGATGCGACCCATACTGATAACTTCCCATTCCGTTCATTAATTTGTTTTGCTCAAAAGGTTTGAAGGTTTTCGTGTTTTATTAAAAATTTTTGGCAACTGAATTATTCTAAAAAAATTTAAAATTAATAACAATATTTTGCATATGAAAATGTTTGATTTCAAAATCTAGTTTTGTTAACGAGATTTTTTGGACGTTAACCAATTTTTACCAATTTAATAGCATTTCCCTAAAATTTGTATTTCTTACGTACACAAATACAAATTGGATTAAAGAAATTAATTTGAAGTCAATACCTTCTATTGTTCAGGGCATATCGAGAACCGAACATCATTTTTACCAAATGTTCGTACTGTTATTTGTAGATTTTGATTAATGAAAAAACATTCTGTTGGATTTTTATCAAAAATTCACTGAATGTCAAAAACATGATTTTATATCAGATAAAATAAGTTTGAATCCAATATTTTTAATTTTTGAAAAGACATTTGAGTCGAAAATCAATTTTTACGAACTTTTAGAAATGCTTTTTTTAGGTTTTTATTTTTTGTTAAAAAAAAACTTTTGTTTCGATTTTTCAAAAAATGTTATAGAATGTTCAATACAATATTTCTCATCAGAAAAAATTATTTTATTCCAACATCTCAAAGTTTTGAAAAGATATTTAAGTCAAAAATCAATTCTTACCTAATTTTGTTAATTAGTTTTTAGGTTTTTAATTTTTTGTAAAAAAAAAGTGAATTCGATTTTTCTCAAAATGTTACTGAATGTTGACAACAATATTTTTTTTAAATAAAATTAGTTTAAAGCCAGTGTCTCAAAATGTTGAAAAGTTATTTGAGTCGAAAATTTATTTTTCCCAATTTTTGTTAATTTTTTTTGTTTAAGTTTTTATTTTTTCAAAAAAAAAGTGTCAATTCGATTTTTCCCAAAACTTTACCGAATATTGAAAACAATATTTCTTATAAGATAAAATAAGTTGAAAGCTACAATCTCAACGTTTTGAAAAGATATTTGAGTCGAAAATCAATTTTTAACAATTTTTGTTAAATTTTCTTTTAAGTTTTTATTTTTTGTAAAATAACTCGATTCAATTTTTCTCAAAATTTTACCAGATATTAAAAACTTGATTTTTCGTTGCGAGATAAAATCAGTTTTTATTCGTAAAATGTTTGGAAGTGAACATTTCTTTTTCTGTTGTTTTTTATTTAAAAAAACAAAAAAATTAATTGGAGTTTTAAAAAAAAAAAATATATATTTGTTTGGTATCACGTTACAATATATTATACAAAATTTAATTCAAGTTTCTAGCGTGTTTGGTTCGTGAGGTATTTAGGGTTAGCCAAAATTTTCAACTTTTTTTAAAACTGCTGTCGGAAAAAGACATCTTTCAAAAAATCTTTTATTTCGACTCGGGGGACCTTGAAACGTCGAAAAATGTCTCAAATTTTCAATTTTACGAACCGGACCCATTACAATAACTTCCTATCTGAAGTTAAAAATATTGGGTTCAACCTTATTTTACCTCACAGAAAATATTATTTTCGACATTCGGTAATTTTTTTATAAGAATCCAACAGTACGTTTTTTCATAAAATAAAATTTACAAAAATAGTATGCAAATTTATTAAAAAATGATGTTCAGTTCTCGGTAACTCAAAATATTGTTGCTAATTTTGAAAATTTTAAAAATAATTTAACGGAAAAGTTTTTTAACACAACACGAAAACCTCCAAACTTTTAAGCAAGACAAATTGACTGACGGGATAGGAAGTTATCACTGTGGGTCTCTTTTTTCAATCGATTTTATAATTGTTTTGTAGTTTTGTGTATGAAGTTTAAAAAATAAATACATGTACTCAACTATGCAAGTACATAAGATTCATTCGTACAATTAATTCAAGAATATATAAATATAGGAAAAAATTGAGTTTATGCAATTCAATCTTACATTATCTTTGAAACGAGTACATTGAAACTATTTGGATTTTTTTTCTTTTCAAAATTCAATAAGTTACTGATAACAATTATTTATTTAAACTGCAAACTCTGAAACGAAGACTTCAGTTTAAAAAATTTCTTCCTATTGAAAAGTTCTTATTGTTTTACAAAAATGTATAGGTTCCATTGTCTTATTGTTTCTATATTAATTTTACTAATTATTGAAAAACCTGAATTTGCCAATGGTACAGTATTGAATTGTTTTTATTAAATCATCAATTTAAATTTGACAATAACTTTTTTTTGTGATAGAGTGATATTTATGAATAATTATTACTAATTTATTAAAAAATATTGTATGTCATCTCATCATGTGAATACAGGCCTAGTCTTTAAAAAAAAGGTGCCTCTTATCATGTTAATTTAGAAGGTTTTTAAGTGCCCTTTTTACCCAAAAAAAAAACAGTGTAAGCATTAGGACAATAAAAAAGAATTTTAAATTTCTATATATTGAAATTGCTGGGATACACATTCGCGTAGTTTGGCTTAAGAACAGATTTTCATAAATTACAGTGCTACCGAAACTGGACTGATGAGAATTCCTTGAAGTACACCGGTTGAGTTTGCTTAAAACTATGCAAAAACATAGTATTGAAAGAAGCTCAATCGTTTCTCACGAATAAGGTGTAATTATGTTAAGAGGCCAATTCTCACTAAAATGTATTTTTTTTAAGTTCATAATTTCATCGCAGTTATGTAGATTTGTTTTCAATTCAGCGTAGCCATTTTGTCTCTTAAATTCTTTAAACATTTCTTAAGAAAATTGTCATGTTCTCCTTAAAAATTATACAAGTGCTTAAAATCAAACAACTTTCAAATGGTACGTGTGGCTAGCTTTGGAATCATAATTTGAATTTGAGCAAAACCGCTCTAGGTGGAACACTAGATCTTAATAAAAATATGTTATAAGTTTCATTATACTCCTCAAGTGCAAAAAACTTGCCTGATAGATTTTTTTCCCTTCATTATAAACTTGGTAATAATAGTGTCAGACATTTGGTGATTTTTTGAATCTCTATACAAAAAAAATCACTGTAATAGCTAAGAAAACAACATATCTTCCTTAATTCTTGAACTTTTAGGAATGCGGACGTAGAGAAAAATAAAAATCCATTTTTGAGCCTCACATTAACAATATAGATTGTTTTACCCAACTCTATATTCCCTATTCAAAACTAATGTGCACCTTATTTTTGAAACATATTTAGGGTAGCAATAATCGCCAACTTTAAAGTTCAAATAATACAAAAACAAACATATACTGAACTGAATAGCTCAAAAATATTCACCGTTGAGCTTCGTGTTTTGAAAATACTCTTAAGCTGGGTAAACATTCGGAATCTTTTTTTCTATCACAATACTTTACATCTTCATTTTCTGAAGCTAAATAAACGATAATTTGACTGAAGTTACCAACTCACTAGCCTTTTTTGAAGCCATTTCAATAACGAGTAAACCAATTCAACGATTGGAATAGTTGGTTAAAAAAATAATAAGTGTAAGCAATAGCTCATGTACAACGTAATTTGAAAAACTAAATAGGTAAATACTATACACCCCATTCAAGTCGGGTTATTTACTCGTGTAATCTTACGATGAGTGAAAACGAAAATAAGTGTAATCAATTAGGACAATAATCTATAAATATTTATTTTCAATTCAAAAACTCAATGCATTTTTTAATATTAATCTATGCAATATTACCTTATTCATAATTAATAAAGTATTTACTCGTAAAATATTAACTGACACATGTCAATTATAAAATAAGTAAAAGTGACATCCATACAAATGATTAGCACATGTCAATCATTACAAAAATTTAAATAATTTAAGTGAATAATAATACAATTTAATTTGTTTACTTTACTGAAATAATTTAATATCAAAGAAATTTCCAATAAATGTCACCTGAACGCACTTTAAAGAGTTCATAAGCGAACGCAATTCGAATCTCAATTTAAAAATCTCAAAGTGTCGTAATGACAGAAGTACTCGTGTAATACAGTTTAAAATTACTTTAAGAAAACTAACAAGTTTTTAAATATAAAGCAAATCACTTGCTTTTTCAAATTTGGAATCATTTGCTTATAACTAAAATGCTGATTGAATTTAATTAAAAACTGACATCTGAACAGGTCTAAACCCTCCAAAACTCAAAAATTTCGTTCGATAGAAATTTTTATTTTAGCAAAGACTTTTTAAACTTAGTAACTCACGAAGACGCTTTTATAATTTCTTAAATTAATTTGTTTTAATTATCATCATCTCTTTCAAAATTAGCTTTTTTTTGTTTCAAGTCTTAAGAGAAGTTTTATTTTGTCAATATATTCTTTCAGGAGACACATCTTACCGGTGGATAACTTTACAGCCAGGTGAAAAATTGCCCACAAATAGTGTTTTTGTTTACGAATCTACAACCCGATACATTGGCAGAGCTAGACATTTTGATGAAATCCTTCCAGCTGAAATCTATGCAAATGGTTCGGCAGTCATTTCATCGTGCCATAAAATAAAACCCAAAGAAAAATATGAGGTTCTTACATTGCCCGAACAATGTGTTTGGAAATCTTTCTCCGAAATACAGAATTTAGATGACACTGCAGTACGTATTGGTACAGCTTGGAATGGTGAACCCACCTATATTGTAGCTTCGAGAAGTGATTATTATAATTCTAATTATTATTATCTTGATATAATTTATTTAACTAAAAATCAATTATTTACATGGAATGCTAAAAGTAATATCTATTATCAAGATGAAAAGGTCTATCTGAGCTGTCCCCATAAGACCAAATGGATTGATACTGCTGCAGTGAAATTACCAAACAATACAGTATCTGGTGGCAAGTCGGAGGATGGCCATGACATTTATGTAGCTCAATTGAAACGTGGTTGTGATATTGTTGGAGGACAAGCCATACCAGAAATGGGTACTGCAACTGCATTTTTAAACGATGGCAGGCCTATTGAGGCTTCTTATTGTCAGGTATTAGTTGGTGAACCAGACGAATATACTTGGATAACAGCTAGTGATGGAGAAATTCCTGATTATGCTGTTGTTAATGGAAAACATGGAAATGAAATTGCATATGTGGCACGATTTAATAAGACTTTAGGGCATTTGACACATAGTGAGGCGCTAGAAGAACAACTTGATTATGAAATATTGGTTGCAAAACCATAAGTGTATAGTAAAATTACGTATCTTGTTCTTTTTATACAATAAAGACTTTTAAATAATATTGTTTGTCTAATTTCTGTGTTTTAGTAAAGTACACTATTGAAAGTGTTAAGTCGATGATCGCATATCACAGTAACTTCTCTTGAACAAAATGTACAAACTTGTACCGGATACTTATTTTTTTCATTGATGGTTATTGTTCTCAATTTTTCTAATTTTTCACTTTAATCTAACTCCATGGTCCTAAGAGAGGTGCCTATGCCTGTAAATGTATACCTTTTATAATTCTCCATATCTCACAAACGAACTGATAAGAAAAGTTCAGAAATATGCAGTAGTTGATTTCTTTTCTTAATTTTAAGTCAATAATTTTATTTCAAAAGCATTTGATAGAGTTTGGCACCAAGCTCTCTTATCGAAAATGCGTGCTTTTGGTATTGATGAGTCTCTCCTTCCTTGAATTAAAAATTACCTTTCTAACCGTTCAACACTGTATTAGATGGTCTCAAATTCACTTAATAAATACTGGTGTCCCCCAGGGCTCCATTTTGGCTCCGACCCTCTTCATTTTACCCATAAATGATCTCTTGTCTGTCACTTCCAATCCATGAAACTGTTTCGCCGGCGACAGTACCCTCAGCTTTTCATATTCGTTTCTAGATTCACATATTTGTCCTTCGGATGTGGAACTTCAACGGAGCATATGATTAGCTTATTAAATTCTGATCTTGACAGTATTGATTGTCCAATGGGGAATCAAAAACCGTGTGGAATTTAATGCTTCGAAAAGTCAATGCTGTCTCCTGTCGTTAAAGCGTAACGCACCCCCGATGACACTTTCTATGAGTGGCACTTGCATCCAGGAAACCAATCAACTATCAATACTTGGTATGTGTATTACAGATAACCGCTTATGGAATGATAACATATTCAATATCTCCAAAAAAGCTGACAGGTGCTTAGGATTTCTACGACGATGCAATATATTTTGTACCCCCTCTGATCTGGCTATATAATCTACAAAGCTTTCATCCGTTGAAAGCTTGAATATAATTCGCATATCTAGGCAGATGCCCCTAAAACAAGTTTAAATCTCTTGAATAGAATTCAAAAAAGAGCTTTACAAATGATAGGCGATAGAACATTTACATCGCTAGAACACCGCCGTAATGTTACATGCCTTTCGTTGTTTTATCGTTATTTTTACAAACAATGTTCAATCGAATTAGCCAGCTGCATTCCACCTCTTAAACTATTCAGCCGTAATACTTGCACTTCGAGGAATGCTCATCAGTTTACCCTTGAGCTCAATTTCGGGCGTACTGTCAAGTACAGAGATTCTTTCTTAAATCGCACATCGAGAATGTGGAATGCTTTGGTCAACTCTGTTTTTCCCTCCCATCCTTGTGTTTAAATATAAGCATATAAAGGGTACTAAAAAACCCTTAAGTGTTTGTTAATTATAAAAAAAAAATATTTAAGTCATTATTCGTTCCTTTTTTGAGAAAGCAATGAATTTGCTTGTAAGTGATGTCTGCATTATAAAATCTTTAAGAATTTGATATCTACTCTCTAACTTGTAACGGACAAACTTATAGTGCGTTAGAAAAATGCAAGCATAATTTGGCCGTGTTAACAACTTTGAAAGGTATGTCACTTGTTAATGCTAACAATCGATTCAAGACTTCCAAGATAAAATTGGTCATGGAAAATTTGGCTGATATTGTGAAATCTTTATCTCTTCTTTAAATTAAATATAAATACATCGTTTGATTTCTCTCAAGAAACTATTTTTTGAATAGCAAAATGAAACCTTTCATACAAAAACTTCATAAGCAATGGCAACCCTACATGCTTTTGTTTTAATAACAAGTTTATATTTTTTTAAATCGTCAACCTTTTAGTTTAATTTAATAAATATGGTGTTCAAATATGCGTTTCGCCCCGATGTAATGGTTGGGCTCATCAGAAGATGACCATTACACCTTGTCTTGACGGATATTTTCTCGAATAAATCGAGAATCCATATTTTAAATCATATTTATTAAATTAAACGGTGTTTAGAAACAAATTTTTCGACTGTTAACAGTCAAACATTTCATTTTAATTTAAGCTCTGCTAGAATAACTGCGTATTACAAATGGGATTATCAAGACCATGCTATCACCGACCAACCGTGAGGAAACCATATGAGTACATTTTTAATCTTAAATCCTTTTTTTATTTTCCTGGATCTAATTCAAGAATTAAATTTCTTCCTCCTGCTTAGTTAACAAAAATTCTTCTAAATTTTATAAATAATTGATCTGGTCAACAAACTTGGTAACACTAAGATTTGATAAACTAACTAATTTATTTGGACATTGCGCTAAGGTGACCAACAGTATTTCGTAGTTTTCGTATTGGAACATGGAAGAATTTGTACTAATATTTCGAACGTATTTACTTTGTCTTATGTAAATTTGATAATATGGGTCAGAAAGGAGTTTAAAATTATAAATTTAGTCTTGTTGCTACATTTATAAAAGAATAATTGAGTGGGATATGAAAGCATGAATGTATAACAATTCTTCTTAACATATGGTCACCGTAAATTTGTTCAATCTTATGAATTGTTATAATTTCCTTATCTAGAGATAAGATAGCATTTGAAAAATAGCTAATAATTTTAACAATTATGCGTGGATTTTAAAATCAGTAAACAGTCATAGATTTTAAGTTTTCCACTGCACATTTTTTGTTAAGTTTTATGTAAAAGTTGTAACAATAAACAAAATGCCATCAAAGTGATATGAAACGATTGCGTTACATTAAAATTTTGCTCTTTTTAATTTTCCTTACCAAATTTCATCATACTGCTGGTGAGTATAGCTGATAAACTTTAAATAATTGTTTATATTTATTTTTAATTTATGTGTTTTCTAGGAAGAGCAATTAAAACAAAATTATTACAAATTCAAGAAAACAATATGAGTCTGGTTGAGGCGAATGATTTAACTGAACGAAAAAAAAAGGAAAAAGCTCATAATTGTCGATGCAATATTATTTTTAATTAAAAAATTTGAAAATGGGTATTTCTGTCAATATTTTACACTAAGTTGATCCTATTACTAATTTTATTTTCTATATTGTAGTTTCATAAGCAGGAACCGTGATGAAAAGCAAGCAACCAATCCCGAAGATGAGGATGTAAACTCTTCGTCGGCAATGGTGGCACAGGAAGACGATGCTGATAAAGCATTTCTTTTGTCTGTTCTGCCCGATTTGAAAAATCTTAATGATGACGAAAAACTTGAATTTCGATTACATACACTTCAGTTTTTCAAAAATATCCGCAACGGAAATAAACAATACATGAATCTTCAATATAATCATCAGCCATCATACTTTGGCATCCAACCGACACCAACAGCACCATCATCGAATCATACAATGTTATCTCAATATTTCTTGAACTATCACACACAACAATCGTTATATCCAGGAACTCGAGAAAATAGTTTCCCACCACCCTCCTCAATGTACTTTTCGCCACAACAGTCATTAATTGTTCCATCGGCTGAAGGTCCAAACACGTATTTTAATACAGATAATAATTTAAGATGTATTGGAAGACAAGAACCAATTTTGTGTGACAGTTTATCAAATTCAAAGCATTTGGAAGACTATATTTTAGACTTGAAATAGAATATAAACATACATTTAGACTAAACGAGTGAACTATTAATATAAAATTGTATTATTTTTACAAGCCTTATTTAATAGTAGCTTAAATATGTAAAAAAAAGCAGAAGTGTTTGGAAGTCGTTTTTAAGATGATTTTAATCAAATTGAAAGAGACGCATTCAATTTAAAATATTTCATTCAACAATCAAGAGTGGATTGTAAATTAATAGTGAAGGGCATAACTTTTTTGAAACTGACAGACACTTTGAAACCATCAAGTCCATGGTTCTTAAATTTGTATCAACTTTTATTCTGAAATAAGTTTTTGACATAACTACCATTAAAGCAAAAATTTTGACTTGACACAATCCTGACGTTTCCGATCAATCGATCATAAGAGAGTTACTTGACAGAAAACAGCTTTTCTTTAACGGACTTCATTCGCACCTTCTAGGCCCCTTATTAAATGAACTTCAAAAAATATGCAATCAATATTTAAAGTTAAAGAAAGTTTTTTCTTTTGATATTCGAGACCGTTAAGAATTTTTTAGATTTGGCATGGTTAATTTTTTGAATTAACTAACTAAAAATTAAACAAAAATCACCATAAATATTTTGCATATGATAAAATAAAGGGTGGTTTTTTAAAAGCTATATAGGAAAGTTTTTTTTGAATAAAACACATACAATTTAGAAAATGCATGAAATCTTCATTTGAATCGGTAGTACAGTCCATATAATTTAATGTTTGAAGATAATTTCATGCAAATGTTGACCCTGATTGCTCCTCAAAAGGTTTAACATTTTGGCCGGTATCTTACGACTAAATGCTTTAATGTTGTCTTCTTACCCGTCAATTGAATCGGGCTTGTCTGTATAGACATGAGCTTTAACCAAGCCCCCAAAAAAATAGTTTAAAGGCGTTAAATCGCATGATCTAGGCGGCCAATTGACCGGTTCCGAACGTGAAATAAAATATTCACCGAACTCCCCTTTCAATAAGTCCATTGCTGGTCGTGCTGTGTGGCATGTGGAACCGTCTTGTTCAAAATACATGTCATGCAAGTCAAGCTTTTGCATTTTGGACAAAAAAAAACTTGGATATCATCTCACGGTAGCGCTTACCATTCACTGTTACGTAACGTAACAATTCGCATCATCTTTGAAGAAGTACGGCCCAATGATGCCACCAGCCCATAAACCGCACCAAACTATGACTTTTTCTATATGATTTGGTAGCTCTTGCAATGCTTCTGGCTGTTATTCACTCCAAAATCGACAATTCTGCTTATTTACGTACCCATTGAGTCAAAAATGGGCTGAACACAATTTTTCCTTAAAGTATGACGAATTGTACTGAATAAGAATTGTCTAAGAACAGTATCTTACGTTAGCAACGAAATATAGCACAAAATGAAATCATTTTTGATTCAATGTCTTAATTTTTTCACTAGAATCGAGTATCAATTTTTACGTATTTTGCTTACCATATTTTGTATTTATACATTATAAAATTTAATTCAAGTCGTTAGCGTTATTCGTTCGTAAGATATTTTAGGTCAACCAAAAAGTTCACTTTTTTAAAATTTTTATGGTTAAAAACCACCTACTCAATTTTTTTGGAGTCCTTTTCGCATCTTTCTACATTATTATCTGTATAACAAAATTTACTTGAAGACGATGAAAAAACGAACGTACGGACGTACAAACGCACAGGCATTTCTCTAAAAACCTTCTTTTAAGATTCTAGGGACCTTTAAACGCCGAGAAATGTAAACATTTTCAATTTGAAAATTCAGACCGATTCCAATAACTTTCTTTGTGAAGTTAAAAAAATATTTGTTTTGAAAATTGTTAACTTATTATAAGAAACAATTTTGAAGTCAATATCATTTTTTGTTTTCAAGATATTCGATCCTAAATATTGCACAATTTTATTGGCTTCAATATTTTATACAATAATTTAGTTGAAAGCTGATACTTGTTTCACGTAGACAACATCCTGAGTGATGCTTTCTTTATGGATTCTGCTTTGCAACGGGAATGGTGCCTCCAAGTTTTTAAAGAAACTGCAACGCGTCATTGCGTCAAAATAAACTTAACTTTTTTCAAAATTCAAATTTTGTTTAAATTCTTTTCTATAACTGGGGCGCAGGGAATTTAATTTCTGTATTACTTCCTATTTACAAGCCTCGGGATCTTTTTCCCTGTATTTTAAAAGTAATTTTTCATTTAATTATTTATTTTTGGCAAGTATTGCATTCATAAAAATTTCGAACTCGAGATTTTAATCAAACATGACATAAGGATGTTAGAGAAGTCGAAAAAAGTCATCCCTATGGCCCAAACCGTTCGGTCGATTGGCCTCAAATTTGGAAATTAAGATTTTAAGCCGATTTTTTATTTCATTATTTTTAAACAGACTGATAACAGTAGTCGTCATATAAATTGGTCAAAAATAGAAAATATGAATCTTCTCAAAAACACGCCGATAGATATTTTTTAATTTTCACTAACATTTGTATTTCAAATTTGTCTTTTTTTTAATTAGAAAAAATATGTTTGTATTGCTCCAGAAGGGTACCCCCATAGAACCGTTACTTCGTTTCCCTTTTAAGATTTCTCAAAAACTAATGAACCGATTCCAAAAATGTTTTTTCCGCACCGTATTGTCTCAATAATATTTGAAGATTAAAAATGTCAAAAATTGTCAATTGGTTCTTTTTATTAAATATTAATTACAATATTCTTTTTAAGATGAATTGACTTTTAAGCCAATACCCTTCTTCAGATACCTGAGCCCAAAACTTATTTTTAGAGGAATTTTGTTCAGTATAATCGTTTGTAAAAATAAAAATGTGTATATTTTAATTTTTTAAAATGTTACCACATATGTAAAAAGCCAATATTCGTAAATGTAGAATTTTTTATTGAATGTCAACTTAAATGTTATGTTAATAAAAAAAAAAACTTTAAATTTATTTTATTTTCGAAGTTCATACTTATAAAAAGTTTTCGAGATTTTTTGGGGACCTTGAATTGTTTAAATGTTCCATTTGACAATTCGGAACTAAAACTATCAACGAAAAGTTGAAAACAGGAATTTTTTGACTTTTTATAAAAAATATATATATAACGATTTTGCAAAATTGAGATATTTCAGAAAGAACTTGACAATTTTGAAAATATTAAGCATTCAAATGCATTTTATTGTTTTGGGAGAGCTTGCTTAGTTGACTAATAAAATTAAGGCTCTTATGTTAATAATTCAATTCTTAATTCAACAGATTTTTGCACTTCAGAGTTCTATAAAAATAAAACATTTTAGTTGTCGTAATTAATATCCTTCAAACATTTGTCTTTTTAAATCATTCTTGCTCTGAAGAAGACAAAATCAATAGTTGGAATTCTTCTATTAAAATCCCTCTTACTCATTGTATCTTTCGAAGCCTTACAATTCAATGAACTTAATTTGAATAATTTAAATATATCATGACAACATTATTTGCACACAGGAATGATTGAGAGTTGTAAGTCACTAGGACCTAGTTCTCGACGAACTGTTGACGCAACTAATTTATTTTATTTATTTAAATACATTATGATATCGTTAAATATTGAGACACAAATATATTTCTGAAAGTCCAATTGAAGGTATAGTTTTTCTTCACTTAATTTTCTATAAACATTTTTTTTTAATTTTAAATATTTAAAAATAATTGTGCCAAATAGTTATCAAAAGGTATGTGAAGTTAGATACCATCCCAATAATGCTAACAAACTTTTTATGTTCAAAAACATTACAACCTAAAATAACAAAGTATTGTTTTTGTTGTGGTTGTTGTTATTTATAGAAGAATGTTTTTGTTTTTTGAAAAACAAGGACACAAAAGTAAAACCATACCCCAGATGGTTTCAAATGAAATTCTCCCCTTCAGCCGTAATACCTTCCTTCCTTCTTATACAAAATTGTTTGTGGATAAAAAGAAATCTTAATGGAATTTTGAATGGAATATCGTGAAACAAAGAAAATACAATTACTAATTTTTAATACAAACTTGTTGTTTTTTCGTTAAATAAAGAAGGAAATGCATTAAAAACTTAGTGCTGATTATGTTTGAAATGAAAACAATTCCGTACATACCTAGATGTGTATGTATAAAGATGGTTATGGTCAAAGAGTGCTTTTGTTAAGTTTATATATGTACATATATGTATACACAGAATACAATAAGAGAAAATAAAAATAATAAACACAATGTCGAGATATTGAAATCAAACTTTTTGAATGTATTTTTCTTGAATAATTCTCTTATTCATACATTTTAATTTCTCATTGACAGATTTAACTGACAACTTTTATTACGAAAAACTGTGGATTGATTTTATTACCTTCACATAAGGAGTTATTGTAATCGTTCCAATTTGTGGAATTAAAAATTTTAAAATTTCTCGGAGTTTCAAGGTCCCTAGGGTCGAAATAAAAGATTTTTAGAGAGATGTCGGTGCGTGTGTACGTATGTTCGTTAGTCAGTACGTTCGCAACGTTTTTTTTCGTCGTCCATAAAACAGTAGAGATATTGACTGCAAATAAATGTCCTAATACAGATAATAAAGCTGAAAAATGAAAAACTTGAGTGGGTGGTTTTTTGTACCATAGCAGTAAAAAAAGGTTAACATTTTGGTTAACCCTAAATATTAACCCTAAATATTTCACTAACTAATAACCAATAATATAAATTTTATATTATTTATTGTAACACGATACCAAACAAATATATTTTTGGAAACAATTCTAATTAACATTTTTTTTTTATAAATCTAGAAAAATGGAAAAATAATATTTGTCACCTAGAAAATTTTATAAACAAAAACCGATTTTATATAAATAAAAATTGTGATCATCGAAATAACCTGTTTTTAACATATGGCAAAATTTTATGAAAAATCGAATTGAAAGTTTTTTTTATTAAAAATAAAAACCTTAAAAAAAAACATTACTAAATGTTGGTAAAAATTGATTTATGACTCAAATTTAATTAATTTAATATTATAGAAAATATTGTTTTCAACATTGGTACAAGCTTTGAGAAAAACCGAATAGACAGTTTTTTTTTTAAATTACTTTCGATTCAAATATCTTTTCAAAACTTCAAAATATTAGCTTCAAACTATTTTTATCTCACAGAATGGCAAGAACTGCTACAAACTATCTACTCATTGTAGAGTATCCCAAATTCTACAAGCTCCTACGCAGAACTTTGATTCATAATCATAAGAAAGAGCTCATCGAAAGTTGGCAAAACTCTGAAACTTTTCTAAAAAATGATCAACCTACTTACGCGCGTATATCATACAATCGGTCTCTAAACAGAAAAGATAGCATAAAACTCTTCCGAATAAGAGTTGGAAAATCTATTTTTAACACTCAACATTATTATAATGCTTTAGATCCTGAGTAATGTTCGAATAGTGAAACGATACTCTCTGTTTGGCATACGCTTGTCGAATATCCGATTTCTCGCCAAATTGAAGTATTATCAGACTATATAACCGAAAAACTTGCCGGAATCTTAAATCCATCAGATGATCGATCCACTCAGTATATAAAAGATGCAACATCCACTCACCAAAAATTTTTTACTTCTCAATCAAACACAATTAGCCTTTGCTAAATACTATTACATTAAGGCCAGTTGATTATCCCATTGTGATAGATCGCAAATCTCGATGATTTTTTCTGAGCTCAATGAAGCCAATTTGAGTCCCTTTTGAAATGTGAAAGACTTATTATGTTAATGCAATTGAGATCATTTAGATCGTTATAGAATAATTCTAATAGGAAGGTCTTGTTTTTGAGCTAGAGTAGAGCACTAACAGAGGTGGTTTCCTTCTCTTCCTCATCCATACAGCTTCTGCAAAGGTCTTTTGTACCAGTTCTGCCTTACAATTTTCTGAAATGTGTCTATGGCTCGACACCTAGCAAAGAATGTTAAACTTTTGTGCCATCCTAATAACAGATGATCGCCAATTATGGACTGTTAAAGAGTTTGTAGAGACATAGTCCAGAGATTTGATAGCGGCCTGTCTATCTGCGAAAATACGAATATCAGGTATTTATAACACGTTTTCTTTAAATCAGACCTAGACCTCTTTCATTTTTGTATTTATTTATTTTCAAACTTTTAAAAAACTCATTGTAAGTTAATAATATAAATAAATTGGGTGGCGCAACAGTCCGTTGTGACTTACAACTCTCAACCATTCCTGTGTCGATTAATGTTGTCAGGAATGGAGGGGACCTACAGTTTATATGCAGAATCCGAATTTCTAATTTGAGAAAGCACTTTTTTATGACAAGAGTTACTCTTGTAGAATTTTTCAATTCCTCGCAAGAGTCAGTAGTCGTGAAAAGACTTTAAACGGCATAGGCAGGGATAGAACCCAAGACCTCTGGCATGACAGTCCAACGCACTAACCATCATGCCACGGGTACTACTTTATTGTAAGTTCATTCACAAATAATAAAGTTATATACATAAAAATATATCAGACTTCATTATCTTCAAATATAACTAAAATACATGAAGAGATGCACTGAGGCGTATACGCACTTTCTTATTATACCGAGTGCTTGGTATTTTCTCTTCAATATCTATGACAAACATCGTCCAAAGGGCAGCTCCTGTAGCTGAATAATGTTGACAGATAATCCAAAAAATATTTTAGGTTATTTGTAGGATGATAAAATAAATAGTACTTGTTTCAAATTACTTGGTATTCAGTTTTAAAGTTGTTAAAAAGTTTTTTTGGTAGATAAAAATCAAATGTTGAGTATGGAAAGTGGAAAGTTAGCAACTTCTTGACTTATTATAAAACAAATATTTTCATAAATTTTTTGTACAACTTATAGACCGTCTTTTGGTTGAATGATTTCAAAAAATTATAAAAATAAAAACTAGTAAATTCATTTATTTAGGGGTCTTTAAGTTTTTGAAAAAGGTCTTCGCTTTTTAGGGCTCCTTAAGTCTAAATGCATCAATTTTAGAAAGGTCAGAGTGTAAATTTGTATAAATAACCAAGAATATTCACTGAGCTATGTGAATAAATTTCCGGTTGTTTTTTGTAAGTTTGTTCTTAAAGTTGGAAATAAAAAAGTTCAAAAAATATTACTACTATTATATGCATATTTGGATGTCTAGAATATATCGAAATTTAGCGATTATGACAAGGATTAAGAGTAAAAGCAAATTATTGAGTTTAAGATTTCTTCTCAAAGTTTATCAAATAAAAGTAATTTTCCTTGATTCCTTATGTCTAAATTAAGTATTAAGACAGTTAAATAAATAAAAAAACAACATAACATTCAAATTTGAAGAGATGAAAATCAAAACAAATTCCTTGAGAGATCTCAATGCTGTAAAGGTCATATAAAACTAAATCTTTAGTAACTAACAATGCTTAAACGATCCAGAGACCTAAATTTGTATGCCAAATATTTAAGCCTGAATTCAATACTATTTTATGTTAAGAAAGGTTAAGTAAAGTTTTCACGATTGACTGACAGATAGCCCAAATGGAACTGTTTTAATTAAATAAATCAAAGAATTACGAATCAACAAAAAAATCCACCTAAACGAGGTTTTTTTTGAAATTTTTCTTACAACTGAGATTTCTTAACGTATCCTTATTTTCATTAATTTTTTTTAAATATAACTAAACATGCTTAAAGCCTCTATAAATAACCTGTGTTTTCCTTTAAACATACAAACCTTAAGCCAACGACTTCCAAATATACTTTTCCTAGCTTATTATTTTAAAAATGTCATCGTTAATGTGATAACAAGGCCAACCATAAATGCATACGTTTAAATATGACAAAATGTAAAACAAAGTAATAAAATACACACTTCAAACACAAGACGAATCTTTGCTGAAATATGGAAATAAATAAAAAGTTATCAATGTTACGGATTACCATAATCATATATAGTTGAAATTTTACATTTTTTTCAGTTGGCACTTTAAGTTCCAAAATCTTGAAAGCAGAAATAAAGCGTCTTTGTGAAAAAACAAAACGACTTTAAGAAATTACTTACAATATGTCTGCCTACATTTTCTGAAAAGCAAAATTCAAGATTTTCTGAAAATTAAAGAGATTAATCTTGTTTGAAGCTCTTACTGTGCCCATACTGAAATTATCCTTTAGCTTTGGAATAGCTGCCATAAACTCTTTAATTTTCCAACTCAACAATGAAAATTCAATGAAAATAACTTTAAACAAAGTGTATCTTTATCATATTTTTGTTATAGAGTATATAAAACTCTATTTCGGGACAACAACCTATTTTGCACGGGTACGATTTTAAGGTCTTCAGGATAAAATTTCATTTACAAAATTTATAACTCACCTTTTTTAATGTTAACGAAGGTTGTAATTTTGTGAAAGAGGACGATGAGTGGATTGAAAGACAAGAATAGGAATTAGGGACAAATAATTAAAAACGTAGCAGGGGAGACAAATGGACCACAGCACATATTTTACATTTTATTTATTTTTTCTCTACGACACTTTTTCAAATTATTTGAAATATAGAAATATATTTTGTAAATTTTTCTTTTAATTTAATATTAACTTTCACTTAATTTTTTGATTTAAATTTGAATAAAATTTATATTTTTAAGTTTACAACAATGGATATTATTTTTATTTGAAAATTTGAATTTAACCTTAATTTAATTTAACTACATTTTTTTATTTTATTTTAACCAACACTGAATATTTATTAATATTTTTAAGTATAATTATTTTTTTTAAATCTTAGTATGGTATTTTCGATAGCATTATTTTGAAATTTTATTTCAAACACTTCTTTTTTAATTGAAAAACAAAAAATAAGAATAAACACAAACAGATAAAATTTTGTTGACTTTTCTCAGTCAACTTATAATTTTATATAATTTCACGACAAAATATTGTATATTTTATTTTTGTTATATTCTTTTGCCGAACGGTTGCGTTATTTTGACTCGATATTCAAAAATCAACTGAAACACTTTGATTCGAATTCCGGTTGTATTATGTGAATTTTTACCGCGATATCATCCCGAAGGCTTTAATAAAAACCACCACAAAGAACGGGGAACGAGCCAACAACTGATAAAACAAATTTTCAAACTACATACGGAGAGCTGAAATCAAAAGTCTTGTGTTTTTTCGAGATAGAAGATACATTTTGACTTGGCTAAAACACAGGTTTGTGTGTCTATTAAGTTATATACAATTTCTATAATATTGTGAATGAATTTTGGAAGAAATTTCGCTGAGTTCTCTTAAATTTCAAAGATTTGGTCTTGCGCATGTTTTCTCTTTTTCCATCTTTCATCAACTGAACTAAGAGACACTTAACGGTATATAAGTATACGTTTTTTTTGTTTGGATGCATTTAGAACGGAAGTATTGTTTATATCTGAGGAATAGCAAGTTGTTGCGCTACTGTGTACATATGTTTTGTATATAAGTATCTATTATGAGGACAAGGTGTAAAAGATGTTGTGTGTAATGAGAAAATTGATTTTTTTGTTGTAAATATGCATTCCAAGGAGACAAGGTTACTGGAAAACCACGTGGACTATAAGGGGTGTAAGCAGATACCTATCTAACTTTATTTAAGTTCAGTATTTTTGGAGAGCTTCCAGCTAAGAGATTGAAGATGTTTTATGAATGAAAATTGTATGTTTGTATTTAGAAGAAATTAAGGCTTGTTTTTATGATTTTGTTTTTGTTTTAAGTTTTATTAGAAACAAAAAAGAGAACTGAGCGAAAAAATTAAACGAAAGTATATTTTGTTTTTTAAACCTTAATTCGGGACAATTACTGGTGGATAGTATCGTATGTATGTAGATCTATCCATTGTGTTGATTGTAAGGACTCTAGGTAATTAAAAAATACGAAATATGATAAAAATACATTTCACCGCCTACATCCTTGAACTAAACTTTGTTTTGAAGTTAGAACGTACAAAATCAAAGCAACTTTTGGAAATGTTTTTGTTATTTTTAAAAGCAAGTTAAAGTTAGTATATTTTGTTCTTTGGATGAGCTGATTTAATATGTATGACAGATTAAGGCTTATGATTCTGACCTCTGACAATGGAATGGATTGAGATGAGCTGAAATTATTATTATGTTATTGCCTACTACAAAGATTGAAAGCAAGGAAAAATAATATTTCCAGTTCATAATATTTGGCCTATTTCTAAAAGATTTAGACCGATGGATAATCATTTTGAATTTCATTGAATATTGAGAATAGCACTTAATATTAATATTAAATGATTTATCATTTAACACTTACTCATAAATACTTCAATTTATTAAAATGAGGGTGAAAATTGTGTGGTATTACAATATTTTGCTTCCGAAGCAAGAAGTCTGTATACAATCTGAAACACCGGGTCTTATTCCGGGTTAGCCATTATGTGATTTTAAAAGTATAGTATAACTGTAAATAAATACATTGGGTGTTGCAATAGCTTGTTGATAACAAAGGCCATGACAAGAAGTACTCTTAGAGAATTTGTCAATTCCTCGCAAGAGGCAGCACCCGTGAAAAAACTTTAGATGGCATTGGCAGGGCTCGAATCCAAGACCTCTGGCATGAGAGTCCAACGTACTTACGATCATGCCACTGATACGGAATTCGTTAACTGTCAAACTAATTTATTAAACCAATTTTTTTATTTGAAATTCTGATATTTACGAAAATGTATCGTTTGCAAATACAAATTGTTAAAATCTACTACAAAAATGGTGATTCAGCCATAATCGTCCAACTATACAAGCAATAAGCAAAATTGTGAAGAATTTTGAAAAGACTGATTTCTTCCTTACAGATATTGTAAGGATTGTGCATCATCGTTTCGCTCGTACTACTAAGAGCAGCTGTAAGTAAAAGGGTTGCCAAAGACGCGAATGTATCAATTCCTCATCGTTATCAGCAATAAAGACTGTCTTACGCATAATGGTGTATTTTGCATTTGGATCTACTGATACATCTATATAGAGTCCAGCTCACACAACAGCTGGCAACTTCATAGATACGTCGAATGAGTGCTTGAACAATAGACGAGGTGGTGGACTGTGATTTTTTCGAACAAAATTGTCTTAAGCGACGAAACACATTTCTCACTTGGGGGGTTTATCAATAAAATAAATTGCCGTATTAAAAGTTCTGAAAATCCTTAAGTAGTTAAAGAGAGGCCATTACATCCACAAAAATTCACTGTTTTGTGGGCCGGAGCTGTGATTGGACCTTACTTTTTCGAAAACGACTATAAAACGACTGTCACCGTCAATTCAAAGCGTTATGGTCATATGATAACTGACTTTTTTGCCTGCTATTGAAGAATACAACTTGGAAAAAATGCTGTTATAACAACTCGGTGCCACATGCCACACAATTTGAACGAATATGGCTTAATTGCAAGAGACATTTTCTAGCCGAATAATTTCTCGTCGTTCCGATATCAACTGGCAACTGGTGTTTTCACACCGTTTGACTTTTTTTGTAAGGCTATTTTGTTTAATTATTCTATTTAGCAAAACAAATCAAAAAAATGTTTAAATTTAAATCCACATGCAACCCACATTTATAATTTTACACTGTTCCCTAAAGAAAGTATTGTTTCTTTACAATAATCGAAATAGTCATTTAAATAACTTCAAAAAGTATGCAATCAATTATTGAAGTTGAAGCTATTTTTGTTTAATGTTTCGTTTAAGTTTTTGGTAAGATTTTCTTTTTTATCTAGAAAACTGTGATATGTTCGTTAATAAGACCCATTAGATGCTTCCAAGTTATTCAGATTTTACTTGTAGAATTATCTTCAGTGGTAAGACTCATTTTTTTTTCAAAGGCTAATAAGCTGCATTGTTACTTTTAAGGTTCGGTTAAACCAAGAATGAGTATTGAAATGCCTCTCCATCCTTTGTTTTAAATCTGCAGTGCTATTAAATAACTTTTCGGTTACGGTGAAGGAATTGCGCTTCCAATTTATTATTGACGATTCCTTATGTCCGGAATTGGAATTATGTTCATGTGGACGCTGTTTATATTTTTTCTGGTTTTATGAGCGTGATATTTGTCAAAATAGTGATCACAATTGGCCACCAAGATTTTGTGATTCAAAACCTCTAAAATTATAAGATCCATACCAATAGACAACAAACGATTTAAAAACTTAAAAATAAAATTTAGGAAATTAATAATTTGTACATTTTGTTTTGCATAATTAGACATTTTTAACAAAAATATTTCTTGACAGTTTTTTCACAAAAAAAAATGTATTAAAAACTGATAAATGCTTTTATTATATCATCAGAAAACAGCATGACATATCTCAAGAACCATTGGTGCAAATATAGTATGTTTTTTTTTAATAAATTTGTGATATTTTATAATAAATAAAAGCGTGTAATATCATAAATGAAGGTTACCTACAGCTGTTATGCCGAATGCGAAAGGCTTTTTAGATAAAGAAGAGGATTTTTCAATTCCACGCAAGAGTCAATACTAGTGGCACAGCCAGGTATTAAACCCAATACCTTTGGCTGTGCAGTTCTATAACACCTAAAATCACGCTACGGTTACTACCGATATTTACCATATTAATTTTCTTGAAAATCATAATTTGGTTGGTTCCAATTATATGACGAACCAATAATGCTAGCGATGTCAATTATTGTATATAGGGTTATCCATTATGCGGTTTCAAAAGTAAACGTAAAAAAGAGGCTGCGATGCGACCCACACTGATAACTTCCCATCCCGTCTGTCGATTTGTCTTGCTTAAAAGTTTGTCTATATGCACTCGTATCAATTTTTACCAAATTTGCGTACTATTTTTTGTAGATTTTATTTTGTATGAAAAAACGGACTGTTGGATTCTTTTATAAAAATTACTGAATATCGGAAACAATATTTTCTTGGAAATAAAAAAGTTTGAAGACAATATTTTTAATTTTTGAAAAGCTATTTGAGTCGTAAGTAAATTTTTACCAAGTGTTAGTATTGTTGTTTTAAGAGTTTTATATTTTGTAAAAAAAACTGTCAATTCGAATTTTTTTTAAAAATTTACCAAATGTTGAAAATAATATTTCTTATAAGATAAAATTAGTTTGAAGCCAATATTTAAAATTTTTGAAGAGATATTTGAGTCGAAAATCAATTTTTACCAACTTTTATACAATTTTGTTTTAGGTTTTTATATTTTGTAAAAAAATTATCAATTCGATTTTTCTCAACATTTGTCCTAATGTTGAAAACAATATTTCTAATAAGAAAAAATTAGTTAGAAGCTATTATCTCAAAGTTTTTAAAAAATAATTGAGTCGAAAATCATTTTTTACCAACTTTTGTTAATTTGTTTTTGGTTTTTATTTTTTATAAAAAAAACTGTCAATTCGAATTTTCTCAAAATTTTATCCGATGTCAAAAACATTATTCTTCGTTGCACAAAATTGTTTTGGAGATGAAATCATATTTCAGTCGTAAAATTTTAGAGGTGACATTTTTTTAAAGTTTTATTGATTTATAAAAAAACCGTTATATTGATTTTTTTTCAAAAAATATACCTGTTTGGTATCACGTTACAATATATTATATAAAATTTAATTCAAGTCTCTAGCGTTTTTTGTTCGTAAGATATTTAGGGTTAACCAAAATTTTCACCTTTTTTTCAAACTGCTATGGTAAAAAAACCACCCACGCAATTTTCTTGAGAGCCCTTTCTGCATCTTTCTCTCTTATTATCTGTATAACAAAATTTATTTGAATTCGATATCTCTTCTGGTTCTTGAGCTATGGACGACGAAAAAAACGTCACGAACGTACGGACGTACGGACGTACAAACGTACGTACACACGCACGCACAGACATCTTTCTAAAAATCTTTTATTTCGACTCAAGGGACCTTGAAACGTCGATAAATGTCAAAATTTTCAATTTGACAATTCGGACCACTTACAATAACTTCCTATGGGAAGTTAATAAGGTCCAATCACACGTCTGGACCAAACAGCGCAGCAATCGGTGACTTTTTGTGGATGTAATGGTCTCTCTTCAATTACTTGAGCATTCTCAGAACCCTAAATACGACTATTTTGTTTATTAACATACCCACCGAGTGAAAAGTGTGCTTCGTCGATAAAGAAAATTGTGTTCGAAAAATCGCCGTCGACAACAGGAGTTGGTGTGTTGTTCAAGCACCCATTCGTCGTATCTACGACTAAGACGTTGTGAATGTCAGCTGGCTTCAGCGACATTTTTAGTGGCAAGGGAGATGATATACAGGCGTTAGACCTTACAATATCTGTAACCAATCTAGTCTCTTCAAATTTCTTTTCAATTTTACTAATTGCTTGCGTAATCTCCTCCTAAAGCACGATATGTGGCAGAGTCAGAATCACCATTTTTGTATTAGCTTTTAACAATTTGTATGCGTTGTGCCATAGTTTAGCGATCCATTTTGGTAAATGTCAGACTTTCAACTGAAAAAAAATTGTTTTAACGAGTTTTTAGTTTTACAAATGTTGAATTCTGTGCTTATACTTTTGAAACTGCAAAATGGATAACGCTTCAAGTTGTGACGTAATACCGAATTTTTTTAAACTTGAACAAAATTCAATTGACGTTTCTATTTTTGCGTTTTAAATCAAAAAATGGGAGTAGTCAGCTTGAATATTTTACGAACACCAAATGATATAAGCTCTACAACGAAAAATAACGTTTTTTACATCCGGTAAAATTAATATAAAGATAAATAGAATTGAAAAAATGTTTACTATTAAAAAGTCAACTTTGATTTTCTACTCGATTATCATGGCAACAAATTAAAATGTTGTTAAAAATTAAAATTAAAAAAAAATTCAATTGACAGCTTAAAAAATGTTGAAATCAAACTTATTTTATCTTATGCAGAATACCGTTTTTAAAATTTCGATATTTTTTTTAGAAAAATTCAAGTGACACTTTCCAAACTTGTTATTTTGTTATTGTCATTTCTCAAATTGAATATCGAAAAAAGTAAGAAAACAAAACTATTTAATGCAAAATCAAAAAAAGCAACTAACAACGTTCTATAATATTTTAGATCAACATCAAAGAAAATATAAAACGCGAACTGCAGGAAAACTGATCGCAGTCAGAGAAGCGATTACATTAACATTGTAGACAATAAGGGAAATGATGTTGCGATGATAATAAAAAAAAGGATCTTGGTTCGATAGGAGGGTCGCTGGCTAAAACAGATGCTGATATAACCTAGAGATTGCCAGAAACGTGTTATTCTCTTTTACTTCATAGTTATCCAATATTAAGTAAAAATATAATGAATGTGACTGTTTCTATATCCAAACGATATCTTTTGTAGAAATCCTTGTCGTTTAATATAAATGAATTGAACCGTGTTTTTCTTTTTCTTGGTGCCATATTTTGAAAGATCACGATATAACTCAAACTCCTCTAATATACTCGAATCTTTCAATTCTTTAATCAATCCACATTTTTCAGGACAGCAAGTTAACTATACATTTATTTGTTATGATTAACTTCTCAGTTTTCAATTTAAAAACAAAAAAATATGGCATTTGGCTGTAATAATAACTACTACACAACATTTCTTATGTTTATAGTTAGACCACAGATTTAGCCCTAAACTTAGGTTATCATTTATTTCTTAGTAACAAGGTAGCAAGAGTTCAGCAAACATCTATGCCTCATTATGTTTTCGAGTCAATTATCTTAAAAACAGAGAAAGAAACTAAATACAAATATGTTTAAATCAAAGTCCTATCAGAAATAATTTTTGTATTGATTTAACTTATCAAATATGTATATCTCATCAGATAACAGCTTAGCCTGAAATTTAAAGTTACTTACTCTTTAACTTTCCTTAAATTATAAAAAGTGACTTTAAAAAATATATAAATATATAATTTCAAAACTTTCATCGGGCACCAATGTTACGTTACCAGCTTCTAATTTTTATCAATCTTCAGCACTGGTGAATTATTGATTAGCTACAGAGAAAGGATATGATGATTTTCAAAAATTATTTTTGCTTAAGCCAGTCAAAAACAGTATGATTGAATATTTACACTTCACTGTGTATTTTTTAAATTATATTTTCATATTCCTCAAAGACAAATCTCTGTTCAATACATTTCCATATATTTTTAATATAAATTCAATTCAACTTAACCCTTTCAGCCATGAAAGTAATTTTGGTATAAAACAGAACCTATTCCAAATTAGAAACTAAACTAAGAAAAAGGAATTTTCCTTTTACGCACAGTTTCATATTAAATGTACATTTATCAAAAATCAATATCTAAAATGGGAAACAATCATATTTTGTGGCTATTTCTACTAAATATATACTCGTTCATCATATTCGTTCAAAAAGATTTCTCTGAATACAAATTATTTTCAACTTTGAACTACATAAATGTAACAAACCCATTTCCATTTTGTTAGTATAAGTATAAGGATATTTGAAAACAAAAATCCCTTCCGGTCAGATAAATATTACTATGTTCGTCAAAAATATTTTATATGTTTGCCTTCAGGACACGCACACGATAGTACGTTGTGTCTAACCTACATTCGTCTTATGCACGACATCAAAATATACAAAGGGACCTTCGACAAAGGACATCGTGCAAGGTACCAACATAAAATGTATTTCTCTCAACCGGATAAAATGTAAAATTATTATTTACATTTCAATTTTCCATCAACATACATAGAAATCTATATACATAGGTTTGTTTGAAAAACTGAAAACGTTTAGTTTGCCAAAATTCAAAACAAAAAAAATATATCCACATTCACATGCGAGTGAGTATATTCAATGTGAAATATCCTTAAACCCCAAAGGGACCAACATTTTTACTTCATATTATCACAAAACAATATACGAATATCCTTATACATTGTCTAGGATCATGGGTGTACAATATTTTGAGGATGATGGAGGTTTTGAATTGAGAGTGTGGAAATTGCTTAAAGAATAGGAATGGATTAACTGAAAATCCCCTCTAGGGAATGGCCTTCTTGACAGGGCTGTCGAGATTTATCATATATGTATGACATGATACATGAGTTTAGAGTGTTGTTCTTCTAAAAGGATTTACAAATTTAAATTGGCCAACAATGTATTCCGGTCACGACTGATTGCCTTTATTAATGGTTTGTCTTTTATTTCTGTTTTGTCTTTGGCTTTTACTTTTTCTTTGACGCCAAAAGTTTTAAGTTATGGTTTATTGAAGGATTTTATCCTTTTACTGAAAAATAATGTCCTTTGAGATTGTTTTTCCTTTTTAATGTCATTTTTCGGTAATTGATAAAATTTAATTTTCTTTTTAAGTGGAAAATATTTGATTTTATTGTTGAATCTTAGTTGGTTTTGTTATATTAAGTCAATAAAAAATTATTGATTGTAAAAAAGAGTTTTTCTTTAACGTTTGCTTTAATGCCATCATTAACAATCAGAAAACATATTTTTTTCTTAAGTTCAAATTCAAAATTCAGGAGTTGGACTAAGTTTTGTATTTTATGTTCTTATATTTTTCGGAGAATTTATTGTTTTTTTTAATTTTTTTAAAGGTTATTATCACCAGTCTAGACTTTGTTTTTTCTTTTATTAGGTTGACCATTTATTTCTTATGTTTATATTTCTTTTAAAAGAATGTTAATCTTAAATTTAAATTGAATTCAAATTTAAGCTTTTACTTCGCTTGTAAGGTGCAATATTTAAATGACATTAAATTTATAAAAGATGTATAAAAATGTGTAAGATTTCTTAATTCTGATCTAGTTCATAGGGTTTATGGATAAAATTAGGAGCTAGTCCAAGAAAAAGATTTCTCACTGAAAACAAAAGGTTCTCTCTTTAAAAAATATTTCATGTACTTTATAAACTAGAATAATAGAATAAATCAAATAAACCCCTAAGGTTGACTAATTAATTGGAGTCGCCTTCGATTGTCTAGGTTCATGGGTAAGCAATAAAAATATATTAACCTTACTTTTCGGGAGGAGCTTCTTCACCGCAAAAGCTCTTTGATTTTAATAACGATAGTAGGAAACTTATTAGTTTAAATGGTTCATATTTAATTAGTGGTGATCTTAATAGCAGAAATAGACATTGAAATTGTCTCAGAGCTACTTTTTTAATTCCACCTGAACCAATTTACTACACTACCAATAATCGTGGGAATCCTTCGACATTAGATATTTATTTTACTAATTTTCCCAGACTTTTTAGTCACCGTATGTTCTAAAGAAACTTTGCTCAGATCACTTACCAGTTGAATTAGGGGTGTTTGAGTCACCGTTTTGTCAATTAAGGACATTTTTTATTTCAAAAACGTTAATTGGAATTAAAGCAACAAAATTCAATCTTTACCGAACTTTTTTTCTTATGAAGTGAGTGAGAATGGCATTGGCAAAAGTATTACTTATTTCACAAACTCGATGGAAGTGTCAACGAAGTTGAACCAAAAGTAGCTTCACGTTGTGAAAGATAAAAAAAAAACCTTTAAAAACAGTTTAATTAAGATAAGAAATAGTTTACCTACAAATTTAATATGAGTAAGAGACTTTGGATTGGTGTCTGAGGTTAAAGTATTTAATTCACCTATAAAGGAGTCGATTGACACTCACATGAATAATTCTTGGAACCAAAAACTTCAAAGTTAGTAATACGCAAGTAATCCGTTCTGGAATATTACAAGAATCTTTAAAAAAAAAAGCAAACTAATATTCCTGCTCCCAGAAGTGGCAACACTATTAGAGTATCAAACTTAGAAAAAAGAATGCTTTATCCAATGATTGTTACTCCAGTCAATCGAACGTATAAATAACTCGAAGGCAATCATCAGTTAGAAAATATTTTTGATGAATCTTTTCTGTACATTAACAATACCATTTTACTGAAATTTGTGATGTTTTGATTAATTTAAACGCAAGAAAATCTGTGGGGTTTGATTCCATAAGAAATATTTCTTTAAAAAATTTTCCAAGGAGTGGAGTTAAATTTTTGAAGCAATTTTTTGTATAAAAATTAGTTATTTTTCTACGACTTTAAAAAAATGAAAAAATTATTTCCTTATTAAAACCACTCACTATAGACCAATAAGCTTATTAAGTTCACTTAGCAAGTACTTTGAATCATTGATTAAATCTGAAATGTTAGTTCATGTGAATCAAAATAATCTACTGCTTCCAGAACAGTTTGGCCTTAGAGCTGTTCACAGTACAGTTCAACAAATTAACATAGTGACCTAATATTTTAAAAATAACGTAAGCTTTGGAAAAAGTACCAGTTTGGTACTTTTGGATTTGCAAAAGGCATTTGACTCTGTCTGGCATCATAAATTAAACATTTTTAATTTTACTTTACACATAACAAAAATCGTAAAGTCCTTCCTTTTTGCGAGCAGTTTTAAGTTTCTAATAATAAATGCAGGCGTACCACAAGGGTCTGTTCTTGGACCAATTTTATACATATTATATAAATCCGATTTCGAATTTGAGATACTGTAAATGAGTTATTTTTGCCTCTTACCTAATAACAGCATCCTTATTGATGGAAAAATATTTCAATGGGTTAATTCCGCTAAATACCTAGAGGTATTCCTTGACTTTTAACTTACATTTGGATTCCATGTACGTTAAATTGTAAATAAAATTAACGTTACAATTAGCGTTTTTCTTTTTTTAGTTCAGAGCTGAGCACTAAGCTGAGTTTGAGCGAACAGAGTAGAGTAGAGTTCTGAGCAGAGTATGTTCAGATCTCTCTGATTTAATTTTGAAACAACTTGAGCACTTAACTGTCACGATTTAAAATGTCGTCTGTTTGAAGGTGTTCAAAATTTTCTTTAATCAAATTAATTAAAAAAAAAGTCATAGAGTTGGCTAATTTTAAGCCTGAAATAAATTTAATTCATAAAAATTTTAATTTACCGGTTTTCAAATATCAAATTGTTTGTGTCCATCATTGTACTCCATTTACCCTCTTATTTTATTCTTAGCTCACTGAGTTCTGAACATGTTCACAACTAAAAAAGAAGCATGAATTTGAAGATCTGAACGATCAGAGCTCAAAAAGAAACACAATTTTTTTCGACATTTTGAGCTGTGCTATATATATAAATAACAACGCTTTATACTTTTATAAATCGAAGGCCAAAACTAAGTAACCACTGCGAAAGCTTTTCCATCTTTCCTACTCAACAGGTCTCATTCCGAGTAGATGGAAAATAGCATTTGCCCAGCCTGTCCCTAAAAAAGGCGAATCCTCCTCTCCCTCTAATTATCTTCCAATAGGCCTCACGTACCTTCTTTCCAAGGTCATGGAAACGCTGATTAATTATCAGCTTAAGAAATATCTTGAAGAACTGAAGCTTCTTAATGAGCGACAGTATGGTTTTCATAGAAAAAGGTCCACTGGTGATCTCATGGTTTATCTCACCGAACAGTGAAACAAATCCTTACATCGTTTTGGAAAAAGAAATATTATTGCATTTGATAGAATTTGGCACCAAGCTTTCTTCTCGAAAATGTGTGCTTTTGTATTGATGAATCTATTCTTCTTTGGATTAGAAACTACATTTTAAAGCGTTCAATACAAATTTTATTGGATGGTTTTAAATCTGAAACTCATAAAATAAATGCTGGTGTTCCCCAGGGCTCCGTTTTGTATCCGACTCTCTTCCTCATATTCATAAACGATCTCTTGACTGCCACTTCTAATCCAATAAACTGTTTCGCTGACCACAGTACCCTCAGATTGAGAAAGATAACTGATTTAATTGATAAAGATTGTTACCATAAGCTTTTTCTTCCAGTTATATTTGATAACGTTCTTTCAATTTACTCAAACATATCATTGACATCAGTAACGTACCGAAACCATATCTATGTTAATTGTGCAATGGCCATTTTGTAAGAAAAGATAAATTAATGCTAATACTAAATAATAATAATAAATAATGTTTTTCAAAACACTAACTTATAGCCAATTTATATCAAAATCACTTATTTTTCGAAATATATGGATATAATTTTAAGCTTCAATTCAAAAACAACTATTTTCTTTTTAAAAAAAATTTAAATCTTCCATTCAAAGGCAGATTCTAGCAACCAAGCATAAATACAAAAATATATAAAATAAAGAATAATACTAAGTTGAAAAATCTATTAAGCCCGATTTTGTGAAGAAGTGTGGACAAACTTAGGTTTGAACCTTCCGTCTTTGACATGACATTTCTACTGCGTGTAAAAGCTGGACAGAATAAAAGTTACAAACTGTCAACCTCTATTGACACTCATTATCTTTTCGACAGTGAATCGCGGGTTTTGATTGTTGTCCAATTGAAGCTGCTTCAGGGCCCAAACAGGAAGCTTTAACGAAGAAGATGGTCGTCAATCTTCTATAGCTGAGTCAATTTTCTTAAGCTCATATTTCAAGATCTTTGTGTCAAATTGTAAGTGGAATGTTAATATGTTAAGATCAATGACGAGTTACTGTTGCTGAATTGTGATTAACCCTTTTTAATACAATGAGTGTTGTCCACTATAGTTAATACATGTAGTACCACAATATTCACTTTGGATGTAAGTTTTCCACGGTTCTCGGTACAGACAACATTTTTTATTTAAAAACTTTAAACTGCATTATAATTTTCTTTCAAAAATCAACAATATTCAATCAAAGTAATTTCTGTCATGTACAAAATCAAACGAAGAACATATTCCCCTTATCAAATACTCTTCCATCTATTAGACAACATACTCGTAAGTGATGTGTTTAATAAACCCTAGATACACTCACGCAAATTCATGCTGAAAGTCTATTACAAGATCAATTTAGGGTCGATTTAGAAAATCCTTAAGAGGACATAAAGATAGAATCAAACTATGTGCGGTAAACAACAACAACAATATCAACAGTAGCAACAAATACAAAAGGAAGGACCAAACTTTCCCCATTCTTTTCCATTCAACATGTCATTCTTTTGAATTCAAATGTCTGGCAAATAGACGAACGACTTTATAAAGAAAAAGGTCCAAAATGCCAAATCAAATATAAGAGAAAGGGGTTCATTGTTTTGTGTTGAAAACACATTATATTATGCAAACCAGGAAAACACTTTTTCGTCCTTCAAAAGATAAATGGTGTTGAAAGTTTCTTTGTTGGTTTGGTCTTGGTTTAGTTTGATTTTGTTGTTATTTGGGTTTGGGTTTCTTTATTTGAAAGGAGATTTTTCTATTTTATAAGAATTCTACTTTGAATATTTATCTTTAAATCAAAAATAAACTTCAAAGAAAACCTCTGATTTAGATTCGAATAGAAAATCAATATCGATTGATGATGAAATGAATAAACTTTTGTTTGGGTTTTGATTTTGTTTTGATGATGAAGAAAAATCATGACATGTCAATTGACGAACTAAATCAGAAGTTTTATGAATATCTCGAAGAGATTATGTATTCAAGTGTCAATATTGATGATCCTTATGG
This sequence comes from Eupeodes corollae, assembly GCF_945859685.1. Lineage (NCBI taxonomy): Eukaryota > Metazoa > Arthropoda > Insecta > Diptera > Syrphidae > Eupeodes > Eupeodes corollae. The sequence continues at coordinate 112,760,981 of NC_079148.1, forward strand.
TAAGTTATGGTATAAAGTTTAAAAATCCAACAATTTTTTTACAAACATTTGAAAAATAAAAACTTTTTTAGATCGCGTAACTGTAATGCAATGGATAAGAAAGTTAAGAAGTTTAGATGCCAAATTGTTGACAGATGTAATGATAAGAAATGAATATGCAAATTACTTACGAATAACTTTAGACAATGCGAAAATATTTTTGTCTGCGCCTTTTAAAGAAGCTCCGCCAGAAGGTAATTTAAGACCGTTGTGTGAAATATTGGCTAATTTTGTAGCAGCTAAATGCCCACCAATTCCTATGACAGGTATAAGACGAGGAACATTTTTCTTTTTTTTATCTATGATAGAAGTAAAATTTGTTTCAGGGCCGATTGAACCCATCATGTCACAAATGTCCAACGATGGAAAAGTTTTTACCAAAGTTAAGCAATCTCCTGATGGTGGAATTTTGTGTTACATTGCTGTAACCCCAGACGGATTTGGGGAAAATCCAACAAAATAAAGAGAAGATAACAAAGATGTGCTGTGATTTATTCTTATTCTCATACTGTGCAGGATCTATAAATATGACACCTTTGTATATGGGGTAGGGATTGGTAGCTTTTAACTGGTATTAATGTCATAAGTTCTTTTTATAATTCTATATTTAATGTTGAAAGTTTCTTTTGTACACATTTTCAACGTTACCACCCCTCCCTCTAAAGCTCCTCTGTTGCTCAAAACTTTTGTCTGTTCATCAAATAAATAAACTTAAAATGTGCTTCATTTTTTTAGAATATAGATCTGAAAAAAAAGAATATCCGAACTTTGACACTTGATACCAGCCATATTTACAAAGTTTAACAGCTTGGCTCTACATTTCGCTTTCACTAGGAACGCAATTTAAATCGATTCAAAACATAAAATAGGATTTTGAAATTCAGGGGTGGAATCGGCTTAGGTGATTGTTGACTATCAATTTTTTGATAGTCAAATTGACTATCATTTTCATTCCGTCTGTGTAAGATGATTCAACTCAATTCAATTCGATTGAACAATTTCAGATTCAAATTGTCAAAATTCGTTGTTGCCTTGGTGAAATTTTAAATTGATTCTTATAAAATATCTAAATAAAAGTTTCAAATTGACTGATTTTGAATAAAATTCTTCTTTTCTTGCTCTTTTTCGAATGTCGTAAGCTTTGTCGGTCACAGGAACGTTTTTTTTAAATGAAACAAAGTGAACTAATAAAATTTTCCAGTCGTTCGTGTAAGCATCTGGTAGCTCTATTCGGAATAAACAAATTTGTTTGAAAACGACTATCACATTTTTTTGTGATAGCATTTTAGGTATCAATTTGACTATCACCTTATGTAGATCAAATTCGATCATTTTGATTGTCATTAATAAACAATCACCTTAGCCGATTCCACACCAGTTTTATCGATATCGGTTTAATTTTTTTTAACTCATAACGAAGAGAATTTTAGTTACATGGTGTGGTTGTCTCCGGTTGTGGTGTAATTAATTAAAATTGAAAAATAAAACGAAAATTTAAATTTTGTTAATATTATTTGTTTTATTTTAAAAACAATAAATTTCACAACTTTATTTATTTATTATTTAATTTATGACGCGACGCGTTTCGGAAATTCTTCTTCCATCCTCGGGCGTATAATTGACTCAATTAAATTTAAATTTTGTTAATATTATTTGTTTTATTTTAAAAACAATAAATTTCACAACTTTATTTATTTATTATTTAATTTATGACGCGACGCGTTTCGGAAATTCTTCTTCCATCCTCGGGCGTATAATTGACTCAATTATACGCCCGAGGATGGAAGAAGAATTTCCGAAACGCGTCGCGTCATAAATTAAATAATAAATAAATAAAGTTGTGAAATTTATTGTTTTTAAAATAAAACAAATAATATTAACAAAATTTAAATTTTCGTTTTATTTTTCAATTTTAATTAAGAATTTTAGTGTTTTACATTTCAATATTTGGTATTTTAAAATGATTTGAATTCGAAAAGATTAAGTTGGTGTGATTTGAATTCGATCGAATGATAGAACCTTAGAAACAATTTCACTCGATTTTCAATTTAGATTTAGATTTCATTTCACTTGATTTTGTTAACCTAGCTATAAAGCTTTATTCTACTGTCTCGTTAAATTTTTCTAACATTTTAACTTGGAATCTGGATTTTATATGGTAATCTTTATTAATATGGATCAGCTCAGCATTAATGATAATCGAATTGTTAAAATTTACTATAAAATTAATTCATTACCAATCTTACACCAACCGTTTTCATTCCTAAATGTTAAACAGAAGAACTGTCAAATTGTCCTAATTTTCTGGCTTAATTTTTGTGTAAAAATTACCATCGATGGATAGAGTGTCTGTATCAAAGAAAATGACAAATTGTTGTTTGTATCAAAATAATTTACGTTTACCATGGTTGTTCGCTCTAAAAGAATCAGATATAAGTCCACTGATACAGTGAACAGGTCTACGTTGACGAAAAGCAAGATCTGACAAAAAATTCGTCACTAACCTTGACAGTGTTTAGAATTCAATTCTGTTGATTTCGTATCACTCACAAAAATTTGGTATCTCGAAACTAAACATCCATAATCGTCCTAGATCAGTGTTTTAAAATGAAATACTGGTACTCCAGAAAAAAATTCTTGAATATGAAACTATATAAATACACATGAGAGATCCTACGGCACCCAAAACTGTGTAGCAGAATGCATTGACCTTAAGCTGTTAAACTTTTTCAAGATCTACCTACGCGACCAACCCCCCGCCCCCATATAAAAAGTTTTTTTATAGAGAACATACCAAGAAATTAAAATCGCTCTCTATTTCCTTGCTTTTAATTTAAAATAAAACGTGCATATGTAGTCTAAGAGCATTTATATTAAAAAAAAAAAACAAAATCTTTGCGAAACAAACTGTTAAAAGAATTCGAACTAATTTCCGAAAAAGATTGAACAAATTTTTTACGCATTGAGAAGCGTCTTTTTTAACAACTTCTATCTTAAGTGACACTATTAATCGAGAAAAAGATACTATAATGAAAAATGCAATATTTATGTACCTATCATCGCTTGTCTTAAACTTTAAGGTTTTTGACCAATGGAAACAGCTGCGAAGATTTAAAATTCTTGACAGTTATTTTTCCCCCCAAAATTGGACAAAAAGTCATTTAAATATGCAAAAGCGTTGAAATATACCAGAAATTTCATCCGCTCCGAGACCGGGCTTCTGATTCCTTTTTGCTTTCTTGAAATTATTTACATATCTTTTTCACGGCTGTCTCACAGTCAGCATTTGGGTTTTTTTTTAATATTCCTTTTGCTACAATCAGAACTCTTTATTTCCTATGTAGCTAACACAAATTTTGACTTACATATATCTCATATACACTTTATTTTATTGATTACTAGCTGATCCGGCCAAGCGTTGCTGTAGCTAAAGGTTTTTTTTATGTTGAATTGTTGTAAATTATTTACAATGAAATTATTATTTACGAACGAAGACGGAATCGCTAAATTTGTTAGACTGCCAAAATAGCCCGATGACTGAGCCAATTATGAAAAATACTCTGTATCAATTTATTTTGTTTCCTGAAGAATAGTGCTGAAATTGTCTGGCAGTTTAATGCATTGCGTATTTATATTTTATTTTACTGTTCCAAATATCTAGTAATTTTTCAGAAAAGTGCTACCACCAAAAATTGAAAAAGTAACGTTCACTGTATCTTGTTTACAACAAAATAAATGTCACCTATACTTCTACCTTAACATGTGGTGGTTATGCTATTAAATTTTAGCTTTGATATAGCGCCATCTATTGAATACTTGCTCAATCCAGTCAAAAGATGATACCATCTGTTAGAATGGTTTGGAGCTAATACTCATAGTTAATTGAGACTATCAAATTTTGGACAAATAATGTGCAATAAAATAATTCAAAACTTCACGCGGTGTACAAATTTGATTAAAATCGGTTAAGTAGTTTAGGAGTCCATCGCAGACAAACATCGGAACACGTAATTTACATATGTAAAAGACCACGTATTAATCTTTGCACTATCCTTTTTATTCCACATTATGAAGAATCAAAATTTAAGTATTTATCAATCGGTATATCATTCCTTTTTTGTAAAAGGTTTTTTAATTTGCGCGGGTAGATGTTGGTGCTCAGTTTTGTCCATTTTGTTTTTGTGACATCTCTCAAATCTTTTGTTTATTATTCAGTTGTGTATGCCAATTCATAATGGCAAGTTACACGATTGAACAGAACGTTCAAATGATAAAACTTTATTATCAAAATGAGTGTTAATTAACGCAAACGTTACGCACATTGCACAAATTTTTCGGTAGACGTGGTGGCACTTCACAGTCGGCTCTTCAACGTTTGGTGGCGAAATTTGAGACGACCGGTTCAGTAAACAATCAGCCAACACCCGTATGTTCAAAGAACGCAAGATTGGCCGAGAATATCGCCAAGGTCTGTGAAAGTGTACAGCAGAACCCGAGTCAGTCTATTCCTGGCCGTGCACACGAACTCGGCCTTTCAAAGACTTGGGGATATATCCGTACAAGATCCAACTGACCTAGGAGTTCAAAGTTCATGAACATAGCAACACCCGTATTTTCGGTGACTGGCCTTCGAATCGTTTGGAAGAGGACCCTAATTTTAGCCGAAAAATCATCTTTAGTGACGAGGCGCATTTTTGGATGGAAGGCTGTGTTAACAAGCAAAATTGCTGTATATGGGACAACACCAACCCACGCAAGGCTCACCAGGTGATAATGCGTCCTCAAAAAGTTACCGTTTGGTATGGATTTTGGGCCAGCGGCGTAATCGGTCTGTATTTTTTTGAAAACGACATTAGTGAGGATCTTATGGACATTGACGATATTTGCAGGATGGCGCTACATGCGACACAGCAAACGCCACGATTGACATTTTGCATGAACGATTTGAAGGTAAAGTTATCTCTCGCAGGGTTGATGTGAATTGGCCACCAAGGTCATGCTATCTGACCCAGCTAGACTTTTTCCTGTGGGGTTCTTGAAGTCGCAGGTCTATGCAAATGAACCACAATCGACCGATTCCCTAGAGGTAAACATAACATGGGCCATCGCTCAAATTCTGCCACCTAAAGTTTTTCTCACATGAACTGCCTTTTATCAGCAATTGACAAATCCTCCCAGAGTAACTCTTGTTATGAAAAGTGCTTTCTCAAATTAGGAATGGTTGAGTGTTGTTAATCACCAAGGCCTAGTTTTCTAAAGACTGTTGAGATACATAATTTATTGATTTTTTTTAATATGTATATCATTAAAGTGAGGTCCTTTTTTTTCTTTACAACTTTCGAAAGTTGTACAGTATAACTACGGAAAAAGTTTCATTTGATTATCTAACATACATATATAAGAACTTCTTTACAATTAATTGACATTGAGCTACTCAAAATCCACACATTTAATAACGAAACACATTGCCCAGCAATAAAATTACAATTATTAAAATGTAGTGGATAATTCGGTGAGTGTGCCTTACTATGCGAACCCAGAAGTCAAATATTACAACACACTTTTAGTTCTTTCAAAATATTAAAATCATAATTTAAGTTAAACCTTTTTCATCTTTATTGTATTTTGTAAATAATAATACATTCTTAATAATATACAAATTTTATGTCTCCGTAACAATGAGTCCATTGCAGTTCTATTATTTTATCTGACTTGTTTTGTGAATTTTTGGAGCAGACAAATTGTTTTATTTTTCTTGTTCTACATTCAGAACATGCGATGCTTATAATAATAAATAAGAAAAAATAATAAGTATAGTACAACTAATACATAATGTTCTCAATGCGCTACCAGAGAACATCATTCAGGAAGATCTTTCGTAACCGGATGCAAGACAATAGAAGCTCCATTACATCCTGCCGTATCTGCTATGAAGTCATGGAAATTACTTTCCAGTGCCCACATAAACTTTTTATGTCCTGGCACAACCTGTAATACAAGAAGTTGAAAATGTATTTAGTTTTTTTTTCTAAGCTTCGTATAAGAAAAACAAAACTAAGCACATACCTGAGTAGATAGACGACAATCGCCCCCATTCTGCACTTCAACCAAATTAGCCATCTTAAAACACGTTGCTGAATCCCACATATAGATGTCATTCTCACCCTTGAATCTCAAGAATAAAGAAGCTCCACCATCTGTGCCTAGAAATACTAAGGGCTTGCCATAGGGTTTTGGACCAACATCTACAACAGCTCCAGCACCTTGTCCCACACGCAAGTAATGAGTTTTTATTGAATAAATCCGAGGTGAGCTGAGGAAGGTAAGGAACATAGTTGCAGCACCACATGGCTTAACGGCAAGAGCAATATAAAGGACGTCATTGATGGGTGCTGCTGCTTTAGGTAATACAACACGGAATGCTTTGGCTCCAATCACGTCATAGACTAGAATACTTCGAGTTCCAGCATCAGCGACATATCTAGAAATGTATTGTATTTTTTATGATGAACGATATGTATTATAAAACAAAGCTTTAAAATAAAATAAGTATCTGGAAAGGGTTTGTTTTTTCTTACAAAATTCTACGTTAGGTTAAAGTATCTGTTCAAAATGGTTTAGAAGTATTGTGATACAACATTAATCTTAAGATTTTCTTCTGAGCTCAATGAAATCAACTTGAGTCCCAAAAATAGTATAGTATTTAGGAAGTTATACAAAAAATAAATTCATCTGTTAAAATGTTAAACATCACAATTTCTATAACAAAGACGCACATAAAAATTGTGAATGGGACACAAAATACATCCATTTTTGTTTTGTTTCAGATATCCAGTGAAACATATCCAAATGGCAATACACGGGTGCTTGTCTGGTTGACTTGGAGAAGGCCTTCGACAACGTATGGTTAGAGGTTCTTCATCTAAAGCTAACCAGATTTGGTATAAGTAAACCACTGTTGTATATACTTTATGAAATGCTTAATGGTAGACGGTTTATGGTCAAAATTGGCAATGTAACATCTACCAAAATCTTTGATGTTAAAAATGGGAGCCGCTAACTCGCCGATCTTGTTCAGCATTTTCACCAGCGATCTGATAGCAAGTCTGGCTTAGGTAAGAGCGTACTCTGACCACCTAATTGGGTAAAGACAATTTTGCAGTGTGACTTTGACAAGATTCAGCAATATTCCGATGACTGGGAGTTGAAACTTTCAGAAATGCGAAACTATTCTGTTCAGGACTCTGTTCTTTGAGAAAGAACTTGAAAAATCTAGTGATCATTGGACCAAATCGACAGCAAAAGTACTTGTATTTCGACAGACAAATGAGTGCTGCTCTGACCAGAGCTAGGGCAGCCTTTGCCCTGACAAAACGGCCTGCAAACTTTTTGACAACAGGGTGAAGATGATTAGCTACTTGGCCCTTATTAGGCCGATGATTGCCTATTGGTACCCGATCTCAAATAGATTACACAGAACACCAGAGTCGGAGCACAAACATTACTATTCCAACCAGGTTCTATACAACAGAGCCAACGTAAACAGAATAGAAAATTTTCGGCTGAAGCGGCTGATTGCGAGAGGGATGTCTTCGACTAACAATTTAATTTTTGGGGCTAACTACCCCATTAATTAGTACTATGAAAGAGCGCCCGAAGCTTTCCTCTATTTCGACAATCGAGGGCCGATAGACGATAGAGAGGCGGTTCCGCTAATCTACCACGTCAGTCGTAAAATTGTAGGTATGCGACTCCTTTACAGTCGAGACGTCCTCGCACTGGACAGAACCGAGTGCCTTCTATTCAGTAGGACTGTTTCCGATTAGAACCGAAAAGATAGGGTGTAGCAAGAAAACCAGTTTTGGTGGCTTCAAATTGAGAATGTCATTTAAAGTTGTCTAAGGCGTTTGGTCTAGGCTGGCTTACACAGGTTTAAAGTTTAGTTTAGGGAAAGTCAGGGTGACACCAAAAAATTAATTTTAGGTATTATAATTGTGGGATGCGATCCACACTGAGAACTTTTCATCCCGTCTGTCGATTTGTCTTGCTTAAAAGTGTGTAGGTTTCTTTTGGGTTTTTATTTTTTTGTAAAAAAGACTGTCGATTTTTTTTTTAAATTTTACTGAATATTGACAACAATATTTTTTAAAAGATAAAAGTAGTTTAAAGCCAATATCTCAAAGTTTTGAAAAGATTTTACCAGATGTTAAAAACGTTATTTTTCGTTGCACAAAATTGTTTGGGGGATGTAATCATCTTGCATTCGTAAAATTTTTGTTCAGTTTTTTTTATTTACAAAAAACAAAAAACTTTATATAATATAAAATTTAATTCAAGTCTCTAGCATCATTGGTTCGTGAATTATTTAGGGCTAACCAAAATTATCATATTTTTTTAAAATGATATGGTAAAAAAACCACCCACGCAATTTTCTTAATAGCCCTTTCTGCATCTTTCTGCCTTATAACAAAATTTACTTGAAATCGATATCTCTACTGGTTCTCGACGACGAAAAAAACGTCGTGAACGTACGGACTTACGTACGAACGTACGTACACACGCACGCACAGGCAGCTTTCTAAAAATCTTTTATTTTATTTTACTCTAGAAACCTCGAAACGTCGAGAAATGTCAAAATTTTCAATTTTACAAATCGGACCCATTACAATAACTTCCTAAGGGAAGTGAAAAAGATACCTATTTTTTAGTTTTCTTGTTTTTAGAGTATGTTATTGTTATTTAGTATTAAAATTGTTTTCAGAATAACCAAGAGCGCCCGCATTGGACATCGTTAGATATTTTTAAGTTTTCTAAATGTTCGCGTCTATCTTAAGAAAGTTTTAAGTCCATTTCTGTCCTGTTTATGAATTTTAACCAAAACAACAAGAATCTATTTCCTCTAATATCAAATGATTATGACCTCAAAAACGCAATTGCAGCAGAACGTGTTTTATAAATAGTAGAGTTTTCCAATAAAAGATTTAATTTTGAATAAAGTACTATTTCCGCAACAGTCACTTTTAAAGCTTTTAACATTTGACAAGTGAAACCCGCCATTGCTACACACACTCTTCAAAAATGCATTGAAATTGTTAAAATGCTCCACAATTAATTGAATGCCCAAAAGGTTTAATGTGAAATACAGCCGTGAAAATTTTAATTGGTCATTTTAAAAAATAGATAGATTCATGATTAATGGCATACCATCATCAATACAATGAAAATATCATCCATTCATTTCTTTTAAAAAATACTCGTTTTTTTTGTATCAAAATGAAATCTCTTAATGGAAAATTCTGTAATCATTTATTTTATTTGCAGTATAATTTGTTATAATAATATTTACAAACATTAATATATATATTAATATTTTTAACTAAACATTATTTTAATTGCAAAAAAAAGGACAACTTTTATGCAACTTACGCCTTTGGTTGTAAATATTATAACTTTTTTCTAAATAAATACAAAGTCTCTTTATATTCACGAGCGGAAATTCGTTCTCCGAATTCTTTTAAAATAAAATTGAGGGCGATGAGCTTCTGGGTGTACTTTTAACGTCATTTTAAAATAATTGTTTATCTTCCGGTTGTCAAATGGATAGCAGGCGCCCGCCCGCCCAATTCTAATTATGTTAACTTAATAGAACATTCATAAGATTTCCACAGTTCTTTTTATGTTTTCCTTATTTTCAATTGTAAATTATTGCAGAACTCACAAGTAGAGTTATAACTTTGGGACAAAGTAATAATAACTTTTTCCTGAGGTTTATGTTTATGTTACCATAAAATAGAAGGGTTCATATTTCGCAACGATTGGTGTGATAAGAATGATGAAAAAATAAGAATTCAGTGGAATAAACAATTGAAAGACAAGACATATAATTGAATGTATGAAACAAAAGAGTGCAAACAACTGATAATAATGTTGGTGTTCATTTAAGAAACTTCCTGGATATAATTGGTATACCTTTTTGGTATTTTGTGACATAATAAAAAGGAAGTAAACTTTGAGAATTCTTGGAATATAATATAAAATTCTTCATCTACTTCAGCATTTCCTGCAATTAATAATTGTTTTCTCTTTATCTTTTCGAAGAAGCTATTAAGAGAATGAAATTTTGGCCCAAGGATTGTTTGAACTTAAACCTTTGTTTCGAAATGAGCTGGAAATTTCGATATTATGAACTTTACACGTCATAAAAAGAGCATGAACATTAAATATTAAACCAGAGCTAAGGAGAAATAAAAATGTATTGTTTGTTAAAAGTGATAGGTTTTATTTTGTTATAAAAAAGTAGTACATTTAAAGGGAAATCAATTAATGTTTATTTCATTGTTAAGCAGAAGGTATGAAATTAAGAATGGAAAGAAAACGATATAAGCCAAATGGCTGCCATGGTGACGGTTGAAGCATCATGAAATTTGTCATATCAATTCGCACATTTTAAGATGTATATCATCGATAACTTCACGAATTCCAACTTTTGTCTTTCACGTAGACTCAAATAAAAAGTATAAGGGTGTTTAGTTTTAAGACCTACTTTGCCAACTCTGACTAAGTTTTCAAGAAATAACACGATCAGGAACTTTACTTGCAAAACTGTGAACAGAGAACTGTAAAATTGATCACCATTTTTTAGTGACAAATCAACTTCCATGGGTTTTTGAAAAGTGTTTCGTTCCATTTTTAGTAATGGTGTCATTTTACATGTCAAATTTCAAAAGACGACAGCTGCTTAAAAAATTGTCTTTTAAAATGGAACATCTTATTGGGAAACCATATATTATGGATCTAAGATCTAATTTTCAGTGCGATAATACATCTTAGAAAGTATTTTATTTGAAACTGAACAGTAAAAAAAATTCTATTGATATTTTTAGACTTAGACCAATTCAACAAAATCTTTTATACTGTTATTCTTTCATAACTAGCTGTAAATTTTAACATAATATCAAATAATTCGAGCTCTCAACAAAAATTCTATTTCAAGAAAAAATGAAATTTTAAAAATCGGCAAAATATGTTTTATAAACTTGTCTTGCATCACGTTAAACAAAAACAATCGTTCAATAAAGTGGTAGAGGCTGATTCACACTGATAATTTCTGTAGATTTGTTTTGCTTAAAACAAAATATTCTTATTCATAAGTAGTACCCGTGGCATGATGGTAAGTGCGTTGGACTGTCATGCAAGAGGTCTTGGGTTCGATCCCTTTCTCTGCCATCTTAAGTGTTTTCACGAGTACGGCCTCTTGCGAGGAATTGACAAATTCTCCAAGAGTAACTCTTGTCATGAAAAAGTGCTTTCTCAAATTAGCCATTCGGTTTCGGCATATAAACTGTAGGTCCCCTCCATTCCTGACAACATTACTCGCACACAGGAATGGTTGAGAGTTGTAAGTCACTAGACCCTAGTTCTCAACGGACTGTTGCGCCACCCAATTTATTTATATAGATAGATAGATAGAGATATAATTTTATTTCCAAAAATGTTTGCAAAAAAATAATATTGCTCGTTTAAGATTAGTTCTGACAATAACTTTAAGTTGCCTGTTGTAACCTACAAAGGAAATTTAAAAAATATATAAGCTTTGTAAGTAGATTAAGTTACATACATACATATGTTATGAAAATTCATTTATAAGAGGATTGTGATATTTTATTGACGCTTTTAAAAAGTAATATAAGCTCGAGTAGCAGTATAGCCATTAAGAATGTTAAGAAGATGAGAATGAGAAAGAATGCCGCTGCCAAGAAATAATCTTCTGTACGTTTTGAATACTTGTCAGGTTCCAATAAAGTGCATAGTATTTTCCGATTAATCCAAATTACAAAATGTACATAATCCAACTATATTTAATTGGAAAGCTCTTCTATTGATATTAAGGAGCCCGCATTGAGCTTTAAAAATTATGGAAATCATATCACGTGAATTGGAGTCATCAAAGTAGTTCAGTATGCCAGAGTTCATGAAGTTGCAACATTCATCGTGAAATTGAGACTGTGTCGCACTAACTTTAAATTCAGTCCAGTGTTTTTCTTTCATTTTCAGTAAGAGAATGTCATGTAAGCTGAATCCAACGAACATCCATGGAAAAGATGCAACCATTCCTTAGCCCAGAAGATTTTCTTGTTTATAATGGCTTTCGATAAAATGTTGGGAAATCAATTAATTATTAGGAAGATTTAGATTTCGTCTTTTGATAGAAAATTGAAGCTGGAGGGACGTTAGAAAACTCTTCGGTTAACCCGTTTCAATGTTCAGAACATAGTGAGGCAATTTTTTGACTTGGTTGTATTCTCGGTATCCCCAAACTTGTACAACATAATAGCTTTTAAGGCGACATTGAATATTTTGAACATTGTTGAGTGTTGGACGGTATTGTCTCGATGCTTCCAATCTGTTTGTTAGATGCTCATTCATGACATGTTGTAATTAAACACTACGTCAAGATATTTGTATTGATTAGACACCTTTTTTCTGAATTGTTGTAAAACCATTTTTCGCACGATGCTCTTCTTCCACCATTGCGAAATGTTACTATTTCCGACTTATTAAGATATATTTCAAGATTCCATTGAATGCAGTAAGTCTTAAAACCCTCAATTAGCTGTTGCAAATTGGAAGAATTTTCTGACAACCGTACAATATCATCCGAATATAATTTAATTTGAAGATCATCTAAAACAATACCGATTGGAAGTTCCGCATGAAGATCATTACAAAACAGAACAAAAAGAAGAGAGCTTAGCACACATCCTTGACGAACACCTTTCTTCGTGGGGAAGAAGTCTGAAAAACACGAACCATCCCAAACAGCTGCAGTAGTATCCTTATAAAAAGACTTTATAGCAGCCAATATTTTCGAAGATATTCTCAGAGTCGATAACTTATATAAATATAAGAGCATTCCTGTCAATGCTATCAAAAGCAGCCTTAAGATCGATGAAAAAATCGTAGAGTTTCTTCTTTTCGTAGAGATGAAGTTGAATTATGCATAAAAGATTATAAAATTGGTTCACAGTAGAATAGTTAGTTCTAGCAACATTGAAAATGTTGTTTTTTTGTATAAGACGAAATTATTTTTAAACCAATATCTTACATTTTTAAACAGATGTCTTAGTCAAGAATCAATTTATAGCAACTTTTAGTATTTTTTTTAGGTTTTTTTGTTAAAAAACTGGCAATTTGATTTTTTTTTCAAAATTTTACTACATGTCAAAAAGTGTGTTGTCATTTTTTGTTCGTAAAATATTCGAGTTGACAAATATTTTTGTTCAATTTTTTTTTTGATTTATAAAAAACGTTATGTGATCTCTTAAAACTGTATAAGTTTTGTATCACGTCTTATTATGCATAATACAATTCAAGGGGGTAGCATTATTGGTTCCTGAGATTTTGGGTTTTCGAGAGTCTTTTCTGCATCTTTCTATTTTTAGCTGTATAACAAAATTTATAAGAGGTCTATATCTCTACTGGCTCTTTAGCTATGGACGACAAAAAAAAGCTTTCTGAACGGACAAAAGCACTCAAACACATCTCTCTAAAAATCTAAGGTCTAAAGACCTTGAAACGTCGAGAAATATCAACATAACAAATCGGAACGATTTATTTCTATGGGAAATTAAAGAATGCCAAGCGAAAACACTTCAGTGGTTGATTATTACAAAAAAAAATCTTAAAATTGTTAAACATTTTTAAATTTGAAATGCATATATCAACGACAGTTTTCTAATCCAACACACTATTTTTTTAAGAATTTAAAATATGTTAGAATTTCATCTGAAATTTAACATAGTTCTTTTCAACTAGTACCATTACGAATGCAGATGTATGTATCAAGTCAAAAGACTACTTGAAATAAGTTTGAATATCAAATCTACCTATTGTATTAAAGGGTGATTTTTTTGAGGTTAGGATTTTCATGCATTAGTATCTGACAGATCACGCGGGATTTCAGACATGGTGTGAAAGAGAAAGATGCTCAGTATGCTCATTGAATTTTATTACCAAAATCAGTGTTCGGTTCGAAATGTGTTTCGCGCTTTACGTCCGATTTATGGTCTACATAATCGACCAAGTGAGCAAACAATTAATGCGATTGTGACCAAGTTTCGCACTCAGTTTACTTTATTGGACATTAAACCAACCACACGAATGCGTACAGTGCGTACAGAAGAGAATATTGCGTCTGTTTCTGAGAGTGTTGCTGAAGACCGTGAAATGTCGATTCGTCGCCGTTCGCAGCAATTGGGTTTGTGTTATTCGACCACATGGAAGATTTTACGCAAAGATCTTGGTGTAAAACCGTATAAAATACAGCTCGTGCAAGAACTGAAGCCGAACGATCTGCCACAACGTCGAATTTTCAGTGAATGGGCCCTAGAAAAGTTGGCAGAAAATCCGCTTTTTTATCGACAAATTTTGTTCAGCGATGAGGCTCATTTCTGGTTGAATAACTACGTAAATAAGCAAAATTGCCGCATTTGGAGTGAAGAGCAACCAGAAGCCGTTCAAGAACTGCCCATGCATCCCGAAAAATGCACTGTTTGGTATGGTTTGTACGCTGGTGGAATCATTGGACCGTATTTTTTCAAAGATGCTGTTGGACGCAACGTTACGGTGAATGGCGATCGCTATCGTTCAATGCTAACAAACTTTTTGTTGCCAAAAATGGAAGAACTGAACTTGGTTGACATGTGGTTTTAACAAGATGGCGCTACATGCCACACAGCTCGCGATTCTATGGCCATTTTGAGGGAAAACTTCGGAGAACAATTCATCTCAAGGAATGGACTGGTAAGTTGGCCACCAAGATCATGCGATTTGACGCCTTTAGACTATTTTTTGTGGGGCTACGTCAAGTCTAAAGTCTACACAAATAAGCCAGCAACTATTCCAGCTTTGGAAGACAACATTTCCGAAGAAATTCGGGCTATTCCGGCGGAAATGCTCGAAAAAGTTACCCAAAATTGGACTTTCCGAATGGACCACCTAAGACGCAGCCGCAGTCAACATTTAAATGAAATTATCTTCAAAAAGTAAATGTCATGGACCAATCTAACGTTTCAAATAAAGAATCGATGAGATTTTGCAAATTTTATGCGTTTTTTTTTTAAAGTTCTCAAGCTCTTAAAAAATCACCGTTTATAACAATGACAAAAACATTTCAATTAGTAACTAAACGGAAGTTCATTATATCAAAAAATACCTTACCCAAAAAAAAACAACAAGAATTCTGTCACCCGAACATTTTGCTTGTTTTCCCGTTATAAATTTTACATAGTTTGTACTCTTTAGAAATGAATTGAACAAAAACAAATAATTTTCCAGGAAATTCTTTTAAAATGTGAAAACATAAAAACTTATCTAACACCAACTGGAATTATTCATCCTCAAAAACCCCATCTATGTGTCTCCCACTGAAAGTGTTTTTCTTCAACATCAGTTAATTATAACTATGCAATTTTCCTTCAATAGGGTGACCATTTATTATAATTTTCTCTTAAATTTGTATAAACAAATGCTGAAGATTGAAAAGTTTAAAACAAAGTATTGTAGACCTTCAGATAGAATTGTATGATATTTTAACCATTCTGAGCTGGTTTCCTATTTTAAGAACATTAAGTGATAGAATACTAAATGGATAGCTGGCGCTGTTGTTGTGTTATTCATATTTTTATTGTTACTTTTAAACGACTCGACCGGTTAAAGTCATATTCCCCAAAATTTGTCCGAAATATATTATTTTCCCTTTCTTGACCTTTTCTATGTATATATTCCACACAAAGCACATGAAATACAATTGGGAATTTTGTATCGTCATCATATTAAACTAAAGCATCTCTACTGTGTTGATTCTGCTGTTAACATTCTTTAAATATATTTAATATAATGTACATATGTATACATACGTATATATATATATATCTATGTACTCACACAAAAGGCTTATTGTCCTTGGAGTAATCGATGGCCATAAATTGAGGTCGTGATTCTGGTGTTACGATAGGTGACAAATCGATGCTCTTGACAACTTTATTATCCAACGTGTTAATGGCAACAATTTTTGGTGGACACCTTCGGATGGGTTGTTCCAATGTATTGACAATACCAACATCCAAAGCCCAGAGAATGCCCTGTTGAAAAAAATACGAAATTAATTAATAAAAAAAATAAATTCAATACAAACGAGAACATAAAATAAATAAATAAACTTCAGAACTTTCTGCCATTGATTTTGTTACCTGTTTTTGTTTGTTTAAATTTTAAACATTGACAAATTATTTGCATACTCTGTGTTATTGTTGAATGAAAATAAAAACAATAACAAAAACATGTTTTTATATGAGGTTAAAACTAATGTGTACGATGGAAGCAAATCGGATTTCAATTTGCGAAAAAATAATTTTAAACTTTAATTGTTACATGGATATTCATAGCGTAACTTACGCTAACATAACTTTTAGCAAACACTAAGAAATAATGTGCGTTTTTTGAGAGAATTCAAGCTCATCAAGCATTATGTGATGGTGTTCTGGAGTTTTGTTTATGCTTTTCATTCTAATGTTTCATCAATTTTCCATGATGGTTAAATAAGATGAAGTGAGTCAGACATTTTTAATTTCTTAATAAAAGTAAGTAGAAATGAGTAAAAAGATAAGACAACAGTACAAATGGCTTGAAAATAGCCGAATGGTAATCATTACGTGGGATCCATATTTGTTATATTTAACTTCCCATAAGAAGTTATTGTAATCAGTCGAATAGAAAATTTTGACATTTCTCGACGTTTCAAGGTCCCTAGAGTCGAAATAAAAGATTTTTAGAGATAATTCGGTACATGCGTGTGTACGTATTTTTGTTCGCGATTCTTTTTCGTGGTCCATAGGTCAAGAACCAATAGAGATATCGACTTCAAATAAATATTGTTATACAAACAATAATGCAGAAAGATGCAGAAAGGGCTCCCAAGAAAATTGAGTATGTGGTTTTTACCATAGCAATTAAAAAAAATGTGCAAATTTTGGTTTGCCCAAAACATCTCACGAACCAATAATGGTAGCGATTTGAATTAAATTTTATATTATATATTGTAACGTAATACCAAACATATGTTTTTGAAAAAATACAATCAACTGTTTTTTTATAAATAAAAAAACAACTGAAAAAAAAATGTCACCTCGAAAATTTTATTTACGAATAAAAAATGATTTTATCTCCAAAACAATTTTGTGCGACGAAAAATAACGCTTTTAACTTCTGATAAAATTTTGAGAAAAATCGAATTGCCAGTTTTTTATAAAAAAATAAAAACCTAAAGATATTTACTTAACCTTAATTGCATTCACCCAATTTTTATATACAAAAATAAATAAATTTAAGGAAGCTACTAAAATAAGTAAAAAATGATTTTCGATAGAAAAAATAGATTTTGAAATCAAACTTTTTTATTATATGCAAAATATTGTTGGTAACTTTTAAATATTTAAGAAAAATTCAACTCACAAATTTTTTGACAAAACACGGAAACCTACAAGACAAATTGACAGACGGGATGGGAAGTTATCAGTGTGGGTCGCATCCCAGGCTCTTTTTACTATTATAATTAACGGGCATTCAAGGGGTTATTAATACCCCTTACAAGTTAAAAGTTTAAACACAGTCCGAGCTTTAGGAAATGAGAAGGATTAAAGAAGAAAACCGGTGCATATTGGTCTAAAAGTTTTGAATATCAAAAAAGGGTTGGTTAAAGCGTTTCTCATTCTCGATGTGTGGTTAAAAAAGAATCTCTAGACTTGACAGTACGTCCGAAATTATGCTCAAAGTTAAACTGATGTGAGCTCGTGGAAATACGAGTATTACGGCTGAATTGTTTGAGAGTAGTGGACGAATGCAACTGGCTAATTCGACAGAATACTGTTTATAAAAATACCGGTAGGACAACGAAATGCATGAAACAGTGCAACGGTGTTTGAGTGACGTAGTTTTAGGTTATAGTTCTATCACCTATCATTTTCAATTTTTGAATCCTGTCCAAAATACTTAAACTTGCTTTAAGGGCACCCGCCCAAATATGCTTGTTATATCCAAGTTTAGAACGAGTGAAGGCTTTGTAAATAACAACCAAATCTAAAGGGGGGTGACAAATTTCTTCCACCGTAGGAAAAATCATAAGCATCTAGCAGCATTTTAAAATGCACCATATTCAGAAACTTTCGTAGTGTAAATAAAAATCGTTCTTTTGATTTCAGTTTGAAAAGTACTCTTCTGAAAATAAAAGAGTCTCTTTTGATCTGGGATAGAATCGGCTAAGGTTATAATTGCCTGTCATATTTTTGGTTGTCAAATTTAATTCCGCTTGTGTAAGATTATTCCGTCTGGGTAAGATGATTCAACTCAATTCAATTCGATTGAACAATTTCGGATTATAATTGTCACAGTTCATTGTTACTATAGTGAAATTTTAAAATGATTCTTATAAAATATCTAAATAAAAGTATCAAATGGGCTTTGTATAAATAGCATTTTTACTTTTTGTGTATTTTTTTGAATGTCGTTAGCTTTGTCAGTCCCAAGAACATGAAACGTAACTGAAAGAAGACGTTTTTGTAAGCGTCTGGTAGCTCTATTCCGAAACGACACATTTGTAGGTAAATGACTATCACATTTTTGTTGTGGCAGCTTTTTAGGTATTAATTTGACTATCACCTTACATAGATCGAATTCGATTATTTTGACTGTCATTTATCAACAATCGCCATAGCCGATTCCACCTCTGGTTTTTATTATTGATGAGCAAAACTATCCGAAATAATGATCTGTCAGACGTCATTATCTTTTCAATGTCAAATTAACATTATGTAAATAGAAATATAAACTGTAAGTTTATCTGTATGTTTTTTTCTTCCCTTCATATATTTACACTTTTCATTCATGCCAATTCTTCATGACTGCATTCATTCCACTTGTTTTTTGCAAAAAAAAAATCGACTTTAATTGATAGCACTTTTGGCCGTGATCAACCTACCCCCCCATACTTCTCCCTCCACCACTCTAATGAAAATTGAGTCCAACTAGGTGGTGTGAAAAGCTGCGTATATAATTTTATTAAATTTATTAATTGAAAGTTATTCTGTTTATTTGCAAAATATATATCTACATATGTATATGTGATAATTGCATACATCAGTGAAAATTATTCTACTCTCGGTGGATATATAATTGAAAACCCGTTGGCAATATAAATTGCGTAAAATGACACTCTCCGATAAAACGAAAAAGACAAAGTAGGGTAAAATAATTGAAACTAAATTGACCTCAAAGTAATTTAATTATGTTCTTTAGCTTATTAAATAAAAAATTAATAAAAACGTAAGCTTCTTAGAATTTCACCTTGCCTATACACTGCCTTATCATGCTAACCTTTTCGTTAAAGAACCGAACAAAAAAATTGTTTAAATCGAATTTGAATATAGAAAACATAATATACACATATTTATATACCGTCAACAGGAAATTAAATTTTATCTTCTTAAAGAGTAACTTCCGAAATGTATGTCTTATATTATTTTGCCTTAAGTATTTTGTTTTGACATGTTAATGAAATTGACATCGGAAGAGAAAAACGGTAGGTATAGGTTAGGAGAGGTATACAAATAATAAGCTTATGGAGAAGCGGAGGTTACGTTCCATTTAAGACTTAACAACATTATGATGAAGTGTATAAATTTGAATGAAGTGTTTTAAAGCAAGTTACTTTAAGTAGGTACCTAGACCTACCTGAAATTTAAAGGGAATTTTATATACAACACTTACATAGATGTTTTGAGCATCGAGGAAAGAGTATAAATTCATTGTTGTTTAAATAAAGGAAGTACCTTAGGTACCTAAGGTATTATGATGCTTTTAATAGGAATAATTATTATACTATAAAAGTTTTTATTCTGTATGCAAACAAATCTGAAGCTCAAGAAGTTTTAATAAGTCAACTTGATGGAATTTATTTTGTTTATGAGTTTCAGGAGTTTTTCTGGGTGTTTGTTTATAGTTTCACTGGAAATCAAGAAAAGAGGATACAACAATTACCTAAACAAAGCATCGTTGAAGTTATTATTTCAAAAGTCAACACCGAATCAATGTCCTTTTTGTGTTTGGTTTTTAGTCAGACTTAATTGAGTTTAATGATAATGACTGGTAGATGAAATTCAAATACGGGTGCTAGATTTTATATTCTGAATTTCATAAAGCAATAAAAACTGAATTGCAAATAAAATTTATAATTTTAAAACATATATTACTACTTTAGTATGAACCGATCGTATTTGAATAGTAAGTTACTCGTTTGTATGTAATGCAATCAACGAACACATTCTTTTTTAATAATTCAGGCAATGGGTATGTTCAACATCAATTCACTTCAAAATTTTTAGATTTTAATTTTGTTCCTTTCTATTTATGAACAGTATTTCAACGGTCAAACTTAAAATTCTGTTTTTTTTTTTGGGTTCAGAAATTCCTAGTTATTAAAGAACAGTTTCAAAATGTTTATAGCAAGTCTATCAGTATAGTAAAATATTTTATTTTTTCCATAAAACTTTCAGAAATCAGTGTAATTTCGAAGAATTGTGCGCAAATGCTCAAAAAATTGCCAATGAAGAATTTGACTCTTCAGGTAACGTTCAGATCGTGTTCAATATGCTCAAAATTATGATCCCTGTGTAAAAAAAACACCTTTCTAATAATTATAGGTTAAAAACCACAATACTTATTGGATTCTAAAAAAGAACTTTCTTTCTCACTTTGTATAACTGAACTGTTTAATTCCACTACGTATTTATTTTAAATAAATAAATTAGTACTTTTATTTTGAATTGTATCTACATATAGTTTTAACTTCCTGTAGGAAGTTATTGGAGTCAGTCCGATCTTAATAAAAGATTTTTAGAGAGATTTAGTGCGTGTGTACGTACACGTTGAAAAGATTTGTTCGCCACTTTTGTATCTCCAAAATAATTGTATGCAAAACCGTTTTTGACATCTGGTAGTGTTGAGAAAAGTCAAATTGACACTTTTCTTAGAAAAAATTAAAACAATACTAAAACTTATTCAAAATTGATTTTCGGCTTAAATATATTTTTAATAATTTAATATATTAGCTTTAAATGAATTTCAACTAATCAAAAATAATGTTTTCAACATTAAGTAAAATTAAGAGAAAAATCAAATTGACAGTTTTTTAAGAAAAAAATAAAAACCTAAACAAATATTGCTAAAAAGACCTTTTCACTATATGAGAACAGTTATGTACCCCCGAATTTACGAAAGCTGTTATAAATGTTATTAACAAAAAGGGCGACCCAAATCTTGCCGAAAATTTATAGAGGAATCTCCATTTTCAATTTGAATTCATTGAAAAGTTATCACCGCGATACTTTATAATAGGTTAGTTAGGTGGATCGAAAACACACAAAAATTAAGCACCTTCCAAGCTGGCTTTTGTAAAGATTTTTCTACTGTTGATCAAATTTATGCATTGACAAGTATCGTAAGAAATTATCTCGAAAAAAAACAGAAAACTTTACGTAATCTTTGTCGACTTTTAAGCAGCTTTTGATACTATTAACAGACAAGCTTTATTTTACAAACTCTGGAACATGGGTATGCCAAGAAAATTCCTACTATTATACCTGAATTTTCTTTCGACATCTTCAGCTGCTGTATGGGCTGGATTAAAGATATCTAAGTGGTTTGCAACTTCTTCAGGTGTTCCTCAAGGATGCATTTTGTGTCCTATTTTATTTGTCTTTTTTATAGATAATGTTTCATCCATTCTACCTGGAGATGTTGTGTATGCGGGGAATCTACATTTGGAGTCTTTGGAATCTTCTTATAAACATACAAAAAACAAAGGTTATGATTTTTGAAAAACGAATGAGCAGAAGAAGACCAGAGGAAGTTTAGAAGATTGGCAACGACCGCCTCGAAACAGTAAATGAATTTAAATATTTAGGTGTTTTATTAACATACAAATAAACTTCTCAAAACATGTAAAAGACAAATGCAGCGAAGCTAAACTATCACTCAACTTTCTTTTTTTCTTTTTTTCAAAATTCTTTGGAAATATAAACGTTTGCAATGCCACGAAATTCAAAGTATTCAAAGCAACCATCAAGTCATGTATGCTATTTATATGGTAGTCAAGCATTTGATTTTACTCAATTCAAAGAGTTTGAGATAATTCAAAGAAACTTTTTCAAACGAATCTTCAAGTTACCTATGTCAACTCTAACATATGCTATTTATGCAGAATCAGGACTACTCCCAATTTTTATCAAAAGTCTAAAACAAAATGTAGTTTGCTGTATTAAAATCATGGGTAGAAATGATTCAAATTTATATAAACAAATAATGGCTAAAGCACTAAGATCGAATGCATCACCTTTTAAAGAGTGGAAAGAACTGACTAATACATACAACTGCACATTCTTGATTTCAGGACACAACATTTCAAAGTGGCTTGATCAATTTTTACTTCTCACTGGTAAAATAGATGAAAATATTTTTAACCAGCATCTTAGCAAAGCTTCAACGTCCATAGCCAGAATAATTTATCGAAACCTCAACCATCGATTGCATACAAATGTAGGATAATTAAATTTAAATTTTCTTGCCGAAAAAATAAGTCTTGTCTTCAAAGCAAGAGTTGAACTATTGAATTTAAACTTTATCCCACATAGAATAGAATAGATTGTTGATCGGCAAGAAATATGCCATCTATGCAATAGTAGAGAACTAGAAAATGTCCATCATTTCATTGCTGTATGTCCTATTTTGCAGGAAATAAGAAGATTGTTTTTTGAAGAGAGCATAATATCTGTGGAAAGATTATATGGGTTATTAAATGGTGCTGAGGCTTGGTTCAAAGTGTACAAATTCTGTAAGCTCGCCCTTTCATATAAAAATAGTTTCTCACATCATTCGCACCTTGAGTTTGTGCAACGAGTTTATAACTTAATTAATTTTAAAGCTAATATGAAAATAAAGAGTAATAATAATAATAATATTGTTCTTAGAAAAATTCAATCTGTATTTGTTTGCATAAAAATCAAAATTTTGAAGAAATGCTTCTAAAATTGGTAAAAATTGATTTTCGACTAAAAATCTCGTTAACATGAATAGATTTTGAAATCAAACTGTTTCATCACATGCAAAATATTGTTGGTAATTTTTAACTTTGATATAAAAAAAAGCTGATAAGAAATGGTTTTCGACCCAAGTACTGGGAGAACAAAGAAAGATATTGGCTTTAGTTTATTTATCTCAAGCAAAATTTTGTTGTAAATAGTTTGTTAGAGTTTCAAACAAGTCAAATCGGCAGACGGAATGGGAAGTTATCAGTGTGATTCCATCTCCAGCCTCCTCTTTTTCTGCACCAGAAACAATAATTTGTACTTGCAACCAAATAAAGGAGCAATCGTTAAATATTTAAAGGGACAACATTTCAAAAATAATAATTGTTCCTAAAATAATTAAAATGCTCACTTTCTAAACAACAAAAGTAAACATTCTCCTTGATTTCTTTAATAATTCGGAGATTTATTTGCAATTTTTTCTTATACCATACATCAATCAACTTATCTCAACTCCTTTTACTTTCAAAAATTAATGAAATATTTCTACGCAATGAGACATTGAAGCTTCGATTAAAATATTCAGTCATTTTCAGTTCAAAAACAACTAATTTCTTGTAGTCAAAATCTGTAATGTAATAAAATAAATAAAGACATAATTTCAATGATGATCTGCGCCGCAAATAATATTTAAAAATATAATTGCATCATCCAAAAATTGCATGTTAAACATTTTATACTTATCAAACGCCTATAATATTTACGATTTTGTTTACATTTTGGCACATTGCTTGCACTACATCAACGAACCAATTATCCCCCCTCAAAAAAAAATAAATACCTATAACCTACTCTCAAGTCATAAACTACAAAACCTCCTTTGCAAATCATTAATATTTCCACACAAATTGTTATACCTCTCTCACTTATAAATATGCAATAAATTTATGCCATAAAATCGATTCAATCTGACAGTTTGATTGTTTCAAATTGTATTTTCAACCGCAAAATATAATTTTATTTCGAATTGACAGATGATTATAGTTCATAGCTCCTTGGATGTGCCCGACCGCGTTCCGCTCGCACATCAACATCAGCAAGAGGTATAATATCTGACATTTTTATTACACCATCTCATCAGGTCTTTCAGGCGCCCAATCTAATATGCAATATCATCAGGAGGAAAAGTGTTTATTTAAGAAATAATAAAACAAAATATGTAGGCATCCGAATATAGTGTGGGGTAATTCAACGTAATGATGCACCAAAGCTTTAAGAAAGACGTAACTTAAAGATGATAATGACATTTTGTGTATAATTTAAAAGCGTAGGTTTTGTTTCTTAGAAATGATCCAATAACTTGGCGTATACAATGTGGAAAGGTCATTAGTAAAAATTTA
Source organism: Eupeodes corollae (assembly GCF_945859685.1). Classification (NCBI taxonomy): domain Eukaryota; kingdom Metazoa; phylum Arthropoda; class Insecta; order Diptera; family Syrphidae; genus Eupeodes; species Eupeodes corollae. The sequence continues at coordinate 112,785,555 of NC_079148.1, forward strand.
TTATTTTTTTCTTTGGCTTAAATGATAAGTTTTTTTGCACTAATGAAATAATTCACACTTCAAGGCAACAAGTCATGGGTTTCGTAAAGCTGACGTAAGATTTAATGCCATTTGTGTAGAAATTTGATGAGAACTCGACAAGGCTCAAGAAAATGACAGCTGATATTTAAACTTTAAAAAATTGGATTATAGTCCTTAAAAGAAAGTTCCAAGCACCTTTAATTATTCATGGTACCTAAATTCTTAATAAAATTTCGTTAATTTTGAAGATATAAGAAGATAATTCTAAAACGAAGGTAGATTGGATCAAAGGCTGATGTTAAAGACACTGATTGTATAAATTTGGAAAACGCTAAAAATAAGCCCAAAATCCAAATGATCATGTTTTTTTTCAGCAGTTAAAAAGATTGATTTTCTAAATAAATTAAATGAAATTAACATAAAATTAAACTCATAATCGTTTTGAGTTTTCTTAAACGAAAATTTTCATGTTTTCCACAAAGTATGGAATTAGAATTTGAAGATATAATATCACAAAATAATCTTGTAAACTCTTTACTAAGTTCTTCCAAACATCGCTTAATAGCAATGAAATTTCAAATATAAATGAATAGTTTTCCATAACTGATTTTCACTGAAATTATTTTTTCGTAAAGGAGGATCTAGAGAGTTTGTCTTATATTAACAAAACAGGGACGATTTAATATCTCCCTTGTTATTATCGAACTATGTGTGTAAATTCCTTGAGTTATGTGATCTCGAATTTTTAACAAATTTATAGAAAAGGGAGTTTTTCTTGATGAATGGAAAATATCTTTTATCGTTCCACTTTTCAAAAAGGGATTTAAGCATTTGGTCAGTAATTACAGGCCTATCTCAAAACATTCTGTTTTACCAAAACTGCTTGAAAAAATCATAACTCAAAAGCTTTATTTTTCACTCTCTACTTCTTTGTCTTCGTGTCAACATGGGTTTTTAAAGGGTAAATCGACTAGCATAAATTCTAGCTTTTTACCAACTTTTGCTGCAACCAAATAGAAAATGGAAAGCAAGTTGAGATTTTGTACACAGATTTTATTAAAGCGTTCGACTTTGTCCCATTATTGTTTAATTTCTTATAGAAGTTAAATAAACTAGGTTTTAATTTATCATCTTTAAAATAGCTGAGATCATATTAAACAGGTAGAAAACAAATTGTTAAAACTGAAAACTGTCTATCGAGCCTTATTAATGTGATCTCAGGTCTCCCACAAGGAAGTCACTTGGGACCACTTTTATTTATCATTTTCTTCTTCATCTTTCATGAAACTTTGTAGTTGTTTAATGTACGCTGATGACGATGTCAAAGTGTTTTTTTTCCAATTTCTTCGATTGAGGATAATTTTTTGATACAGAAAAACATAAACAATTTTTTAAATTAGTGTAATTATAATCATTTTCAACTCAACAACGCAAAATATTAAATTTTAAGTATAACTCAATCCACGTCAGTCATAAATGTTGATTATTGTTTTAATGGTTATAAAATATTTAGAATGGATCCTATCAAAGATCTAGGAGTTTATATCGATTTAAGAATTGATTTTTGGTCACACTTTGATTATGTTGTTTCTAGGGGAAATTCTTTAAAACGATTTGTACTAAAAACTTAAAGATTTTACTTACATATGTCACTAGTTCTACCAATTTTGGAATATTGTTATTGCATAAATCGGATTGAAAAAGTTCAAAAGCGGTTTACAAGTTTTGCTTTATTTTTTTTTTAAATATTTCAATGAAATGTGCATTAATATTGATGTTTCTATTAATAGAGATGTCTTCAAAAAGTTGTTAAGTCAATGTATTTGATTAAATTAAAATATATCTATGGTTATAATTATAAGGTATTTTTTTTCATCTAATATATACAATTCGCCTGTCACAGTGTTAGTTGCCATACTCCTCCGAAAAAGTTTAACTAATTTCAATGAAATTTTGCATATAAATACATTAGGTGGTCTGAGAAAACGTTTGTATTTATTTTTTATATTCCTAAGTGCTATGGTTTAATTGCATCAACCTCGTACCCGGTGCAACGATCTTACGATAGTATTCAGTGACGCTATGTACAATGAAGCATTGATTGAGGATCTTTCCATTATCATTTCCAATTTAGCACTCAGTCATTTCGGCATGCACCCACCAAATCAAAATGCATCTGATTTAATAGATACTGATTTGAATCGTGAACTAAAATACAATACTGTAGAAATGGCAGCGATTGTTTTTCGAATTGTCACACTATTGAATGAAGAATTAGAACCATTTTTGACCACATCATGTTCGCAGTCTCGGCAGGGAAATGTGGATTATTTTTGTTTAGAGGCACCAGGTGGAACTGGCAAAACGTTCCTTATTTCTCTAATTCTAGCTAAAATGCGATCATTTCTCATTGGCTGTTGCATCTTCTGGCAATGCAGCAACTTTATTGAATGGAGGCAGAACAGCTTATTCAGTATTTAATCATAGTCACTGTGACGTAATTTTGAAAAAGTAGAACTAAAAGTAAATTATGCGTTTTCAAATGCTTCAAAATCCATCCGCTAAACAATTTCCAACACAACTGTTAGATATAGGCGACGGAAAAGTTACTACAGATAAAACTGGATGCATAAAATTACCGGTCGATTTCAGCAAAATCCAGCAAAAAATGTGTATGTCAAGGAATTAAGCCTCAAGATACAACATTTCTTACCAGCACACTTGGTGTAATACAAATCTATTGATACAGTTTGTGATACTACCGAAGCTGTAAATTATCCAACTGAGTTTTTGAACTCATTGGATTTACCAAGCCACCGAATAATTTACAACTGAAGGTTGGATCTCCGGTAATTTTGGTTCGTAATTTGAACCCACTACGGTTGTGTAACGGCAACATTTAATAAAAAATGCTATCAAATCCATAATTCTAAATGGCAAATTTTGAGGTGAAAATATACTATTACCGCGAATCCCTATTATACCTACAGATGTGCCAATTCAATTCAAACGCCTTCAATTTCCAATCAGATTTTCATTTGCAATGAATATCAATAAGTTTTAAGGCCAAATGATGCCAATCTGTGGCTTAGATTTGAGCACTTTATGTTTTTCACACGGACAATTCTACGTGGCGTGCTCTCGAGTGGCCAAACCATCCAGTTTCTTTGTATTTGCGAGAGATAGAATCACAAAAAATATTGTGCACTCAGGATTGACATTGTTTTTTGTCGTATAGTCATAATTAGCGATATGTACGTCTATATTTTTAAGGAATTAATTTTAAAAAATTAAAAAGAAGTGGGATGCGACCCACACTGATAACTTCCCATTCCGTCTGTCGATTTGTCTTGCTTAAAAGTTTGTCTATATGTACTCGTATCAATTTTTACCAAATTTGCGTACTATTTTTTGTAGATTTTATTTTTTAAGAAAACGGACTGTTGGATTTTTATATAAAAATTACTAAATATCGAAACAATTTTTTTTCTGTGAAATAAAATAAGTTTGAAGCCAATATTTTTAATTTTTGAAAAGCTATTTGAGTAGAAAGTGAATTTTTACCAAGATTTAGTTTTGTTTTTTTTTAGAGTTTTATTTTTTGTAAAAAAAAACTGTCGATTCGAATTTTTTAAAAATTTTACCAAAAACAAAACAAAACAAAAACAATATTTCTTATAAGATAAAATTAGTTTGAATCCAATATTTAACATTTTTAAAGAGATATTTGAGTCGAAAATCAATTTTTACCAACTTTTATACATTTTTTTTAGGTTTTTATTTTTTGTAAAAAAAACTGTCAATTCGATTTTTCTCAAAATTTGCCTTAATGTTGAAAACAATATTTTTTATAAGAAAAAATTAGTTTGAAGCTATTATCTCAAAGATTTTAAAAGATATTTGAGTCGAAAATCATTTTTTACCAACTTTTGTTAATTTTTTGTTCGGTTTTAAAGTTTTTGTAAAAAATAACTGTATATTCGATTTTTTTCAAACTTGAACTGAATGTTGACAACAAGATTTTTTGAAAGAGTAAAGTAAATTTAAGCCAATATCTCAAAGTTTTGAAAAGATATTTGAGTCGAAAATCAATTTTTACCAACTTTTCAAAAATTTTTTTTTTCAGTTTTATTGATTTATAAAAAAAAACCGTTATATTGTTTTTTTTTTCAAAAAATATACCTGTTTGGTATCACGTTACAATATAATATATAAAATTTAATTCAAGTCTCTAGCGTCTTTGGTTCGTAAGATATTTAGGGTTAACCAAAATTTTCACCTTTTTTTCAAACAGCTATGGTAAAAAAACCACCCACGCAATTTTCTTGACAGCCGCTATGGACGACGAAAAAAACGTCGCGAACGTACGAACGTACGTACACACGCACGCACAGACATCTTTCTAAAAATCTTTTATTTCGACTATAGGGACCTTGAAACGTCGAGAAATGTCAAAATTTTCAATTTGACAAATTGGACCCATTACAATAACTACCTATGGGAAGTTAAAAAAACTGTTTGGTGATTTGTATTTTTATATTTTGTCACCGTTTGCAGTGCTCTATATCTTTCCGAGATCTCTAACCAATTAATACAATAAATAAATGAATATAAACAAATTTCAACATCGAACACAATTGCCAACAAAAAATGTATAATTCTCCATTTTCTATTTATTTCGAACTGTCAGCTGTTAAACTTTTTTTATATTTGCATCTTGTATGATTAGATTAGAAAAGACACTGGTTGTCCCAATGTCAAAATGAAACATAATTGCCAAGAACAACAAAACTTACAATTCTCCATTTTTCCTAACTTAGAACTGTCAGCTGTCAAACTTTATTGTTTCCTTTTATACTTACATCTCGCATAATTATTTTAGTGATAACTTTTCCTTAAAAAAATGTGCACATATTTTGTGTATTTAAATTTAACTTAATTGGACTTCAATATTGATCAAAAAAGTAACTCTTACCTAATGTTACCCATGCGAATACTCTTGCGTTTGTTAAAGGCATAGCATAAAATACACAATTCATAAAACGTCAGGCAATGAATCATGTTTGGAGATGTTTTTCATTTTTTCACTCAAATTGGTTTCGTTTTTTGGTCAACTTTCTGACCGGAAATTTATTACTTCCTGTTCTTTTTTTTTATGTAATGAAAAAATTATTCCTATTTGTTTCGCATAAAAGAAATAAAAAAAAATATTTTGTTTTTCTGTTCTATTTTCAAATAGAAAAATAAATAACTGTAGTCATACGTCTATGAATAAGTAACACTTCAAAAAATACAGGTATTCAATGAATTGAATGTTTTACAGAAATTCGAAATAACCAATTGCTATGAAATGTATGAACATTTATCTCAAAACCAATCATTTTGAAAAATATGCAGTAACGTGAAAAAGATAGAGTATTTTCACACATAAATGCGCCTTTAGATATTGAAAAGTGATTTATTACAAGGGATATTTGTATTGAAAAATGTTCATATAGAGAATTTCAGCTCACAGAAGTTTTTGAACACTCTTTTTTAATTTTTTTCAACACTCAGTAGAAACTAAATATCCATGGGTAAAGAACGGCTAAAAACAAGGTTTTGATGCTGACAAAACTAAAGTTGTTTCTTTAACTATATGTTATCCAGGTCTAAGTTGCGTTTAATTTATCTTGTATCCTAAGTCTTAATTTGAAATCAGCACCGAAAATTACCTCGTTTTTTTTCAAACGCTTACAATTCACGATTTTTTAAAACCTCATACTAGTGACTGAAATAAAGACTCAGAAATAAAGACTTATGACGATTTACCGAAAAAAAGTCAAATACTAAACGGTTTAAACTGCACCAAGAAGAACTTTTTGTGTCTTCATTTACCTCAGCCCGAAAAAGACCGTGTTATAGATTTATTATGATTTTCAAAGAGTTATATTTTAAAAACTTGTCCTAATGGAGAGATTATAAGACCGTTCATTCAGTGATATGGAATCATAGTGAATAACCATTATTTGACAAGTTAAATAAACGCTATTACTAAAAATGGAACGTTTCACGCTTCACAAAAACAATTCACAGTTTTTGAAGGAAAGTTTCCTGACTGCGTTATTCCTCGAAAAGGTAATTATAATTTTAAAGGTTTATGCCAAAGGTCCACAATCGTTCCAAGACGTTAAATTTGGGATTCCTTAAGTGAGTTATAAAGTCGCAAATGTGCGAATTAGTCTTGGAGAGCTTCATAAAATGAGTATGTTGCTGCAACAATAGAAATGGTGGCCATTTGACTGATATCGTTTTTGATTGATAATGACGTACCCTCTTTAAGTGAAAAGAGGCTGGCATGCGACCTAAGCTGATTAAGCTGATAACTTCCCATCCTGTATGTCGTCTTCCTTAAAAGGTTTGTAGGTTTTGTTAAAAAAAAGTTGTCAGTTGAATTATTCTAAAAGATTTAAAAATTACAAACAATATTTTGCATTTGATGAAATAGTTTGATCTCAAAATCTATTTTTGTAAAAGAGATTTTTAGTTGAAAAACGATGTTAAATAATTTTTAGTAGCATGACTGAATGTTGAAAACAATATTTTCTGTGATACAAAATTATTTTATAGTCAATACTTTTAAGTTTTGAAAAGATATTTAGGTCGAAAGTAATTTTTTACCAAGTCTTAGTACTGTTTTTTTTTTTAGGTTATTGTTTTTTTTTTAAGAAAACTGTCAATTCGATTTTTCTCGAAATTTTATTGGATGTTGATAACAGTATTTCTTATAAGACAAAATAAGTTTGAAGCCATAAATTCAAACTTTTGAAAAATTTTTGAGTCGAAAGTCAATTTTTACCAACTTTTAGTAAAGTTTTTTTTATGTTTCTATTTTTTGTATAGAAAAAATTGTCCCATGTCAATTGGATTTTTCTGAAAATTTAACCAGATGTCAAATCCGTTATTCTTTATTGCAGACAAATATTTTGAAGATAAATCACTTTTTGTTCGTAAAATATTCGAGGTGAAAAATATTTTTTTAGGTATTTTGATTTATATAAACGTCGAGAAATGTCAACATTTTCAATTCGACAAATCGGTACGATTACAATAACTTCCTATGAAAAGTTAATAAGCATCCATGTTGATTTCTCTTTAAAATAAAATCCTATTTAAAAAAGCCCCGAATTTATTTATTAGAACTTTAACTTTATGAGTTGATATGCTAAATTCAGTGACCTAAAATTAGTCAACTTTCTTAAAACCACAAGGCAGTCAAGCAGTTCTTACAGTTAAAAGAGTAAGCATCTATGTGCTACTAAAATTCTTAGACAGACTTACTTACTAATATTCGTACTCTCGCTCGTTTTAGTTTGAGATTTATATTTTACCTAAAAAGCTTACCTGTGCCTTTTAATAAAACCTTTAAATCTGACGAAAAAGAAAAGATTAATTGACTACACAATCCATAGGCCTACAAACAAACCTGATAATACCTTTTAATGGTAAATATCATTTAAAACCTATATAGCTACAGATTTCGAAGTTCCAAAGTCTGTTTAATAAGTCTGTAAAAAGTTCTCAAATTGAGATTTCTGTTTTTTTTTCGTGTTGTATTTATTTATTTTCCATCGATTTTTTCCAAGAAAGTTTTTATAAAGGTTAAGGTTTTATTAAGCATTTAGGTGCAAATTTCAGAAACTCAAAATGCTAATTTCATGAGATATATTTTGTATAGACTTTCTCCTAAAGGCATAGAAATACATAAAACCCTCTATAACATCCCCCATACGTCATGATACACATTTACTTTCCAAAGAGCTAACAAAAAAAAATAAAAGAACATGAAGCTCTATTTTCTATCAGTCATGTAATCCTCACATGGATATTGGGTATGTTTAAATGAACTCGATTAAACTTTATGCAAAGTTGAATTGTGTTTTGTGTTCTGTTGTGTTATGCCTGATGGAGTTCATCGAGCTATGTTAACATGATTCTTAGTAAATATTTCTATGCACTTTGGTCTAACAGCATCATTACATTATCATAATGATTACTAGGAGTCCTTGGCATCTCGAATCTACATAACATAGGTTCTTTGTCCAGTTATATCATAGTAATAGAATAATGATTTTATATTGCTCTTTGGTTTTCTATGACGCGCCCAGTTCATCATGCTAAAACAGGGTATACACCTCACAAAGACTCGAGATTATAATCCACACAATCTATATAATATCCTGACGCGACATCTAAATGATTTACGAGCAAATGAATGAATCCTGGGATATTTGTGATGACTAAAAAAGTCACGCTATTTTGTAAGATACTTGTATTTTATACATCGAGGTTTCCAAAGGACAATGTTCCTAAGGGCAATGTACCTAAAAATGTACATTAAACTTTCTATCCGCTCACTGAATGCACGATTTCTTGAAAATAATAAACTTAATTTCTATCCTTTTGTGTTTAAAACAAGAATATGTAATAAACTTCGAAGAAAATCCCTTAAATTGCCCAAAACCTTCCTAAACAAAAATATTATGTTGTTATGGTTTTGGCTTAAACGATATATGCAAATCCGTATTTGTTGAGATGATGCTAGGGGGCTTATTAACATATACTCGTACATATGTACATAGGTACTGTGCGTTGGTTTTTCGCGTGAATTTCTTTGAAAAATATTTTTGATGCTATTTGTAGATTTTAGCCTCATTCCACACAATTTGAATACACAACAGTCTACGACGACGACGATGTCTGTTATGGTAGTAGCGATGATTTTAAGATGGTGGTTTAAAATTGACGATGTAAGGTTGCTTTGCTTAAAACACAATTCGATTCTTATATGAGGATTGGAAAGAAATAACAAATATGAATAAGGTTCCTTGTGTTAATCGATTCCTTGTCAGCTTTCCTTTTACTAGATGTATCTATGTATAAAATCTCGTTTTCATTTTTCCTGCACAAAAAGATTGAAGTTCAATTTAAATCTACTATCGAAAAGGTTATACAAACCCATGTAGTTTCTCGATGACCTATGATAGAACTATGCATTTAAATGTTGCATCTATGGAATAAGGATAACGCAGTTCCTATTCCTTTTTCAAATTCATTGACATGATAAACGTCACACGTGATAACTTCATCTTTATGCTATTTTTCAGTTCAAACATTGATCAACTTCTCTTCCTTTTTCTTTAATACAGAGAAGTAGGTGGAGAAGTTGATTGAAAGGATTCTTTTTCAAACTGGAAAAAACATCCAAAGAATTTTTAAATATTTCAATCGAAACCAAGGAACCAAGAGAAAAATAGAAAGAAATTAAGATTTCCATTTTTGGAAGGCACACGAAAGTGTGAATAGACGAGAACTGAAAAAGCGCAATTCTTAGAAAAACAACTCTAATACAATTTTTGATATCTATTCACGAAATAAGCTTCATAAAATTTCACCCTAAATGCGGCTGCGGCGGGGTGGCGTCTGATGGTTACTTAGTTAAAGCTTAACAAAACTGAATATCCTTGGGTTAAAAACATATGTAGGTGGATTTTGCACGTGGATGGAAAAAAGTTAGAAAAACAAATTCCTGGGAAAATCCACTTTCAAAAATAATTCTCACCGCAGAAAACACGAATTTTGTTAGTTCGTGTGCGAACGATTATATAATTACTTGAAGCCGTATTAATTTCGATGGGAAGAAAAGGCGTTAAGTAATAAGATTACGTTCTAAATTTAAATATAGACGACGACGCGACGTGACGTATGAAAAATCAACAATTCTCGTGGAATTTTACTTTTTTTTAAGCGTTTATTGGATTTATTTCTTCAGATTTAATGTTGTACGGTTAATATAAACTATTATAATAAAAAAAGAGGATGGGATGCGACCCACACTGATAACTTCCCATCCCGTCTGTCGATTTGTCTTGTTTAAAAGTTTGTCTATGTATATGTACTAGTATCAATTTTAACCAAATTTGCGTACTATTTTTTGTAGATTTAATTTTTTTATGAAAAAACGGATTGTTGGATTTTTATATAAAAATAACTGAATATCTAAAACAATATTTTCTGTGAAATAAAATAAGTTTGAAGCCAATATTTTTAATTTTTGAAAAGTTATTTGAGTAGAAAGTAAATTTTTACCAAGTTTTAGTAATTTTTTTTTTAAAGATTTATTTTTTGTAAAAAAAATTGTCAATTCGATTTTTTTCAATTTTTTTATCGAATGTTTATGTTATAATGTTATGAAAATTAGTTTGAAGCCCATATCTACAATTCTTGAAAAGATATTTGAGTCGAAAATCAATTTTTACCAACTTTTATACATTTTTTTTAGGTTTTTATTTTTTGTAAAAAAACTGTCAATTCGATTTTTCTCAAAATGTTACTGATGTTGAAAACAATATTTTTTGAAAGATAAAAGTAAATTTAAGCAAATATCTCAAAGTTTTGAAAAGATATTTGAGTCGAAAATCAATGTTTACCAACTCTTATTTATTTTTTTTTTAGATTTTTGTTTTTTGTAGAAAAAAAACTGTCAACATTTTTCAGAATGTTGACAACAATATTTCTTATAAGATAAAATAAGATTGAAGCCTTAATTTCAAGTTTTTGAAAAGATATTTGAATCGATATTCAATTTTTACCAACTTTGAGTAATGTTTTTTTAAGATTTTTATTTTTTATAAAAAAAATTGTCAATTCGATTTTTCTCAAAATTTTATCAGATGTCAAAAACATTATTTTTCGTTGCACAAAACTGTTTTGGAGATGAAATCATATCTAAGTCGTAAAATTTTGGAGGTGACTTTTCAGTTTTTTTGATTTATAAAAAAAACATTAAATGGATTTTTTCAAAAAATATTTTTCTTTGATATCACGTTACAATGTATTATATACAATTTAATTCAAGTCTCTAGCGTTTTTGGTTCGTAACGTATTTAGGGTTAACCAAAATTTGCACCTTTTTTTCAAACTGCTTAGGTAAAAAAAACACCCACGCAATTTTTTTGAGAGCCCTTTCTGCATCTTTCTGCCTAATTATCTGTACAACAAAATTTATTTGAAATCAATATCTCTTCTGGTTCTTGAGCTATGGACCACGAAAAAAACTTCGCGAACGTACGTACGCACACACGCACGCACAGACATCTTTCTAAAAATCTTTTATTGCGACTCTAGGGACCTTGAAACGTCGAGAAATGTCAAAATTTTCAATTTGACAAATCGGACCTATTACAATAACTTCCTATGGGAAGTTAAAAAAGGTTTGCCAATAGGCAAGGGCGGATCCAGACTTTTAATCAGGGAGCTCACACTCTTAACATATATGAAGTTGAGCTTTTACTCACCACTTAAAAATGAGGCTGACAAAATTTTAATTATTTTGATCTTAAAGGAGTTAACAAAACTTAAAAGTTGTAAAGACAAAATTTTGTTTTGTTAGGAGTTAACAAAACTTTAAAATTGTAAAGACAAAATTTTGTTCAGTTCTTAAATTTAAGTTTATATTTAAATTTAAGTGCATAATTTCTTTTAAAAATAAATAAAATACAAATTGAGGCAAACAAACCAGTTGGGAAGAAACTTTTGTGTGGCACTCACAAATTAAACGTTTCAGAATCTCTTTTCACTTCAAATTCCAAGATATTCGAAGCCTTTATGTCAATAGATATGAAACGTTCATTATATTTTTCCATTAGCCATTAGTTTAACGAAAATGTCACTTTTGCTGTTTTTGGGAAATTAAATAAAATGCACGACTTTGTACCTAGAAATTTCTAATATCTTCCAAAAATTCTTTTTTAAAGATATTTATTATATTGTTAGATTCAAAAATTTATCTGGAAAATAAGTTTTTCTTAAAAATTTAAATGTCATTTCATTTCTCAAATAACTAGATTAATTATTTCTCAAATAACTAGATTTTTCGAATTTTCGTATTAAAATAATGGAAAAAAGATTTTTTTCGACTTTTCTACCAGCGTTATGTCATGTTTGATTAAAAGCTCGAGTTCCAAATTTTTTAAGAATTTCGAATTTTTGAGACGTAATTAAAGTTAAGGTTAAGGATTTAAAGGAAACTTATTATCACTTTGACGATCTCTTATATTCAAGGTTTCTTTTTAGGAACCTGAATATTTGCTCTTTTTCTTAGAAACAAATTTTATGAAAATAATTTAAAGCATTACTAAAGTTTTTCAAAATTCTTAATTGAGTGAAACAAGAATTTTAGTTGTTTTTGACAGCAAACCGCTTTTTGGAAAATGTCGTAAAATTACTAAATTATACAACTTAACTGCATAAGTTTTTTGGCTTATACGACCCCCCCTTGGATCGTGCATTGGTCAAAAGTTGATGAATTTGTATTGCGTTATTGGAAAAGAGCTGAATTTCCGATTCATATTATGTTTTTGGTCCAGTCCTCTATGGAAAGTAGTACTTTTGACAAACAAAGTTCAAAGAAGTAAAATATAAATTTTGTTTTCATATATAAAAATAAAAAATTAAAAATATAAAGGCAGTCAAATCCATTAATGCAATATGCTAGTTTTGAATGCAAGGAAGTTCTTATAGGAAAATTTAAAAACAAATTATCTCCTAGGGGGGGTCATGACTCCTACGATCCCCACTTTGGATCCACCATTGCCAATAGGTGGATAGGAAAGCTAAGGAATTCTTAATTTTTTACAATTAAAATACTGTAAACATTTTAATTTCAATTCTTGAATGGAAATCTAACTATCTGCATTTAATTTAACTTGTTAAATGAAACCGTTGAAACACAAACTCTGAACGCATCCCAAAACTCAAAATCGTTTTCTTTCCAATCATCTCTTAGACCAATTACTTTTTTTGTTTAATTCTAGACATTATATTTTTTGAAATCAAAACTTATATCTGTCATCATTTAAAATCTGTTTTGTGCCTAACTTATTAAGTTTATTTCGATGTTTGAAAGACGATAATTTTTAGCTTGAAAGTAATATTAAAATATCTGCATTGTCAATTTTATAATTTTGACATTTCTCCACTTTTCAGGGTCCGTAAACATCCTTTATCTCTGACTTTATCACAAAAAAGTGTAGAAATATAGTCCTCAAATAAATTTTATTTAATAAATTCTCGCAATAAGCTCCAGATGTGCAGAATAGTCTTTCAAATAAATTCATGGTTGGTTAATAGCAATTTTAAAAAAGAGGCTGATAACTTCCCATCCTGTCTGTCGATTTGTCTTGCTTGTTTGTAGGTTTTCGTGTTGGATAAAAAAAGTTGTCAGTTGAATTGTTCTTCAAAATTTTAAAATTACCAACAATATTTTTCATATAAAGAAATAGTTTAGTTTGAAAATCTAGTTTTGTTAAATAGATTTTTAGTCGAAAACAAATTTTTACGAATTTTTAGTGGCATTTCTTAAATTTGTACAAATTGGATGAATTAAATTAATTTGAGAGATATCAAGAACCGATCATCAATTTTTAATAAATTTGCGACTGTTTTTGTAGATTTTATTTAAAAAAAACTACTAAGTATAGAAAACAAGTTTGAAGACAATATTTTTAATTTTTGAAAGGCTATTTGAGTCGAAAGTAAATTTTTAACAAGTTTTAGTATTAGATTTTTATTTTCTGTAAAAAAAACTCTCAATTAGATTTTTCTCAAAAATGTACTGAATGTTGACAACAATATGTTTTAATAGTTAAAAGTAGTTTAAAGCCAATATTTAAAAGTTTTGAAAAGATTTTTGAGACGAAAATCAAGTTTTACCAACTTTAGTAATTTTTTTTTTAAGTTTTTATTTTTTCGAATGTTAAAAATAATATTTCTTGTAAGCTTAAATTAGTTCCAAGCCATAATTATAAATTTTTGAAAAGATATTTGTGTCAAAAATCAATTTTTACGAACTTTTGTTAAATTTTCTTTTAAGTTTTTATTTATTTAAAAAAAAACTGTTAATTCGATTTTTCTAAAAAAATTTCCGAAAGTCGATTTTTCTCAAAATGTTACCGAATGTTGAAAACAATATTTCTTATAAGCGAAAATTAATTGGAAGCCATTATCTTAATTTTTATTTTATTTTTTTAAAAGTAGATTAAAGCCAATATCTCAAATTTTTGAAAAATCAATTTTTACCAACTTTTGTTAAATTTTCTCTTAAGTTTTTATTTTTTGTAAACAAAACTATCAATTAAAAATCTAAACATTTTTAAAAACTTTTTTTCGTTTCAGAAAATTGTTTTGGAGATGAAATCATTTTTTATTCGTAAAATGTTCGAGGTAAGAAATTTTGTTCCAGTTTTTTCAATTTAAAAAAACCGTTATTTGGATTTTTTCAAAAACTAAACGGGTTTGGTATCACGTTACAATATATTATATAAAATTTAATTCACGTCTCTAGCATTTTTAGTTCGTTAGATATTTAGGGTGAACCAAAATGTTCACCTTTTTTCAAACTGCTACGGTAAAAAGAACCATACACTCAATTTTCTTGAGAGCACATTCTGCATCTTTCTGCACTTATATCTTTATAACAAAATTTATTTGAAGTCGATATCTCTTCTGGTTCTTGAGCTATGGACGACGAAAAAACGCCGCGAACGTATGGACATACGAATGTACGTACGTACACACACACGCACATACATACATCTTTCTAAAAACCTCTTATTTCGACTCTAGGGATTTTGAAACGTCGGGAAATTCCAAAATTTTCAATTTGACAGATCATACCCATTAAAATAACTTCCTATGGAAAGTTAAAAAAGTATTACTAAAAGTTTTCTTTTCAAAAATTTAAAATATTGGCTTTACTCTTATTTTATCTCACAGACATTTCGACTTTCAACATTCAGTAACATTTTTCTAAAAATTCAAGTCAGTTTTTTCATACAAAGTTAAAATCCTCAAAAAATAGTACGCAAATACTACTAAAATTGGTAAAAATTGGTTAACGACTTAAAATCTCATTAACAAAAATAAGTTTTTATAAACAAACTATTTCATCATATGCAAAATGTTGTTTGTTATTTTTAAATTTAAAATTACAATTTAACCTACGAAAACCTACAAACCTTTTAAACAAGACAAATCTACAGACGGAGTGGGAAGTTATCAGTGTGGGTCGCATCCCAGCAACTTTTTTAATTGTTATAGTTGACAAAATATTACTCAGAGATATGTACGTCTAGAACATATTGTTTCAAAAATCTGAACATGTGATTTAAGGTTTATTAAGACAGCAAATAATATGTGTCAACTTAAACCAAGCGTAGACATAAACAGCCCATCAAGTACAAATAAGTTTAATATTTTTGCAAATAGGTTTAATCCAATTTAAAACTAAATGGATATAGTTCTTATAGTTTGATATCATATTTGCACTTCATTAAAGTTCATTTACAATTGGGAATCACAAATTAATACAAAAAAAATAAACTTACATTGTGATCAACAAAAATATCCACAACCGATTGCAACGCTGCACAATTGCCTTCCTCTTGAATGGCCCAGCATGGATACGGCGCTATTGGTGGCAAACATTCACCCTTCTTCAAATCAACCTTACCCAAGGTAAATGGTACACCTTGTTTGTAGCGTGGCAATGCCACAAACGCTGTATCCCCCAATATTTGCGTCCGGGTTGCAATAACATTTCTCGGGACATATCGACCCGTCTGAATGTAAATATTTTTCGTCGATGAACATGGCCACAAAAGATTATTACCACCCAATTGAAATGTCAATTCGGCCAGTGAACACTTCGAGTAAGTCAAAGTACTCTGAAGGATAACAACCAAAGCAAATAGGCCCGCCTGAAAAACTGATATCCGACTGTTCGACATGATTTGGAAACTATAATATAAAACTTAACTTTCAAAGCGCACTTCTTTAAGTTTTTTGTATAGAACGACTAACCGTTCTTTTGGTTAGCTAACACTCTTTTATAAAATTAATTGTTATTGAATCTTTTTAATCATCTTCTTTATTTTTTTGTTACGGTTGCATCACGATCAAAATTGGCTTCAATTAATTTAGTATCGTGACATTTGGAAATATTTGGGCATGAGTACAAAACATCTCGCGAATATGCAAGAACATTGACATTGCCAGAAGGTCAAGTTTCACACGTCACATTCACATTTCACATTTTAGCGTGTCTTTTCGATGATTTGGAATCATTTCTGCAGTTCGAGCAGTTTTTCGCCGGTAGCTGCATTGTTGATGTTGAATAGTTTCGTCATCGTTATTGTTGTTGTTGTTTTGCTTAAGACCAAAGCATAGTACGAAATACCTATCGCATTTCATTTAAATGACTTTTATTTCTCAAAGTCTGAGTCAAGTCTGTGTCTGCCCTAATTGTTTTCTGAGGGGGAATTCGAGAAACTTCATACATCAAAACGATACTTTATGATTTTGTAGTTTACCACATTTTGGTAGATGACCTAGCCTAAATGGAAGCAGGACGTGTCCTCTATATTTTCAAACTGAGAACTTTTGTATTGCATAGCACTTCTGTGACTTACCTATATATTCAAGTTATGCTGAAATATTTGCTTATGGTGATTTTTATGTTTGTAAACACTTTTCCCCCGTTTGCTTAAGGTTTAGGGGAAAAATAAAAAGTAAAAGAAGTATGACTTTTATTTTTTTTTAATTGTTTTGCTGCAGTTTTTGCCAATTTAAAGTCACAAAGGTCCAAGTTTTACGATTGGATTTATTATATTTTATCACTTTATTTCGTTTTTTGCACTTTGCTCAAGAAGTGAAAGTGTATTTATTTTAAGTGGGGAACTTTTTGAAAATTGAATAAAAGTTTGCAAAGATTTTCAAATTGCCTCATAAAGTTGATTGCTTAAAGTAAGAAATAGTTTTTATTTTTAAACTAGGGGAAAGTTGGGACAGATTGGTGAAAAGTTAAATTCTTATATTGCTTATTAAAGCCAAGGACACTCAAATTTATATTAAATGTATGAATACCGAAAGAAGCACTTCAAAAATATAAGAATAGAAAAAAAGGAGACTGTGAATGCATATACACTTAAAGTATATAGAATTAATTGTAAGAGAATTCAATGTTTTACGAATGTAAATAGAACTTTAAGATTGCAATCTTTTTTTCCAATCATTTTACAATAGTCTTTTTCAACAGTTTCTTTGAGGATATTTGATTTCTTTGCACTCTTTTGTATTATTAAAATTATTCCTAATTTCAAAAAGTGTTGAAGGTTCCGAATCTTAATTTATCGATTTTGGAGATAAGGGAACATGCGTTTAGAATGCCTTCAAATTAGTTTTTTTTTTTTAATTAATTTGAAGGCGTGCAAAAAAGACTTTATGTGGTATGATTTGAAAATGAGTGTTTACCAAAAATACATTAATAATGACATCGACTTCAAATAAATTTTATGTTCTAAAAATGGACGTCATACATAATTAAGAAATACAACTGTAAAAATATTTTGACAACTCCAATATTTAACCACCAATAATGGTACTATTTATAAAAAATGTTACTAAAAACTATGTATTTTAAGAAAAATTGTCGTTTTTTTACAAAATATAAAAGCCTACACAAAAAACTATCGAAATTGATAAACATTTATTTTTTAACGTTTTATTAATTTTTCGGTATCAAGATCATAGGACTAGAGTTCGACATCTGTCAAATTAAGTTGTCAAACCATTTTTTTTCACTTGAAAATCTGACATTTTAAACTACTACAAAAATGGTGACTCTGCAACAGTCACATATCGTGTTTTAAAGGGAAGTTATGGTTTACATAATCGTCCAACTAAGAAAGCAATTGGCAAAATTCTGAAGAAATTTGAAGAGACTGGATTGGTTACAGATATTGTAAGGCCTGAGGCCTGTGCATCATCGTTTAGCTCATACAACTGAAAATATCGCTGCTGTTAGTAAAAATTTTTCCGAAGACCGTTGTATTTGGATTTCTGAGAATCCTTAAGAAATTGAAGAGAGGTCATTTTATCCACAAAAAGAGGCTGGAATGCGACCCACATTGATAATTTCCCATTCCCTCTGTCGATTAGTCTTGCTTAAAAGGTGTGTAGGTTATCGTGTTTTGTACTCGAACTGTTGCGAGAGTTCTTAAAGATCTCAACATTCATAAATCCGCTGGCCCAGATGGTATCCCCGCTATTATTTTGAAGAGCTGTTCTTCCACGCTAGCAAACCCACTGCGTAAGATTTTTCATCTATCTTCTTCTTCTCGGCTCGTTCCGAGTAGTTGGAATACTGCATTTGTTCACCCAATCCTAAAAAAAGGCGAATCTTCTTCTCCCACAAACTATCGACCAATAGCACTAACGTCTCTTCTTCCCAAGGTCATGGGAACGCTGATTATCAGCTTAAGAAATATCTTGAGGAACGGAAGCTTCTTAATGACCGGCAATACGGCTTTCGCAGCATTAGGTTCACTGGTCATCTCATGGTTCATCTCACCGAACAGTGGAACAAATCTTAACATCGTTTTGGAGAAAGTAAGATTATTGCACTTGATATTTCAAAGGTTTTTGATAAAGTCTGGCATCTTGCTCTTTTATTGAAAATGCGTGCTTCTTTTGGTATTGACGAATCTCTTCTTCGTTGGATTAGAAATTTTCTTTCGAATCGTTCAATACAAGTTGTTTTGGATGGATTCAAGTCTAAAAACCCATAATATAAATGCTGGTGTGCCCCAGCACACCAAAATACAAAGGTCTCTGACCCTTTTCCTAATTTTTAAAAATGATCTCCTGTCTGCTACTTCTATTTCAATGCATTGTTTTTCCGACGAGAGAACTCTCAGCTTTTCATATTCGTTTCCAGACTCACAACCCTCCTCTTCGGATGTGGAACTGCAACGGCATAATTTGATAAGCTCATTAAATTCAGACCTACACAGCATTGTGCAATGGGGAATAAAAATCCTCGTGGAATTAAATGCTTCGAAAACCCAATGCTGTCTTGGGTCGTTAAAGCTACTATCCATGAGTGGCACTTGCATCAACGAAACTGAAAATTTCGACATCCTCGGAATGTGCATCAGCAACCACCTTTTGTAGATCGATGCAAGAAATTTGTCTCACAGTCTGATCTGGCTACAATCTATAAAACCTATGTACGTCCGAAACTTGAATATAACTCTCATCTCTGGGCTGGTGCTCTAGTAACTTATTTAAAACTCTTGGACAGTATTCAAAGAAGAGCTTTTAAAATGATTGGTGACATAAACATCATCAACTCGTGTACGTCACTTGAACATCGACGAAAAGTTTCTTGTCTCACTCTTTTGTACCGTTACTTTCATGGACTATGCTTTAGTGAAATAGCCAGTTGCATTCCTCCCCTCAAATAATTTAACCGTAATACCCGCGCTTCTAGGAATGTACATCAGTTTACCCTTGAGCCGTACAATAAAGTACAGAGATTTATTTTTTAGCCGTACTACACGAATGTGGAATGCCTTGTCACTTATAAAAAAAAAAGATACCACCCGCTTGCAACAATTCGCGTGGTGGTCAGTTGAATGATGTAGTGTTTCACACACAATGTTCAACGTTCAAACTTTATACTAAAAAATAAATATCATGAAAAAAAAATATTTTATATGTGTTTTATGTACGTTTACTTTTGAAGATGGATAACCCTGTACTATATTATTGTTTTAAATGTATGTAAGATTAAAAAAAATCCAACTGAAAGTTTTTTTTAAAACAAAGTTTTCTAAACAAGAGAACCTGTTTTTTCTTTCCGAATTCAAAATAGAACTTCTAACATAATCCGAGCGTCTTAAAATTCTCTGGACATTGCTTTAAGGGGTCTGAATGTATTTTTAAATGCACCCCAACACATCATGAATTTGGTTTTTAAAAGTTTGTGTTTCAAAATGTACGGTCTCTGCCCAGTTAATTTAATTTGACTCTTAGTCTGATCGAAAGAACTTAACAACTTTTCGGAGCTACGAGTATCAAAGAAAAGCCAGGAAATAGATCTTAAGATGATTCTCTGATTTTTATCAAAAGGTTATGCTTATTAAATAAATTACTGACACATGGCAAGACCTCCGAAATAACTATCCTTAACATCCTTACATACCAAGAAAAATACTACAATCTAAAATTAGACAAAAATTAAAATACTATAAAATTTCACTCTTCTCTCAAGCACTAAGAATTAATAGCTTTGCTTGAATTAATTAATGTATATTTAAATTAAGATTAATGAACATTCAGAATAGCTTTCTATATGAGTCCATAAAAAGTACAAAACTCTCTTTATATAAATGGAAAATGCCTTCATCTACAATAAAACATTTCCTTTATCTACCATCAAACTTAATATATTTTATTAGAAACGAGGAAGACACACCCCGCAGCGAAATATTTTATTATAAGTACTAAATAGTTTTTTTTTTATTATACCTCTATAATAATAAGTAATTGAAATCTGAATTTAAACGATTTCTATAACACGCCATGTCTTCGCGCAAGTTTTTATAAAAAAAAATAAATGAATTTAATACCATTTTAATGATTTTATTAATATTAATTCTTTGAATCTCTGCGATTAAACATGCAAATGATAGCAATAAAAAAATGAAACAACAACTGTAGAGAAGACTTCTTAAAGCTTCAGACACAATTTACACTCCTATAGCTTCAAATCAACAAAGGAATAATTTTTCATTTTAAACGACTTTCCTTCTGACGGACGTGAAGTTTATTGCATACTTCCTCCATCATCCTTCAAAATAAAATAACAATAAACAAATTATTTGAACAACAACAATACTTAAATGGCTTTAAGTGAAAAGTAATTTAAAGTAGGTATGATGTCTAACTTTGCGTTTTAGCAAGATCAGAATTGACATTTAACCAACAAAAAAGTCAAATTTAAAGTCGGTTGTCGATTATGACTTCCGGTGGGAGGAAACATTTAAACTTGGAAAATCTGTTTTTTAATGTCTTTCACACAAATTTCGCATATGTCATTGACGTCTTCTTACAAACACATTTATTGGCACTGTGACAGTTCTATCTTCGTTCCCACACTGTCAGCAGATTTAAAACATTCAAAGTTTATCATACTCGTATTAACACAAAAATGAACATCATGTTTTGAAAACAGAGAAGCCTCAAAATGATTGTGAAGAATGATGTCAAATTGCTTACACTCTGGTTCTTACGATTGCATTTAAAACATTTTTGTTGTATTTTAAAAATAGCCAATAGAATAAAAAGAAACAGTCCCAATTACTTTGAAAAATAGAACGCAGACAGGAGTGATGAATGATTTAAATGGTTGCCGCAGACACTAAAAGGATCCTTGCTCTAACGCACTAAGAATGAAACTATTAAGGTCTTGTAGTACGTTTGGTCTGCGCATACTAAATGAAACCAGTGCCGGTGACTCGTCAGGACATTCAACGTTTGTGGGCGGCAAAGGGACATCAGTGGTCAATTATGCTATCAAAGGAGAAGATTGGGAACCGTTTGTAAAACATTTTGTGATTAGTGAAGTATCATATTCCTGTTGTTGTGACGAAACAACTTCAAATTAAACATGGTTATTTAATCCTTTATGCTGCTTCTGCCCAAACTTAAACGGAAAGAGGCTTAGGCTCAGGAGTATCGACGATCTCTAGACTTGCAACTCCAATCACTTCAAATCGAGGACTTTTTCCTCTTAAAACGGATTTTTTTGAAAGCCCCATATCCACAGAAGGGCTCAACCAAAAGAAAGAAAATACAAAAAAAAGAACCCTGGTTTGACGAAGAATGTCTAAAAACTCGGAATACATCATTTGCGTGGGTGATTTATCTTCCGTAACTCCAAAAAAGGTTTATTTAAGGAGTTTTATGTAGATGAAAAAAAGAAGTTTTAAGAGCTTTGTAAGACTAAAAAAAGTTATACGCTGAAAAAGCGTATTAGCATCTTGTAAAAACTCCGCTGATTTTTGGAAACTGGCTAGGTAGCTAAATGGACAACGTTTTACTATCCCCACAAAACTGTCTTCAAATGTAATGGTTTTCCATTTTAAGGATCTTTTGAATCCTGTAATAACGCCGACAAAGTGGCAATTCGCAGCACCTGGATTCGTAGTCCACTCTCTGGACTGTGCATTTACATTTAGCGAGTTGGAAGAAACGCTGAAGACGCTTAAAGATGGGAAAGCAGCCGGATCGAAGTATATTCTAGTGGATTTTTTTAAATATGGGACTGTCATGCTCAAAGAGCACCTTATACAACTTTTTAATATAGTTTTGGAAGGAGAATTGTCACCAGATATTCATCTGATGCTATTATATTTCCAATCCAAAAAAAAAGGATCCTTATTTGATGCACCTAACTACAGAGGGATTTCCTTTTAAATGTACAATATATTTACAACGATGACGCATAAGCGTCTTGTTTGTTGGATTGACACCGGAAACTTGCTGAGGGAGTTCCTGGCTGGATTTAGACCAGGATATTCAGCAATAGATAATGTTTTTACATTCAGGAGCTTGGCAGGGAATTTCTTGAAACAAAGGAAAAATCTGTGTGTACTTTTTATCGATTTTAAAAGCAACTTTTGATACAATCGATAGAGGTGCACCTGTATAGTCTTGGGATATAATTGAAGTCTGTTCGCGTTCTTGAGCACCTATATTGAGGAACAAGTGCAGTTGTATAGACATTGCAGGCGAAGAACTCTCAGACTAGTTTGAAACCTCATTGGGAGTGAGACAAGGTTGCACATTAAGCCCTACATTGTTTGCATTATTTATTGATGACCTTTTAGACTACCTGCCGGGTGGAGTGGATTTCGCAGGGAGGCGGGTTAAGGCACTTCTGTTCTCAGATGATATAGTAATGTAGCGCAATCACTGGAATCTGTGCCTCTTATGATTAACAGGGTTTACCAGAATTGTCAGCTATGAAATTTAATAGTAAATATAGATAAATCCAGTAGTACCCGTATCGTGATGGTTAGTGCGTTGGACTGTCATGCTTGGAGTCTTGGGTTCAATCCCAGCCTGTGCCACCTAACTTTTTTCGCGGGTACTGCCTATCGCGAGGAATTGACAAATCGTCCAAGAGTAATTCTTGTCATGAAAAGTGCTTTCTCAAATTAGCCGTTTGGATTCGTCGTAAAAACTGTAGGTCCCTTCCATCTCTGTTACAATACTCGCACACAGGAATGGTTGATAGTTGTAAGTCACTAGGCCCTGGTTCTTGTTGGACTGTTGCGCCACCTTATTTATTAATAATAGATAAATCCAAGGTTATGGTTGTTAAAAGTGATGATGAACTTAATGTATCAAATGAAAAGTGGAGATATAATCCCTAAAATATTGAATGTGTGCACTTGAAGGAGAAATTGCTTAAGGCGAAAACTGCTATTAATATGACCTATAAATAGCACATAGCAAGTTTAAAGTATATGAAGAAGTATCTGAAAGCATACTTTTATATGGATCGCAGGTATGGAAATGTAAAAAGTACAATTGAGTTAAGAAACTCCTTACGCAATTTATAAAAAGAATATTTCATTTGCTGAAAAATTGCCAAACTACGTAATAATGCTGAAAACAGGACTCTCTCCTTTGTTTATAAAAACAATGAATTTGCAAGCGGACTTCTTACTTTACCCTTTTAAAATGAATGATTCCCGGGTCATGAAAAAAGTGACCATAAAAGCCATACAAGATCAAAACAGATGGTATCGAGAGTGGCAAGACCTTGCTGAGGAATGTCAAATAAATTTTAATTTACCCGTCGAGGATTTAACAACCGCTAAAAACATTTTTGTATGAAGTTATTTTAAAGGTTGATGGTAAATGTAGAGCATAATATATTGCTGATGCGTCTAATTCCTTGTGCAGAATAACTTACAGAAGATTAAATCATAACCTTGCAGAGAACAACTATTTTAAGGATTCCAATAATGTCCATGTGATTTCTATGATGGTCAGACTTCGTAGTGAAGTAATAGGTTTAAATTTCATTCCACACAGACCTGACTTACCCCTAGAGTGTAATATGTGCAACCTATCAGAAAAAGATGATATTGTCCACTTCTTGGGAAAATGCCCCATTCACAAATCAGAAGGAATGTATTCAGAAAAGAGTTTCTATCGGAAGATCAAGTGGTAAGTTTGTTGAATGAATTGAATATTGGTCAATCTTTACGAATTTTGAAAAACTGCGCTTAGATATGGAAGTGCTATATTGAACGAAAATTTTTGATTGTGTTTCTATTCACTGTTTTTTTAAATTATTTGTAATCTATCATGAACTGTTTATAGTTAAAAAAGTGCAAAAAGTAGCTATAATTGAGGGCTTTTTACATTCATTGTGTTTTGTTGTCAATCTAGCAGACGGCAATTGCCAAGCCAGATACTTTAATTCAATAAAATCTGTATATATCTATCCATCTAAAGACAACAGGTATCTATTATAATTTAACGACTCGGAATGTAGTGGAAAAAGAAAAATTCCTTCTCTTCATATGGGTGAACGAAAATGGATTTATAAGCTTTAGCGATGAGTACTTGACACGTGTTATTTTCGATACGAAGTGTGTATTATTTTGGATCAAATACGATTACATGTACATCAGGATTGTTCTTTTTCGTTTCGTTTGGTTTTTCTTGAATGAACTAAGTTCAATAAATTTATTCCATAGAATTGTTATTTTATCGGAGCACCTGAGAATAAGGACGAGTAAAAGTAAAGTTCAACTCGAACTAGAGTAAAAACATTTTATGCTTAAAATTTAAGTGTGTTTATTTTAATCATACCTTGAAAGTGGAATGTTTTCAAAGAAATACTATCCCTCCTGAAATATTTCAAAAATATGCAATGCATAGCATAGCATAAGACTTAAAAGTTCAAGTTTATGTTTTTAGCAAAATGTCAACTATACATAATTCCTAAGCAGTATTCTTTTGACGTAATCAAGAAAACAAAATATGAAATTCATGCAACAAGATTTTATTTATGTTTAATTTTATATCAACTTTGATTATAAGACTTTTAAAATATGCAAGAAAATGTCAAAGAAACTTAAATACACTTAAAAAACTTTTAAAAGCATTGCAGAAATTGCAATTGCAAATATATATAATGTTTAATTTTTGAGCTGATAGCTTTTTTCCCCTTAAATTATTGTGTTTTTAATATCTATATATATAAAAATCAATGCCACTTTTCGTTGTAATCTTATAACTCAACAATGCCTTTACCGATTTAGTTAATTTTGGTCTTGAATTATTCGTGGAAGTCCAGAGAAGGTTTGTACGTAAAGAAAATTAAAAAAAAATCTTGAGAAAGTGTAAAACCAACGCCTTTCTATACTCCCATATACAAACAATTTCTACTAATACTTTAAAGCCAATTTGAACCTTTGGAAAAACAATCGAAGAAAGTAATGTTAGTATTGTCAAACAAATTTAATGTGATCATATGTCATTTTATTTTATAAGCGATAATTATTGCTTAGTTGCGTTTATATTTTCCAAAATATTGTTGAATTATTGAGTGAAGTTACAATGCCACGAGCAAGACGACTAAACATAGGCCGGGGAACGCGTAATGCAAATGAAGTGGCATTATTAAGACGGTCTTAGACTACAGATGAACGCACACAAGCTTATGCATCGCAGCGTGAACGTACTGCACAGAATAGATCTGTTGGCTCTGTACCTGTACTTAATCTTGCACGGCGATCACGAATACGTCGTACTGTTTTAGATGAAATGCTGCGTGCTGCTTTTATTTACAATAGTCAGATTGATTATAGTATGTACGAATACATTGGAATGATGGACGCAATATGTCCACATTGTGATGCGGCTAACTTTCCAGGTGAAACTCCCGGCATGTGTTGTGCTAATGGTAAAGTAAGATTGCCACCATTAGAAACTCCACCCGAACCATTGTATTCATTTATTTTTGGGACATCTCAAACGTCGAAGCAGTTTTTGAGTAATATTCTGCAATACAATTCGGCATTTCAAACGACTTCTTTTGGTGCTACTAAAATTATTACAGATAATTTTATGCCGACTTTTAAGGTAAGTACCTCAACAGGATTGTTTCATGCTTATATCAATCTGAATCATAAAGTCTTAAAAACTCTGATTCAACATCTACCTAAAATTGCTTACATTTTTTACAGATTCAGGGCCAGATTTATCATCAAGCTGGTTCGTTATTGCCATACTCCGACGCTGATCATCAATTTTTGCAAATTTATTTTATTGGTGATGCAAATCGTGAGTTGGATCACCGTTGTGCAATTGTTTCTAATACAAGACGAGAAATTATTTGTGAGCTACAAAAGTTTTTCCATCAGCATACCGCATTAGTTCAATTGTTCAAAATTGCTCTTGATCGTATGCATCTGATAGTCACAAAATTGTAATAAGGGCTGATAGAACACCTTTTGGAGAACATGCAAGGCGATTCAATGCGCCGACAATTGATGAGGTTGCAATTGTTATCCTTGATGATCAGTTTCGATCCCGTGATAGTGTACTGTACTGATGCATTTGCGATAGATTTGTTATATTCTTATGTGCCCCAGTATTACACATGGAATGTGTCTTCAAAAAAAATTCAAAGACGTAAACAAGGAACGGCAGTCGATGGGCATCCAGGCATTTTCCAAACAGATGCTATTGGAAGAATATATACAGTGCATCCAAAAAATGCAGTGATTTTATTTGCGATTGTTATTAGTTAACGTCAATGGCAACAAATCATTTCAAGAATTGAGAACAGTCAATGGTCTTTTATGGTAAACATATTGTGAAGCATGTCAACTCTTGCATCTGTTGGAGGATGATGCACATTGGGATTCAACACTTCAGGATGCATCTACTTCAGCTCTTCCACAACAAATACAAATGCTATTTGCCATTATATTATCAACATGTTCGCCATCAAATCCACTCGAATTATAGATATTATTAGATTATAGAAGATATTTTAATTCGTATGCGTCATCATGAAAGAAATCCTGATTTGTTGATTACCATGAAAATTTACAACGAAGTTTTAATAATAATTGAAGATATGTGTCTAACGATTGTAAATAAAGCATTAGCACAATTGGGTATGACCGCACCAAATCGTGAGATACATGATTTTTTTGATCGTGAATTGCAACGTGAGCAGGAGTTCAATTCTAATGACTTACGTTTATTTGTACAACTAAATTGAAAATTCAACAAAAACATGTATATGACACAATCATGCAAGCCGTTTCCAATAATGCAGGTGGATTATATTTCTTGGATGCACCTGGTGGTACAGGCAAAACTTTCGTTGTATCATTGATTTTAGCAACTATTCGATCGGAACAGAAAATTGCATTGGCACTTGCATCTTCGTGAATTGCTGCTACATTATTAGAAGGTGGTCGGACCGCACACTCTGCATTAAAATTGCCATTGAATGTACAGGTGATTGAAACTCCAACTTGCAATATTTCGAGAAATTCTGCTATGGCAAAAGTTCTGCGATTAACGTCAATAATTTTATGGGATGAGTGCACAATGGCGAATAAAAAATCAATGGAAGCATTTATTCGAACAATGCAAGATTTACGCGGTAATCAACAGCTTTTTGGTGGTGCTCTGATATTGCTGTCAGGGGACTTTCGTCAAACATTGCCTGTCATTACTCGATCAACTCCTGCTGATGAAATAAACGCCTGTTTGAAGTCATCAGTTCTATGGAGATATGTACGAAAGTTGACACTGAACATTAATATGCGTATTCACCTATATATAATGATGCAACTGCCCATGATTTTTCAAAACAATTGTTGGAAATTGGTGATGGCAAAATACCAATCGACAGTACCAACGGATTGATCACTTTACCGAACAGTTTTTGTACAATTGCGCAATCTATAGATGAGTTGATTGAATGTGTTTTTCCGAATATTCTACAGAACTACAGAAATCATGATTGGTTAAGGGAACGCGCCATTTTAGCACCGAAGAACATTCACATCAAAGCAGTTTTACACTAACACATAGTAAGAGTACCAAATTATTTTTTAATTTTTAGTTTTTACTGTTTACTGATAAATATAATAATGTAAATATAATGGAGTTTTAAATAGCTAGCAATTTTTTTTTGTTTGAATAAATGAACTTAATAACGGTTTTTTTGTATTACTATGCCTTATACGTAGCGAAGCACGTACCGGGCAGCTAGTTTTACTATAAATCCTTTATTGTTATTTACATTACATCCACGAATATATTTTTTCTTCTAAAATTTTTAACATCTCATTTGTCTTTTGATAACCGTTTTCTTTTGAAAAATGAAGACGCGTAACTAATGAGACTTCCCAGAAACTTAGTTAGGGGTTTTCCAATGTGTGGCACGTAGCGCCATCCTACTGGAACCACAAGTCGTCTAGGTCCACAGTGTTAAATTTGGGCCTCACAAAATAAGTTATCATTGTTATGTAGCCATCGCTGTTAACGGTGACATCCTCACTTACGTCGTTTTCAAAAAGGTACGAACCATCTACGCCACCGCCGCCGGCCCAAAATATCGGGTTCTTCTTCCATATGATTCGAAACCCAGTCAGTGACAAAAGGCGTTGTCTATGGTCATGAACTTTGAGCTGCTGGGTCAGTTGAATCTTGTGAGGGTGCAGGCCCAAGTCTAGACGCAAAACTCACCAAGTTGAAGTGTGCGAAAGGCCGAGTTCTTGTGCACGACGAGGAATAGACTCCCTCGAGTTCTATTGTATACCTTTACAGGTGTTGGCTGATTGTTTAAATTTGGCCACCAAATGTTGAACAGTCGACTGTGCAGGGCCACCACGTCTACCGTAAAATGGGCGCAGTTGCGCGAAACTTTTACGTTTTAATAAATAACTAAATAATAAACAAAAGATTTGACCGATGACATTAAAACAAAATGGCCGCTACTGGACTCCAAAATCTGGCCACGTCGTGCCAAAAAAAAACCCTATAGTATACTAAAATGATTAAAATGGAATCTAAAAGAGAAAGATTTGTACTTTGCAAAATCATCATACAATTTATTGTCAAAAGATATTTTGAGTATTAAAATAAATAAATTAATTGTCATAACAGACAATACAAAACCAGGGCCTTGTGACTTACAACTCTTAACCATTCCTGTGTTCGAGTCATATCAGGAAACCCGAACGGTGAATTTAAGAAAGCACTTTTCATGACAAGAATTACTCTTGAAGGATTTTTGTCAATTCCTCGCAAGAGGCAGTACCCGTGAAAATTTTGTAGGTAGCATAGGCAGCGATGGAACATAAGACTTCTTGCATAACAATGATGCTACGAGTACTACTTGAGTTTTAACGTAGCCCCTTCAGAAACACGGTTTTGATATATTTTAAAAACCTGATGTGATACACAAAATTAAAGGTAAGATTCGACTTCAGGACATCTTGTTCCTTTAAAATAGTATTGTTTTGTTTGTGCTCCCAAATAAAAACCTTACTTTGTTGAGCAATGTTATCGTTTTCGCTAAACTATTCTTTTATGGTTTTCAAAGTTGATAGCAATTAAGCAAAGTTTTAGAGAAAACGCACAGCTCTTTAATGTCGGTCCTTTCATTTCCTTCTCACGATTTTCACAAATCGAAAATGTAGAATGTAAAATTTAGTTATCTTTCTAATATTAAACTTTGTGCGTTAAACTAGTTACGCTTTACTCAAAATTTTGAAATCTTTTTTAAGTTCCTATCACTTTAACCGTTTTCTTTAGTAAAACTAATTTTAAAACGGTCGAGAGAAAGGACTGTGAATATCAAATTTAAAAGATCTCGAAATAAGAAATATTGAGGCCTTCTTAATACCACAAGGGAATCCCAAATTACCAGAGATTTATTCTCTTAACTGACGATATAACAGTTGTACACTGTGGGCTTTTATTGTTGTCTAGAACTATGGATGAAAAAGATTTAATTCATTTTAAGTTGTAAACGTTAAAAAAAGGAAAGAAATATTTGGCTTATCAAATTGACGACTTTTCAATTATTCGCAAACTTAATTTTTAAAGTTTATAACCACAAAATGAGCATTTGGAATATAAAGTGGGGACAAATTAGAGGTTTGATGTCGTAAAACCACACAGGTTCCCTTTACGATCAACCAAAAATAGGAAAACCAAAAGTGATGTAATTTTCCAAATTTATTATTATTTTTAATTTCCATCCCAATATTTTATGACTTACAAAAATAAGTATCTCCAGAAAACATAAAACAAACAAAACATTTCCATCAAAATGGTTAGTAAAAATCCGCCATTTTATCTTCTAAGCCTACACAGAAATACGTACATATATGGAAATAAACGTCTACGTCAATTCTATCTGTCTATAGTTCTGTTCAGAATAATATTTACATTATTATTGTTTCTTCATACTCCTAGCCATGCCATTTGCCATTAGGCTCAGCATGTGAAATAGATACTGAATTGAATTTAATTAATTTCGGTGACAAACGAAAATTCCACACACGCTGTGTATATTTCACAGTCCTAATAATAGAGTGAGTATATAGTTTGTTCTTCTTGCCAAAGCCATGCGAAAGATTGAACGTACGAACTAACAAACCATATCAAAGGGAATTCGAAAGTCCGCATCAAATTAACAACTCGAACAAACCGAACATGGATGAATTAGTTTGTCCTTGGCATCCCTCAAATAGCTCAACTGCCGCCACATTGGCCATCTTTGACGCACATAATTCTAATTTTCATAAGCATTATCACCACATGATGGAATAATAGAATTCCATTCAGATTCCCATTCCCATTCCCATCCTGTCCTTGGCTAAGATCCTTCTTAATTAGTTCTTTCAAAATGTATTCTTGTGGTTGTGGTTGGCGTGGCGTGGCGCGGCGCGGCGCGGCTTGATGGTTGCGTTAACGAATAAGCTTTAACATTTTTCTATAGGAAACTTAATTTCAACAGGAAGCCATTAAAGTGCGTGAAATCTATCCAACCCGACAAAGCAACAAAATAAAAAACATCAACATTAATATCCTACGGGATAACAAACGGTGCGACGACATTGGGTTGCTGTGCCCTACATTGAAATCATCAAGGACCAATTTCGATCGAGCAATAAATAACTTACGCATTGTAGGTTTGAATTACATCGAAGAATGATTACGGAAGCAAGACTTGCAGGACTTCTTGTTATCAAATTATTTCCAATCGAGTGCAGGGCAGTACTACAAGGAAAGACACATTTAACCAGACAGAAGCACTACAGGTTCGCTCGGACGAGTCCAATACCGAGGTCGAGGATGATGTTGGTGAATAGGGGTAAAAGAGAGGATGGAGACGAGGGTGCAAACAAGGATGAAAACGAGGACGAAGACAAGGACTTGAAGCTCTCGGTTTCAACATCGATTTTCAAATCAAATCAAAACAAATAGTAACTGTTCAGTTCATTACTGAAGGACTTTATTGGCCTCGGCCTGAACTCTAGACCCACAAACGAAAAGGACTGGCAATTATTTAAAAGTTGTTAGTTAGAAGATTCAGAGAAATATTATGATGTTTTGAGTTGCCTTGTCATGTCATGGCCCGTCACCCAGGGTTTATTATGGAGACAGAGACATTTGTGACCAAAATTCAATGAAATACAATTGTAAAAACCAGATTATAAAGAAGTATTTGATTTGATTGATATTGATTGGTTTTGATTCAGAATAAGATTTAAATTTTACTGTGCAGGGTGCAGTAAATGTATAGTTAGAATTAATTAAAGATATAAGGCGTCGTCTGGGAAAACAAATTCCCGAGGGAGAATCAATGTTTTTTTCAATAAGTTAGTATTGTTAACTCATGTACATTCTTTCACCACTTAGGTTAACGTAATTTATCAATTTGTTTTTGATTAGTATCGGACAAACAATTTTCAATATATTTAAATATCTTAAAATCAAATTTTATTCATTTGAGACAAATTTTTCATTTATTGAGTTAAGCCCAGTTAGTTGGTTAACTCGGTTAATAATTAAATGTACAAAGTTCAGTTAATAAATGTTTTCACCTCAAAAAAAAAATCAAACAGTTTTGAAGGTTGGCACACTTACTAAGGAATGTCTGTTGATGACGCAAAAAAAGTTCCCAAGAATCCGAAGTGAGCTCTAGCGGCAGTTAAGACAAACATGGTGTTTGGTTAAGTTTTTCACGTTTATCTCGAAAAAAAAAATATCTTTCGTGATTTTATTCGGATCTGTTATAGTTTATAAAAGTGAAGAGAAACATTCGTGTTTTCAGTTTTTCGGTTTTATTTTGAAAACTATTTGTCGTATCAAAAAATAATCTTCTACAAAATTAAAGCCTATTATATTTTCTAAAGAAATATGATATTAATTTTAGTTGTACTTGTTTTAGTTTGTAAAATAACTCTATAGGCATTTAAAGAAAATATGTGTTTTTTTACACGAAAAGAAAGCTTATTAAATTTCCTAAAAAATGGTATACATTTTTTCGTGTCTGTAATTGTCCGCAAAAAAACTCTAGTATTCAATTTGTGCTTATAAAACTCGTTGGCCCACTATATGGCTTATTGCCTGCATGCCTCGAGAATAAGCATTTTAGCATGTTACTTTATCATCTCCAACTATTCTACTCGCTATTAACATTATTTCATTTGTAACTGGGCAATGGAGGATAATTTTGGAACCAATTTGACAGATTTGCAATGTCTGTAATATCTCTAATTTTAAGTGCCTCCCCAAAATCTTCATGTTGCTCACTTGTAGAAAAAAGAACGCCAGTGAATTCTTCAAGTGATGAGAAACTTTCATGATTAACAGTCAGCCCTAAAACCCATTTGCTAAGTACACTATCAGTGATTCCACGCCTTGGTGTCAAGCCAACCATACTCTTCATTCCACGCATTAGAGTTTGTTCAATCATCTGGTCCGACCAGACCAGAGAAGTGAAGTAAGGAGGGATGGAAATCATATTCTTCACATAGTTCATATGGGCATTCCAATCGCCAGACAGCTAAGCGTGAATAAAATCTTAAGGCAATATAATTATATTAAAAAACTGAATGCATAAGGTTGCTATTGGTCCATTAGATTTGAGTTTGTTAAGATTTGTTTGTAGTTTCTCACTATTGGATCAAAGGAGGGTTGTTTTAGTGCACTTAACGAAAGAGACTCATCAAGAAAATGTTTCATGAGATTTTGGATTTCATCTAATTCATGTTGGCTTATCCTTTATTATTATTACTATAGCACGAACTGCTTTATTGAAAGATTTTCCTTTCAACAGAAATCGGGGCTTATATAGTACTCATAAACTCTTGCAGCCCATTTGTCACTTATCAGAAAACATATTGGAATAATATAGGACATTAACAGGTGAAATCCACCCAAACTGCCACCGAAAGAAAAAAGGTTGGTTGATTCAAATATGTTTCATTGTTGGTAGACAATGCAGACAAAATTGTGAAAATTACTACAATTGTAGTCAAATCAACTAAGGCTTCGTGATCGAATCAACAAATCGAGCATTGTTGATTTTTTTTCGTGCTAAGTATCATGAAAATAGTGATATCAATCACATTCATAGCTGATTCAAACATGATTTAAATGTAAAACGATAATTCAATTGTTGATTTCATTGTTGCTTAACTATGCACGTCGTAAGCAACAAAAATCTTAAAAATTTGTGAAATTGAGTACGTCTGTGATGATTCAGCCAGGACTTTTCATGTTTAAATTAACAAACTAAACGTTGTTGATATTTTTTTGCCTTTAGATACCATAAATATTAATTCATCGATCACTCTTATAGTTAATTTTGAATACTTTTTCAATAAATGAAAAATCAATCACAAACGTGTTTGAAGAAGCAAGGTTTAATAATAAATCAACAAAGCAGCGATATTCGCGCTTTTTAAGTATCGTAAAAATAATCACTCAATCACATTCATAGTTTTAAAATAAGAAATAGTAAAATTGAAATGGTACGTTTCTGTGGCAATAACCAACGTTTCATGTTAAGATTAACCAAGCAGACTTGGTGTCGTTGTAAATTGTTAAGTACTATATAAAAAAAATCAAAATGTATATACATAGTTTTAAACGGTCAGAACTCTTTTACTTGTTTCTTGTTTGTATATCACAGAAACAACCAAACAAGCGAAGGAAATCTTTCTGTTTATAAACATAGTGAATCAACTATCGCCTTACGTGATTTCACTCCTAATTGTTACATTGACGAAGAGTACAAACAAGCCCATGTTATACTTAAAGAATTACATTAGATGCTAAAATTGAATATCAAATCGAACGAGATCGCCAGATTTAGAGCAACTAGTTGTACGTAGCAAAAACAAAATCAAGAAAATAAAATCAAGAGGACAACTCTTTTTTTTATTTTATTAATTTGAGTTTAATTCATCCATCATAAGGGAGTCTGATATAAATGTTTATGAAGTTCGCAGCAAAAGACAAATATGTTTAGAACCGTTCTGCAACCAGTCCTTAAAAATCATATTATCCTGTAGTAATCCCTAAACTAGAAACTCATACAAACGATCCCGTATTTTTTCTAGTTATGCTGAAATCTGTTAGAGAATAAATTCCACACAATAGTCACACCGTACACATTAAACGAGCTTATTAATAGGTTTTGGTTAGATAAATGAAAATTCACATTATAAATAACTTTGTTCCAGTCTTCTTGCGAAAGCTCTCATATTTAAATTAAAAAAAAATATTATCGGAAGTATAATATCTTAATAAAGAAAGATTATGGAAAAGCCTCTAAAAGGGGGATGAAAATCAAAACCAAATTCAAGAATTTTTGTTTATTGTTGTACACATTAGTTAATTAAATAATATGGATATATTTATCCTTTAAAAATTGAATTGTTTAAAAGCATCTCTTAAACTAAAAAGAAGTCAAAAGGACTCACCCTAAAAATTAAAATTTCGTGCACCTCGTAAAAATGTTGATAATATTTTAATAAGCTTTGTAATTCTCTAATTCGTTTTCATAAAATCTTTAGTTGAAATGTAAGAGTAGCTTTATACTGCGGTAAACACGACCATATTAGCTCCATCACGAACAATGTTACAATTGAGAATGATTCCAGTATGGTCAACAACGTACGTGATCATAAGGACGCGCTTTATCGATAACGGCATTATTTTGTGTCTATTGCTCATTCCAGTGTGAAAAGTTCGGTAGTTTTTGTTTGGGGAACAATATTCGTAAGCGTTACCACTTTTTAAAAAAGTCTAAGTATATTTGAGGAAAAAGGCGAAGTAGATTAAGAAAAAATAGAAGTAGATTTCCTTAATTAACTTTTTTTTATATTAATCTATGTATAGTGTATTACTTTAGCACCGCTTACCAGAAATACCTAACAAAAACAAACAGAAAAGAAGAAAAAAGAGGTACCTACAGGCGAAGGATTATCGCCCAACAAAAATTATATAATAAATTGGAAAAAGTAGAATATTTATGTTAGAGTTAAATTCTGCAAATGCACATACAAGCTTTTCATAAAATTCGTGTACTTTTGTGATATACCGAAAAACAAATAGATTTTTCCTTTTTTGTATAATTGTTTGGAAATGATGCGAAGTAGAAAGTGGATTTGAAATTTCTCAAAGTAAAGTGGTAACGCTGGTCATTGGCAATATTTTAGATTTTAAAATGATTTTAGGCCCTGTATCAACTGAGTCAAAAAATATCGAATATTTTATTTCATTAATAACAAAAAATATATGTAATACTTAAGTGGCTGGTTTTATATACATAAAATAGAACTAGTTCTCAAAATAGAAAGGATAATTGTAAGAAAATGGATTTTTTCTGTTCCTTTTTTTCTTTCTAAAAATCATTTTTTTTTCTTTTGAGAATAAATTCTTTTTTTTTAATCATTGTAACCAGCCACTTACAGTGCATCAAAATATCATAATTTTAAAAAAGTGATTTATTTTGAATTTAATTTGATGTCCTTCATATTTCAAAACGGAAATTAGGTAGGTACCTATGTAATTGTAACCATAATCAGGGTCACACTTATGCACTGTCATTACATTATTTACTTTATGTTTAATTCGCAAGCAAAAAATTGAATCCTGTGCCAAAATTCTCAAATCTATTTGGGTTGATATTAAAAGATACATAGGTACATATATATTTAAGCAGAAATTTTGTTAATAAATTTAACATATTTTATGATGACTTTTTTAGTTTATTTAAAACATTTTCTTTATTTTTCTCTTTAATAAAGCTTGACTGTGTGTGTTACCAAAAAATTTTAAATAATCTAAAATAATTTTCTGTCTGGGTTATTATTTTCCTATTGTGAAAGTGGACTTAAATCAAAACGTTTTTGTCTTATTTTTGTACACACAAATTGAGTGAGGAATATATAGAGATTTGTTCATGCCATTAAAAACCGCATTGTTTAAACCCGTCTACAACTAAAAAGAGAGAATAGAACTTTCTTTAAAAACTGTTGTAGCCTAAAAGCAATCATACACTATTTGTATATTTGGAAATTGGATAAAAAAAAACAGATGCATAATATTTATGAAAAAACACAGTCCATCCCATTTATTTCCTTTTCCTCCAACCTTGCAAGAAATCAATATTTAAATAAGCTTTGTAATTATCATTTTCCAAATGAGAATCTGATTTGTTGTCATTAAATTATTTGTTGAAATGTAAGAGTAGCTTAATACATCCATAATAGTGCAGTTAACACGAATATAAAACTTCCATCACGAACATTGTTACAATTGAGAATGGTTCCAGTATGGTCAACAACGTACGTGATCATTAGGACGCGTTTCATAGATAACGGAATTATTTTTCCAGTGTTAAAATTTCAGCACCGGCTCGTCGTCGTCAGTTGTAGTTGGTGTTTGGACATTGAAGTGAACGCATAAAAATTATATTGAAAAAATCGCAAAAGGGGTAAGTCGAAAACTTTTATCATATTTTTGTTTTTTCAATGCAATTACA
The DNA here is from genome assembly GCF_945859685.1 of Eupeodes corollae. Classification (NCBI taxonomy): domain Eukaryota; kingdom Metazoa; phylum Arthropoda; class Insecta; order Diptera; family Syrphidae; genus Eupeodes; species Eupeodes corollae. Next base: position 112,822,582 of record NC_079148.1, read on the forward strand.
ATTACATTTGTATTTTTTGTACCACTTAATGCGAATAAATATTTATTTTCAGAAACTTTACAAAAGATTTCAACTTCGTCATTCTGCTTAGCATCTTTAATAATATCTAGAGTTCCAAATAAGAACTGGAAAAAGGTCGTCAGTTGGTGTTTGGACATAATAATTATGATATAAAAAAAGTGGAAAAAGAGTAAGTCAGAAATTTTAATCATTAATTTTGGATTCAAAAAAGCTTCTTCTTAAAAAATGTATTTAAATGACGTGATAAGTTACAATTCTCTTACTGAAAGTAATAATTATATTAGTATTTTTAATGATGTTTATAAAATTAATTGTACTATTTTGTTAAAAAATGTTCCATCTAAAATATGTGAAAAAATAATAATATCCAGTTCAATTTTATCATTTTCACGTTTTAGAACTTTTAAGATTCTCAAAATTATTTTATTTATATTATTAATGAATTTAATGGGCCTCCTGTGTCTTTGCTTTCAAACTCTAGTATGAAAAATGTTATAATTTTAAAGTTTTTTTTTTGAATAATGTGTTTATTTTGTATTTTATTCTTTAAGAACATTGATTAAAAATCAAGGAAATAAAAAAAAAAACAATAAAAAACAGTTAAATTAAATGAAAATCAACTTTTTATTTTACCTTTTTTAGAGTTCACAGATTTTAAAGTAAGTATAAAACCAAAAAACTACTGAAGATAAAGCGTTGTCAAGCAATCACAGTTGTATTGGAACGTAGTTAAAGAATAATTGAACCATTATAGTTTAAGCCTGAAAATTGTCATTTGACTACGAAATAAGCGTTGTTAAGCAATCACAGTTGTAGTTGGTGTACAATAAACATAGTTAAGGAATAACAGAAACATTATAGTTTAAGCCTGAACATTATCGTTTAACAATGAAATAAGCATTATTAAGCGATCACCTTCGTAGTAGGTGTACAATAAACGTAGTTAACGAATAACGGAAACATTATAGTTCAATCCTGAACATTGTCATTTGACTATGAACGTGTTTCTAAATAAACGTATTCATTCAACAACGTACATGGTTAAACTATCACAAGAGTTGTTTATTCATCACGGTCATACTCAAAAATAATTTTTCAGAAGTACTACAGCCATGATCGTTTGAGTACGAAAATACTCAGTGTAGCACAAATATTGTCAAAAAACTATTAGGGGTGATGCATCGATTACGAAATCAACACCGTTCATTGTAAAGTTTTGATAAAAGAATTAATCACGCAATCATAGTGAAATCAAGAATGATTCTTGGTTGACGCCAAATTAACCAAGAATATTGATTGATATCACCAACGTTTTTTTTTCGGTGTGATTACGCATTTTGATATAGACGGGACTCAGATGAAGCTGCGGCAATGATTTCTTTACTTTGTACATATATAAAGAGGCTGGTCAAATGTTACCACCAGGCATTTTTGGTCAAATTTTGCAACACAAACTTCCAGCATAGTGCAATGCGTGTAAAATGTACTATATTCGGACGGTAGAGAGTTTATTAACGGAAGATGAATGATTTTAGTTTTTGCACTAAACAAGTCTGTTGTTATTGAGTGCATGTAACCTTTAAATCCTGGAACATCGTAAATGCCAATAAACTTTTATGCCAACCAAACAGTCATTTTGGCTGTAACATTTCTTCGGAACACGCACTCATATTCTTAAAAACTAAATTTTTTAATCCACCATCTTTTTTTTGAAATGTTTCCAAAAGAAGTACTCCAAGTTATCCAATTGATTTAGCACAAGATAGTTTTCTCAGCTTTTGCCTTCGTATGTCGGTTTCTTTTCCTATGAAAGTAAAAAGAATGTAATGTATTTAGTCCATCTAACGTTCTGACATTTAAGTCCGCATTATTAAAATCAAATTGGTTAAATAAACCGCTGGAATTTGGTCGAGTGTGGCAATATATCTCCAACGACTGAGCTTCATAAAATGAAGAACAAATCCCTCAGCTTGATATAAGGTTAACCAACTTCTTAGAACCAAGCTTTCTGTTATAAATAAGACAAGGCTGCTTTGTATTGGAGACATGCATGATCTGGGACGCACAACTGATATAATGCTATGCTCTATTGCTATGCACATCCTTTTTTTATTTTTAATGTTCGTTTTCTTTCGTATAAGAGTTTCCAGAAACGTTTTAAGGGTCTAGGGTACACAATCGTCATCAAAGTGTTTGAAAAAATCATTACATGTTTTCCTCACATGACTTTATAGTTATTTTACAAACTAAAAACTAATAAGCTTTAATTTTGTAGAAGATTATTTTTTGATACTACAAATAGTTTTCATGTATGTTTCTTTTCACTGCCGCTAGAGTTATTTTATAAACTATAACATATAGCTTTAAGCTATGTTTTATAAAATTTAATGAACTTTCATTTTGTGAAACAAAATTTTTTGATACGACAAATAGTTTTCGAGATAAACATGAAAAACTGAGACAAACAACATGTTTTTCTTTACAGAGGCTAGAGCTCCCGTCGGATTCTTGGGGACTTTTTTTTGGGTCATTACCAGACATCCCTTAGTAAGTGTGCCAAGTTTCAAAACTGTTGGATTTTTTTTTTTTGAGGTGAAGGCAATTTGTTTTGTTAATTGACTGGACTAACAATTATCTCTACAAAAATATTCACAATATTTATTCAAAAGAGCTTTATTTATGAAAATCATATATCAATACTTTATTCAGTTTTCAAGTGTATTTTTTGCATATTTAAAATTGTAACTCAAATTTTTATTTACAGCCATTTTTTATAACAAGCACTTTCACTTTTGAGTTGAGAACATAGCGTTAAAAATGGAAGATAATATGGCCCAATAAAACGCAAATGGCATGCAAAGCGCACCAAACTGTTATTTTTTGCGGATGAAGTGGTGATTCATGAAGTAAATGTGTAGTTTTGCCAGACCAGCTATACATATTTTGCTTATTGACGGAGCCATTGATCTAAGAATGAGCTTCGTCCTTTAAAAAAAACGCTTATGATTTTCAGACGTTGCGAAATTGAATCATGATACAAACTTTGATTTTTCTGAATAAATTGAGAATGACAGTCCGATAATGGGTAAAAGGGCGAGTTCATAAATTGAAGAAACGGATATTTCAAAGATTTTAGTGGTTTCTTTATTCGCAAATAAATGAACAAAATTTCTCATTCGCAGATATATGAACAACATTTCTCATTTTGGCTGTCAGAAATCTGAGAATAGAATTTGCATGATTTGATTTCTCAAAAGTTGATAAAGTTTATTGGCACAGCAGCTATGAATAAAATGACTGTCAAAATATTAAAAAAAAAACATACAATAAATGCAGCTTTAGACAAGGTCAACACCAACAATTTTGACGTTCAAATCGAACATGCGCCAACGAATTGAACAATGCCAAATTAAACGTCATGATTCATGAAAGAACTGTGAGTTTTTTTGTTGTCTATTAATTAAAACACTTAGCAGACGTATCTACTAGATTTTCATAGAACTCACTATTTGACAGCTGTCCAGCTATAAGAATTATCACATTCTTATTTTCAACAACTGTCTTAGGCACCAGTTATAGCTACCATTGGTTTTCATCATTGAAAACAAATATTGAAGTTTTTTCGACAGGTCGTTTATAGCTATCATTAAAAATGTTTGTCATTGAAAAAAAGTCCTGATTGAAACCCACCGAAAAATCTTTGGATATATTTACAAAGAAAAATGTTTACTGACTGAAATCTGTCATTGGAATTGTGTAAAATTGGAACACAAATCAGTGGAACGTTTCATTTCACTTTTTAACATAAAAGTAACAGCTGTTCAGGAAAATGATTAGATATTTACAAATATTATTTTGTGGCAGCTGTGTAAAATTAGACCTATTTGAGATAAGAATTAAAGCAGCTTAGACACTTATTCATAAATAACCCAAACACGAAATAATTCTAAACATAAAACATCAATTCCGCTTTTCATTTATGTTTTCATTATAAACAGCAAAAAAGAAATTACATTTTTGGATGATTGTTTTATTTTTGTAAAAATAAATATTGTTGTTTTTTGTTTCTACAAAACATACAATAAACGCGATGAGTTATTTAAGCTTCACAGCAAAACTTGATGTAACTATATTTACCGAGGCATCAAAGCATATTTAGAACGTGTTTAGCAGCTCAATTGTTTTAAATTTCATTCATACCAAGAATATTGATAAAGAAAAACTTTTTTTGGTTTCACAACCTTCAGCAATTTAATCCATCAAAACAAAGACATCGGATGAATGTTCGATTCCAACCAAAACAAAAATACAAAGCTCATGAATCATCGTGAAACTGAAGATATTCCATGACATGAAACAAGGTCATCTCACGAAACATGGCTGATGTTATAAATGTTGCTGTTGCTGTCACCGACTGTATCGTCGCGTTGACCTTCATAATCAGCTTGTGACATTTATTCCCACAAACTATTTGTATTATAAATTCCACAGTTATACCGTTAAACTTGAACAGTTTAAGATAAAACACTATAGAACCCACTATATACCGGTATATCTGCCCGAACCAAGGTTTTGAGATCCCACAACATGTGGGTTAAGTTGGTTATTCCCATTCTATTGGCATCTTCTGCTGCCTGTCATGAACACAGTCCCACGCCGTATGGCATGTTGCCAACAGACGGCCTCTACCCACCCCAACCCAGTATCCAATGGACCGGTGGACAGTTTGACTTCCCATGCCCATCGGTGAAGTCCTTGTTCAAGAGTTCTGGAAAGTTCATTGGCAAGAATATAATCGCAACAAGAGCACAAATTGTCAAGGATAGCGTATTCCTTGCACTGCCACGCTATCGACAAGGTGTTCCTGCAACCCTTGTCAAGACGGTCATCAAACCAGGAACTTGTACGACAACGTTCGTGCCATTCCCCTGTTGGAATATGCAGGAGGAGGGAAACTGTAAGGCACTCCAATCGGTGGTCGATTTGTTCGTTGATCCCAATGAGATTCTGTGGGTGTTGGACACTGGAATCGTGAATACTCTCGAGACACCCATTCGACGATGCCCGCCCAAAGTGGTGGCCATCAGTATTAAGAGTGGCAAGATTCTAAAGGTCATTCCGTTGGATGGACTTACTGCAGCTAATTCCCGTTTGCAATATCTAGCTGTCGACTATTCTCCGGAAGGAGAATGTTTTGTGTACATAAGTGATGCTGCAAATCGGGCCATAATAGTATACAACATCCAGCTTGACCGAGGCTACCGAGTTGTTCTGCCGAAGGCTGTGTCATCTGGTAGTCGGGCACGTGATGTTCTGTATGTGGCACTAGTCCGCCAGGATTGTGGATCGACGGTGCTTTTCTTCACGTATCTGGGTTCCAAGAAAATGTTCGCCATTAAAACGGATTACCTACGAACAGGGTGTGCCGATGGAAGGATTATGGGTAGGTGTTGTGTTGACATGTTGACATGTGTGCTTCTAGGAAGGGTTGATTGGAATTTTCTTTTTTCTTTTCCTATTACAGATGTAGGACTTAAGCCAACACGAATAGTTATTATCGGAACGGATAATGGGTCAGCAATATTCTTTAGGCACGAAGGAGAATCAGAAGTCTATCGCTGGGATACGGTGACCCCGTTTTTGGAAGCTAATTTCAAAGCGGTCTATCGTTGTCCAACGTGTCAGTTAGCCACACATGCTATTCCCGATTATAAGCGCAATACAATGCGTGTATTGCAGAGTAATTTCCCCGACTATATGCAAAATACGATGGGTTGTGGTGCAACGCAACAGCTATCAGTCATGCAAGGTTGTTGGTAGTTCACTTAAGTTGACTTGAACTGCCTTAGAAGGAATGCCGTTGAAAGGGGGTTTTTTCCTCGATTTTAAATAATCGATTTTAAAAACGCTAACAACAAAAAATAATGAGACTTGTGTGTTCATTAATTGTTATATTTAACTTTATTTAAGTATTTTAAGGATAAGAATGTACGATAGGTTTTTATTGCTCAAACAACCATGGACATTTTGAAAAACATGTTTATCACCATTTACCTGTGTGCATCTTATGTGTGATTTTAAGTAATTGTGTATGAATTTTGAAATAAAAATATTTAAAAATATATTTTTGTCTTTCATTTTACCTGCTAATACGTTTCTTGAGTGAGTTTGTCTATATATGTAGTTGGTAGTACTTTGGAATAGGCTCTTGATTATGCCACATTTACAGTAGACCAATATAGCCAATAAGCTACTAAGAATTTTGAGTGTGTTTGGAAACTTGGATAATTTACCTTTGATGTGTCCATGTGTCAGTTTCGCGGTGCAACAGAGCAAAAAAATTGTGTCAGAAAATGTTTTTGTTTAATTTTCAATTGTGAATACATTTTGAAGATTTAAATTTTTAAGGCTTGAAAGGAAGGAAATGATGTTTAGAAATTTGTCTTTATTTACATACAGCTTTTTTTAGGGCATTGAATTTCCTTTGTACTCATGTAAATGTAATTTTGCTTACTTCAATTATTTGTATGGAAGAAAAGAAACTCTGAAAAATTTTGATTGCTACAGCAGTCATCAGTCGTATGTAATGGGATCTTTTAAATAAATGGTTTTTCAATTAGCGCAGTTAGATTTTGGCGGCAAATCTTTTAATAATAAATTCAGTTGTCTATGCCAAATCATCGATTATGGCAAATTAGACGATTGAATTGCACGTTTAAATGATAAAACTTTATTATCAAAATGAGTGTTCGTTTACGCAAACGTTGGGCGCATTGCACACATTTTACGGTAGACGTGAGGGCCCTTCACATTCGACTTTTCAACGGTTGGTGGCCAAATTTTAGACGACCTGTTCAGTAAACAATCAGCCAACGTGTTACAGCAAACGCCACGATTGACATTTGGCATGAACGATTTTAAGATAAAGTTGTCTCTGGCAGGGGGGTGTGAATTGGCCACCAAGGTCGTGCGATTTGACAACGCTAGACTTTTTCCTATGGGGTTTATTGAAGTTGCAGGTTTATGCAAATAAAACACAATCGACAATTGTCATTAAGGTCAACATAACACCGGCCATCGCTCAACTTCAGCCGGATCTATGCGGAAGATTAATTGATTAATATTCTTCACTTAATGGCATACAAGCGCCTTTCAAATAAAAAATAATTTTGTTAATACCTCACACACAGCTTGTTTTTTTCAACATCTACCTTTATTGAAAAACCCTTTAATATGAAACTTTAAATAGTTATAAAAAAACTGATTTGTTGGAATCATTTTAAATTTTTATTATCCGTAAATTATTTTGAACAAAATTTATTAACTTCCCATAGGAAGTTATTGTTATGGACCTCATTCGTCGTTTTTTGCCTTTTCAAGGTCCCTAGAGTCGAAGTAAAAGATTTTTAGAAAGATGTTTGTGCATCCGTACGTTCGCTACGTTTTTTTCGTTGTTCTTATCTCAAGAACCAGAAGAGATATCGACTTCAAATAAATTGTGTTATACAGATAATAATGCAGAAATATGCAAGAAGGGCTCTCAAGATTGCGTGTGTAATTTTAAAAATAAAAACCTACAAAATAATTAACAAAAGTAGGTAAAATTGATTTTCGACTTGAATATCTCTTCAAAACTTTTGAGATTTTGGCTTAGATCAAATGTTATCTTATAAAAAATAATGTTTTGAACATTCAGTACAATTTTTTGAAAAATCCAATTGAAAGTTTTTTAACAAAAAATAAAAACGTAAAAACAGCATTTCCAAAAGTTCGTAAAAATTGGTTTCGAATCAAAAATCTTTTGCAAACATTTGAGATTTGGCTTCAAACTTATTTTATATTATAAAAAATATTGGTTTTGAGAAAATTCGAATTGACAGTTTTTTTTACAAAAAAAAAGAAACTTAAAAGAAAATTTTACAAAAGTTGGTAAAAATTCATTTTCGACACAAATATTTTTTTTACATTATGTACATTATGGTTACAATTAATTTTAACTTATAATAAATATCGTTTACAACATTTGGAAATATTTTGAGAAAAATGGAATTGACATTTTTTACAAAAAATAAAAACCTAAACAAAAAAATTTATAAAAGTTGGTGAAAATTGATTTTCGACATAAATATCTTTTCAAAATTTTAAGATATTGGCTTTAAACTACCTTTATTTTTTTAAAAATATTGTTTTCAACAGTCAGTAAAATTTTGAGAAAAATCTAATAGAGAGTTTTTTTTAACAAAAAAAAAAACAATACTAACACTTGGTAAAAATTTACTTTCGACTCGAATTACTTACTTACTTAAGGTGGCGCTACAGTCCGGGGTGGACCTGGGCCTCAACCAACAAGCGTCTCCAGTCAGCTCGGTCCCTAGCTAGCTGTCTCCAGTTTCGCATGCCAAGTTGGTTGAGGTCCTCTCCCACCTGGGTGCGCCACCTGAGTCGCGGACTTCCTCTACTGCGCCGTCCCTCGGGATTGGATTCGAAGATCTTCCGGGCTTCAGCGTTGATGTCCATCCGCTCTACATGACCTAGCCATCTAAGCCGTTGTACTTTAATTCTGCTAACTAGGTCAGTGTCGCTGTACAGCCCGTACAGTTCGTCGTTATATCTTCTCCTCCATTCTCCATCTATGCGTACGGGACCAAAAATCACCCGAAGAATTTTTCTCTCGTATCATCCTAAGACGCTCTCATATTTCTTTGATAGGGTCCAGGCCTCAGCGCCATAAATGAGAACCGGGATGATGAGTGTCTTATAGATGGTGATTTTACATGCTCGAGAGAGGACTTTACTTCTCAATTGCCTTCTAAGTCCAAAGAAGCAGCGATTTGCAAGAGTTATTCTTCGTTTGATTTCAGCGCTGGTGTCGTTGTCTATATTAAAAGCGGTGCCTAGGTAGACCAAGTCCTTAACTACCTCAAAGTTTTAGCTGTCCATGGTGACGTTTTGTCCAAGACGTCGTCGTTCAGTGTCCTTTTTTGATGACAGCATATACTTGGTCTTGCCCTCATTGACCACTAAACCCATCTTCTTCGCTTCCGTCGCAATGCTCAAAAACGCTCCACTGCCATCACGCTTTGATCTTCCAATTATGTCAATATCATCCGCATATCCGAGTAATTGGATGGACCTTTGGAAGATTGTGCCTCTAGTGTTGACGGTTGCGTTTTGCACAATTCTTTCCAGAACGATGTTGAAGAAGTCGCATGACAGTGCATCGCCTTGTCTAAAACATCAAATGCATCGGTAAGATCTTTTCTGACCTTGATAGACCTCGAATAGCACTTCAAAAATTAAAAATATTGTCTTCAAACTTTTTTCTTTTACAGAAATATTGTTTTCGATATTCAGTAGTTCATAGAAAAATAAAATCTACAAAAAATAGCACGCAAATTTGGTAAAAATTGGTGTTCGGTTTTTGATATCCCCAAATTAATTTAATTTATTTCGACTAAAAATCTATTTAACAAAACTAGATTTTCGAACTAAACTATTTCTTTCTATGAAAAATATTGTTGGTAATTTTAAAATTTTTAAGAATAATTCAACTGACAACTTTTTTAACCCAACACGAAAACCTCCAAACTTTTGAGATAGACAAATCGACAGGCGGGATGGGAAGTTATTAGTGTTGGGTCGCACCCCAGCCTCTTTTTTCATCCTGTCTTCGGACATATGTCCGTCACGGCTACAAGCTATACCGTTCGATCAATTTTTCACTACTTTTCCGATTAATCTGTTCGTATGGCGTCGATAGTTTCTTGAATATTGGCTTCCAATGTTTCTAAAGCTTCTGGTTTGTCGGAGTAAACTAATGACTTAACTTAACCCTGTAAAAAGTAATTGAGGGGTGTTTAGTAGCACAAATAGAAATAGAGTTATGACCTCATGGTTAAGCGCACTGTATGACAAGTTGCGCTACCCGCCATCTAATACCGTAGATGAGTATATATAGCAATATAAAGTCACCTCTTTCCAGTTTTCAAATAGTCAATTTTTATGGATTAATATAACATGAGAATTATCTTTGCTCCATTGCACGGAAATTTCGGTTATTGACGAACCCATTTAACTAGAAATGAGCTTAACATTGTAAATTATCGTATTGCTCTATGGACTATGCGAACAGATTTGCCTATAACTTCATTACATTTCCATCACATTTGTTTTTCTGGCCTTAAACGATACTAAACATGATGTCAACACAGTGATTTTGATCAATCTCAGATAGATAGGGTATCCAGATACCTTTTTATTACCGTTTTACGTGTAAAAGAACAGCTGATCTAAAACTAATTGGCTATCGAAAAATAAGAACAGCTTGTTGAACATATAGTTTATATTTTCTGCTAAAAATCCGATGAATTTATAAAATTATAAAAAATTATATATTGCAAATTTTATTTTACAATCATTTTATTTTACAACTAGCTGACCCGGTAGACTTCTTACTGCCTCAATCGATAAATAAAAGACCTAAACTTTTGTTTAAATTAATTTCAAAACAAACAAAACGTATTGAATAAAAAAGTATTTTTTTAATAAAGTTTAATTATTATTTTCGACACATCATGTTGCTTACTTAAAAAAACAGAGTTTTCCTGAAATACTGGCTATTTATATTTTACATTTTTATTAACAGACACACACTGTTATGATACAGTTTGTTAATCAATTTAAAGCTTTCTCATAAGCTATATTTTTTGTTTTGTGGTGCGTAAATAAACAAAGAAGACGGTTTTTCGACGCGCGAACACGCGACGTATAATTGTCCATGCGCGAAACAGGTAAACTTCAAATTGATTTCGCAAACTTCTAATGACTGTCCTTGCGATTTATTTACTGTTATCCCAAAAGCCAGACATACTGAAAATTGTAAGCATTTAAAATCGAATGGTAAATCCGTTGGAATCATCGGTATTCACGTGATCAAGACATCCTCTCCTTTGTATTTTCCTTTTATGATTGTTGCCTCAATGACGTTATTCATCAGCTTTTTTACGGCCAGTCTTGTTCCATTGCATAGTCAAGGTTGATTTATGTTACACAGCATGATGACAACTGATCCTTCTTTTAACTACAAATTGTGAGGTGATAATCGAGGCAATTCCAGTGAATTTAAAAACTCCGTGGGATAGTTGAATACGTCATCCTGTATTATAACGGTGTCACCTGATTTGAAGAAAACCAACTGTCCTGGAAGAAAATTCTGAATGGTTGCATTGATATCCTCGACATCTTCATTTTTCGCTGCCAATATTGCTCGTTTACCCAGCCAATTATGGTTATTGAACTTTTGCGCTATATCTGGAAAAACACGCTGAATAAGCTCCTCTTTTGAAACTGTGATGTGACAGAAATCTGTGGGTAATGTGATGAATCCGGTCGAGGTGTCCATTGCACCTTTATTATTTCCAATATCTAACAGCTGCTTCGCAAACACATTTGCAGTTCCATCATGTTGCAAAAATACTCGCATAATAGTTGTTAATGATGATTTTAGGCATGTATTTAGTTCATCAGCAACAGTTGATCAAGGAATAACTGGAAGAGTCTGACGAAAATTTATGTGTTTCCGTTTCCTATTTTGGTGTTTCCGTGATTTGCATTTTTAATGGTAATTTCAAGGCAGAATAGTCATTATTATTATTTATTGAATAGCAATAAAGGTCAAATTGACTCTAGAAACCGTTTGTATGAGAAATAGAAAAGTGCTGTTTTTAGGGTTATCCCGGAAATCTTTCGATTTTTTCTCGCCTTGCAACCCTTCCCTAGACCTCAACGAACATTTAAAGACTAAGATAAGATAAATCCGTTCAGCAGTTCTCGAGTTTTAGCGAGACTAACAGCAATTGATATTTATATATATAGATAGAATAGATAGATAAAACAGCTAAAAATTGTTTTTATCTTTTGCTAGTTATGTCAATTTAAATTATCTAATAAGCTATAAAGCTTTTCATGTAGTTAAAGAAACACCATATACAAGATTAAAGGTGCAATACCAATATTATTATTATACTTAATTGAAAAATAACATAATAACAAAATTCAATAAATATTTTACAGAGCATATTAGGTGGTACCCGTGGCATGATGGTTAGTGCGTTGGACTGTCATGCTAGAGGTCTTGGGTTCGATCCCTGCCTATGCCATCTAAAGTCTTTTCACGGGTACTGCCTCTTGCGAGGAATTGACAAATTCTCCAAGAGTAACTATTGTCATGAAAAAGTGCTTTCTCAAAATTAGCCGTTCGGAGTCGGCATATAAACTGTAGGTCCCCTCCATTCCTGACAACATTACTCGCACACAGGAATGGTTGAGAGTTGTAAGTCACTAGGCCTTGGTTCTCAACGGACTGTCGCGCCACCCAATTTATTTATTTATTATATTAGGCCTTGAGCTCGTTTAGAGAAAACTTAAGTTAAATTTGTACAGACATGGACATTAAAATAGACACGAAAACAGTTGCTAAGAGTAAAACCAAATTAAAACAACAACACGCATTTCTTATGCAAAATAACGGAGGGGAAAACCAAGCAAAACAACCGCAAAGCAAGACATAAAGATAATTTGACCCTCAAAAAAAAGATCCTTACAAGTCTTCAAGGGAAATAAAAAACAAACTACAGCTTCCAATAACTTCCAGAACTGTTCGTAGAGGACTTGTTGAAGCTAACTTGCTCAGAAGGATCGGAAGAATGGTACCGTTTCTAAGGAAAAAAATATAACAACGCGGTCTTAATTCGCCCACGAATATTTTGATTGGTGTGGGCCAAAAGGAGTCAAAAAGCGGTGGAATGTTTTGTGAATGGACTAAACAAAGATAAATTTGTTTGTGAAGTGATGGAAGACAAATAGTTAGAAGGCTTAATTTGAAAGAACTGGCTGCAGTATCATACTTTGGGGTTTTTCGTGATTGAGGTAAAATGGATCAAAATATAAAGGTGAATATCATGAAGGATAAGATGCTGCCTTATGCAGACGAGAATCTGCCTCTCAATGTGTTCTGCAGCAGGACAACGACCCTTAGCACACATCCAAATCGGCTCAAAAGTATTTTAAAGGCCAAAAAATCAGCGTATTGGCGTTTTCATCCTAATTGCTTGACTTAAATCTCATACAACATTTTGGGAGAGATTTAAAATGTGCGTTTGGGAAACATTCAACAACAAAATTACCCGCACTGTGAAGGATGGTTCAACAGGAGTGGATACAATATTTTAATCAACAGATGCCGCCGATTATTTGACTCAATGTCCAACAGATGTCAGCTGTAATTGAAGCTAAGGGCCAGGCTACCAGATATTAAAATAATTTTTAAATCAAAGAATAGCTTTGCATTTAATTTAATTTTTTTAAATCTTTGTATCTATTTTATTGTCCATGAAATTTGTTCAATTTTTATACAATTATGAATTTAAAATATCTTATGTTATAATTTAACTACAAATAATGGGTTATTTTTGTTTGAAAGAAAAAAAATAAAATGAAGACTAAACTTGAAAAAATAAAATCTTTTTATGTCAATAAAAAATTTAATTTTAGAATGTTTCTGTTTAGTGTTTCTATTTTAATGTCCATATCTGTATATTAAGTATTGTAACAATTTTGTTCATAAAAGTGATAAAAGGGTGTCTGAGATCATCTTCATAACCAACTATCCCTACATGCCCAGGTACCCATGCTAGCTTGATAGTATTTCCTTGTGTAATTAGTTTATCCCGGATGTCAACTACTATATCAGAGGAGTTGTTTTGGCAATGCCAATAAGAATCTTGGAATCCCCTAAAACACCTTTAAAGAGAGAGGCATTGGGCAGGTTCAGGCAACATAAGTTACTTCATTTGCAGTCAACTTCATAATTTGAACGTACATTTTGACCAAGGCAATTAGTTAGTTTTCCAACTGTCATGAATTTCAGAATTTTACTTCGCAAACCTCTACTTAAGTTCATAGTACAAGAACTGCCAAACACATTATTGCCTACAAAACACTCCTCAAGCAAGCTACAAGTCCATTACGATTTGTCTTTTGTATTGTAAAGAAACATTACTTATTTTTTTTTTTATTGATAAGGAATCCTTTTACAGAAAACATTAAATGGAATTCTGCAGTAAATAAATAAATAATGGAGTAGTAAAGCTCAGCTTTCACTTGAATGAAAAAACATGATCAGTTGTCATTTTGACATAAGTTGACTTGACTTGATCGTAAGGGAGATTATTCTTGACTAACTTTCCAGGCAACTTTTCAATAAAGTTGCATTAATTGGAAGGCATTTTTTTGGCAGATGGCCAATAGATACTAGAAACTTGCCTTACTTTCAAGTCCCTTATTTGTCCCAGCATTTATTCAGACTTTATAAATACAACTTCGCACTGTTTTGGAATACTCTTAAAATTGCCCACTGTCTTACCTTAAATAAATTTTGATATTAGTATATCAGTTTATTTCATAGCTTTCTTGAGTGTTTCAATGACGAGCTAAAAATACAAAATACTATTCTATTTCTTTTGTTTCCTGTGACCTCGTTATGACAGCTGTTTTAATTTTCATACAGTTTTTAAAATAGATTTTTGGCAAAAACCATTATTTGACATTGAAAAAAACCTACATACAAGTTTTCAATAATTAAAATAGTATTCATTAATACCGTGCTTCTCAAGAAACCAATATTTACCCTATAAATTGCTATCATTTCTTGCATCTTCCCTCTTTGTATTTATGGTGATAACATATTTAAAGGTTGATTCGCAATCGTTTAAAATCCATGTTTTAATTTATTTGCCTTATCTAATTATTGCGATATAAAAGGTTCATCCTCTTAATGAAGACCGACAGTTGTCTATTAAAATTCGGTATGAAATATTTGGTGCTTTTATTAATTTTTTCATCGGTTCGTATTTTCATATCTCTCAGTCTCAAAAATTAAATTTATTTCAGTTTCTTTTAGGATACCTTCGAGCTGAAAGTATCCACGATGAAGCTTGTAATAAAATTCAAAAACAAGCCGTAGCTTCATGTTTTGATCGAAGTACTTTAGGATTTTGCATGAAAGTTGGAGACGAATGGCGTGCCATTGAAGCTGCTACATGTGAGCCCAGATTATGCTGCAATGCCAAAATAATGGGATGCACTATGGATGCTGATTGTAAATCCGAGTTGACAACTTCAAGTCCTCTCAATTCTTCAACTGAGAAGGCTGCTGTAGATTGTTCTGTTGGACAATTAAAGAAACATGAAAGCGATTGCAAGAAGTATTATTATTGTTCGAATAATAGCTGGAAAGAAAGTGCTTGTTCAGCTGGAGTGTTTGATGACAGTCGAATGTCATGTGTCTTTGGAAGTTGTAATAACTCAGGAACAAACGAGTAATGTATGGAAAGGCTTATAATTTACAAATAAAAAATCAGCATTTCAAATATGTCTTAGTTTTTTAAGTCACTAAGTTTCTGGCATCTAAAAGGAAAATATATATGTTTTTAAGGTGTTTGATTTAGAGCGAATGCATCACATGCAATGACAGAAAATTTGACAGATGTCACTTCATCAATATGGCAGTTATTATCAACTGTCAAATGTTTGTCGCGTTAAAATATCCTTTAACAAATGGATCTTTCGATAAGATTTTTTAAGTTCTATCTTAGCCGAAACTTGAAAAATAGAACTAATAAGCTTACTCGTGAAAGCTTAGTTGTAAAGCTGGACATTTTAGAATCAGCTTGTTTTTGTTTGAATAAATATTAGATAACATTTTCAGGATTTTGGCTTAGAAACATAAGCATAAGCATAAGCTTTGACATCAGATCAAAAAACCAAAGTAAGACAAAATATAATTGCGTTTGTCTACCACATTTTTGTTGCTGCTTAATTAAGATACCAAGTTGAACGATAAAAGCCACAAATGTAATGTTTGTCTTTAAAGAGTAGATTCTTATCCATTCAACCCGAAACAATAACTGTGATATGACCCATATCTTAAAGTTATCGACCTCTTTACGACAAATATTGTCTTTTTCGACAGAAAAAAAAATATTTGTTAGCTGAGTAATCAAAATCTCACCTTATCTTAATACATAGCACAGGTAAAAAGAAAAAATAAACTAATTGATTTTCGATGTTGAAGATTGTTTATGTTAACTTCTAGTCAAACAGAAAGCTAAAAAATATTTCCAAAAAATCTTAAGTTAACAACTATCGGCAATGCTATTTATGTCGCAGTCAAAAGAAATTTGTCACACCCTTCGGTTCTTTTATACAAAACTTCCTTACGTTTCATCTCAAAACAACACTATGTTTATTTCGAGTCCTTGGACATTTTGGAAAATATGGATATTGGTAAGCTGTGCTTTATTCGCTTCTTTTAAGCCATTTTCCATTAAGCCTCTAATTTGTATCTGCAGATGGCTTGCATGTTTCAAATAAGTCTTCAAATTCCGATGATGTCACGGGAGACAAATATTTGTGTGGAACGTCAACAGGCAGGTTTAATATGTGAGACGTGTGAATTATTGGCGACTTGTGTCAAAATGTCTCATGGCTATCTAACTGTTCCTGTTGAGACTTGTGACACCGACAAGGGATTCTATTGCAATGTGAATCTTGGAGCTTGTTCAAATGTGACAGGCCCGTGTCATCCATTTGGATATGAGGGAAATTTTGTGTGCACCTCACAAGGAGTATTTCCTGATCCTTATGATTGTCAAAAATACCATATGTGCTATGTTGCTGGAACGACTTTGGTTTCAGCCAATATCGAATGTGGCGGCGACAAAGCTTTTAATGTCGAAACGGGAGAGTGTAGTTTATCGATTACGGACAGTGTTTGTGATGTAATGCAATACGAATGTCCTCGAGTAGGCTTCTCAGCTGCTTGGCCTAATAACAAAAATCTGTTCTATATCTGCAAAGCTACGACAAATGATGAAACTCGAGTTCTATATCCGACACTTTATCGCTGTGGTGCTAATGAAATGTTTGATGGTCTTGACTGTGTGTCAGATGATGGCAGTTATCCCGTTACAGTAGTTAAACCAACCAAAACTCCATCAACTGGTTCTGTGACAAGCCAGCCTTCCCGTCCAGACTCATCAGAGTGTACTAGTGCAGGACTTCAAGTTGATCCGGCAGATTGCCGATCATATTATTATTGTTCCGGAATACGAGGCACCAAAAAGCATACAACTTGTCCGAAAGGAACTTATTTTAATGCCGGATTAGCATCGTGTACAATTGGAAGTTGCTAAAAATTATGGTTTTGAAATTAAATATTTCAACTAAACGTGTACATTCAATAAAAGTTTATGAAAAATATTATGTGTTTTATGTTAAATTGTTGTACTTGTGACGGTTGTAAGTTCCTATCAAATTAATCGATTAATGTGAATGTGTTTTTGTGCATTGGTTTCAAATATTTTGCAGCGTTGCTAGTTATAAGGATAACTGTTATACGTCAGCCAAGCAAACATGTAAAAATACCCTGTCACCGTCAGACGATAACATGATTGTCAGATCTGTTAAAAATAATAATCAGTGACATTTCTTTTAATAAGAGATCAGACAATGATTCAGCGAAATTCGTATGTTGCTGTTCTGCTATCTACTCCCTTACAAAAATAGAAGATGTCAAAAAAACTATTGTTTGTTTCAATGATTTGTCAATCGTCGATACTATCTTTTGCTCCATTTGATAATGTGTTTGTTTTATGACAATGTTAATATTGCCTTTTTTAAGCGACTCACTGTTTTCAGGAATAATAAATTATTTGGATCATTCATCCGTATGGAAACAGTCCAAATTTGCCCAATATACACGTTAAGTATATTTATTATTTATATATGGTTCGCTCGAGGAGTCTTGCTGCCAAATAGATCCGATAATTTGTTGAAGACAATATTTTTCTTGTTTTCGTTGTGTTATTTTTCGCTATTTATTTGTCAAAAACAAGAGTTTCCAGATCCCGATACATATCAATTACTTCCAAAACAAATTCCCGAGCGTTAATCGTGGGCATTATTTTGCTTTATTTCTGAGCACAAAACAAACAAACTACGCAGCTAGGTTCTAGAAATATAAAGCTAGTTAAACTATTATCAACTTTCCATATTTTGATTCTTTTTTTTAAACTTACCTTAATCATACAAATCAAATCAAAAGAAGGTTGAATCAGTCTTATAAGACGATTATTCAAATGCTTCGAATGAATAGTTAAATGCAGAACCTAGCTGATAATAATATTTATACTTTTTTCGAAACATTTGAGAATATTAGAACAATGAAAGAGACTTCAAGGATTTATTTTACAAAGTTATTGTATGAGATAAACTGAGATAGTGAGCTGTTAGGTGGCGAGTTCTGATTGTGTAAATAGACAGAACTTAAGTAATCACCTTACTGAACAGAGTAATTCCTTTGATTGCTTTTATAATTTTGACTTCAGAAGAGCTAATTTCCAGTTATTGTCTGAAGATTTAAACATTTCTGGAATTACTGATACTTTAGCATGTTCTAATACTGACGAAACAGCTTCAATTTTTTATAAGATCCTTAATAATTGTTTAGAAAAAAAATCTACCCTGTCAAGAAATACAAACTTCAGCCACCCTTGGTACACGAAAGAATTGCGTTTACTTCGTAACAAAAGAAATAAGGCATATAAGACTTATCTTTAAATTCTGTCTCCAATCAACTTCTTTGTTTATGATGAATTCTTTAATGAATTTAAGTCTCTTTCTAATTTTTTATACGCTAGTTATGTTACTGATATGGGCACCTCTTTGAAAGAGAATCCTAAAAAATTTTGGAAACTTGTAAACTTAAAGAAAAAATCAGATGGATTTCCAATTAACTTCACTTACTAGAACCTTTCGTTAGATAAAACTGTTGATATCTGTAACGCTTTCGCAACAAATTTCTGTGAGTCATTTGTTAATAGCCCTCAAGAAGTTGATGAAGTATATTTTCATAATATTCACTGCTTTTCGCAAACTAGCTGCAGTCACATCCCTGTGCTACAGACAACGGTCCTTGATCTTTTATCTGCGTTGAATGATGACTGCTCAGCCGGTCCCGATAGTACTAAAAAAGTGTAGTATTGCTTAAGTTGAACCCCTTACGTTCTTATTCAAGCTTTCTCTAAAAACAGACAAATTTCCCAGTATATGGAAGAAGTCATGTCTAACACCAATTTTTAAGAATGGTAACAAGGCGGATATAAGCAACGATAGGCCCATTGCAAAGCTTTCTTGCATTCCTAAATTATTTGAACAAGTTGTTTGTGAAAATGTAGCATTTTTAAGTAAAAATCTCATTTGCGAACAGCAACATAGTTTTGTGAAAAAAAGATCAACCGTTACTAGTCTCCCCATATTCTCAAACATATGTTCAAACGCTTTAGAACAAGGTTATAAAGTTGACTTTGTATACACTGACTTTTCTAAAGCTTTTGACCAACTTAGCCACGGAATTATTTTATTTAAACTTAAAGCTCTTTGTTTTCACCATTTTTCTTAGCTTGGATCAAATCATACCTTGAAAACAGATCCTATGAAGTAAAATTTAGAAATTGTCTTTCTGAACCTTTTGTTGCTCAATCTGGTGTTCCCAAAGGAAGTCATCTTGGCCCTTTTCTGTTCATCTTGTCTATTAACGACGCATCGTCATGTCTACGCTCAAGTGAAGTTCTCATTTTTGCTGATGACATGAAAATTTTTAAGATTATAAAGTCCACCCATGGTCGTATTTGATTCCCCACCCACGACAGAACCGAGCCTTGGCTCTAGCTCGTAAATTTTTGACTTGTTAAAAATCCAAATGAAGCGAAAAAGCCAAACCGAACCATCTTAGTTTCACACACATGGTCTATTTTAGATCTGATCCGGTTCATTTGGCTCTGTCCTTTATGGCTAGCTTTAGTTTGACAAGGAGCATTAAATTTGTTGTGTACTTGTTTTTATCCTGAAAAGACATATGAAACTTTTTTAAAACAATTTATTTTTACGAGTTAAGAACCTTGTAAGGAAAAGCCGAAGGAAGTTTTATATTTTTGGTTTTCAATTATTACTTATTGGAAGGAAGAACGGAGTAAGCAAAAACACAAATGTCTTTTAGTTAAAAATATTTATTTATTTTTCTTTGATAAATAATAATTTGCTTATGTTACTCACAAAAATTGAATAAAACACAATCTTACAAACTTTCGTAATATTGTAATATTATTTCGACTTTTAAACAATTCTTCATACTATTGTGTTTAAAGATCAGCGGGTTTTCGTACGCAGGGTCACCCTATGAAACTGTCAGCTTGGCATTACTTTTTCTCTCACGATACTTATGTTCTAATCTGTCAAAAATCGCTAGAATTTGACAGACTTCAAAAATATAAAAATACAACTTTTTTCGAGTGGCCCGGAACTTTGTTATGAAAATTTTAAATTTCGCAGTAAATTACTAAACTATTGCATATTTTTTTAATAAATACACAATCCGCTGCAATGGATTTCATACAAGAAGGCATTGCTCTGGGTGTCGATCTTCTTATACTTGGAATATGCTTCAAAGAATACTACAGTTATAAAAAAACCGTGAATAATCTCAAGGTAAGACTAAAAATAAATAAATAAACTACAAACATCATTATTTACAAACTATGTTTAAAAAAATATAAAGAATGCTCCACAACTACCAATCGATGGAGACCTTAAAAGACTCCTGGAAGGAAAAAAAGACAATAAAATACCATACGCTGTGATCCGAGGCACAATAATCCCAATTGGGGTGCCGATTCGTAGTGTTATGTCACCTTCAGTGACCGGTGTCGTGCAAGTGATAAAGTTGAGGTAAGAATGCATCTTTCTACAACAGGCAAAACATTGTTACAAAATCAATTATATTCCCAGTGAACATCGTGTTGCAAGAGGATTTGCTGGTTTTTGGACAGAACAACGTCGGCTCATTCATGTCTCTTCGAATGAGATGCCATTCGAATTGAAAAACGGTGACTATGGCGTTGAAATTGTCGATGGTTTATCAGCAGAAATTCTCGATATGGACGTTGTATACGATAATTACGAACCATCCTCTTTGTCATTCTTTGATCATATCTTTGGATTCTTTTCTGGTGTTCGACAGAAAGGTTTACAAACTACAGAGGAAGTTCTTAGAGATGGCAGTTTCATAACTGCCGTCGGTGAACTCGAATTAGATGGCAAAACAATTAGGATGCAGCCTTCTTCAACAGCTCCACTCTTCCTTACAACTTCCACTAAATCGACGTTGATTAAAAAATTCGAAGAAGCCAAATCGTCAATGACGTGAGTTAAACTTTCTAAATACCAACTTATCCCACGGTGATAAGAGGTTGTTTCTTTTTGTATTTGTTATTAGGGTGAAAATATTTATTTGCGGTACAATCGGGGCAGTTATTGTTGGAATAATTGCACGCAAAATTTACTTAAGGAAAAAACAAGAAAGAGATGAGCGAAAAATCAAAGAAGCACTGGACAATGAAAGGCGAAAGCGACGAGCGAAAACACGACCTCAAAATCTAACTCCTGAACAACTATGCGTTGTTTGTTCTACAAATCCCAAAGAGGTATGTTAAAGAAGTCATCTCTTCAATTTTCTTACAAATAGCGGCCCTATTAAGAATTCCTTTAATCTGCAACTAATTTAAAATGTGTTGCCATACAAATTGAAAGCTATTTCGTTATACTTCTCTTCGCTCTTTTTATTTTAGGTCATAATGCTTCCATGTGGCCATGTTTGCATCTGTGAAGATTGCTCTGAAAAAATAACAGTTACATGTCCAGTTTGTCGCGCAAAAATTCTTAGCAAAGCCGCCGCTTTCATATCATAATTAGACGAAGCAATGACAATCAATTAAACAAACAAAATTCAACAGGGTCTAAGGTGCAATATATGGATTTAGAGAATAAGGTTATTGATTAACTGAACAAAATGCAATAAAGGACAAAATTAAGTTTTAATTTAAATAAAAGATAACAGAAAAATAAAACAAAATAACTTTAAAATATAATAAAAAAGAAATTATTTATTCAACTATTCATGATATTTTTATAGTCACATTGGTCTTTTAACATTTTCAAAAACACTCGATATTTTCTATTGTGATAGTCAATGGTTTCTTGCTTTGGTTTGAGAATAGTTCCTGTTCCACCCATTGCAGCTGAAGCTTCCTAAAATATCAAAATTCCATAACATAATGCAATGAAAATGTTAGGTTAAACAAAAATTACCTCTAATGTAGGATAAACTTTAGCAGCACATGCTCCCAACATTGCTGATCCCACTAAAACCATTTCTTGTTCATCTGGTATAATAACTGGTAAATTACAAATGTCAGCATGACTCTGAGTGTAAAGTCGGTTTTTCGACAATCCACCACAAAATAGCAAAGTTCTAAATTTGGGTCTCTTGTATTCTACGAGATTGTCCATGATGTGTCTTGTACCATACTGCAGAAAATGTATAAGTAATTTAACAGTGTAGACAAAATATTTCATCTTTTTTATTTACCGCTAAACCTTGCACAAAAGCGAGATAGAGCACAGCTAAGCTTTCCTCATCGGTGCCCATGTTTAGTCCAGAGATCTGCAAATGTTTGAAATTAAAATTTTGTTTCATTAGCAAATATAATAAAAGGCTTACCATTCCTTTTAGACTTGCGTCTGCGATTGGTGATCGATTGCCATGAAAATCGGGCCAAACGTGTAGATCTTTTGTCAAGAAACACGGATCTTCTAAACCACGTTCCTCGGTCATGTTGTCTAAGATATTATGGATATATGAGTGAATATTTCTAAAGGAACACAAACAAAATGAAAAACAATAAACTTTTAGACGAAGGAGCATAGTAAAATCAAAAATGTACCTTCCCATCAATTTTCTGCTCATCTCCTCATATCGCGGATGTGTTTTAATAACAAAATCCAACAAAAAACCAGTAGCACTCTGTCCACCCTCGTTTAAGAAGAAATTTGGCATAATAGCATTTTTGTAAGGACCCCAAACTCCCTTCGCGGGGCACAACTCTCTAGTCATACTCATATGGCATGTAGAAGTTCCACAAATCAATGCCATTTTCCCCTCAATACTTTCCGATCCAGTTCCAGCATTACAACCAAACATTCCCAATGCCCCAGCATGTGCATCAATCAAAGACGTCCCAACAATAGTTCCGGGTAAAAGACTTAAAGCGGCTGCAGCTCCATCACTTAGACCCTTACCAACAGCTGTACCCGGGTCACATACCGTTTTGCCAATTATTTCAAAATCATTTCGACACAATTCTTCCAAATCGATAGCAGTAAGAAAATCCTTAGACCATGAACCCGCAATAGCGTCATAATTCCATTTACAAACCACCGAACACAGTGATCTTGAATCGCAACCAGTACTTCGCCAAGTAAGGTAATCTGGCAAATCGAATGCTCGCCAAATTTTATTCCATGTTGAAATGTTACGATTCCTTTTTAACCATAACAATTTAGGCATTTCCATTTCGACAGAAACTTGGCCTCCGACATAATTCAGCAACTCATGATTTGTTGAGTTAATAAATTCAGCTTCGGCAGTGGCTCGGTGATCCATCCAGAGGATAACATTTTGTTCAGCATGACCATTCGAGCTAACCGATATTGGTTCACCATTTGTGCCCAGTATTACAAGGGAACAAGTGGCATCGAAAGAAATCGCAACAATTTCTTCTTTAGGAATATTTTGGACAACATCCTTTGTAAAAAAAAAGAAAAACAAGAAAATATCAATGAGAATTAAGGTATTTAAATTTTGTAAATACTATTTAATTAATTAAACTGTGATATCCAAGTTAAAAATCATAGGGCCGTTAATAAGAAGGGCTTGATTCCTTGATATTGGTTTTGTGACTATGGTGAATTTTAGATAAACCATCATGAATAGATCTTGACTCAAAGAATCTTGCAGACAAGGAATGGTTAGATGAAAAAAAGGTTATAGGAAAATCAGTATTGGATTTTTTCAGACGTTTCCGAAAGGACGGGACAGGAAACCCACACGAATAGAACAAGTCTTCTCTCATCTGATTTATGTAGAGGATTCAAAAATTAGAGGGCTGTTACTTTTTATGGGTATTGCTTCTTGCGAAGAATTGGGAAGGTTCAGAAAACATAAGGGACTTCATTTGCAGTCAACTGCATTCTTTGAAAGTAAAGTTTGACCCCCAAGGCAACTAGTAAGTTTTTCTAGTGCCATACATTTTAAACTCGGACCTTTACTTCACTAACCTTTACCTTCAGTTGATTGTGCAAAGACTACCCAGAATATTATTGTCAACAAAATACTCATTAGACAAGCTACAAGTCTATCACGATTTGTATTTTGAATTGTAAAAAATATTAGCTATTCATTTCCCTATATGACAAGAAAACCCTTTAAAAAAACAATAAAAGTAATTGTGGAGAAAATAAATAAATCATAGAGTAATAAAGTTCAGCTTTCACTTGAATAAAAAAAAAACGTGATCAAATGTCATGCTGACAAAAATAGTCTTGACTTCATAGTTAGGGAGATTTTTCTTAACTTTCCAGTCAACTTTCCCATAAAGTTGCCTTAATTGGGAGGCAATTTTTTGGCAGCTAACCAATCAGATACTTGAAACTTGCTTTACTTTCAAGTCCCCTACGTCATCTGAACATCCTCAATGGCTGCATGTAATCTAAGACAGAAAGGGTATCTGGATACCTTTTTGTTAGTGTTTTACGTGTAAATTAACAGCTGATCAAAAACAGCTGTGATGTCAAATAGGGAATCCAAAGGTATCAAAGACTGGGCAGGTTCAAGCGACATAAGCGACTTGAAAGTAATGCAAGTGCCTTCCAATTAAGGCCACTTTATTGGAAAGTTGTCTGGAAAGTTAGTCAAGAAAAATCTCCCTAACTATCAAGTCAAGTCAACTTATTTCAAAATGACAACTGATTAAAGTGAAAGCTGAGCTTTACTACTCCATAATTTATTTATTTTCTGCACAATTCCAATATTTTATGTTTTCTGTAAAAGGATTCCTTATTAATTAAAAAAAATAAGTAATAAGACAAATCGTAATGGACTTGTGTCTTGTCTGAGAAGTGTTTTGTAGACAATAATGTGTTTGGTAGTTCTTGTTCTATGAACTTAAAGTAGAGATTTGTGAAATAAATCTCTGAATTTGAAATTCATGACACTTGGAAAAGTAATTAGTTGCCTTGGTCAAATTTTGCGTTCAAAGAATGAAGTTGGCTGCAAATGAAGTCACTTATGTTGCCTGAAACAGCCCATTTTCTGGGGCATGTACGTATCTGATAGAAAAGTTGATTCAAAACATAGTTGAATTTTAAGGCTAGGCGCGCACATGCAACTTTTAGTTTCTAAACTGAGCGCTATAGACTTATATGAGAGTCCGCGCAGATTCGGAAAGCATTCTGTCGACCATTCGAGCAACTTTTTAGTTTGTGTTTTGACACAAACTAAAAGATCACCTCGAACCAATTCCTTAGTTTGTGCCACAAGGAATTATAGTTCACTGCGCTGACATTCAACTACATAAATCGTTGAATAATTTTCTGTAAATGCAAGAAAGAGAAAAATTTAGTCAAGGTGAATAAATGCTTCCTGTGTATTGGTTTATTTGTTTGATTACTTTCGGAGTTGCTTATGTGCGCGATGTTTGGGCAACTAAAGATCGAAATATTTGGTTTCGAAAAAGTTGCATGTGCATTTTCTGTTGTGAGGATAGTTTTCTGTTAAAAGTAAATCGTTTAAAACCGGAGATCTCGCAAGTATATTATTAATCGTATAGCATTCCAAATGAGCTAAGTGGAAATTTAACATAGATTACAGATAACGGTTATCTATTATTTATTAAATTGTTACGCACCTATCAATTCATCATCGTCCTACGAATCTGTTGAATTATCCATTAAATGTTTTATCTTACAACAATTTTGACTTGAGCTGAAAGTTGTTTTTATTTTTTGACAGCTATCTCAATACAGCTATCCAACTCGTTCAACAAGGTATCCTAAAATCCGCTCATCCAAGATACCCTACCCAACACGAAATTGAACGCATCCATTAGTCGCATTCACAAAGCTAGTGGCTACGTAGTCAAGGGATTAGGATTGGCTAAATTGAACTACAAAAGTAGCTGACATTTCCCCTCCGACGCGAAGTAGTGTACAAATTTTGGCTACAAATTTAGTGCACAGTGGTTTTGACGTTTCACAATCAGCTGCTCGGTAAAGACACAAGAATTCAAAATGAAATGAATCTTTCGATATTTAAATACAAATATGAATCAATTATATTATATCTTCCATTTGGTTTTATTCCATTAAAAAAGAATTTTAAAAAAAAAACACTTTAAAGTACCGAAAACACATTATTTTATATGTTTGTATTTGTCATTAAATGACAGTTCCGGATTGACTAGCTTTGTAATTCAATTTTGCTAGTTGAATTTTGACCACTAGCTTTGTGAATGCGCCCATTCTTGGATACCTTGGATTCCTTTTTTGATCCACTTTTATTTTACACTTAAAACACTAACAAAAAGGTATCCGCATACGCTATCTGTCTGAGATTGAACGCAGCCATTAATAAGTTGCCTTATTGGAAGGTAATTTTTTGGCAGCTGGCCAATCAGATACTAGAAACTTGCCTAACTTTCAAATCTCTTATATTGTCTGAAACTGCCCAATGCCTTGGGTGCATAATGGACCCATAGAGATACGAGTAAGTTGTTTCACCAAATTCTGATACAGACATACATAAAATTAATTCAGCCAAGGCGGAATAAGGAGAACTGAACTTTTTAACGTAAGGCATTGACAAATTTAAGAGTGATCTTGTCATTTAAAGTAATTTCTCAAATTAAGCGCTCGGATTCCTTATAAAAACTTGTAGGTGCCCTATGTCCCTAACATTATGGGATGGTTGAGAGTTGTTAGTCTTTCTCTCTATCGCCATAAAATTTATTGTACTAGTATGTATGTTCAATAAATTCTTAAGTACGTTGGAAGGCTTTTAAATTGAGAATTCAATTTTTTAAATTTATGTAAGTGAAAATAATTGATTTTATGACGATGTTATCACTTCGTTCAAAGCAATCACGTTAGTCGTTTTAGGCGATAACATCTTGTATTCAAAACGTTATGCGATCCTCGGTGAATTGTTAGTGTCGAGTCATTGCAAAATATTCGGTCTCAAAACTGCAAATATGAACTTCATCTCTTGTCTAATTCAGCCCTGTACAATAAACAAAATTTTAATTGCCTAAGCTTTAATATGATATTCGTATAATATAAAACGTCAATGAAAAACAAGATTAGTAAATTAAGAGGCGATCTTGATAACGCTGTACATACTCTACACTGTATACAATATATGCAATAACCTATGGCCAAGCTAGTGTTCGATTTGATTGGTTTTAAATAATTGTACTTAGTGTATTTTCAACTAGACTTTCCCTCCTAATAAAGATAACATTCTAATTGCACTAATATAAAATTATATCACCAATAACGAAAACAAATATTAAATTTTCATAATTTTCACTCATGTAAAAGAAAATTTAATCTAAATTCGAGGCTTTTTTTTATACTAAATACTATTTTCATGTGAACTTATATGAAATGCTTACACACTTATGCTCAATGATCTGACAAAACGACAGAACCAGATTTGCAATCTCATTTCAGTCATTTTTATTAAATGTGAATGTGAACCTTATAATCAAGGTTATTTTTATTCAGAGATAACCATCCAAGTTTAAAGTAATAAGTACAAGTAGTATACTGTCTTTTCAATTTGACTAACTTACCCGTACACAAACTGCAACCGCATACCAAATATCATCTGAAGACTGCTCAAAATGATCTTGTTGTGGATTCCATGTCTTAATTGGTTTTATTGCCTGCTTGAGTACCTTACCATCTGAAGAAACTAGAGCAGCTCTTGCACTTGATGTCCCAACATCAACACCAACAAAGTAGATTCTAGGCATAATTTATGTACTTTAATTTACGAAATTAATCAAGGTCACTTTTTTTAAATTATTGTAGGTATAGAAGATCTTCACTTGATCGAGAAGTGTTCGTCAATGCTCTAGACCTTATACTACGTGCTGTTTCTTATCACAATCGAGTACTTAACTAAGGAGAGATTGTAACTACAATCAAGGGGTCTATTAGGTATATTTTATTTTTGTCCAATAGTTTGAAACTAGCTGTTATTTGTTTATGTTCATTATAGTTTACAAAACAAAAAAGCTTTTGATAGTATAGTTTTTAGTCTGGGAGAGAGAGCTAGCTCCGCACATTGCGCAATATCAACCTACTGACACGATCACCACTTTTCAAGCGTGTTACTTGCTTCGCGGTCTAGAATATATTAAAGTCATTATTATGTACATACCTCGCTTATACTACCTACTTATATGTTTTTTTATACAGTGCACTGTTTAATTCACATTTATTTTGGTTTTTCTTTTTATTTGTTTTGTTATTGTTTTTTTTTTGAGTGAATGAATGGAGAATTTTTTGTGGTGTTAAGTGTGGGTGGAAATATTTTGTTTTAATTCTATTTTAAATCGACGATCCCACTTTTCCACACTTTACACATTTGATTGAATGTTTTGTGGAGAAGTGGAGAATTAATTTTCGTTTATATTTTCTAATCATCGAATCTTAACATGAGAATAGTACAAAATTGTACAGTTGTGGTCATATAATTTAGTCACTGAAATTAAAGTTTTTGTTTTAGGTAAAAATTAGGATTTCAATCTAAAATTTATTACTAAATAAATCTTCGCTATTCATAGATTTTATTTGTTTTAACACAATTTAATATTATATGCATTTTTTAAAGAAATTTGTCTTTAATGGACCTCAAATATGTTGGCCTAAAGAAACCTTTAAGTAATCAGTTTACGAGTTTTTGTATAAAAGTTATTGCAAGGTAACTCATTGTTTTGTAACGGGTTATTCATTTTGTAGTTTCAAAAGCATAGGGCTGGAATTCGGCATCTGGCAAACTAAGTTGTTAAGCCATTTTTTTTTGGGCAGGTTAAGACAACATTAGGGACTTCATTTGCAGTCAACTGCGTTCTCTGAACGTATATTTTGACCAAGGCATCTAGTTAGTTTTTCAAATGTCATAATCTTCAATCTTGGAACTTTACTTCACTAACCTCTATCTTTAGTTCCTTGTAAAAAAAAACTATCAAAAACCTTATTGTCTACAAAACGCTCCTCAGGCAAGCTACAAATCCAACACGAGCATATTACTTATTTCTCTTCCAATTTGACAAGGAACCCTTTTACACAAAAGATTAAATGCAATTGTGCAGAAAATAATAAGTTATAAAGTTCAGCTTTCAGTTGAATTAAAAAACATCATTAATTGTCATTGAGACATAAGTAAACTTGACTTGATAGTTAGGGAGACTAACTTTCCAGTCAACTTTCCAATAAAGTAGTCTAAATTGGAATGCAATTCTTTGGCCGCTGGCCGATCAGATTCTAGAAACTTGCCTTACTTTCAAGTCCCTTATGTCACCTAAACCTGTCCTTTTTCAGTTGAAAATCTGACATTTACGTTGTGCTAAAATATCGCACAACGCATACAAATTGTTAATACCTACTATTATTATATTATAATCGTGGAGGAATTTGTGATTTACATAATCACCAAACTACGCAAGCAATTAGTAAAATTGTGAAGAAATTTGAAGATCGTTTCGCTCGTACCACTGAAAATATAGCTGCTGTAAGTAAAAGTGTTGCCGAACACCCGAATTTGTGGATTTTTCGTTGAATTAAAACTGTCTTACGTCACACTAGGGCGTATTTTGTATTACTTATATCTATATAAAGTGCAGCTCACACAACAACTGAAGCCAGCGGATCATTCACAACTTTGCAGATAACTCAAATGGGTGCTTGAACAACAGCTGCAGGACGGGGATTTTTCGAACGAAATTTTCTTCAGCGACGAAGCATATTTCTCAATCTGTGGGTATGTTAATTAACAAAATTGTCGTGTTTGGGGTTCTGAAAATTATTTTTTGAATTGAAGAGAGACCATTACATCCACAAAAAGTCATTTTTTGGTGCGCTCTTTAGTCCGAAGGTGTGATTGGCCCTTACCTCTTAGAAAATGACGATGGAACGATTGTCACCGTCAATTCGAAGCGTTATGGTCATATAATAACCAACTTTTGTTTTCTTGATATTAAAGAATACGGCTTAAAGAAAATGTGGTTTCAAAAAAATGGAACCACATTCTACACAACTCGAGCGAATTATGGCTTCATTGAAAAAGGCTTTTCCTGACCGCGTAATCTCTCGTCGTGGCGAAATCAACTGATCATGCGAAAATCATGCGATTTGACACCGCTAGACTTTTTTGTTGGGCAACGCAAAGACTCAACTCTTGAGCACTTAAAAGCCAACATTCATCAAGTTATGGCTGAGATACCGCCGAATATGTGTCAAAAAGTGGTTGAAAATGACCTAAACAGAAGCGATGAAACAGAAGCGATGCTTATACAACAATTCACGTGGTGACTGGTTTCAGATATAATGTCAAAGTTCAAACTTTAAAATAAAAAAATATTTATTTTATATGTCTTTTATTTACATCACATTTATAAAAACGCAAAATGAATATACCTGTATTATTTGAAATTTAAACGTGTTTACCTTGATACTGAAGTTTTTAAGTTGGCTCAGGCATATCTCTGGCAATTTCAACTCGATTGATCTTGGGAAATTTATTCTCTTTTATTTTGTGTTTTCTTTATATTGCATGATTGTTTTTAAGGCAATTTGTTCACTATTTATTTTAAATGTTTCGAACAAAAATTAATGTACCTATCGCAAAAATCCTATCCTTTATTGGATCATTATGTTTAAACAATTACAGAAATGCTTAGAAAAAAAAGAAAAATTATCGCTAATAGCCCATTTAAAATAAATCGTTTCAATAAAATATTATAAGTATTCACTACTGTGTATGATAAAATCCAGTTTCAGGAAAGTCGATTTTTGTAGTATTTAATAATTATAATAATTAAATCATTATTTAAAATATGCTTCGTTAATTAAAACTTGTAGTATTTTTAGATTTCATTACTTTTCTAGGGTGCTATTTACAGAATTTGGGTCCTTTCACAGCTTTTTGCAAAGTTATATTTCATTATATAAGAACAATGATTCTTAAGTGAAAATAAAACTGAGCTGTGTAATCTTATCCAATAAATTTGCATTGTTCAATCATGAACTAACTGTTGTCTTATTTAATGAAAATTCTCATAAA
Source organism: Eupeodes corollae (assembly GCF_945859685.1). Taxonomy (NCBI): domain Eukaryota; kingdom Metazoa; phylum Arthropoda; class Insecta; order Diptera; family Syrphidae; genus Eupeodes; species Eupeodes corollae. The sequence goes on from NC_079148.1 coordinate 112,853,963, forward strand.
ATTTCTTCCAATTTTCTGCTACGTATGTATGTAAATATAAAGCCAAAAAGTCTACCGAATGTCATCAGACTATGCTTTCCACTTGAATGATAACAGTGGGCAGCTTCAGGCAACATAAAGGACTTCATTTGCAGTCAACTTCATTCTTTAAACGTTATTGAAATTTTGACCAAGGCAACTAGTTAGTTTTTCAAGTGTCATGAATTTCAAATTCAGAACTTTACTTCGCAAACCTCTACTTTAAGTTCATAGTACAAAAAGTACCAAACAAATTATTATCTACAATCCACTATTGAAGCAAGCTACAAGTCCATCACGATTTGTATTTTGTTTTGTAAATAAATATTAGTTACTTTTTTCAAATTGACATGGGACCCATTTACAGAATGTATTAAATGAAGCTGTGCAGAAAATAAATAAATCATAGAGTAATAAAGTTCAGCTTTCAGTTGAATGAAAAAACATATTCAACTGACATCTTGATATATCAAAAGCATTTGATAGAGTTTGGCACCAAGCTCTCTTATCGAAAATTCGTGCTTTTGGTATTGATGAATCCCTTTTTCGTTGGGTTAGAAATTACCTTTCGGACCGTTTAATTCTAGTAGTGTTGGACGGGTTCAAATCTGAAATTTACAAAATAAACGCTGGTGTGCCCCAGGGCTTCGTTCTGTCTCCGACGCTCTTCCTTATTTTTATAAATGATCTTTTGTCTGAAACTTCTAACCCACTAAATTGTTTCGCGGATGACAGTACCCTAAGCTTTTCATATTCGTTTTTAGATTCTCATCCTTGTCCTTCGGATGTGGAACTTCAACGGCAGCGTATGATAAGCTCATCAAGTCGTTAAAGCGTGACTCACCCCCGATGCCGCTATCCATGAGCGGCACTTGCATCCAGGACACTAATCAACTTTCAGTACTCAGTATGTAAATCACAGATCACCTCTTATGGAATGATGACATATTCGATATTGTCAAAAATGCTGCTAGGTGCTTAGGATTTCTCCTACGCGACGGTGCAAGAAATTGTTCACCTCTTCTGATCTGGCTGTAATTTACAAAGCTTTCATCCAAAACTTGAATATAACTCGGATATTTGGGCAGGTGCCCCTAAAACAAGTTTAAGTATTTTGGACAGGATCCAAAAAAACAATTCAGCCGAAATACTCGTACTTCTAGGAATGCACATCAGTTTAACCTTGAGCTCAATTTCGGACGTACTGTCAAGTCTAGAAATTCCTTCTTAAATCGCACATCGAAAATGTGGAATGCTTTACCCAGCTTTGTTTTTCCCTATCATTTTGATATACAAAACTTTGACCCCAATGTGCATTGCTACCTCCTCTTTAATCCTTCTCTACTTTCCTAAAGCTCGCACTGTGTTTAAACTTTAAACATGTTAAGGGTATTAATAACCCCTTGAGTGCCCGTTTATTATAAAAAAAGTAGACTTGATTTGATAGTTAGGGAGATTTTTCTTGACTAACTTTCCAGTCACCTTTCAAATAAAGTTGCCTTAATTGGATGGTAATTTTTTGGCAGCTGCCAACCAGATACTAGAAACTTGCCTAACTTTTAAGTCTCTTATGTTGTCTGAACCTGCCCAGTGTGTTGATTTCCCACGTCATATGAGTGAATAAGCCTCCATTTTAAAGTTTTGTCTTTGAATACACAACGATATTTTCTACTCTCATAAAATTCATTGTTTCACAAAAATCAAAATGTTAGAGTATAATCTCAGAATTTTTATCTCTATCCTTGAATAAAGAACCACCACTTCTACTCTTCTAAATTGTATTATTCTGCTCGAATCAAAAACATTTTATCAAATTCATTAAAAGTAGGCGGATACCACGCCCCCTTTTTAAAAAGTTCATATTTTCGATTTTGTTTTATATCTACACATCGATCCCTTCACCTCTTATTAAGTTCATTAATTTTCATCACTTCTCCTAAAAGTAGTAATTTTAATTCATAGCGCGATTCAGAAAGTGAGTGGATACAACACCCCTGAGTGTATAATCTAAAAATTTAAATGTTATACTCTGTAAAATTTCATCATAATAAAAAGTATGTAAATGTTAATATTTGATAATATAAAATGTGTTTCTAACTTTAACATGGTAAAAAATCGAAGATCTAATAACAAATGAGTATTCTTCTTCATCTACATAAATAACAGAAGTGAAGGTTGTTAAGCACAATTTTGTACATAAATGTTTTTGTTAGTTTGTAGGCTTAATTATATGACTACAACTGTATTTTTTATCATGTTAGTAGGGTGAGGTACTTAAAACCATCTGAGCAAACTTTTAAAAAAAATCTATTTACTCTTTAGGTATTTTTAGGAATGGGACCGTCTATGGCAAGACTAGTTGGAAGCAACATAGTACAAATAATACGCATTTAAACGGTTATATAAAATGGAAGCATCTCTTTTTTTAAGTTTTGGGGATGTTTTGAGTACGATTTCTTAGGTTCCTTCATATTTGGTTTGTTGAGACTTTATTTAAAGGCATAAGTGTTCATTTTCAATAATTCATACCCCATCATCTCCTGTGCTTTACTTTTCTATATTATTAATACTGTGATTAAAAATGTAATGAATACAAACGCGTTAATGAATCCATAACTATCTCTAACAGAGCTTCAAGTCTACATAAAATCCAGCATACTGAAATACTGCCTTTAAAAGACAGAAACACTACACTACACTAGAATCATTTTCCCAATTCATTTCATTTATGTACATTCACACAAAACGTTTTCGAGTTTCTGAAAAATATTCGCATAGGTCATCAATGAAAACTCACATAAATATTCTAAGGTTTTGTCACAATTAAGTGTTGAAAACAATTTTAAAAGAGTCCATTTTCTCTGACCCATTTACACTTAACACATTAATCAAATACCTACCAAAAATGTGTTTGCCCTCGACACATGCCTGCAAAAACGTTTCCGTGGTAACGAATTGAAATTTTAATCAATACAAAGTAAACAACTTAAAAAGATTATCCAATTTCACTTGACCTAGAAATTTTTAAAAGGAATAACAATATTCTTGGTTTGTAGTTTAGATTTAAGAACGTAAGTTGTACGGTTCGCCATGTCCACAATTTCGTCTAAAAATAAATCATTATCCAATCGTGATGTCCACCTGCAATATTTGGACATGTTGGAAACCATCGCAGACACTTGCTGTGAGATTTGCCAATGTGATTGCTATAGTTCACATAGTGCGCTTAATACAGAGAATATTTTTGAAGCTGGGCCTTCATCAGTGCGACTAGAACCACCAGTTAACAAATTACACAGTAAAAAATCTTCTCAGAGGAAAAAAACAAAGTCAAATGGTAGTAAACTGAAACGATCCAAAAGTGCTTCATCCTTTTATACCAAAGATTGTAAAATTCTTAAGGAACTCAATTTAAATGATAAACTTCCGCGTGTCAGGGATTCAACACGTTATCCACGATGGTCTAGTATGGAATCGATAGAACTTTGTGAACCAATGCGAAATCTCTGCCTCTCTCCGACCGTGTCCAAGGCCTTTGAAAAAGTTCCTCTCTGTGATAAGAAAATACTCAATCGAATGGCAAAAAAACGTGGTGAAAAAATTGTAGATAATGAAAATGCTTGGCTAGCACAAAAGTTTTGGGAAAACGAGCAATACGAAAGAGAACTACTCAAATGTGAGCAAACGGAAGAATTCAAAAAGGCAATAAGAAATAAACAATTTCAAGATTATCAAATAACCAAAGCGAGACTCAACGAAATCGCTCAGCGGGATATGGACGAATTGCAACGACTACGCGCTAGTTTACGAGAAAAAGATAAAAAAGCCAAATGACGATTAAAATTGGTTGCGACTGAGAAGGGTATTATGCAGGCTCAACGGCGTAACAATGAGCTGAGGAAGAGCGAAGCAGTTTCAATTGTCCAAGAGGAGCAAACATTAGACGAACAGCTCCGCAAATGCGAAATAAGTCACAAACTAGAAGAGCAACTTCAACGAGCAGATAAAATTCGTCATCATATGCTTGAGAGTTACTTAAGACGATTGCGCTACGATAATTATCTCGAACAAATCGTTCATGAGGAGAATTTTCGTGAAACTCAGGAATTTGAGAAGATGAGAAAGGCGCAATTGAAGGATCTTATCAGTCAGAAGAATGTCAAAACAGAACAATTTATTGAAAATAAACGAAAACAAAACAATGAAATGAAGCAGAAAGCCAAAATATCTGCCAGTTTGAGGGAGTTGATACGTTCTTCAGTTACCCCAGATGGCGTTAATAGACGTGATGCGAAGGATCAATTTGTACGATCCATGTCGAATATGTCTTTCCACAAATTTACTGGGCCAAGTTGCTAAAGTGAATACAAATAAACTTAAAAAGTAATTAAGTTCAACTAAATAAATTATACCTATAAAACAAAAACATGAAGCTTAAATAATTTAATTTATGTGCCGACTACTTTTTTCAAAATTGTGTCAGTCAAGTTAAAAAAATTAAAAAAGATAAATAACATGTATGCGGAGGAAATTTGTTTGAGTGTTGGCTCTTTAATATGAGCGATGTTGAATTATTTTATATTCAATACCTTGGAGTTTCCTCCGATAGTTGGTACCAAATAAAAATAGTGAAAAGAATGAATTATGATACAACCATCGGGTGATGCTTTTCAATACGAATTTATTTGGGAATTCGAAAATGCTTAAGATGAAATTCATGATGGGGATGAGTAAACCAAGTATAATTTTAAAGAAAAAGAAGTTTTATTTAAGTAAATATAAAAAATATTATGATGCAAACTAAAATTAAACAATCATATTTTAGCACTAAGCAAGTTCAAATTCAAGGACACTTTTTATCAGATCATTTCGCTCCTTAGCCGATGCAATGCGTCCAACCATTCGATCTAAAAATTCTCGTTGGTGTCTTACAATAAACTTATTGCATTGCATAATTGTTGCGCCAGTATAAAGAGTTCGGAACTTCGCTCTATAGTCACCAATCTATTTTGAATTCAAAGTATTTTATATGTAAACAAAAACATCAAATTTCGAATTCATACCACAGTGATCAGAGGCAAAATACTTGCAACAAACCTGTGCGGCTTGTGCCTGCAACGAATTATAGCAATTTTAGTTTTATCATTACAATATTTTATACGAAATCCATGTTCTAAAGATCCAACTCCAAAATCACCATAATATTGTTTGATGTACTTGAGAAAGCTTTTTGTCAGGACGTTGTCATTAAATGAAACATTTCCCGTGCAAGATTCATGAGGTATTATTTGAACAACAATGTATCTATAATTAAATTAGAGTACAAAATATAAATTGAAAGATTAAAGACTTTTTAATTTTATCTGATATTTTACCTGCTTTTAACACGAACCATTTGTTTGTTTACTTTTTTCAAGACCACAATGTGCTGTCAGTCTGTCAAGTCAAAAAAAAAAAACAATTCCCATGACATTCAAAGTGATGCCAGTAATACTTTATTTGGAAACTAATTTACATTTGTACCCCTTTCACACGAAGAACCAACATTTGCATTTACCATAAGGGCTTCACTTTTAAAGAGAATAACATAGAACCTATATTCGTGTGTTATTACACTCAGACGTTTTAGAAAAACGTAAATAAGTGTGAAAGAGAAAGTAAGTTAAATAGAAATACTTTAAGACTAGGCACGCACATGCAACTTTTTTGTAACCAAATAGTTCGGTCGTTACGAAATATACCAATACACAGGAAACATTTATTTACCTTGGCTAAATTTTTCTCTCTTTTGCACTAACAGACAATTATTCATTATTCGATTTAGTTGAATTTCAACGCAGTTACCTATAATTCCTTGTGACACAGACTTAGGAATTGGTTCGAGGTGATCGTCTAGTTTGTGTCAAAACACAAACTAAAATGTTGCTCGGAATCTCATATAAGTCTATAGTGCTCACTTTAGAAACTAAACAGTTTCGAAACTAATAGTTGCATGTGCGTGAACACGGAGAGTCCAGGGTTGTCTTGGATGGTTTTTGATGTTTATCTTTCTTGCCTTTCTTTGTTTCTTGGCGTTGATTTATTATAGTTTCTAGTGTTTCCGAGTAAACAAGAAACATGCCACCAGACAATTTCAAGTGAAGGAAAGACCTTATAACCAAATTAATTTAAATGAAGGAATTGTTGAGAGAGTCCAGATTTTAATCCAATTCCCATTTTTCTTTTTCTTGGAAATTTTTAAAGCATCCTCAAAAAGGTCTTACACATCTAACAACTTTTCTTCATCAATGAGATGAGAACAACAAATGAAAGAGAAGTGTCAAAAACACGCAACTGAAAAACATCCAAGTGTAATAATGCGAGATTGATGGAATGAGTGTTCAAAACAAAATATGCGAAACCCAACTCATACAGAAAGCTTGAGTGTAATAACACACTTTTTGTGAGAAAATTTAATTTTCCTGTGAGAAAATTTAATTTTCTTGTCTGAGGTAGAAAATGATAAGTAAAACTTTTGACACACTTTACGACGGAGTCAGAAATAAGAATATTCTTTCAAAAAACGGACTTGATGGACGCTTATCAAATCTTTTTCTTTTGCGAAATTGAGCAAATTTCCATATAAATTAGCTGTCACAAGTAGAGCAAAATATACTATGCAGCTTTTGTTTTTTAAATATCTCGTTTTTTTCTTTAAAAAAAAATGTGGAGTGTAGCTTGAATTTTGAACCGGCATAAAGATTTTGTTATCAATTACCTTTGGATTTTTTAAAAGAAATTCAAATGCCAACTTTTGTTTAAAAAGTCATTTGTAATTGGACACAATTATTAATAACAGCTTTATCAAATTGTTTAATGAAATTAATTCTTACAATGCCTTAAAACCGTATACTCTAACCCAAATATTAATAATAAGTGTAACATGTAGGATAATAAATGTTATCATGGCATATGTTGACACAATATGCCAATACTTATCGTTGTCTGACATTTATGTTAATTAAAACATTTTTAAATGAGTAGAAAATAAATTGAATTGTGTGTCTGCACGGTTTTTTGTTTTTAGAAAACTTGCCGATGCCTTACAATTTATTAACAAGTATTCAGCCAACTATGTGACACTTAATTGCTGTCATTCAGCTTCTGATATTCTTCTACTATTGTAGAATAATGTCATTTTTAAACAATTATCAGACATTGTTTAATCTTGTCTTAAGAAAATTCCAATTAAAATCTTATCTCCGCTCAACTTCAATTATTTGAAAATTTAGTAACGAATTGCGGTGGAATATGTCCACCAACAGAACCTTGTTGCGTATGTCTAAAACATGAACACGTTTACCATCTGACATTTGATAATCTTTTCACCGGCCTCGAAGGGGCATGTTGTCTTTTTTACATAAATAACTTTAAATAAATTAAAATACAAAATGATAAGAACGAAAGCGATTTCCATTTTAAATTTAACAAGTCAAAGAAGCTTTCAAAAAAGTCGTCATTTCATATTGACCTGCCAAAATCACATAGAATCTGAAATACAAGCAGTGCCAAGTTTACAGCCCAGAGATGCGTCAATTGTTCTATTTCCTGGACAAGGAGCACAATATGTTGGCATGGGAAAGGATCTATTGCGTTTCCCAGAAGCCCGTTCAATATTCCAGTTGGCGAATGAAGTTCTAAAGTATGACCTCCTAAAAGTCTGTCTTGAAGGCCCCAAAGAAAAGTTGGACTCAACGGAATTCGCCCAGCCTGCTGTCATGGTCACATCACTAGCTGCCTTAGAGCAGCTCCGAGAAGAACGTCCAAAAGCCATAGACAACTGCATGGGAACAGCTGGCTTCAGTTTGGGCGAGATAACTTCGTTGGTCTATGCAGGTGCCATACCTTTCGATAAGGCCCTCAAATTAGTGCAAGTTCGAGCCACTGCAATGCAAGCTGCCTGTGATCAAGTTAAAAGTGGAATGAGCATGGTCATATTCGGTCCAGACTCCGAAATCAACGAAGCCTGCAATCAGGCAAAGCAATGGTGTTTGGAAAAAGGTCTAGAAAATCCAACATGCTGCATTGCCAATTACCTTTATCCACATTGTAAAGTGATAGCTGGAAATATCGAAGCTCTCGAGTACCTAGAGAAGAATGCAAAGAATTTCAAAATACGCCGAATGAAACGCATTGCTGTCAGTGGAGCATTTCACACACCAATTATGGAATCTGCGGTCCAGCCATTCGCAAAAGCCCTCCGATCGGTAGAATTGATGGATCCTTTGATAAAGGTTTACTCCAATGTCGATGGGAAGACTTACCGAAATGCAGAACATATCCGAAAACAACTTCCCAAACAGGTTTGGTGTACCTATGGTTATTTGTTTAGAAATAATGTTTAAATATATTTATGTTCCTTTTTTGAAGATTGTAAAACCAGTTAAATGGGAACAAGTCCTACACATGATTTACGGACGGAAACAGGGTACAGATTTTCCTAGAACTTTTGAATGTGGACCTGGTCGAGGTTTAAATCAGATCTTGAGCAAAGTCAATGCGAAAGCACACAACTCTGCATTTAATGTCGAAGCGTAGCATGGTAAAAATTTAATAAAATATTTTATAAAATAAATATAAATATTAAAATCCCGTTAAATTGTTATTAAGAGGGCTGGGGTTGTGTAAGTTGTTTGACCTATAATAAGAATTAATTGCAACCGCCCAGCGTAGCAAGTAAAACTTGTCTGTCTGAGCAGAGGGTTTATTGATAATTAAACTAAAGCTTTTTTTTTGTTCATAGCCACGCGGCACTTTAAATCAATTCCGGAACTTTTTATCGGTCTTTTGTTTTATACAAAACAAAATCACACTACCACTTGATGACTTTTAATTGTTTTGCGTACTATCGGTCACTTATCTTTCAATGATATCTTAGTTCTATTGCCGAATTTGCAAAGCTCTTCCCTATCCGCTGTATACAAAGATAAGATTTAACCTTGCGAATTTTTGAGAGGCAGAAAAGGAGGAAACAAATTAAAAATATTTAAAAGAAATGAAATGAAGAATTTCGTTCTAAATTATATTTAAACTCTAAAACTGTTTGGTATTGTAGTTTACTTAAAATAATTGTTTTGTATTAAACTTCCATGAGGAATCTTCTATGGGACGTCCTACTGAGCACGTGAAGTAGATTCTTGCACTTCAGATGCAAGTCTCGGAATGTCAGCTTGTGGTTTTTGCTGTACACATTAATATAGATTCCAAACACCACAATAAGTCCTGACCATAAATATCTAAAAGTAAAAAAGAATGGCATTGAGTTTTCAAAGGCAATAAAGTTTAAACATTAGACATACTGCATTGTAAATGGTTTGCTAAAGAACACAAAAGAAATAGCGATGGTAACAGCTTTCCTTGCAGTCGTTACAGTTGCTGCAATTGGAGCACCAGTCGATCTCACCAAAGCCAAGACAAATTGAATCCCCAAGTAACCAGATAAGCTGAACAAAAAAGCATAGCCGAATGTTTCTGTGGGAAACTTTAAGAAAATAAATGTTGGTTACTAAAAGAAAACAACCTAAAATAACTCAAATAGTATTGCTTACCTCTAAACAAAATTGCAGTCCCGGCGTAAAGTTCCCGCTTAGGATCATTATGATGAACAGATAACAGAATCCCAGCCCATACGAATAGAGGACAACTTCACTGCTGGGAGCTTTGTGTTCACGCATAGCCTTCTCTTGAACATTGCCAATGGCAGCATCACAAAGCAATGCCATAGAAATCATTGCCACGCCGAAGGTATTAAAATTTGGTGATACCTGAGAATCGGCCAGAGTAAAAAGTGCCAATCCAAGGCACATAGCGATAGCAGCAAGAAAATCAAGCGGACCATATTTCTTGCCTTGTATTAAAATACTTCCAATAAGGACAGGAATGAGTTTGCAGCACTTGAAAATCACCTGAGTGGGATAGTTCAAGTAACCCAGACTAGAATTCGATAGACCCATTGTGCCCAATGTGAGGGCGGCCAAAATAATGTACGTTCTCATGGGGATACATCGTTTTTGGTTTTTATTTTCGATTTTCCTTTCAAACAAACCGAAGAGGATATAGTAGAAAAACTGAATCAGTGTTAGGAACCAGCCGAAGGGCTTGAAACCTTCCAAAGTGAAGATCAGTTCCTGCATATATCCATAGAGAAGATAAAGTATAAAAACTCCAGTACAACAGCACATAAACTGTGTTGTCTTGTTGTAGTAGGTTAATGTGAAGCAAAGAATTTTCAACTCTTCTGGAGCGGTGTTTTTACCCAAACTGTTGTATGTTCTCTTCTCCAGACCACCAATTCCATTGACGACAATGGAGTCCGGTTTGTTGTTGGAACTCATTTTATTATTCTACAGCAAAATAATTTTTTAATACTTTTTATTCACGACATTATAATGTGAAGATATAGATTCAGATAAACAGAATAGATGTGGCAGAAGAATATAAAGAATTTAGGACTTCTAGATTTGTCGACTCCGAATCCGAAGTCCGAATGTTTTGACTTTTGACATTTAATTCAAGGGCTGTTCATTTTTAGTTATGTCAAATGGTATGAGTTCGTAGGGTCTGTTCCGTAATGTTCAGTGGCAAAAACTTGATTCAATAAAAAGAGGACATTTATCCAGTCGATTAAAGAATTGGGGGCGACTTTCCATTACCGCAGCACGAATTTCCTTCTGATTTTTTTTTTAACAGTTAGGTAGGGGTCTCAATAGAACATGTTTTTAATATTAAGGCGAGGCAACAACTTTAAGTCATAGAAACAAATTTTTCTTTTTTGAACTTAACCCTACTTTTTTGTATTGCATTGATTGAGCTAAAACAAGTTGTTTTTAATTGATAGCACGGCGTACTAACAGCTAGGTATGTAAGAGGGGCAGAGTACTTTTTGTATTTGAGCACAAAAATGAAAGAAATCCAAAAAAAAAAAAAAGGTATGGCAAGGGCAACACTGAACAAAAAACAGGGAAGAAATGTCAAAATCAACAACAAAAATGAATTCGGACTCGATGATATCATTTCATCGAATTCTGTAAAAAGCGTGTATATTCATGTTGATACTAAATTTCAGTGAATAATTTGCGGATTGATTCAGATTGATTTCTTGATACTTTTACTCTTCAGTCCGCAATCTTCTAACCGGATTCTGTAATCTGTTTTATTATTTATTAATCAGAATTTATTCCAGGTGAGTTAAAGAAACTCCTTGACTCCGTGCGACTAGTGGTAGTGGAAAAATATTCAAGATGGTGTCATTTGTTCAATGGGCAAAAATATTTAAGCTGCTAGGATACCATTCTACTTTTTCATTTTAGGTTGCTTTTGGTAAAAATAAGCATAAATATTTCTGAATGTTTTGATTTGAATTTAAAATAAAGGATATTTCAAAACGAAAACAGCTTTGAAATGCATTTTTCGAAAATTGGATTTGTTTTTGAATTTTATCAGCTGACATTCCAGATTTGCTCGCACTAGACATAGTTTGACAACTATTGAAATGTTTTCCTCTCTGGTGTTTTTTAACAGCTTGAGAACTTTAAATAATAATATGAGACATAAATATTGCTGTACTTTTACTGTAGGTCCCTCCCATCGCACACAGAAATGGTTGAGAGTTGTAAGTCACTAGACCCTAGTTCTCAACGGACTTTTGCGCTACCTAATTTATTTATTATATTATATTATATTTTAATAATTTGTATGGTATTATAATTTGGTAGATAATTTAATGGTATTTGGTAAAATTTCAAATACAATTTCCATCAAATGTCCTCCGCCATATTTGATTAGCCAACAAACAAACGAAGGAGACAGTTAACAGCACCACTTCTAGAAAAAAAAGTTGTCACCAAATTGATTTTGCAATAAATTCTGCTTTAACGTGTTATCTTAAGCAGTATTCACATGAGCGTGACCAACGAACGACGAATGAATTAAAAAATTTAAGTTTATGTACGTTCCAAGACATATGACCACACAAATTCTTAACAAAACGATAGTAATATAGTTTCTATTTGATTTATAATGCATACTTTTACTTTTCAATATCATATATTAATACATTTAAGAAAACAAATGTATTCGTCGCGGAAAAATTGTAACTACAAACTTTATTCTAAAATAATCGTGCGTACTTAACCTAAAAAAATCATTCTTGTTTTGGCTTCGGTGGTTAATGGTGTTTGGCTGTGGCTCCTTAAAAAAATATGGATAAAAAGGTAAAGAAAATTTGAATTATAATAAAATTCAAATGAGTGTCATTCAATTTTCTGATTTGCATTAAATAGATGCACATGAAATCTTGTTCTTGTTTTGTTTATTAACAAGGACACTAATAACTTTTTTTAAACAAATATAGCTTCGACTGCATTTTCTCAATCGTTTGTTTTCAAAACAAAACACAATAATGATAAAAAAAGAACAATTGTCAAAGTCAAACTTCATTCGCGACGAATTAAAACATTGAATTAAAACATTGAAGTGGAACCATTTTTATTCAAATTTTGTATGGAAAATTCACACCACTAGCAGTCCATGTATAGTATGTCAATGAATTAAAAACTATCATGTGAAAGAAAATCGACGAATATTCGTTTATTCATTGGTCGTTATTCGTGCTCATGTGAATAGTGCCTTACAAGTTGCACAGTCTTGTTGGAACAAAATATCACAGATTTTTAGCTGATTAAACGATTCTTGATGAATTTAAAAATCCTGTTGAACAGAAATATCAAAGTAACAACTATTGAAACTTGTAATGAACCAAAAAAAATCTCTATATAATAAGTTGTCCTACTATTGACCTTCTATATATGAAATGATTGTAGAAGTCCTTATTTTTTTTAAGTTTGAAAATAATTATGATTCTATTTGCCAAGCAAGCATAGCTAAATGTAGAACCACTTTTAGTTGGAGTTTTGTATGAAAATGTGTCCAACTGTGCAACCAGTTTACCAATTATATTAGACTGGAAATTGGTAAGACTCAACTTTCCATTACCGTAGCACGAATTACGACTCGCGGTTTTTTTATTTGATAGATAGATATGAGCAAATCAATAATAACCATAGCAATTTTAGAGCGAGGAAACATTTATTTCTATTTTAAATTAATTTTCTAAGTTCACTTTTTTTTTATATAAAACACGCAAAAATGGTTAATTTTGACATATTTTCCATGTAGGGCAAAGTCCGAAAAAGAAAATATTTTTTTCTATGACTTAATGCTGTTTCCTCACCTTAATATTTAAAACATGTTTTATTGAGACCCCTACATAACTGTAAAAAAAAATCTAAATGAAATTCGTGCTGCGGTAATGGAAAGTCGCCCATTATTATTATGAGCATCCAAAACTGGGGTTCTTAACACTTCGCAATAAATATAGAGCCCAATCTTCTGTTGGAAGAAGTCTTGTATATAACCGAGGTGATTCTTAAAACTGAGTGTTAATAAAATCCTATAACCATAAACAATATTGTGTTTCCACCTTCAGCTAGTCAGAACTAAAATATATCCATCTCACTCGAGCACCGGTTGGGTTAGCAAAGTCCGTCCAAATTTCCAATTTGTAAAAAATGGCGTTTTCGTTGAATTGGTTGACAAGTACAATTTAGCGCAAAAGTTTTTAATCTTTTGTCCTTCTACCAGGAAAAAAATAAACCTTAAATTATACCAGACAATTTATTAATTGGAAAATTAATATTTCCATGAAATATGGATGGACCACAGCCGCCCAGAGGTATAACACCCAAAAGCAATTATTGGCCCACAAAAGAAACCGATCCACATTTTTCTCTTTTCAATTTTCCTTTCAGATTCTAGCCTGCGGAATATAATTGATAAACTCGCAGAGTTTGTTGCCAGAAATGGCCCAGAATTCGAGCAGATTACCAAACAAAAACAGAAAGGCAATCCCAAATTTGATTTCTTGTACGGCGGTGAATACTGTAATTACTATGAATGGCGTGTAGCAGCGGAACAAACCTGTAAGATGTTTCAGTCCATGTCTCATTGAATTTAGTTAAAGTGCAAAAATTAAATTAAAAAAAAAAACAAAATTTAAAAAATACCTGGGATAGTTTGCAGTCCCAGAATTAAAAAATGAACTTTAGCTTTATTATTAATGGGAGAGTTTACTTGCAGTTTTGAAACAACAAGGCTCAATCTCACAGGCAACCCATCATTACCTTCAGCAAGGCGGCCCACAACAGCAGCTACAGCAACAGCAGCACCAACAACAGCAAGCACAGCAACAACATAATTTCCATGATAATCAAAACATGCCCATATCTGGACAGCAACAACAGCATCATGGGTTTCACGATAATCATAATATGGCCCCAGTTGTCGCTCAGCAGCAAATGCCTATAAGCGGTGTAGTCGGTGGTGGTGGTGGAGGTGGTGTTAACTACAACAACCAACAGCAGCAATCAAATCCCGCGAGCCTCTGGGGCAATGGACACTCTGGTCCTGTGAATCAGACAAACAATCCTAACCCAATGACTATCACCGCTCAGATTGAAGCCATCAACCTGCAACAGAATAACTTGAGAAAACAGATCCACCAGTCGGAGCAGAATCTATCCGCTCAGCACTCGGTATGCATTGAAATTTGTTAATTTGGGAAACATCCATTCATATGGAGCCAAACGTTTTTCTTTTATAATTTTTGTAATTCGTTATTTTTAAGTCTAGGAATAATTTTGCTGACATATTTTGAAACTTGTGGACGAAATTTTTAATTATGTGCAGTTCTTTTCGAGATTTTCTCACAATTTAAATTTAATTGCTGTTTGTGTGTTTGGTGGTTTAATCAAAATTAATAACTTTTCTTTTTTTTTAATCTAAAACAATTTTCCTCAACTTATGCTCCAGTTAAAAATTTGTATTATTTTTGATACGATGAGTAAAATCGAAACAGCCTGTCAGGAGCCAAAGTGTCTCAACTTTTTTTCTAAATAATTCCGCAAAAAACACACAATTGCAACTACCTGGTTCGGAAAACTTTGTTTTGCCTCCGTAATGGTGGTTGGGAAAAGAAAGTATATAGATTGTTGATAGCGGTTCGCTTCCTGTGTCGTTTCTTGTTTTACAGCTTTTTTTTGGAAAAAGCTTACTTCTTAGTGGATGGCCTAATGAAATAATTTGTGAACTCTTAGGATTTTTGAATGGGGATTCTGCTTTTTGGAGAAACGTTAAATCTAATAGAGACTATTCAAATCTTGTTTATTAAAGTTTAGATTTTAAGCGGTGGAAAATATAAACTGCAAAAAAAAAAAGAGAAATTGTCTAAAATTCTGATATACCTTCCTTTATCATTATTTCTTCATAAAAATATAATGAGCTCTGCTTTTTGCTATCCCCTGCAAAGAAATACAACAAATCAAAAACATAGGCTTAAATTTTGATTTCGAAGTGATGCTCATGCAGCTTGGGGAGCAAGTTTTCGTAATTGATTCGAATTTACAAAAAAATTCCAGTTGCAAATGAAGATTTTTCTTTTTTTCGTGGTGATAATTCAGGTACATTTAGTTGACTTCTTTTCTCTTGCTTTGTTTTGTTTAAATTCATGGGAATGGTGTCTAAATTTTGTGTTGCAAGTATTTTTGATTTAAGCCAACTTTAAGGATATTCACACATAGACCCTATAATATCAAACAATTTTCTTTTCTTTTATAAGTCTTATATAAGAATATCAATAAAATTATTGGCATTTCTCAATCTAAAATTTCGCCTTATCGCTTCTTTAACGAACCAAATTCTAAAGTAATCGTTTAGGCACCGTAAATACTAACAAACTGAGTTAAATTGTTTGATATTGTTTATCGTTTCTTAGACAACCTAACCTAAACCTAATTAAGACATTAGCTTTCAATGCAATCTTCTTCATATATAAAGTCTACCTCTTCTAAATACTGTGTAACTTCTTTTATTAAAAAAATAAGCATGCATGTGCTTATTCTTTAAAAAATTCGTGGAAGAATTTAAATATTATTATTGTGAATGAAATTTCTCACTTAATTGTTTTGATCTCCAATATTCGGGTACATGAATAATGTCGAAAATATTGTTTGGAATTTATTTTTATCGGAAATTAAATTTCTAGAGAATCCTGGCTCTCATTTCAAGGTGTAAATTTTAAGCTTACAAGAAAAAGGCATAAAGCATGATTGATTGGATAAATTCAAAGAGGAATTTTATTACCGATAGGAACCTTTTTTTTTTTAAAAAAGTATTTAATTTGAATATCCAAAGATTTTGAACCACTATGTATGGAATTATTCTAAAAAATCCCTTCTCACTTTTTAGAAATAAGGCATAATTTCTTCGGTGGCCAACTGAAAAGTTTATTTTAAGTCTGCTTCTTAACTCAGTCTGTGGTTGTCTGCAGTCCTTTTTCAAAAGTCGAGTTCTAATAAAAAAATCACATTGATAGGGCTTGGAAAAACAAAATCACAAATTATTAATGAATGTCTATTTCTCTGTTCTTTTGATTCTTTTGTGGATATATAAATAGAAGATAGTTTGTTTAAATTATCTTGTTAAAAAATTATTGTATGGCTTTTGGTTACATATTTGCTGTACATATCTGTCCTTTATGTTCATAAATGAATTTAATTTCATGCCGATTTACAAATCTTCTTGATATAGAATTTAATTTCTTTAAGGTTATCATATTTTATTTCACTGATTTTTATTATACCTTCGATTTATATTTCTTTCGGTTTCTTTTTTACATATGTTTTTCTACTTTTAATTATAAACGACACAAACAAATCAAAAACAAAAAAAAAAATTAGGCTTTGATGCAGCAACAACAAAAACAAATTGACGAAGCAATTGAAGATGCACAAAATAATAGCTTAGAAGAGCAAGCAGCTGAAAATAATATATCACTGATTGATTTTGATGATGTTCTACAACCAATAATTGATGCATGCACCAAAGACAGTATATCAGCAGGTAAATATGAATTGCAATTGAAATATGACACCAAAAACAACTTTATAAAGTTATTTTTTGAAGGTAGATTTAAGGAAAGTGGACTTTTATAAAAACATACGATATCGAAAGGGTTCCTCACTTGTTTTTCTTTTATGGGTCAATTCAATATATACCATTTAATACCCCATCATGTTGTATAGTTGTCTTACGAAAGCTATTAAATCACAAACTACTTCGTCGATCTTATAAAATCTCATTTTCATAACTCCTAGAGGCATGTTTATATGCATATAATGTGTATCTTCTTCAATTCTTTTCTAAATATCCCGTCATCGGGAGCAGGTCGACATTTTTGGTTATATCATTTATGACTAAATCACAAACACGCTTCAGCTTCGGCTTCGTCTGCGTTACGGTGGGCTTGCTTCGAGGTTGCTTTGAATGACATTTCTATTATTTCATCCCTCCAAAGAGCAAATATTTTGTTTGTTGAGGCATGTTTATATGCATATAATGTGTATCTTCTTCAATTCTTTTATAAATATCCCGTCATCGGGAGCAGGTCGACATTTTTGGTTATATCATTTATGACTAAATCACAAACACGCTTCAGCTTCGGCTTCGTCTGCGTTACGGTGGGCTTGCTTCGAGGTTGCTTTGAATGACATTTCTATTATTTCATCCCTCCAAAGAGCAAATATTTTGTTTGTTGACATTTTTTTTACAGCTGTTGAGCTGTCAGACAAAGCAAATGTTCAGATAATTGAACTAGAGCCTCCGTTTGGAGTCACATTACGTTACATTACGTTCTTTTCCTTACGATTGTCAAACGAAACGTGAGGTCGAAGCTCTATTGTGATAGCATGCAATGAATTCCTATGGCTGAACTCGTAAACGTCAGGCGAAGCCGAAGCTGAAGCGTGTTTGTGTTTCAGCCATTAGTTTTTCAAAATCCTTAATGTCCATATTAACGTTTAATTATTTTCTAATTTTTTTACAAATTCAAGAATTCTTACATACTTTGAAGAACAGAACGTTAAAATGTAGAACTTTTGTCCTTTCAGTATTTTTAATCGGACCATCTCTTCATCGGCTCGATAACCTTTCTCGAGTAGTCCTAAGTATTTAATGGCTGAAACACATACACGCTTCAGCTTCGTCTGCGTTACGTTAGGCCCGCTTCGAGGTTGCTTTGAATGACATTTCTATTATTTCATCCCTCCAAAGAGCAAATATTTTGTTTGTTGACATTTTTTTACAGCTGATGAGCTGTCAGACAAAGCAAATGTTCAGATAATTGAACTAGAGCTTCCGTTTGGAGTCACATTACGTTACATTACGTTCTTTTCCTTACGATTGTCAAACGAAACGTGAGGTCGAAGCTCCATTGTGATAGCATGCATTGAATTCCTATGGCTGAACTCGTAAACGTCAGGCGAAGCTGAAGCTGAAGCGTGTATGTGATTCAGCCATAATGCATTCTGGTTTACTCTGTTTCTTCCTTCCTTAGCATGATCTGCCACGTTTTCGCCTTATAATAAATATGTGGTGCAAACGTGCTTTTCAAGTTGGTTACTCTTCGCTCATACGTGCCAATGCCGAGTCTACAGTTTACATTTTATCACAATTGCGTACTGTTCTTAATTGTGAAATTGTGCTCCATCACCTGGAATTCAGACGGGCTTGAAAAGAATACTAAATAACATTATTTCGTAATACACCGTGCAAATCTTATTACAATTAAAAACTTCAAACAAATTTATTTAGAAATAGATCAGTAAAAAATGATCATTCTATCAATTTTCCAGTGGATTAATTACTAAACAATTTTATTATACAGTGAAGAAAACAATAATAAAAAACGATCTCTGCTTCTATTGTATGAACAACTCTACATAGTTTAAATGGAAAAATACCATACTAAACTGTAAAACAAAAAAAAATACAAAGAAAGTATTGGAATACCATTCGTCCTTCTTATCGGCTTTGAAGTGCTTGATCATTGTTTTCTAGTAAATCCTACTTGATCCTATTTTATTCAAATACAAAACTTTAATGATCTCTCCGTTAATTGTATTCTATTTTGCTAATAGTATTTTGATAAAGGAGTCGTTGAGGTTAATATCTTATTTGAATACCATTTAATTGGCATATCTTAACTCCTGTCAAACGCCTGAATCATTAGCCCTCTCACAAAATTTTCCTCATTTGAATCTCTGAAGTTGAACTCGTTCGCAAAGCTTCAGAACTTGATGTTTGTTATAGCCGTGGTCCAGATGGTTTACCTTCTTATATTTGGAAAAAATGCACATCCTATTTATCCTATCCTCTTTATATTCTTTTTAATGAATCGCTCAATTCTTCCATTTTTCCCGAAATTTGGAAGAGTTCGTATATAACTGCAGTGACGGTGCGTCAATAAGACGTTTTAGACAGTGTCTACCCTTCAGATTTGAAACTATACTTTACTCTCTACAATAATTAAATACATAACTTTAAAAATGATATGCATGGAAAAAAAAAACAAAAATTTGTACCTAATTATACTAATTCCTATTTTGATTTCATTAAGAATAATATTTCCTATCCCATAGTACCTACTTCTTGTCATTTTTTGTCTAACCCATTTATATGTGTATCTACAATCTACATTCACACCTATTTCTACTTTTATTTATCACTACCTCACATATACCAACATCATGCTATGCTATGATGAATCTTGGCTCTACATATATGACTGACTTCTATTAACGAACCTCCTGAAAGAACACCGAATACCGAAAGTACGAATGGCACGACACGAGTAAAGACGAAGACAGTGTCTTTGTTTCCCTTTAAAGTTATATGAAGGGAAAAAGGTTAGCTTATCATTCCCAAAAACTGATTTTGTATGGAATCTGTCTAATCGCTTGTTTGTTTTGAAAGTAAATTCTTAATTCGAATTTTTCATGAAGAGAACGAGTGTCAGTCAGGAGGAGCAGCACAGTGAATGTGATCAACGCAGCACGCAGCGGCTGCAGGCAAGTGTTACCACTTCTCAAAAAAAAGTGGAAGTAGATTTTAGGAAAAAAGTGAAGTAGATTGAGAAAAATGGAAGTAGATTTCAAAAATTAACTTTTTCTTAATTATTCTACATATTTTTAAATTATATTATTTCAATAAAAAATAGAAAAAAAAATTAATAATTTAAGGCTTCATATCATATACTTCAAGATAGTAATGTAACATTTCTTTAATTAAATCTTGCTTGTTAGCAACGAAAAAGCAAAGATTGGGATAGTGTTGGTAATATCAAATGACTTTAGGATGTTTTTATTGCAAAGGACGAGTTCTTCAAGAAATAGTTATTGGAATCGTAATACAATTTTAGTACATCAACAAACCTTTTACCTTTGTTTTTAGACAACTTGAAAATATCTTTTGATATTGAAAACAAACAATCAAATCCAAAATAAGACTAGGGCATAACTGTAACAAACAAAAAAAAAATGCACGACTGGTTCGCATGAACTCGCTCATGTATTCAAAAATGTCTGTCTAAAACTATTTCCTGTATTAAATTAAAATGTACCTGCAAAAAAATTTGTTTTCAAAAATGTAAATGCCATTTGATTTCTCAAGAAAAAATACAATTTTTTTAAACTTGCGTTTGAAAATAGTTATTGAATTTTAGTTTAAAAATATTTTTGGAATATAATTTTGAACTTATTATTAGACGACTGGCATTTCAATTTTGTAACAAATGATAACCCATTTTCAAGAAATCAAATTTCGAAAAAAATAATATTTGTTTTTAAATTACCAAAAACCAATGATATTTTTGGCAGAAAAAAAAGTTTAGTTCTTGAGAAAACTTAAAACCAAAATAACGGTTTTAGCTGGGATGGGATAGCCTTTATATATTTTTATATTGAAAGAAGCTAAACTAAGAACACAAATTTTAGCAAGAATTTAAAAAAATCTATCGGTTTGTTTTTGAAAAAAAAATCGAATTATCGATATTGAGCTCTGTAGGAAGACGTTGCGTCTTACATGTGAATTAAATTATTTTCATTTCATTCTGATATTGAACTCTGACAGGACAAGTTAAGGTTGTAAATTTTTGAGATTGCCAACCTATATTGCGTAAATCAATACATATTTGTAAAATGGATTTTTCAGGAAATGATGATATTTCTGAGTATTTCTCAAATGATACAAATGTAAAGTTTTCAATTCTACCTATAGAAGATAAGATAACTATTAATTCATTATTACAATGCGAAATAATGAATCAAAATTTGTGTCTACCCAGTCAAATGGACTGCCGCACGTCACTGTATAACTGTCCTTCATCCCTAAGTTATTTGAGTCCATTATTTGTAAAGTCATATCGTTTAATTTTGAGTCTATAATTTGTGACAGTCAACATGGTTTTGTTCAAAATAAGTAAACTCTTTCATTTCAGTTAATTTTGTTTAGATTCGTTTGAAAAACGGAAACAAGTTGACTGTGTTTTCACAGACTTCAGTAAGGCCTTTGATAAATTGTGTTATAAAACATTAACTTCCAACCTTAAATTTGTTAATTGGGTTTCGTCGTACTTATATAATAGATCATAAAGGGTAGTTTTTAAGAATGAGCGGTCATCATATTTTTATACCAACTCTGGCGTACCACAAGGTAGCCACTTAGTACTTTTACTGTTTATTTTGTACGTTAACGACTTACCTTCTATTATAAAATACTCATCTGTCTTAATTTTCGCTGATGACATTAAAATTTTCAAACGTATTGACTCACTTGACGACTGTTTCCTACAAGATGATCTAAATAGTTTTCGCAAATCGTGTTTTATAAATAAGCTTTTACTAAACATAGTCAAATGTAAATCAATGTGTTTTACACGCAAACAAAATGTTTCGACTTTCAATTATCAATTCGACTCTTCTTATTTGACTAAACTCTCTACTTTCTCTGACCTAGGTATTATTCTTGACTCAAAATTAACTTTTACAAATGATTGACTAAATTATTAAAAAAGCAAATAAGACACTCGGATTTATAAAATGGAATTTGTAAGACGAATATTGGAATATACATAGCTGCCCCCTTTTATCCAGTCCATATAAACAGAATAGGAGGAGTACAAAGAAGATTCATGCGCTTCTGCCTCCGTTTCTGCCCATGGTACAATAGACTCGAACTTCCACCGTACCACTACGCTCATAAATCTACCATCGCTTTCTAAGCACAGAGAGTACATTCAGCTGTGCTTTATTATAAAATTAATCAATGGGTCAGTCATATCACCATCAATTTTGGAACAATTTAACTTTATTTATAGCCGTTCAAGTATTTGAAGACAAGTTGTTTTACGTCCTACATCAAGCAGATCGAACTATGGTAAAAACAGTCCATTCAACCAACTAATTTCAGTTTACAACAAGTATTACTTTTTAGTATATTCCGTAAGCTAAGGTTTTAAAAGTAACACATTTGAAGTATATTTTTTCAACACTTCAGTTTAGCTTTTTTTTGCAAATTGCTTAAAGAATTGTAAATCTATAAATCTAAGAATACATGTAGAGAAATGCTGAAAAACCATAATCTCAAATCATAGTTCTCCCGTCAACATCCTTTTGTGTGTGATTCGTTTATTTGGGATCGAATTCAGAGTCATTGGTCATCTTAACTTATTTTTTACCATCATATCTAAATAAATGTATCTTCGTTTTTTATTTTATATAATATAGGCTTTGGATTGTTGAACTTAAAAATGCATTTCTTTTAAATTTTCAAATCAAAATCAATAAAATAAGAAAATTATTTTTGTCTTCTTAAGTCGCACTTGCAGGTTCTTGTTCTCTTTTCTGCCGCCTTAAATAAAGGTCTATGGACACTTCCTTCTTAAGGACCTAAAGATTTGTATTATTTTGTCCATTATTTCTAAATCTACCATTATGTTTCTTATCTATTAACTTCGAAAACAAGGAAATATTAAACAGTTTGTATGGAATATCAGTTCTTTTGTTTCAAATTCAAACTATTTATTAAATAAAAATATCTGATTTATATGAAACATAAAAATAATATTTCGTCAGAATCACTAGAAAAACACTTTTTCTATACTTTTTAAGTCTACCTGCCTACGCGACCTAAAACAAAATCAAAAATTAAAGAAGCATTTCCTGCGGTTTTTGCCTTGAAAACCATGGTATTTTTTTCTTGGACGAGTTATTTAATAATTAAAATGTTTGTAAATTCTTAAAAACATGTGTTTTTTTAAATATAAGATATTTATTTAGATTATTCCAACTTCACCGTTAGAAGTGTTCTATTGCAATAGTTAACCCGTCCTGGGTATTTTACCAGTTTATTGTTGCATTCCTTCCAGAAAAAAAATGTCTTCATACGTTTTTAAGATTGTCGTACTTGAAAAATAGTGCCTTCATACTTTAATTTTAGGTATTGAAAGATGAAAATGGGTTTTTCTTTTAAAGTCGCAGTAGCAGTTTATTAAAATGCGGCAATGTTTTTCGTTTTCCACTTATCTTTTTAGTTTGGCTTGAAATGGTGTAGTTATGTAGCTGGTTTTGCAAATAACTCCAAAGGTGTTCTATCACATTTAAGTCTGAAGACTGAGGAGGGGTTTCAAGCACACTGCGGCAATTATAAAGGAGCCACAAGCTTGTGATTTGAGCCTTGTGCTTGGGGTCGTTGTCTTGGTAAAAACAATATTCATATCTGATTCCCAATTTTTGTGCACTCTGGTTTAAATTGTCTTTCAAAATCTGAATATATTTATATTGGTCCATAGTTCCGTTTATAAACACTAGATTTACTGGAGACATAAAACCCCAGACCATGACTAAGCCTCCTCCATGTTTCACAGTTGGTCGCAGATTTCTTTCCCTAAGCTCTTCATTTGGTTTTCTCCAAACATATGTTTGTCCATCAGATCGGAATAAATTAAATTTACTCTCGTCGAACAAAAAAACACGTTACCAGAAAGAAAAATCTTTACTTTAATGGTGTGAGGCAAACTTCTTTCTCTTTATTCTGTTTTGCTAGGTAATAAACGGCTTCCTCCAACACTTAATTTTGTTGGTCTTCCAGATTTTGAGGAATTTTTAACAGACTTTGTTTCTTTATACGTTTTTATAATGGCCCCTACAGTAGAGGGAGTTCTTTTTACAATTTCTGCTATAGCACGAACCAAATTTTCCTTCTTCAAAATGTTTAATCACAAGTTTTCGCAATTCTATTGATCTGTAACCACGTTGTCTTTCCATCTTGACTTCCGTTTTAAAATTGAATATATTTTGGTTTCGCCTGACGTAACATAAAAGTAACGGCATACTAAAATGTTTATTTAGTTCCGTTAAAATAAAAAGAAAGTGTAGTACTGCCAAGTGTCCGAATTCTTTTTTGAGATCAAAATCGAGGTATTTGGAATACAAAAATTAAATTATTTTAGTTTTGAATGGAATCATCATTTTTTTTTCATGCATTTGAAATGCAAGGTCACAAACCTTTAAAAAATTTCCATATGAACTCTTTTGAACATAATTTTAATGAAATATTTAAAAAAAAAAAAGCGACGAAAGCATTAGGTGTCCGCTTTCTTTTTTGAGCAACTGTATTTTATTAGGTAAAACGATGATTTTCGTCAGGATCACGATCAGTTTATTTTTTCCAGGGGAGTCATTCCGTAATTTTCGAAACGATAATCATTAAAACAATTATCATTAACGATATCTTCAATAATTTCCTTCACGTCACTATCGCCTCGTTTATCGTTTTCAATATAAGTTAACAGGATTGTCAAAATGAACTCAACGAAAGATAATGATTGTTCAATAACTTGAAAATGTTATTAAACTTGGTTTTTGCCTATTAGTCCCGTCAAATTAGACCAAAAAATCAGTAAACCCACGACAAATTCAGGGGAAGCTGAAAATTCTTAAAATTGTTTAAATTATAATTATAAACATTGTCTTAAAAGTCCCAACCGATCCCATGTAAGGAACAAATTTTAGCGGGGTAATAAGGTCCAAAAAATGAGTTTTTCGCGATTTTCTTGAAAACGGTAAGTTTTATCGCAAAATTACCCCAGACATAATTTGTAGATCAGGGAATTTCCTATAAAAAAGGTATCAATAATTTTTTCCCTAAAAGCCACCGCTTCTGAGATATAACGATGCAAAAAATTGCAAGCGTCATAAACGCACACGTTTCCACGCCACCTCTGAGGTAATGTACTTAGCGCGTTTTTTTTAACGTGGTTTCCCCAATAGGCCTATTCCACGGGTCTGTTGTGATTAGATTTAGAAATTAATAGTTTATTCGTCGGATTCGGAATCGTCAATCACTTCTTCTTCTTCCTCTTCTTCTTCTTCTTCTTCTTCTTCTTCATCCTGACTATAGGTGAATTGTGTTAAAAGTGAAGCATCACATGTTTCTTCGTCAGTATTAAATGAATCCTCTGTTGTTGGTGATTCTACATTAGAACAAGACTGGCCTTGACAATTCGTACAAGCCAGAGAACAAAACAGCCCAACTTTTTTGCAACCACATTTAGCATTGCATCCTTTTTTACAGTTACAAAAGATAGTGTTGAGGTATTTTTCCGGCGCAGGTTGAAGCAAAGTCTGAATTGGTTCTAATATATTATCGACCAACTTCCAACCCCAATCTGTTGGGTCTAGTTGATAACCAAGCCACACTTGAACTTGGTAGTATACCCGAAGAAGATGTTGATGAGCAGAGACTGAGGTTGGAGGAAGACAAGCTTATTGTACTTGTTTCTTATTTCGAGTATTTTTGACAAAAGATGCATATCGAAACTTGTCTAAGCAGGTAGTTTTTTTAGGAGCTCCGTACATACGAAGAAGAAAGTGAATTCCGTTGGTAATAACTTCTTCTGGAGTTGAATTACATTTTTTAAAAACTTCAGCAGTTGCAAGTAAGTCTTGCTTTTCAAACATTTTGAATACAGTTGTTTTACCCCTCCTGTAAAATGCAGATGTCGTATCACAGCCAGTTATGGCGTGTAAAAATAGTATGTGATTTCGACACTTTGCAAAAGTCGACAAACTTTTTGATGAATAAAACTCTGATTGATTTTGAGATTTTCCTGGTTTTAAGAAGAAAATAGTTTTTTCAGCTGGACTTCGAGCAGTGAGTAACACGAGTAAATCTACATCTTCACCCACAACAATCGTTATATTTGTCATGTTAACTTGTTCTATTGCTGTTTCGATAATCAGTACATCGGCGTCGTTATGAGCTTGTTTAACCAGTATATTCTCAGCAGTAAACTTTTCTTTTAACATTGAAATAAATCGAGACTTGTTGTGAGTATTTGCCAAAAATTTCTGTTCACTAGTAGGAACTGTCATAAATTCATCAAATAAAATGTCGGAAGATGAAGATGTTGCCAAAGTATTTAGACAAAACAGGTATACGACCGTAGCCTCGCACACAACTGAACAGAGAGACAGATGTTGCCTCAAGGTTACACTATTGTATGTATTAAGGGATCGAGTTTCATTATACCTGATATTCTCAGAATAATACTCATGAGTATTTTATATTTTAAATGTAACTTAAAATCACCGACAGAAACATATTCTTACTTACATTACAGCTACAGAAAGTATATGGGTGAGGTACTTAGGCATATTATGACGCTCGCAATTTTTTGCATCGTTATATCTCAGAAGCGGTGGCTTTTAGGGAAAAAATTATTGATACCTTTTTTATAGGAAATTCCCTGATCTACAAATTATGTCTGGGGTAATTTTACGATAAAACTTACCGTTTTCAAGAAAATCGCGAAAAACTCATTTTTTGGACCTTATTACCCCGCTAAAATTTTTTCCTTACATGGGATCGGTTGGGACTTTTAAGACAATGTTTATAATTATAATTTAAACAATTTTAAGAATTTTCAGCTTCCCCTGAATTTGTCGTGGGTCAAATGTCTAAATTGACCGGACTATATGGGAAGATGTGAAAATTTGAAACAAATTGCTTTTTACCAACTATTTTGTGGTGTTTATTGTTACTGTTAATGTTTTTAATTTTTGCCGTCGACGATGGAAGTATAATTTCAATATCTATGTTATTTATGTCTGATATTATTGAAATTATAAAGGCATCTTTTGAACAAGTTTTGAACAAAACTATAATGGTTTAGATTATTTTACAAGTGAGAAAAAAAAAACAAAAATGCGTACATATAGATTGGAAGAGATAGAGCGCCTGATTTATCTCTTAATAGTCTCCATAACCTGATTCATTTAATTTTTTATTTCTGAGTTTTTATTTTCACTTCGTAACAAAACTCGATTAAGTCGAAACATTTTTATTTCAATTTCCTTTGTTAGTGTTTCGAAATCAGTGACATACAATATCTATTTAGCTATCGTGCAAACGCTGTCGTTTTGGCGATATCACTTTGACGATTAACGTCATACGTGAAGTGATACTATCGTTTCGTTTTACGGAATGACTCCCCAGGTAATATTCGCATATTATTCTATAATTTTACCAAACGTCCAAACAAGAAATTGAGTGGGGTTTCCTGCGTTTTAAAGTTATTAACTTTTGAATGTAATAAAACATTCGTTTCTTATATTTTTTCGATCACTCTATACCTCCTTTTACTAATAAACATTGATTAAAAGTTGGTTTATACATTGTACTTTAGTTTTTTAAGTTTCTATTTTGTCTGTGATTTTACTCACAGAAATTCTCTTTTTAAACGTCAAATAGTTACATACGTAACTTAAATTGTTTAGTGTTTGTAATTTTGCTGAAGTAATTTATATTGTTCACATACGATTTTGTTATTCAAGATCGAAGAATAATTGTAAAACATCGTTGGGTTTAATTCATTTTTTTAAAGGTTAAGGTCTTCAAAAATTCGTAACCAATTATAAAAGTCTACTTTCTGATTTTAGATAAAATAAAATACTGAATTTAATCAGTAGCTTATAAAGAAAATAAGAAAATAAATCAAAGTGCAATTGCAAAAAACTTAAAGCACATTTTTAATATTTTCATTTCTTGTCATGAACAAAAAACATAAATTAAATCTTATTCAAAATATTTAAATATATAATTACATTTTTTTTTGCTAACCAAATCGATTGTAAATTAAGTTAATTTTTGTAATTGCAATTTTAGGCAAAAACTGGATTTTACAGCATTCATCCGACACCGCTAAAAACAATGTCGTATTGCAATATCTCTTAAAGAAGTACGCGTCAGATAAGGGTTTACTCTTTATATTTGAAAAAAAAAAATCTATAACCTATTTTAATTTTTTGTTGTTGTTGAAATTTTGGATTTAAAAGAAAAAAAAAAAGTACTTGGTAATCTGCTGATAATGGTTTTCTTAAAAAACACACAAAAAGATAATTCATATAAAGAAAAAAGAGAATACAATTAATTGAACGCAACAAAAAAGAAAACAAATTATAATAACTTTAATCTGTTTCCAAATTAGTCTTTAAACTTTTTTTTTTATTTTACTTAATTTTAAGTTGATTGTTGTCTTCTGTCAAAATCGTCAATTTTGATTTGCCATGTTTTGTTGTGAAATATTAAGGTTCTACGATTTACATAACAAGTACCCTATACAATAATCAAATCAAATGTATTGTATAGTTAGACAAGACGAAAGCGAGAACACAAACAAAACATTTGGCTTAAAGAAGCAAAACCCAAACAAACAAATTTCTTTCGTTAATTTATTTTTAGGGCATTGCTTAATGGAGCAACATTTACGCAAAAATTACATCTTATATACTTAGTAAATGATATTCTGCATCATTGGTAAGTTTGATTTGAAATCTAAAATCTCATTTTAAAGCTTAGCAAAATGATGTGAGTCTTTTTGGGGTGAAAAATAAGGTGATAATCTCGACCAAATCAATTCCAAATTATTGAATACCTTATAGTTCACACAAAATGAACTCAACATTATCAACAGATCTTATTTTTAACCAGTAAATTTAATATCTAATTGGAATTTCAAATAATTTCAGTGTAAGGAAAAATGCAAATGATCTGAAGAACAGCTTGGAGAATGTTGTGATACCAATGTTCTGCAGCGCCCAGTTAAGTAAGTAACTCCATAAAATCATTTCATAGAGACAAATGTATAATTTGAATTCTGTTTTATTCCCCTTTACATAGTTGCTAGCAATGATCAAAAAGGTAAACTAAGTAAGTTGCTTTCGTTATGGGAATCAAAGGCGAAATTCTTTGATGCATGCGTTATTTCAAAATTGGGGTCGCCCGATTCCTCGATGCATGAATATAAGACAAATCTGATGAATATGCATCGTGATATTGTAAGCAACTTTACTCAATCAACAAAGTCAACATTAGAAGGGTATTAAGAATTGTACGAGGGGTGTTCAATAAGTTAATGGAAACTTACCAAAATATCAACCTAAATACTTAATAGCATAAATTAATTACAAAACTATTCCCTTAACTTCTTGAACTCTAATCCTTATTGGGGATGAGTTGAAAAAAAAAAATAATTTGATCTCCTCATATTTGTCTAGGTATCAACAACAACATCAGATATTTATTCAACATGCAACACAACAAATCACAGTCCTCGAGCAACAAAAGCAAGCTCTTGAGCAGAAAATAATCGCTGCTGTGTTGCCCAATGCGGCGATCATACAACAACTAATTGATCCGAAACAACTTCAAACGTCGGCGAACAATTTGATGCAAAATAATGACCTCATCAGTAATTCTTCCATCAGAAATCCATCACCTCAACCATTGATGGCGCAAAAGGTTCAGATGCCAATTGAGCCAGCAATCGCCTATGGTAATCCTCCCAATCCGGGCCCTGAAAACAATAACCAACCACTGTTTGGGAACCCCTTTAACAGTCAGCCAGTCCATAAAAATCCATTCTCACAATTCAGTAATGCAGCGATTGGAAGCAATAACAATGGAGGAGGTGTCCTAGGTAATAATGCTAATTCTTCTAGTGGCCCCGCAGCCCCCATGCAACATCATAATCCTTTCGCGAGCATAACATCGTCTAACTCGACTGGAAATGATAGCAACGATTTTGTGGCAACAATAGCTAGCTTCTTTATACCAGATTTGTCGAAACCTCCGCCGGGCTTTATGACTCCCAGCGGTGGACCTCAAGTTCAATTGCCACCAGAAGCCGTCCAGAATATAGCCGCGCTTCCAATAATGGAAGAGGATCCAAAACCAACAGCTCCGTATTATGATTTACCAGCAGGCCTAATGGTTTCATTGATTCGATTGGAAGACTATAGCTATAAGCCGTTAGATCCAGAAGAGATGCGGTTGCCACCGCCAACACCTCAAAGCGAGAGGCTGAGAACTGCACTAACAGCTTTTATTGCTCCTCCAAGCCATGATCGTCCGAGAGATAAGTATGTTATCGATTAAATATGACATTATTATTTTTTATTATAACTATGTATTCCTTTTTTACAGTGATGGCTGGGAGAAACTAGGCTTATATGAGTATTATAAGGTAAAGAACGCTGCTAAAAAACAAAAGGAAGAAGAGCTTAATGACGGCACACGTGAACCATCTCGTTCGCCAAGTCCAATTGTACTGGAGGCAGTAAAAACGAAGAAAATATCTAATAAACGTTGTTATCGGTAATTTAAATTTTAAAGTCTTCAATTTTTTTTTCTGAATTAGAATCTAATAATACTTCATAAATTTTCCAGATCGAAGAGTAGAAGCCGTTCTCCGAGGTCGAAATCACGATCACCTCGACGTTCTAGATCACGTTCCCGTTCGCCATCAATTCAGGAAAAGCCCAGAAGTCGATATGCAAATAATTCTAGAAATCGATCGCCAAGAAAAGTTTCACCGATCAAGGAGCGAGAAAGGGAAAGAGATCGTGATAGAGAGCGAGATTCACGTGAAATTCGAGAAAGGGAATCGCGAGACAGAGAAAAGGAAACCCGAGAAAGAGATTCACGCGATCGTAATAATACTCGCCGTGAGAGAGAGCGATCTATAACACCGCCAAGTTTTTTGTAAGTTTGTTTCTGTTTCTATGAATTATAGTTTCTTTTTTAAATTCTTATTTCAAAACTAATTAATTATAATTAAAATTTTTAGCAGTGGGGGTAGTTATAATAAATCAAACGAATTCATTGAGGAGTCCAACAAGGGTCATCAAATGCTCATGAAAATGGGATGGGCAGGATCAGGAGCCGGCCTTGGTACGAAAAACCAAGGAATCGATGAACCTATATCTGGAGGTGAAGTAAGGGAAAGAAGAGATATGTATAAGGGTGTCGGAAGCAACATGAATGATCCCTTTGAAAATTTCCGTAAAAACAAGGGTGCTGCCTTTGTGCATCGTATGCGAACCAGAGACGAAAAGAGCTAAACACAAATTTTGAAGGACTTAGTAAATAAATTATAATTGTATTTAAATAGATGTTCCCGTATCGCTACTGAGAAAAAAATTAACTATAGTTTCACCTAGATATTATGTACATTTTAATTGAAGGACATTTAAAGTTATACAAGGCAAATCTTCGTTTAAAAATACCTTTTAATTATTGTATACATAATAATAATAAATATATGGGTATTTATTTACCCACAGCGGAAAATAATTAATTGCTGATTTTTTTTGTATAATATAGAATAGAAGTAAAGTAACATAAATGCGTATATATTTTCGGTGCGTTCTCTTTTTTTCTATTTTGTTTTGACATGTTTAATTTGTATGCGTATAGCGTGCATTCTACTGATGAGTTGGCGCATACTCTTTACCAAATCATCACCAGCTTATTTGAATTATTCGGCAGCGAGGACATTCCATCACCAGCTTTGTTGAACCCACAGCATTTGAATTGCTTAAATTAAAAAGATACAATGTCTTAAAAGTTTAATTTTCATACAAAAGCATTAAAGGAACAGGACCTTACATTTCAAGTTTAGTAGGCGGAAATCTTTGATTTCTTCTTGTTCCTCAAATAATGTCTTGTTTCTGATTCTGTATCAAAATTATCATTTTTTTTTAAATAAAAGCCTAGATTTTTAGCACTCAAAGTCAAAGTGTAGCAAGAGCAGATGCGTTTGCATAAACTTGAATTGTTTTTGATAAGGATGCAGTTTTCGTAGAACGACATGGATATTTTCTCTACTATCTATAAATCCTTATACAAGGAGAATTGAGTCAAGATTTAGCTCCGTGTATGTATACTTGAATCTGATTGAAATTTCTCTATCCGATTTCACTAGATCTTTATAGGTATATATATTTGAAGAATACTATTATGAAGAGGAACGCTCGGCCTGCCATCTTTTCATCGACTTCCTAAACAGTTTTTTATGACGTCAGAGAGTCAACGGAACCTTTACGTTGACCGTTTAGTTATATCACACCAACCTACCCTCATTAATACTTACTTTTTTAGGTACCACCCACCCACTACCCACTTTAAAAAAAATTCAAAATATGGCAACGAAGCAACTCTTCAAAACTTTAATTTAATAAATATGATTTAAAATCATTAAAAATGAATTTAAAATAAACCAGCATGGTCAAATCAAATGAATACAATTTTCTGAAAACAAATTTACATGCATACCTTCTTTACATTGATAGGTATGAATAAAAAAAATGGCAGGTAACGTGGGCAACGACTGATTTTTGTTTGTTTGACAGTCAGGCAGCTGTCAAAGCCATTAGCTCGGCCATATCCTCATCTAAATTGGTCCAGTCCAGCAATGTCGCGATGAGCTTGCGAGCCTGAATATTAACCTCGGGGTCACCCTGATCTTTGTTCCGGGCCATAGTGGTATCGTGGGAAATGAACGGGCTGACGAGCTAGCCAGGCAAGGATCGGCCCTTCATAGCTCACTTGCGGAAATGGTTAACATTCCTCTTGGTGCTATGAAGGGTAAAATCTTTTCTATCTACCAAACTGAATCAAACCGAAGGTGGAGCAATTTACCCAACTGCATTATATCTAGGAAGATATGGCCCACCTATAATAAAACTCGTACATACGATCTTCTATGCAGGCCAAGGCAAGACAAAGCCAGGACTGTTGCGGTTTGTACCGGACATTGGCCTATAGGAGTTC
Source organism: Eupeodes corollae (assembly GCF_945859685.1). NCBI lineage: Eukaryota > Metazoa > Arthropoda > Insecta > Diptera > Syrphidae > Eupeodes > Eupeodes corollae. The sequence continues at coordinate 112,887,083 of NC_079148.1, forward strand.
ATGCAGAGAAGTTGGGTATCTCTTAGAACACCTTTTGCCTTAGCTGTAGTGACCAAAGAGAAAGTGAAACGATAATCCATTTCCTTTGCAAATGTCCTGCTTTGGCAAACGCTAGAATAAAATACTTTGGAAAAGCATTCTTTCAAGAACTTTGGTATCAAAACGGCGCACTACAGCGCTAATTGGATCTCAGGCAGCGCCACCTCCTTCCGTAACAAAATCTTGTGTTTCATGATACCTAGTACCAGCGTTGCCGCCAAAAATAAATTTTCGTGCCACGTTTTTTGAAAAACGTGCCATTTATGAAATTTTCGTGCCATACGAAAATAAAACTAAAGTTGTTCTTTAAAAATAAATATAAATTGAATACTGTTACTATTAAAAAAAATCACTTCCTCTATTCGTGCATGAGTAGGTATTATTATTAAAAATATGTATAAATAATATAAAAATATAAATACGTAATAAAGCTTTGTTATAATAATTTAAATAAATAAATTAGCTGAAGGTTAAAATTTTGAGAATTATTAGGCCTAATAATTTCATTATATGACATTATAGCATTAATTGTTTTGTATGACAATTTGTTTTAATAATATTTAGCCTTAAAAACACTCATTTTGATGATGCACTTCCGTGAGGCAAAACATAAATTTGGAAATAGTAATGAACGTTGCTTCATCAATTATATTTTTTAATTTATACAACTTAAGCCTAAACGTGTTTGAATCTTCAAGAAAAACGCTAGCCCCAAAATTTTTCTTATAACATCTTTCTCACACTATAATAGATGAGAAAATTCTGATATCAAAATATTAAAGTGTGGCAAAATACTTTCTTATGTTTGAATTATTTTTTAAACGCATTAACATTTAATTAGGTTTTTTTTTCAAATTCTTGCGAAAGTTTTTTATAGAATATTTGACAATCTTTTAAAACATTCAATTTTTCGTTAGTCTCTAAATTTCAAACCTCTTCTGCGCATTCAAATCCCAAAAAATATCATCTATTGCTTTTCAGTTTTCGGTTTCATAACAAATATCATGTTTGTTTTTTGAAGAATTAACATAATCTTCTTTAAAAAAGTTTATTTAGGAAAATTTGGTGAAAAATAGTTATTTCAGAAATTAATAAATTTATTTTTGGGGCTTCGCTTTGAAATGACAATAAGTTTGTCTGTAGAAGGTAGAACGTAATCCAAAAAAATTGAAATATGATTTTATTCAGTTATCATTCAGTAGGTCAAGGAGTCTTTTTGACTTTTCACTATTTTCTTCTTTTGCAGCGAGTAGAAAAAAATGAGACAAAACCATCCAATTTTTTAACAAACATTTAACATAAATGAAAGTCTGAGAATTGAAATCATTTTTGGAATTTTGTATTGTTTAATATTGAAATATTCTTGAAAAAATGCCATTTTACTTTGCCGTTCAGGACTGTTTTTTAAAAAACTATATACACCATTGGCTAATTCATGTATTTCTTTCGGAAGAGTAGAGCACGCATTTGAAATACATATTTAAAACGAATGTGAAGTTCAACTGCTTGAGCAAATATTGAACTCCCCCTTTTTTACCAATTAAGTTTGATATGGGAATATTATAAGTTTCTAAAAAAATTAAGTATGGTTCTTGATACACTGTTCTTTTAATGGATATTGATACTGCGTTTACACTATGAGTTTAAATTTATGTAAAAAGATTGACATAATAAAACCACGAGAAAATTTCCGTGTCAAAAAGGCACGATCGTGCCACATCGGCAACGCTGCCTAGTACTATTCAAATATATACAAACAAAGGTTTTTATATAAATAAATTGAAAAGATCGAGTTTGCAGCATCGGTATTTTTGTAAATTCCCAGCTACTTTTCTTGTTACGGGTATTCCCCTTTTTATTTATAATCTTCAGTTCTTCACCCCAAACTTTATCACAGTATGTGTGTGTCAAAAAGTTACACAACTCAAATTCAGTGATGAAAGACCTTTGTCCACACAAAAATCCTCAAATAATCCGTAAATTCCCATTTGTTCCCTTGTTACAAAATTGAGTTATTTTATAAAGTCCGTTTACAAATAGTAAAATTCTTGTGCCCAATTAAGTTACCGACGCGACGTTATTCTTGTAATACAAAGCGTGTTTTCTCCTTATGGAAATAAATATTTATTTCAAACAAAACAACATTTCTTATTAATCCTGTAAACTTTTTAGATCGAATGTCGAAATGGTTAATAAAAAGATTTCCCAACTATCCCAGCACTGGAATTTGAACACTACTAATGGCAAAAAAAGTGTTCGGACATAGTTCCTAAGGGAGCAGAGCATTTTCAATTTTATAAAGGAAAAATAGTTTGTATGTTTTGACCTCTAATAGCCACAAAATCGGGGTTTTTATACATATATTTATTTATTTATTTATTAAAAAAAACCTCCAAATAATTTATTGGAGAATTGAGTTTTTTAATCTGTCAAATTGACACAAAATTTCAAAAAATATTGTTTGTTTATTTTTCGAATGGATATAAATAGGTACAAACAAAATAGAAAAAAATACTCATTGGGCGTTTTTCTTTTTTAGTTCAGAGCAGAGCTCGAACTGTCAAAAAAATAATTGTGTTTCTTTTTGAGCTCTGAGCGTTCAGAGCTTCAAATTCGTGTTTCTTTTTTAGTTCTGAACATGTTCAGAGCGCGCTCTGTGAGCTCAGAATAAAATAACAGAGTAAACGGAGTAAAATGCTGAGCACAAACAATTTGATATCTGAAAGCCGGGAAATAAAAAAAAATCATCATCAAAACAATAAAAATGGCGGAAGAGGCTGGTTGCTCTGGTGTAGAAGGTAAGATAATTTTGGAAAAACTAATTGCATATAGCATTTTTATGAATCAAATTTATTTCAGGCGTCAAATGGACCAACGATATGACTGTTTTTCTGATTAATTTGATTAAAGACAATTTTGAACGCCTTCAAACAGACGACATTTAAAACCATGACAGTTTAGTGCTCAAGTTGTTTCATAATTAAATCAGAGAGCTCTGAACATACTCTGCTCAGAACTCTACTCTGCTCTACTCTGTTCGCTCAGAGTATGCTCAGAGCTCAGCTCTGAACTAAAAAAGAAAAACGCCCATTGAAAACCAACATTTTTGTTAAGCTAATGTTTAATTTTTCAGTGATAAAATTGTTTGAAATAAACAACTGATTTTAAAAGATGTCGGTTTACTTAGAAATACGTGTGCCTGTATTTAATTTCTGCAAAAAAAAGGACGCCAAATACATAATTCATGTTTGTTAGATAGAGAGAAAAGAGAAAAAATCAAACGAAATGGAAGAGAACGGAGGTAAATTCAATATTTCACTACATTGTTCTGTATAATTTATTTTGTATTTTATTCTGTAGATAATACTTATACTGATTACATTTATTTGGAAGAAAAATATGTCAACGTGGTTAAAGCGGACAAAACTTTTAAGGAAGATAAAATAGGTAAGTAAATTCAAATCAGTGTCTAACTTTGTAGCCAAAATCTCGACGTCGCGTCGTCGGATGGTAAATTCAACTGATTTTGTAGTTTTAGTCAATCAGAATGAATTTTCTATGAAATCACTAATACTCGGTTAATGCCCCCATTGAAAGTTTAGTTTTGAGAATTCAAAGATTGTTGTCAAAATGAAGCTGATGAGTTGTAGATTTTTTTTTCGAATTATTTTAAAACTTTTCTTTTAGTTAATTTTTGAAAGCTTTATTTTTTCTCAGAAAATTGTATTTCAATTGCAAATTTGTCAATGATAGCTATAACCAACCTGTCAAAAAAATCAGTCATTCGTTTTAATGATCGAAACCAATGATAGCCATAACTGACCATTAAATAACCCCTTATTCGGAACATAATCGTTTCACTAAGGTTGTTGCACTTTTGTTATATTCTAATCTCATCAGTTTGGGTTTCAATGATCTTCCTTAAATGGCTAAAGTCAAATTAAAAACCGAAGCTGAAGCGTGTATGGCCAATATGTGTTTCAGCCATAAATGTCACAATTGACACAACGGTTAATCTGTTGTTTACTTTTTTGTTGATTTATAATTTGTGTCGGTAGTTGCTGTTTTTTACAAAATTAAATTTCAAACAAATTATATAAAATAATGCCTTTGAGTAAACAAAAATTAGCCCTTTTAAAAAAATTGACGCTAGTTAAAAAGCTGGATGAACTACAACAGCTAACTATTCAAGAGGATAAAAGAAAACACAGGAACTTCATGATTTGGAGTCGCACCTACTCAAGGACTTACTATGGGAGGACGGTGCAGGCTCTAAGAATTTGTGTAGGATGTCGGTCGACAGCTAACTGAAACAATTAAGTAATATGTATTATAGTCCTGTTATCGGAAATGTTCAATGGAGACCCCAAGTTAGAGGAGTTTGAGTTATTTGGTGATCTGCAAAATATGCCACCAAGAAAAATGTACAAAACACGGTTCAATTCATTTGAATTAATCGACAAGAATTCTTACGAAAGATATCGTTGGGATAAGGAAACAGTAACATTTTTTCAATATTATTATTAGATTATGCAACCAATTTGAGGAATGACAGCATAAAACAACAATTTTGAAAATATTTGTATATATTGTTTTGCTTTGAACTGTCATAAAAAACCTTAACTTGGGGTTTTACTAAACACATCTAGAAAATTGACTATGAATAAGAGCTGTGTTTATTAAAATAACAAGCCTTAAACTAAAGATCAAGAAATCACGACTTAAGTAATTCTCTATAAATACGCCCCATATTATTTTAATTACAAAAGTTACTGAAATCCGAGCCCTATTCAGAACAGATGATTTTTATATGCATAACATAAGTCTACACAGTTGTTGTTGTTATTATTTTATTTTTTCCAATTGCATGCAAATAGAAATAGCACTAGCAGTACTAGCACTACCCGAACAATTCAATTAGTTGAAGCTGGAGAAGAGAGCTAGCACTGGCTACATGTAAAAATTAAATAACTAAACTATTAAGTGTCAGACGGAGAGGTGGTTTTGAAAATTCAGTCTGTCTTTTTTGAAATTAAAGTTACATATTTTATTACCTACGTTATTTTGTAAAAACTTTTACCTGCATAATATTGTTATAAATTTAATGCATTCAGTTCGTTGTTTATTAACAAATAGAAATGGAAAAGAAAGCATTAGCTGTTCACGAAAGTTTTGCTCGAAACTTAGCTTACAAGGATTCTATTTTGTGGGATGCGTAAGTCTCATTTGATTTAAAATATTTTTGTGACAGTTTTACAATTATAGATATATGCATGTAACTTTTTGTTTTATGTTTGTATCTGCTCTCCTAAGGCTCATTCCAAAAGTCGGAAGTAAGAAGGTACATCTGCTGGCTCAACTTTCCATTACCGCAGCACGAATTTCGACTCGCGGTTTTTTTTATTCGATAGATATGTGCAAATAAATAATAACTATAACAATTTTAGAGCGAGGAAACATTTATTTCTATTTTTAATTAATTTTTAAAGTTCACTTTTTTCCATACAAAACACTCAAAAATGGTTGATTTTGACATTTCTTCCCTGTTTTTTGTTCAGTGTTGCCATACTTGTTTTTTTTTCTTGTTAATTTCTTTTATTTTAGTGATCAAATGGAAAAGTACTTTGCATATACCCAAACTCGCACCCTAGCTATTAGTACGCCGTGCTATCAATTAAAAAAAACTTGTTTTAGGCTCAAAAAATGCAATACAAAAAAGTAGGGTTAAGTCCGAAAAAGAAAATATTTTTTTTTATGACTTAAAGTTGTTTCCTCGCCCTAATATTTAAAACATGTTCTATTGAGACCCCTATCTAACTGTAAAAAAAAAATCAGAAGGAAATTCGTGCTGCGGTAATGGAAAGTCGCCCCTTGTTTTGTTACGTATTTGTAATTTTTATTGCATTTGTGAAGTTGTGATTCGACGATGAGTCAGTAGAGGAATATTTTTTGAATCGATGAGAATTAGATATACGTTATTGTTCTTTATATTTTACTTTGTACCCCAGGTACCTTCTTATATTAAACTGTTAATAACAAACTGTTAAAATTTATTGCACTGGAAGCAGAAGTTTCCTAAAAGTATAAGAAATCATGATCTTAATGACGTAGATGAGTATACATATGTATGCCTATATTATATTAAAATAAAACAAACTAATTTATATTTTGAGTCGTTCATTTAAAGTACATACTATGTAGCTTGTAGGTATTTGGATCATGTTAATGAATGCGAATTATTTGTACTTTAAAAAACCTAAAAAGCTTGATTTGAATTTTCCATTATTAGTTGTAACCGGCATCTTCAAAAACCCAAGATTCTGTTTGTGTAAAATGCGGATACACGGAAACCATTTAAATAAAAGAAAAAAACAATTAATACCTATAAGTGTATTAAAAAAACGTCCTAACACAGATAAATCAACTAGGTACAAAAGTTTTTTTGTATCTATGTACAGTGTACAATAGCACTAAATTAAGCTTTATTTTATATTTCTTAATAAAATTATTCACCCCTGTATCATGAAATCCGTTCGTAATGCAAAATTGCATGAGATTTTGCACTACGAACGGATTTCATGATACAGTTTTTCGGGATTCGTAAAAATTTCCGATAACGATGGAATTCATGATAGGGCTGATGAAAGTTGAATAGATTTAAAAGATTTTTTTCTGGGTTGCGAGAATATGCTTCAGCTCTTAGGTTAGGTTAGGTTAGCGACAAAACTATAGCACGTACACATTTTATCAACAATAGCGTTGTCTTTTTTTACTCTATTATGAGTTTTACTGTTATTTAAGATAATTTAATTTAATGATCATCGTATTGTTGTAAAAGTCACATAGTAGTTGTAATTTTGTTAATTGTAAAATTTATGAAAATGGGTCGTAACAAATATCCCACCGATTTTAAAAAGAAGATAATTGCAGATTTTAATGCAGGTCAATCGGTGAGCAAAACAATGCACGATTCACCATTCCTTCATTTTGCCAATAATAAGCCGATTTAGCAATTCAGCTTGCTTGGAAACCAGGCATTATGGTGGAAGACCAAAGAAAACTACAATACTAGATGATACAACTATAGTCCGACTGGTTAAAAAAGACCCTTTTATTTCGGAAATAACAATTAAAAGTGAACTAGGCTTGTCTGTATTATTGTGTGTGTTATTCTCGGATGATTCCAAGTTTAATCTGCAAGATTCCGATGGAAAAAGACAAGTCCGCAGGCCAAAGATTAAACCCACGTTTCACAAGAGAAACAATAAAACACGGAGGAGAAAATTGTATGGTCTGGGGATGTTTTTCTGGTGCTGGAGTCGGCCGAATTCATAACATAGAAGGCATAATTGATCGCTTCATGTATAAAGACATCCTGCAAAACATCATGCTGCCACCCGCGGAGGAAGAGATGCCTTTAAAGTAGATATTTCAAAATGACAATGATCCAAAACACACGGCTAAGATAGTGCAAAATTGGTTTATGGAAAATAAAATCAACGTTTTGAAGTGGCCAACTCAGTCCCCTGATCTCATTGTGGATCGTCGGATTAACACCTAAGCTCACTTAATAAAATTCATTCAAATTTATTCAAGTTTTGAAACCTATTTAAAGAAATTTTAACCCAATGATATAAGGTGCAGGCTCAGACAATATAAGAAACTTCATTTGAAATCAACTTCATTCTTTGAACGTAAATTTTGACCAAGGCAACTAGTAAGTTTTTCAAGTGTCATGAATTTTAAATTCAGAATTTTACTTCGCAAACCACTACTTTATGTTCATAGTACAAAAGTAAGTAAGTACCAAAAACATTATTTTCTAAAAAACACTCCTCAGACAAGCTACAAGTCTATCACGATTTGTTTTTTGTATTGTAAAGAAATATTACTTATTTCTTTTCCAAATTGACAAGAAAACCATTTACAGAAAATACTTAATGGAGTTGTACTGAAAATAAATAAATCATAAAGTAATAAAGTTCAGCTTTCAGTTGAATGAAAAAGCATGAACAACTGTCATTTTGATAGAAGTGGACTTGCCTTAATAGTTTCCAGTCAACTTTCTATTAAAGTTGCCTTAATTGGAAGGTATTTTTTTTGTTAGCTGACCAATCAGAGGCTAAAAACTTGCCTTACCTTTAAGTCCCTTATGTAGCCTGAACCTGTCAATTGATTTCTAATCCTGACTTTAAAAATAGCTAAGATATTGTTTTAAAATTCAAACCAAGATTCTTAACTTTAAGTTTAAAATTTAAGTTAATTGACTGACTTCAAATTATACAGTACTGAAGACTTAAGTCTTTCTTACTGTATCAAAATTAAAGGCTACACAAAATAATGGTATTGCAATGGTTCATATTTATTGTAAGGATGATTCGATGTTTAAATTGAATGAAACAATCTATGTAACGATTATTTCGGAAAATTTAACTAAAGAAAGTATTACTTGAAACAAATAACTTTATACATATGTAGGTAATAAATTGAATATTTTGATTCATGTGAATGCTTACAAAAATTTAGCTGAAGTTATTTAATGCAATTTTTTATCAAAATACCATATTTTAAATTTTTAGGAGTGCATTTTATAAATTTGCTTTATAACAAAGTTTAGACCAATTTTGAACCAACATGGAAGAGAACATATTTTCAGGTGAACGTTTAGCTTTTAGCAGAATAGGACTGATCAATTAAAAAAAAAACCTCTTGTAACAAACCATTCTGGTTTAGTGCAAATAATTATGAACATTTCCCTATTAAGCCTGTAAACTGACCAATCTTTGAAGTTTTTCGTTTTCTTTCTCTATACTCTGCTCCCCATATGTTATGGCCGGATTTAAAAAATTCATACTCCAAAAGCCGCCCAGGAATTTTAAAACGTTTCATTGTAAAACTATGAGAAAAAACAGTGGCAAAATATTGCAAAAATCGGGTAGAAAGCTGTTTTATCAGCAAATAGGCTTTTATTTGGAAACAATTTTAAATTGTTTTGGGACACCGCAAGGTGGTGTTCTATCCCCTCTCCTCTGGAACCTAGTGGTGAATGAAATCCTAACTAGTCTGGATGCGGAGGGTTTCAGAGTGATAGCCTATGCGGACGACGTTGCTATAGCAGTTTCAGGAAAGCATCTTAATATCCTAAAAGAACTCTTACAAAATGCCTTTGACAGACTAATACTCTGGGCTGATCGGTGTGGACTGGGTGTTAACCCACACAAAACCGATCTGGTCTTATTTTCGAGGAGATACAAAATTCCATTTGTCAACCCTCCTTACATTAAAGGAATCCAATTAAAATTCTCAGACGAGGCCAAATACCTAGGTCTTGTCTTAGACAAAAAACTAAATTGGAAACGCAACGTAGAGGAAAGAGTCAAAAAAGCTACTGTAGCTCTCTTTTCTTGCAAAAAAGCTATTGGTAATAAATGGGGTTTACAACCCAGAATCACGCATTGGCTATACACATCGGTAATCAGACCGATTTTAACGTACGGTGTGGCAGTATGGTGGACTGCTTTAGAGAAAGGTATAAACAGGGATAAGTTGAATAAAGTTCAACGTTCAGCCTGCCTATGTATAAGCGGATCGCTTCGCACGACCCCGTCTGCGGCACTGGACACCTTGCTCTACCTTACACCTCTTGACATATTTAGTAAACAAATAGCTGCAAGCTCTGCTATCCGCCTCAATGCTTCGTCGCAGTGGACTAACAACAACATTGGCCACTCCGTAATTCTAAGGTACTTATAATCAATTCCAAAGCACACAGACTACACCATCCCCCAACTACAATTCGATAGGAATTTCCAGATTTCTATACCTATCAGATCTTTTTGGGAGGATAGGACATTCTTAGAGGATGAGTCAATCCACTTTTACACAGATGGCTCAAAGACCAAGGAAGGGGTTGGTGGTGGTGTGTACTCTGAACGACTGAAATTAAGTCTCTCATTCCGCCTTCCCAATCATTGTAGCGTGTTCCAGGCGGAACTTTTGGCGATTAAGGAAGTCTTGTCTTGGCTCAAAGAAAACGTGATATCAACATCTGATATCCGTATTTTCTCCGACAGCCAGGCCGCTATCAAATCTCTGGACTCAGTCTCTACAAACTCTATAACAGTCCATAACTGTCGATCATCTCTAATGGAGATGGCGCAACAGTTTAATATTCACCTTTGCTGGGTGCCGGGCCATAGAGACATTCCAGGTAACTGTAAGGCAGATGAACTCGCCAGGAACGGTACAGTACAACCCATCCTACCACGTCTGGCAAGTACTGGCATACCAATCGCTACTTGTAAACTGCTACTAATGCAAGACGCTGTGAGGAGGGCAGGCACCAGGTGGACCAACATCACCACGTGTCAAGCCACAAAAAACATCTGGCCAACACTGGATTTAAAACGTTCAAGGTGCTTGCTCTCTCTAAGCAGATCGCATATAAGCTCGATAATAGGTGTCATAACCGGACACTGTCTAATAGGAAAGCACGCCATGAGACTAGGCGTATTCTCAAATGACTTTTGCAGAAGCTGTATGGACGAGGAAGAGGAAGAAACGGTTCTTCATCTTCTCTGCACATGCCCTGCTCTAGCTCGAAAACGCAAGAATTACCTAGGAGAATTCTTCTTTAACGATCTAAACGATCTAAATCATATCGGGATAATCAGCCTCTCACGTTTCGTAAGAGACTCTAACTGGTTCCATTGAGCTTAGGAGGAAGCCTCAAGATTCATGTGGTATCACAATGGTCCATTAAACTGGCCTAAGTGTGTCCGTTCCATCTTGGACAGCCACTATAACCTAACCTAACCTAACCCTACTTTTGTATTATTTGTATTTAATATATTATTGAAACTAAAAAAATCATTTTATTAGCACTTTGCTCTTCTCAATCACATGAAAGGGCTCAAAATAAAACTTGTTAGTGTCAAAGAAAATCAAAGATGGGGGCCTTAGCCCTTATATCTTTAATTACGTTAAAGCTTTTCTTACAAATTAAAAAATTTGTGTAAAAACTAATAAAACCTATTCTGCTACGTTCAGATTACAGAACGGAATACCTCAGGGATCTCCATTATCTGTCGTTCTGTTTTCTGTTGCATTTCAATATATATGTGAACTTTTAACAAAGCACAAGTCTTTAAAATACTGCCTCTAGCTTATGATGTACATATTCTCTCTAAAAAAAAATGTTATGGAAATCAAAAATTCACTCACAAATGCTCTTAATGACATTTTAGAATGGACAGTTTCTTCTGGAGCTAAACTTTCGTTACAAAAATGCAAAGTCCTACATGTATGTCGCAAACATTTTTGTACACCTCTGTCAATTAATATAAATGCAATAGAAATTGAAAATGTAACAAATTTAAATATTTTAGGACTCATATTTAATAGTAAATACAATTATTGGCACAATCATTGTTTAGATCTTAAGAAATCTCTAGCTACAAGGTCTAATATTATTAAGTATCTATCAAGTAGCAAAAGTAGCGTACACGTAAACACCCTTTGTAATATAACCAAACAACTAATATTGAGTAAAATAGATTATGGTATTTTTATTTATGGCAACGCTAAGAAATCAACACTCGGGATCATTAAATCAATCTACCACCAAATAGGAAGATGTAGTATTGGCGCCTTCCGCAATACTCCCATCAAAAACATCCTGACAGAGGCTGGCCTCCTCACTTTTGAAGAGCCAAGAAAAAAATTCATATATAAACTTTATGCTAAACTGATATTTTTGTTAAACTCGATAATCGACAAAGAAGTCAACCTAACATTGAACCGGAAAATAAATTACAAGACGCCATCAGCCTTTTTCACCATCCTTCAATCTGCTAACTCTGAATATCCAAAACAATCTGCTCTACTTGTACCTTCTTGGCTCATCGACTCCAACTCCTCGCTTCTCAAAGAAAAACCCATACAAACGTTGAGATATATCGGAAAATTTTTTTAAGGATTTTATCTGAGCTCAAGTCCAAAAACTGGAAATTTACTTTCACTGATGGGTCCAAAACCTCAGAGACTACAACGTTTGCAATCACAAATGAAGACGGTAGCACGATATTTTTTGGATTACTTCCACAAAATGCATCCATTTAAACTGCTGAAATTCCAAACCCGCAACCTTGCAAGCAAGTCACCAACCTACCTCTATAATATTTACTTTTACACCAAGAATGACGTTGTGAAGAACCTCACACGAAAACTTGTAAGCACACAAGTAAATGAATGGAGAATTTACAATCATTAATACGTAGGAGTGAATCCAACAAAATCAAAATCTGTATACCCTACAAACTGCAAGAAATCAAAAATAGAAAACTTCATCCGACTCCGAATTGGCCATACCTCTGCCACCCACCTCCATCTTCTCAAAAAAGAACCTCCTCCCATCTGTACTACATGCAATGCTACATATGACCTCCAACACCTGCTCTAAAACTGCAACAGAATTAAGCCAATCAATGAGAAAATTCTAAACGGAAACGACATCATCCAAACGCTGAGATACTCAGTTTGTCAAATATAATTAAGATCAATGATATTCTTTTAGAAATTGAAACCAATATTTAAATGTATGTGTGTAAAATTAATTATAGAACGCAACTACAAGCAACTTCCGAGCAACTACAGGGACATTTCGATTCTGCCATGTCTTAGGAAAATATTCACCCATCTTTTATACCAAAGGTCGACAAAATGGGTTGAAGAGAATAAACTCCTTAGTTCTTTCCAAGCCGGCTTTCGAGCAGGATTATCTACAGTAGACCATGTATTTGCTCTTACAAGCATAGTAAAGAATTGTTTTGAAAAGAAAAAGAAAATTTACGCCTTTTTCGTTGATTTTCAGGCGGCATTTGACACGGTGAACAGAGACTCTTTAATATATAAATTATCTACTTTGGGTTTATCCACTAAATTAATGACATTGTTATTTTGGCTGATAACCTCACATCTTTACAGCTTCAAATTAATAAACTCATAAGATTTTGTGATTTGTGGGATCTCAATTAACGCCACAAAGTCAAAAATAATGATTTTTGAAAGTACTCAGCGAAGAAGAGCTCCCAATGAAAAATGGTTTTTAGATCGCGAACCGTTAGAAATAGTATCTCAATACAAATACTTAGGTTTTCTAATAACGTATAACCTTGATCTCCGCCCTCATGTTAAAGAAAGATGTATTGCTGCCAAAACAGCAATTAATCTCATGTGAAGTAAATTCTTTTGCAACAAATATGTCGATGCTACTGCTAAGTTTAGAGTATTTGATGCAACTATAAGAACGTGCCTTTGATACGCAGATCAAGTTTTTGGCTATCGAAACATGGAGGAACTCGAAGTTGTTCAACGTTTCTTTTTCAAACGCATTTTCCAACTAGCTAGTTCAACTCCAACGTTTGCTATCTACGTAGAAACCGGTATAGCACAAATATTCCTAGGCAATTTAAAATCAAATGCGGACTATATTGTTAAAGTTATGAATAGACCTGATACAAACCTTCACACAAAAAATAATGCAATACGCACTCCGATCTCAACTATCGCCTTTTAAAGAATGGTACGAATTGGCTAATCAGAATTGCTTTAATCTAAATCTTAATAATACACCTCTAGCCGATTAACAAAAAGTTTTCTATAAATGCATAGTAAAGATAGATGACTCTCTTTATTTACAGTGTTTGCATAGAACTCAAACTTCTAGCACTAGACTCATATACAAAACACTAAGCCACACATTCTACAGAAGTAATTATTTTAACGAAAAATTATCTATAAAGCAAATGAGCCTTATTTTTAATGCAAGAACTGAGATGCTGAATTTACACTATAAGCCACATAGAGTAGACCTTGATCCAAAATGTACTTTGTGCAACCGTAATGAAATTGAGGATGTGTACCACTTCTTAGCTGTTTGTCCAATGTTACAGGAAATTAGAAAGCTTTACTTTTTACAAAACATTCTAACACTTGAATATACAAAGCAACTCTTAAATGGTAATCTAAATTGGAAACCCCTATGCTCCTATATTAGTCATGCTTTAGGTTACCGTAACAGTTTTATATAGGTATTAATTACATATTTGATAATGTGTTCCAATTTCTCTTTTTTTTGTTGTAATTATATTTGAAGATTTAATTAAATTTTTTTCTTTATTTTTTTTTTTAAATATTGTACTATAGAATTAAATAAAATGAATGAACAAACTACTATTTTTTTATCATAGTTTATAACTTTTTAACTTTTTCACTTAAAATAAGTCAATTCAGGCAGACGTCAACATTTGCCATGCTTTTATTCTTAGCTATTAAGAGATTGTACATTTATCGAGAATAATAAAGAATTTATAATAATAAAATAATAATAGAACGGTAGGTCTTTGCAGCTAGAAGCTCAATAAATTTATATTAGCATGTAATTTATTACTTATTTAATAAATATATAATAATAAAAGCTTGTTACATTTCGTTGAATCTTAAAAGTTACTCAGCCCTATCATGAATTCGATCGTTACGAACGGATTTCATGATACAGTTTTTCGGGATTCGTAAAAATTTCTGATTACGATGGAATGCATGATAGGACTGACTAATCCAATTTTGCCAATTTTACTAATAAGCCTAAAATTAATTAAATAATTTAATTTACAATGAATAGAATGTTTTGAATTTCTATTATTCAAAATAATTGTAACAGTTGTCGAATACTAGTGAAACCTTTTTTTATTCTAAATTGTTCAAGGAGAGAATTGTATTTTTCAATTTTTAACTTCAAGTTAAATAGCTCGTGTTTCGAAGTTGATTGATTATTATTTGTTTGTAAAAAAAATATGTATGTATATGTTTTGGATTTAAATAGTTTTAAAATTATCTATATTCTTAAAATTTTGTACATGTGTTTTCCTTTTTTTATTCCAGCTACACTCCGGAACAGTTCAAATTGTTTAGGGAAAAAATTAACGAACTGTTTCGCGACAATGAACCAGACGTAGAACCTAGTGCATGTAGAGCAGTTGGAACTTCTCTAAAGACACCAAAACCAAAACCGAAACCAAGCAAAGCAATTGTAATAAATTTTAACTTAATTTTATAATATATAAGGCATATTTTTTTTATTTTTATTTTTTAGGAAAAAATTCGGAAAGCTGTTTATAAAAGTACCATATCACAAAGTAAGTTTAGAAACAATTTGTTAAGCTTTTCATTATTCAAAAATGTTTTTATTTCAGCTAAATATACAAATAAAAATCTACTAGCCACTTTTATTTTGGTAACAGTAGCCGAAGGCACAACTTATTTGCAGGCCCGTGAGGCAACTAAATTTTCAATTCATTTAATAATAAGAACGAGAAAATGCATCAGTAAGTACCTTGTCTTTTTCCCTGAGCAAAATCAATGTACTGTAGAGTGTAGCTGGGTATTTATTTAACTAATTTATCAAATAAATTAGTTAATATAAATCTATAGAATTATTTATTGGTGTCTCACAGTCTTTACTTCATATGCAAAAATAACAAAGGTGAATTTTGTTCGTTTCAGATATTGATGATAGCTCAAATTGCTGCATGATTTTCATTGACGAAATGGGAAATGTTTATCAAAATTGGAATCATTTTATTAAGACAAATTGTTTGCCAGAGGGTGTGGCACTGGCTCCTTCTCAAGGGGTTTACCAATTCGAGAACGACAATGACAATTCAACGGCGAGGGTAAATAAACTACTAGTTTATAAGTCCAACAATTTTGCATATAAATACAAATATTATGTAGCTTGTTCTTGATTCATGGGTTACACCTGCAAGCAGCATCACTAAGAAGGCTGCAGGCCATGCAGACGTTGTTGCTGGAGTTGGAGGATTTGCAGCTGCATCAGGTACAGTGGCAGCCCTTGCTTTTCCAGTTGTCTTTGCACCAGCTTTACCAGTGCTTGCTGTTATTGGTACTGGGGCTGGGGTCTATTCAGCCATTCGTTCAGGTTGCAGTTTATTGTCACGCAATGATCACGAGCAAAGTATAGCTTTGACTAATTCATCAGCTAGAGGTGCTTGGCTTGGTGTTGCTTCTGGAGCACTTGCTGCTTCGTCTTCTCTTGCCACTAAATCCTTAGCTCGACTTGCTTTGGCGGGAAAAGAAGTATCAGTGGTAAGTAAAGATTTTCAAACTCTGTACCATGAAACAAACTTACACTGTGTTTTTTTGAAGGTCCGCGAAGTAGTTGTTAATGGAATGAACATATCAACAATGCTTTTATCTGGTACAGGAGTCGCAAATGGTGCTTTAGATTTGATTTTGGTAAGCATCAATTTCATCTATAATTAATTTTATTTTTTTAACATTAAAATGTTTGTATTTGTATCAATTTTTTAGAAGTACAATGATGACGAAAAAATTACTGGATTAGATGTACTGCAAGTTGCAGCTTCTTTAGCAATCTTTACTCACTCCGTTTACAATTTCCGTTTGGCATCTACGATTGTTGCACAAAGTCGTGACTCAAAAGTAAATTCCTACCGAACAGAACTCAGTAATAGACAAAGGTAGCTCAGTGCTTTGATGTTCGACCATTGTTTTATACTTTTTTTTTTTATATACTACAGGAAAATGTTCGATAAGCTCTTTAAAGAAACGATACGTACACAAGGAGCTTCAAAGGGTAAAATGGACATTATTCGTTTGATAAATGAAGTACCTGACCGACAATATCTCAACGACATAAACAAGATTAACAAAGATCTCAACAGAAATAAGATTCGTGTTAGCGCTGGTCAGAATGGCCATATTGCCTTAAATGACGAGGTTCAAGTTCAGTCTGGAGATTTGCGCAGTAGCGTTCAACATGGTGTCGGTGAAAATATTTTAGGGAAAGTAAGCCAGCCCATACCGGATTCACATCAAACGATACCGAATCAAGAAACATTAAATATTTTGACACAAAATGCCTTTTATGAAAATACTAACACTATCATCAATTACTGTAAAACTGCGTTTCAAATCGCTTCACCACTTATCTTAAATTCCGAAACATTGCAAGATTGTGTGAAAAATATAATTGAGAAAGTTGGCGAAAAGATAGCAATATTTATTATTGAAAAATCAAATGAATTTATCGTAAAATACGGAAGAACTATTGAAAATTTTCTTAAAACTAAATTACATTTGGAAGATGTGGTATGGCATTTATATAAAAAATGTGAACAATCATTCAGGACATTTACAATCGAAACAATACAAACAAATATTCAACTGATTTTCGAACAGCTTATAGCTTTTTACGAAGAGATGTCTAATGAAAGTAGTACTTCCCAAAAAATAAAGTGCAAAATTTGTAAAGGATTTTATCAAATTTGTTCTATTTAGTCTTTTGACTGAACATATCACAAAAGCACAACAATTACTCACTATTATAAGAAGATATTACAAAACACAACTGCATAAGATGTTAACAAAACGGTGCCTTATTTTTAAATTTTAAATAAATGATATTGAATAACTTAGAATTAAGGTAACTCATTTTTGGACTATTTTAGTGCACATGTCCAACGTTGTCTCAAAGTTAGTGTTTTTTTTTTTAATTTAAAATGTAGTATTAACTTTTACAGAGAAATATAATATTCAAATAAAAATTGTTTTAACATTGTTTTTAAATATTAAATTAATTAACTGCATACTTTCCGCTCAAACTTTGGCAGTGTAAGATTTTTTTGAATCCCTTGTTAATTTTAATTTTATTTTACTTTGGTGTTAAATTATGATCTTCAAAAACGTTTGGTCCTAGAAAGTTCTTAGCGCTTGATTTGTATTACGAATTTTGGGTTTCGACCCTTATGTATGTGTTAATATTTTTTAATTTCTGAAGAAATAACAATCATATACATGATAAGAATACTAAGCAAATATTTAACAATTTATCACTAAATGTTATACAGCCAGTCAGTTTGTTCAAGAAAGTGAACATATTTAATATGAATTTAAGTTGAACTTTTGTTAAATTTTTTGGAAAAAATACAATCACTTTTTTCTTGTTTACATCAAGATGGAAGGTAGATACAGTGTTAGCCAAAATAAAAGCAACTTTAATTGCCGCGACTATCAAATAATAAAAATACAAAGGGGTATGCTCATTTTCGGCCCGGAGTGTACACCAATGAATTTGATATCAAATTAAAGGTGGTTCTAAGCCGGATATATCTGCAAAAATATTTTGTCGATAACTCATGGGAGATCCGAGATATTTGAGATTGAAGTTCGAAATGTCCAACCATTAAAAATCAGCACTTTATCGACATAAATGCTAATATCTTTGGATATAGAAAAGCTATTGAAATCAAAAAGGTATTAAAATAACTTTAATCAAACCTTTGAATAACAGCATTTTTAGGCAAACTTTGGTAGAATAATATCTTTTAAAATTCAATGATGATATTAATTTTTTTTGGCACCAATAAGTGGCTTAGTTCACAACCTTTATTTTCATATATAATTTTTTTAGGGTTTCTTCAAAAATGTATTCATTTTAACAATAATAATTTAAAAATATGCTCCTTATATACAAAAAAAATCTTATACCTAACACTATAATGTTAGAAGAGTAGCATGTAAGCGGTATAAGCTTAACATACAGCAATAACTCACGCTATTAAATATATGTCAATAAGTTTTTTTCCGTCTCCCAGAAGGTTTGACCTCTACAAGATATGCTAAATTATTACGTGGTAGGATTCAGAGCAGGCATATATGCTGGAGAGTATATTTTGTTTACATTTTATATAATAATAATCAACAGGGCAGAAAAGCAATTAAACAATATTATTACAATTGCCTAGTAGGTCGAAGAACGGTTGGATGCTGCGTTCATGTTATGACCATTATATGGTTTTAAGTTGGGGAAGTATGAGAGTAATTTAAGTCCCCCTTCTCAATTTTTAAACAACCTTTTAGTGACCTATGATTCAGATTATAATTATGTTTTGCCAAACCCATTGCCATTAAAATTATTTATTTTTCTTTGAATTATTATTTAGTTTATAATTATTTATTATTTTTCTTTAAATTATATTAATTTTGTTTTGTCGATATTGTGATAACAACTTCTTTTTTTATTCTAATATTTCCACCACTTTAATAAGAATTATTTATTTTTTGTTTTAATTTTTCCACTATTACTATTTAGGAGCATATTTTTGAATTATTATTGTCAAAATGAATAAATTGTTGAAGAAACCCTAAAAAAATTATATATGAAAATAAAGGTTGTGAACTAAGCCACTTATTGGTGCCAAAAAAAATTAATATTATCATTGAATTTTAAAAGATATTATTGTACGAAAGTTTGCCTAAAAAATGCTGTTATTCAAAGGTTTGATAAAAAGTAACTCAAAATATATAAATCATAGAAATGTTATTTTAGTTTCATTTAAAAGATATTTTTGACACCTTTATTTTAATACCTTTTTGATTTTCTTAGCTTTTCTATATCCAAAGATATTAGCATTTATGTCGAAAAAGTGCTGATTTTTAATGGTTGGTCATTTCGAACTTCAATCTCAAATATCTCGGATCTCCCATGAGTTATCAAGAAAATATTTTTGCAGATATATCTGGCTTAGAACAACCTTTAATTTGATACTAAATTCATTGGTGTACACTCCGTGCAGGATGTCCCTTATAAAATGAGCAATCCCCTTTAGGTGTCAATTATTGTATATTTTTGTTTTTAAAATTTAAATACAAATTTACAGGATCTTATGAAAAATTAAATAAAATGGTTTGGTAATAATTTATTAAATATAGCACAGTTAGTTCAATATTGAACTGGTCAAAACAAAAGCAACTTTTAAAAATACATTTTTTTTTTAGAATCGCTAAAATCTAGCTCGATAGCAAATCCCTTGTTTTAAATCACTTCAGCTCATCTTCGAGGCATGAAGCCAATTAAATTGCATATTATGCTGTTTGAGATACTTTCGCAAGCTAATTTAATTTGATAAAACAGATCATTTCTATTTTAGCAATTAATCTCTACAATTCGTCGATCTACAATTTCCCATACATTTTCTAATTGGGTTGAGATCTGGGGACTGTGATGGCCATCGTAACGCGTCAATCCGGTTTTCTTGAAACCACGTACGTATTGGACGTCTGCCTTGAGAGGCAACTGATCCTCAGTGTGTGGCAGCATTCCATTGTACCATCTTTTTGGTGAACCGGTCCCACTCCTTGCCGTGAAAAACATCCCCACACCATTACGTTACCTCCTCCATGTTTTTCAGTAGATTTGGTGAAACGTGGATTTAGTGACTGGTCTTCGAACACGACGCAAACTATCGGAACCCTTGAAATTGAATTTGGACTCATCCGAAAAGAGTACGTTCCTCCATTTTCTAACGGTTCAGTTGATGTGTTCATGAGGAAATTTTAGTCCGCCATGCCAGCTTGGTTTTGGTGAAAATAAAAGGCTTTGAAAGATTTTAGTCCACCGTCAAAAGCTCATCTCCGAATTGTTCTCCCGATTATGTCCAGTTCGAGGAGGGTTCGTATTTCTCTTGATAACATAAAAAGGTCTCTTTAAATTGATTTTATTTTTGCAAAATCCTATGGTTTTGTTTTTTATCTTGGTCTGCCACCTCGATGAATCGCTTGGAATGACTTTTTGGATTTTGTAAAATTTTATTAATGGGCAAATCACTGATCTTAGAATGGAATATTTTCCTGGTATTTTAATTTAACTTATTCCACTTTTATATTCTTTTATAATTTTTTCTCTTATTTCGTTAGAGAATTTGTTTCCGGCCTGATTAGCTTGCCCGTGAACTAAATACCACTTAATAAATATATTCAACTACAACCGTTTGCCAACACCTTTAATTTGAGCAATGGATTTTTTAGTTAAAGGACTAAATTTTCTCTATTTATAAGAAAAAGAGAGATAGCAATAAATAGTTGCTATAGTTTTGACCAACAAACAATTGGGTTGAATGTCCCACTTATGTCATATTACATTGTACCGTTATCAAAACTATTTAAATATATTTAAAATTTGACGAGAAACCCTTTAACACAAAATAATAATTGAAATTGTGCGAAAAATAAATAAATCGTGGAGAAATAAAGTTCGACTTTCAGTTAATTAAAAAAACACGATTGATTGTCATTCTGACATAAGTTGACTTCAATTGACTAACTTTCCATTCAAGTTTCCAATAAAGTTGCCTGAATTGTAAGGCAATTTTTTGGCAGCTGGCTAATCAGATGCTAGAAAATTGCTTTACTTTCAAGTCCCTTATGTCGCCTGAACCTGCCCATTGACAGATCTTATAAGAGTTATTCTTGTCATAAAAAGTGCTTTCTCAAACTAGCCGTACGGATTCGGCTTAAAACTGTAGGTCCACTTCATCCCTGACAACATTACTCGCACACAGCAATGGTTATAAACGAGCGGAAATTAGTTTTATTTATTTTAAACTTAAAAAATACTACACTAAATTGGTGAAAACCATTTTCAAATCGAATATCTCATTTTATAGAAAAATTTGTCGAAAACGTAAGAAAATGTTCGTTGTTTTTTTTTTTCTAGCCTTTAAGTTGACTAGAAAGTTAGTCAAGAAAAATCTCCCTAACTATCAAGTCAAGTCAACTTATGTCAAAATGACAATTGATCATGGTTTTTCATTCAACCGAAAGCTAAACTTTATATCTTTATAATTTATTTATTTTCTGCACACCTTCGTTTAATGCTTTCTGTAAAAAGCTATCTGGAAAATTTGGAAAAGAAATAAGTAATACGAGTATTTCTTTACAATACAAAATACAAATCGTGGTGGACTTGTAGCTTGCCTGAGGAGTGTTCTTCAGACAATAATGATTTTAGTAGTTGTTGTACTATGAACTTGAAGTAGAGGTTTGTGAAGTAAAGTTCTGAATTTGAAATTTATGACACTTAAAAAACAAACTAGTAGCCTTGGTCAAAGAAAGGAGTTGACTACAAATGAAGCCCCGTATGTTGTCTGAACCTGCCCTTGTCTTTTTTTTTAGATTTTTCTTACTTACAGAAAAATTGACAGACAGGCGCGGATGGAAAGTTATCAGTTTTGGGCGCTTATCAGTGTCTTTTTTTTGTGTGTGTGATTGTGCAGTGTCTCGTGAAACTTAGTTAAAGTTACATCCATCTTTAATTTTTTCTTAAGTTTAAGTTTGAAACGAGCTCTATATTATAAAATAATAAAACTTGAAACCATTGTCAAAAATTACTATTATGTCACATCAAAAAACGTTACTCAAGAATTAGAACCTGTATGGACTCTTTGCTAGATGTATGTACTTATACATGTAAACCAGAGGTGCTGAAATAAAATATCAATTGAAGATATCGTTTCGCGCATAAATATTTCCATACATTTGGTTTTCCATGAATAAATTCAGATTTCCTTCACAAATTGATTTTTTTCGTGGCGCATGGAACACGATTGGAACTGTTTTTTTGTTTGTCATTGTATTAGTGTAACTTCTTGTACGTTTTTATGAGTGCAATAGAGCTGTCAAATTCCTTGCTAAGCATTTTTTAAAAACTGTATAAGTATTGGTGCAAAGAGAGTTAAATCTGCCGATAAATCCAGATCTGCAGATTAAAAATTGATCAATTTTGCCCCATGGTAATCAAATCGGGGGAAATTTGTGTTCTGACAGATCTAGATCAAAAATAAATTTGTTTAGTTAAACGATGGAAACCCCCATAAGATCAAAGTGTTTGGTGTCCTTAACTTAAAAAATTGTACTCAAAATACAACAAATAAATAACGACCACTAGGCGAGTTTTTGGATCATCAAAACTAAGTTTCTAAATCTATCAAAGTTCCGGAGGATTGAGCTCAAAGCCCCCATGTTTTTTTTTTATTTTTCACCCAACAAAAAAAAAAATATTGTACATTTTGTTTCAGCAACATTTCATTCTCTCATAGATGACGACGAACGAATTTCTCTCAGACGGAGAGACGGATTAACTCTTCGACATCATCCCATAACCTGGCAAAAAGAAACAAGTGAGTTAGTATGTAACTACAACTGCAAGCTGCAGGATTGAACAAGTTTCTGAAACCAACAGTTAATTTTTGTTCTCTCGTTAGTTTGTATTGTGCAGTGATCGTTTCGTCGTTGAAAAAATGCTGCTAAAAAATAAAATATTAATTGTGTTAAATAACCAGACTTTTATTAAAAGTGCTTAATATTTGTACAATAAATAATTTTTCATTTTATTTGAGAGTTTCGTCGCGTTCGTCGTCGTCGGTTTTGTCGATTTTGTGTGTTTTGTCGGCTTCGGAAGGATAGTGCCAGAAATCATTTTGGATCATAAAAAAGTGAAAAAAAGGGTAAGTACGAGTAAATAAATGAATGTTTTGAATAATGTTACTTATGGTTATATAAATATAAAAACTCTGTTTAAAAATAGCACATTTTAAGAACAATTATTTTGCCATTGCTACTCAAAAATACTGGTTTCACTGACAAAAGAAGGTTTTATAACGACTGACAAATTATACTTTTTTGCTGACTTAAACAATTCAAAATTCCTCTATAACATTAGGTTTTGAGATAAAACTTTTTTTTAATAGGTTTTGTAAAATAAATTTAAATTCACTAGTATTTTTTTTAATAAAGTGTGTGATGGTTTTTCAAAATCTTCAATATTTAGTTAAAATATTTTCATAAAATGTTTGCAAAATTCTCATTTGTTTTTATAGCCTTTTTTTAAATCTACAAAGTAATAAAAGAAACACTGAATCATATTATGTTTAAAAGGTTTTTGATATCAAAAACTGCAAAATAAGTTTTAAAGTAATTTTTTGTTCTATTAATAAACAAGTTTTCCAACGTGTATTTTTTAATTCGGTCACTAAAATAGTTAAGATTCGAAATACGCACTAAAAGTTAGCTATAAAAATTAACCTTGGGGAGTTTTGAAAAATATAAATTTTGTCATTTGCATGAACTTAGTGTATTTATTTCATTTTTGCGGAAAATGGACTTAGGGAGTTTTCAAAGAACGAAGACGATATATGGTGTGTCTATGCTAAGAACATTAAAATTCGACAAAAGGCGGTTACTACGAGTGTATTTTTGTCATAGCTTACTTCGAATAGCGTTAGCATAAAAGGAATATAAAAAAACGGTTTCGCTGCCACAGCCTACTAAATGCATTGGAGTCCATATACTCGCTTAGAACCTTTAAATATGGGTTTTAATTTGTCTGCAAGAAGGAGGTAAGTAAGCACTTAACCCCTTCATGCAAAATACATTTTTTAAAAGTTTTTTTATTCTAACCCTTTTATACCAAAAATAAAAGCGCTAAATAAGAAAATACGAATCGTAGCGCAAAGTACATTGGACAGAAATTTAAGGTTTCGCAAGGCATCCTCATATTTCGAAAAAAAAAAAAAACGAAAAAATGTCACTTACCCCCTTCTTCATCCAAACACTTCAAATACAAATCATTCAAATTGTGTCTTAAAATTGGTTTTATTGAATTGTTTCTTATTATATATTTTTGCATTTTTCAATAATATGACAGTTCCAGATTGACTAGCTTTGTAGTAAAGTTTTTCCATTCACAAAGCTAGTTGAATATTGACTACGTAGCCACTACCTTTGTGAATGCGACCAATGATTCAACGATAAAACAGTAGATTTAAATCCAAAGAGATAAGCTTAATGTTGATATTAGTCTTTGAAGAAATAGTTCTTCTTTATCTGAAAGTACTTACAGTTACTTGAACCATGAACTAAATTTCTAACGGCTACTATATTCAGTATTATAGTTAGGACGTTAGTCGTAACTTAATTATAAAAACTAGTTTCATTTTATTAGCGTTTAACACTATTTATTGTTAATATATTCTGTATTTACAAAAAAAAATCTTATCATTTGGTAAAATATACATTGTTTCAAACTATCAACTAAATTATTTACTAAACCAATAAATTGAGTGTATTAATTTTTTCTTAGAAGGATCATCAATTTTTTGTTTTTGTTCTTAACCTTACTTCAATATTTTGTTTCAATTAGTTCTCTGGCGATATAATTTCTTCCTTAATACACACACTATTCGGATCATCTGTGGAGCTACACATTTTCTTTTGTAGATGTCTCCAAAGTGTGCTCTTTGGAACATTGAACACATTTGCTGCATGATTCTGAGACATTCCATTACCCAAACAAGCACTCACTGCCTTGTTTAGTTTAGCTTTGAGTACTTCTTTAGATAATGGACCGCGTTTCTTAAAAGTGACATAGTCGGGTAGCCTGCCTTCCTGTGCCAGTCTCACTTTGTGTCGATGGAGAGTCGACATTGGAATATCAAGTGCTTGACTGATACTTTTCAGTGAGTCTCCACTCTTGAGTCGTTCACATGCTGCCGTTATGAGTGGATTCTCGCGAGTTGTTTTCATATATAGGGGGTGTTTTTTTACTCTTCGCCACAGAACTGTTTTGGATATGTTAAACATTATAGCAGCTTTTTGCAAACTCTTGCCCTCATCTACTACAGCTAAGACTGCATTCTCTAGTGCTTCGACTCTTGCCGATTGTGTTTCGTTGAAGTTTTGTAAACTCGCTCTAGATATGTCTTTACGTTCATCGGGGCTAAGTCCTTGAAATTCACTAAATTCGTCTTTTAATTTCTTATTGGGTTTGGTTTCCTTTTGGCTCTGGTCTGCACTTGAACAGTGGCTGCTATCGCCTATGGGGTCGTTTACATATTGTTCCATCAAGTGAGTTTCTTCATCAGCCTTGTCCACCAATGCTCCCACTGCTGTCGATTCTATCTTCATATTCGGGGTCAGAGTAAACGTTCCTGAACTTTCGGTTAAAATGTATTCATTTGGATTATTTGGGGTGATATTTTCGATAGTGTAACTAATCTTGTCTTGTTCGTTGTATACCTCAAGAAATTCGAGATCACGCACATTGGTATCGCCTGGGCATGTTTGTTGGTCCTAAAATTAATTAATAACATATTGAATGTGCGGATCTTGCTGGACACTTCAAAGCTAAAGCTCTAGAACTATGGAACTGACAACTTACCTCTTCTTCATCTTTCTCCTCGACAATTTCTTGCTCCGGTTCTGCTTCCATAAGTTCCTCTTCCATCTCGGTGATTTCTGGGACATTCTTGATGTTGGTAGAGGAATAACTGGTGGCACATTCAAAACTTATAGCACTCTTAATTCCCAGTACGTTGATAGCTTCGAGGAAATCCGACAGGTTAGTCGACGAAAGACTCGTTTCTCCCATATAAACGAAGCTCAAGACACTGTCGAGCAATGTACCTTTGATATCTGGCACTATTATCGTCGCTTCCTGTCCAACAGGGACATCATTTAGAATGTCTCGTAGCAGATCACTGCAGGAACATAACACGAAGCGATTAGCCTTCACCGATTTTCCTCGACAAGTAAGCGTAATGTCACAGGTTGCTGGGTCATTTTTTAGTGCCTTTTGTATGTCGAGGATGGTTGCCGTGTGGCCCATCCATTTAAGGTGATTCATGTTAGGTTATTGTAGGTTTTTTAGGTAAATGTTTTTATAAGTGCTCTGGAATAATTAAACAGGCAAAAATGTAAACAGGAATCTCGTGAATTTGCAATGTTCCGCGTTTATGTTGTTTTGTGTTTATTTTGAGACGTTCCGATGAGGAAATTTCCTATTTTCACTTTGGCCACAGACCCGAAATCCAAAACCAAGCACAAATTGAATTGAGAAAATAATTTTTGGAAATGGACGACGACAGCGAATGTGACAGAGTGCAGTGATGAAATTTTCTTCTCGATTCGTTTCTCAGAAAGTCGCTGAATGCGTTCAAAATGACACCATTTCATTATAGTTTAATCATTACAGCGGGTTTTTTAATGATGGTGTATTATACATTGCGATTTTTATGGTACAAAATGATACTAAAAGGTTTTGCGAAACAGGCAAAAACACTCTAGTAAAGATTTAAATCCTCGGAAGCCATATCGGTTTGCCTACAAGCCAAAACGGAAATCGGACTCATAAACTCATTTAAGTATGCGTGTGATTTTTTCTCTTATTTTATTCTAAGTACGCTTGAAAACACGTCAATTTTTCTCTTTGAATTCGTCAACATTACAAATACAACAATGTTCATAAATGGGTTTTGGAGGGTGATACGTACGAAGGATTTATATCTTCATATAGAGTGTTTTTGGAAACAGGGTAAGGTGCACGTTATCTTTCATACTTTTTTTTGAGGAACAGATCAGAGAAGAAAACAAATCTGAATGCATCATCAAGTGTCAAAAAACAGAAACAAAAAAGTTCTATGTTTACTTTGGTCTGATTCTGTAACCCGTCAATTTCAGATAAGTTGATAGCAATTTCTTTGACAGATATGTCTGGATGGTGAGTTGTACTGAGTTGAACTCCAAAGAATGGTAAGACCATGTTGCTTACAATAGATTATCTTCAATCACTCACAAAAATCACTTTGTAACTTAGTTTCTTTAAGGAAATCTATAAGGCCGTAGTACCCGTAGCATGATGGTTAGTGCGTTGGACTGTCATGCAAGAGGTCTTGGGTTCAATCCCTGCCTGTGCCACCATAATTTAAAAAAAATAATTTTCGCGGGTACTGCCTCTTGCGAGGAATTGACAAATCCTTCAAGAGTAATTCTTGTCATGAAAAAGTGCTTTCTCAAACTAGCCGTTCGGATTCGGCCTTAAATTGTAGGTCCCTTCCATTCCTGACAACAGTACTCGCACACAGGAATGGTTGCGAGTTGTAAGTCACTAGGCCCTGGTTCACAACGGACTGTTGCGCCACCCCATTTGATTTGATAAGGCCATACAATATGAGCAAGGATCGTCTTATCTTTTTAATAGTGCAAAAAAGTGCAATAAAGTTAACCCTAGAAAGAAAACCATATTTCATAGGCCATAAGAGATACACATGATTTGTACGTCCAATCGACGTAGGTTATCTTTCTAGGGTTAAGCCTTATAAAGTCGACGCCCGTTTATTGTGTTCAGTTAACAAAGTCATAATAATTCTTTATTTATGTTCTCTATTCACTGCATTCCGTTATTATGTCAAATAAAAGAAACAACCGCTGTAATTCCATTACATAAACTTGTCAAAAAAATTCAATCGAAAAAGATTCCTACACGATTTGCTTTGCCTTTTTGTTAAATATATTTAATGGCATCATTGCTAAGGAATCTAGGATATAAATTGGCTACTAATCTGGTAGCCAAAAATGGTATATTTTTGAAAATCTCCATAAAGTTTAGTGTACTATTATGAAGCTTTCACTATTTAGGATCATCACCCGCTAGTCGTGTAGCTCTTGTCAGATTTGCAAGCGATGCCACAGGAAAACCCGATCTACGACGTAACAACATTTTTTAAATTGAATTAAGAATTTTATATACAAATTGTAAAACTTCTAGCTACTGTTCGTAAACCAGATGAAACTGCACGTTCTCATTTGACCGACTTCGGCAGGTACGTAGCCGAATGTCTACCAAAGTACGTGCAAAAAGTTCAACTAACCGCTGGCGATGAACTTGAGGTCCTCATCTGCCCCGAAGGTGTTGTTCCCGTTTTGCAATTCTTGAAAGACCACCATCAGGCTCAGTTTGCCAATTTAGTCGACATTGGTGGCATGGACGTGCCCAGCCGGAAATATCGCTTCGAAGTGATTTACAATATTTTGTCGCTTCGTTATAATTCTAGAATTCGTGTCAAGACCTACACTGACGAATTGACGCCTTTGGACTCGGCCTGTGATGTCTTCAAAGCAGCCAATTGGTATGAACGTGAGATCTGGGATATGTATGGAGTATTCTTTGCCAATCATCCCGATTTGCGTAGAATTTTGACTGATTATGGCTTCGAAGGTCATCCACAACGTCGCGACTTTCCTCTATCGGGTTATGTTGAAGTAAGGTTATTGTTTTTTTCTTCTTGCCTTTTTGTAGGCTAACAAATTGAATTTTTTAACATTTTTAGTTAAGGTATGATGACGAGAAAAAACGTGTCGTTTGTGAACCATTGGAATTAGCCCAAGAATTCCGTAAATTTGATTTGTCTGCTCCATGGGAGCAGTTCCCGAATTTCAGAAACGCCAATCCTGCAGCTGTGACTGTTGAAACAAAGGATCAAAAGAAGTAGAAACAAAGAAAAAAAAACATGTTAAATATACTGAAATAAATACAATTTATGTTTCGAAATAAAAAAATAAAACGAGAGAAAACATAAGTGCAGTACATTTTTTTGGAACGGATTAAAAAAAAATATTAGTTATCCCACAATTTAAAATGTTTTAAATCACTTATTTCCGGACTAGAGTTTTTATATACACTTCAGGAGGAAAAGTTTGGCTAACAAGGGAGGCTCTATTCGTACGATCGTTTTAAATATTACGACATTTTCGAATTTCCATGTTCAATCGTTATTAATGATGACAAACGATGCCTTTTGCAATTTAAAGATTGCATGACAGCAGTACCGTGGCGTGATGGTTAGAGCGTAGAGATCTCATGGGTTTAATCACTGCCTATGCCAACTAAAGGTTTTCTTACGGGCACTGCCTCTTGCGAGGAATTGGCAAATTCTCCAAGAGTAATTCTTGTCATGAAAGTGTTTATCCGAGCGGCATAACACTGTAGGTCCCCTCCATCCCTGACAACATTAATAGCACACAGGAATATAGGCCTAGGTTTTGCACCACCTAATTATTTATTTATTCTTATATTTTGATAGATGTGAGCAAACACAAACAAGATTGAAATGATCCTAAAACAACTGGAAAACAAAACAAATATACGGCCAAGTGAACAATTAGATGTTTACGTATTACACTTGGTGGTCAATATGTTTAAGTTGATTGGTTTTGTGTTATTGGTTTATTTTTGACATAAATAGGTCTGTACCTATTGTGTGGTTTTCTAATGAAAAAAGAATTATTAAAATCGGTTAAGTACTTTTTGAGTTTATTCGTTACATACAAAAATAAAAATCTTTCCTCTTTAAAATATTAGTGTAGATTTCTGTCTTTTAACAAGATAGTTAAACGTTAAAAATAATTAGCGACATTTTTTATATTCCTCTATAAAATTGAGAGTCTCATCAACATCTTCAGGTCGAAGATCACTTACCCAAAACTAAATTCATTAATTTACATTGATATGAACGTTTGGTTAATAATGATAGTTTGTTACTTACTGTTAAACGGATAAACAATGTTTTATAGCCCCTTCAGTTATCAACTGAAATCTTAATGCATTAGTTTGTTAAACTTAAATCTGGAACCTACTGCACAGAAAGATTTACAACTGTTAAATACAAATTTTCGGGATAGCAAATTTGGCCTTTATTATTGGTGGACAAATTTAGGAAGATTTCTTGCTAGCTTTTGGGAGTATTGTACAAGTAGTTTACCTGAAATATATCTCAACACATGTGAGCTTTTTAAAATTTTATCTTGCAAAATTTTCATGGATCCAGTCTCTTACATAATTCATAAGCGTTCTAAGACAAGTTGTGGCTATCGTATTTTTGATATCGTTTGTTATACCTCGCATTTCGTAATTGCCTCAAATTTCGTAATAGGTACTGGCCTATTTCCAAAGAGGTTTTATTTATTTGAGTTTTACCTGGGAAAAATTCATTTCACTTTTCTCCTCCTGTGAGCTTCACTTTTTTCATTGTATACCGTAGAGTGGGGTAACATTGCTCCGTTTTTTGCACTATT
Source organism: Eupeodes corollae (assembly GCF_945859685.1). NCBI lineage: Eukaryota > Metazoa > Arthropoda > Insecta > Diptera > Syrphidae > Eupeodes > Eupeodes corollae. Next base: position 112,917,908 of record NC_079148.1, read on the forward strand.
TTCAGAAATCTATTAATAATTCTACTAAAGTACTATTTATCTATTTGTTTTTTAATGCAGTTTTATTAATAAGTTTTCATATCGAAAGCATTTTCGATATGAAAACCGTTTAAATAATAGTTAAAATCCTTTTTTTTGGTTGAAAAGTGTGCAAAGTCGTCCAAGAGATGGGGTTACTTTGCTACATCTGAAAGTTTTGACTATATTTTCTTTATCTAAAGAGCTGGAGAAAAGTTTGTATTTTATTTAAATAGCCCTGATCAAAAGGATCATATCTGCAAAGAATAAAAAAAACAAAAAATATACATAAATAATAGTTTTGAAAACAACAACAAAATAATTTACTTTAAAAACAAAACAAAAACAGTATTTTAGAATTATAAAACAGTTATTTTAGAAGGAATTCAAAAAAGTGAGTAAAAAGCTTTAAGAATATATGTACATATGTCGTTATGAACGGAAAAAGTGCCCCTCTTCGACACTTATTTAGTTTTGGTGTATTGATGACCCCAACACATCGGTCAAAGGATATAAAATTTCATCCTTTTGAAAAGGCCACTTAGATAGCTTAAGAAATATGTGCATAATGCGACAATTTCTCCGGGGCATATTTATCCCTAGTACATGAAGGCAACAGACTTCCCTATCTCTCGAACAAAAAGGGCTTCATTTCTATCGCCGGTAGCTCCGCCTTCTAGGAAATCGATAAATCGATTTTCATCTTCGTCTTCGTCCTCGTTAACTAGATCCATCAAATTTATGTCTTCACAAGAATCATCATCGAAAACCATCACAGAATGAGAAGGCGCGGAGTAAAGAAAATAGGGGCCCTGGCTATTTCAAATTTGAGGTCCCTAAAAAAAAATAAAACCCAGCAAGCAAACCCCTCATAACTCAGAGCGTCCTTAACCCTAAGCGAGCCAACCCAATAACTCAAAGCGTCCTAAAACCCAAGCAAGCCAACCCAATAACTCGGCTCGTTAGGAGTCCACGCTCTCAGAGACGAAGTACCGAGGACTCGACGCATAGAAAATCAAAGAAGCTATCCCCCAAGTGCTCCAACCCCCGATAAGATTAAGAATTTTTGATTTACGGGGCTAATTATTCATCAGAGGTTCTTTTTTTACGTTTTTGAAAAATTAAAAAAATGTTCATTTTGTAATCGCAAAGAAAAAATCGTAAACCCAAAAGCGTTAAACCCACATAACCCAATTTGTAATTAATCCAAAAACCATGAACTCAAAACCGTCAGGACTTTTGATTATTCAAAACTCTAAATGCCGCTATATATTTTTTTTCTTCTCGAGTTTCGATGTTTTATTAAAACAAATACATTGCTTTTTAGTGCCTCTTTAAAAAAATAGTAGTCAAATTTTTCAATTGAACACCTTTAAGTCGAACGTTAATTTTTAGATACGCGTAATTCGCGTAAAGTTGAATTTTGCACACGGGTGGGTTTCGGAAAATTCAACTTTACGTACGTTGTGTCGAAAAATACGATTCAATACTTTTTCGGCAAAATTTATTTCGCCATTTTTAGCTTGTTAAACTCAAAACGGACTTAGGGAAATTAAATATTCTAAATTTTACCACACTAGTATCGAAATGAACTTTAAAGCTCAATTCGCACATCTCTCTTAATCAAGAATAAATAAGGAGATAATTACTAATTAGTCCAGCATATTTCCATACTTCGCAAAAAATACGAGACATAGAATTCAATTTTTTTTTTAATCAATAAACACTTTGCGGAGTTAATCTGCATGGATTACATTTTTTTTGAGTTTAAAGTTTTGGGTTAATAGTAACTTAGGCTATGTGGGTTTGACTTTTTGGAGATAGTAACGAGCGTGAGTTTATAGGATTAATTGCAAGTTGGGCTATATGGGATTAACGTTTTTGGGGTATTTAGCTTTCGAGTTTGGATTTTGTGGGTTTTACGGTTTAAATTTATTAATGGGATGGGGCCCTCGTTTCCCCGGAGCCCGTGGCTGAAGTGCCCCCTAGCCCCCTATTAATCCGGGCCTGAAATAAAAAAAAATTCGTTTTAACCCAAAAAAAAATTATAAATATTATTTATCAACAAAACAAACAAACGCCATGCTTAAACTATTCAAAAAACAATATTATAAATAGAAAATCAGTACTTTCTTTAAAGTTCACCCAACTGTTGCATCGCACCAAATTTTCCCAAAGTAACCCTTAGCCGTGGCATGATGGTTAGTGCGTTGGACTGTCATGCCAGAGGTCTTGGGTTCGATCCCTGCCTATGCCATCTAAAGTCTATTCAGGGTACTGCCTCTTGCGAGGAATTGACAAATTCTCCAAGAGTAACTCTTGTCATGAAAAAGTGCTTTCTCAAATTAGCCGTTCGGATTCGGGATATAAACTGTAGGTCCACTCCATTCCTGACAACATTACCCGCACACAGGAATGGTTGAGAGTTGTAAGTCGCTACGCCCTAGTTCTCAACGGACTGTTGCGCCACCCAATTTATTTATTTATAACCCTTACCTTCGAACTTTCCTGAATATTACGATATTAATTCCCTCGGAGAACGGTGGTTTATAGTGAATTAAATTTTGGCTCGGAATATTTCTATTCATCACTACCTTGAAATTTTTTCGAAAGAGTTTACGATATCAAATAAATGTCCCTTTACCTTTTTAGCCAATGGGGCCCAATAATAATATAATTAATTTTTAAATATATGCGCGGTACCTGTAAGTAGCGAGACAAATTTTCCAAGAAATTTTTTATTCGCAATAACCCCATTCTGTTCGGATGTGGAATTGCAACGAGAAAATATGATAAGCTCATTAAATTCCTACCTAAACAGCATTGTAAAGGGTGATTTTTTTGAGGTTAGGATTTTCATGCATTAGTATTTGACAGATCACGCGGGATTTAAGACATGGTGTCAAAGAGAAAGATGCTCAGTATACTTTGACATTTCATCATGAATAGACTTACTAACGAGCAACGCTTGCAAATCATTGAATTTTATTACCAAAATCAGTGTTCGGTTCGAAATGTGTTTAGCGCTTTACGTCCGATTTATGGTCTACATAATCGACCAAGTGAGCAAACAATTAATGCGATTGTGACCAAGTTTCGCACTCAGTTTACTTTATTGGAAATTAAACCAACCACACGAATGCGTACAGTGCGTACAGAAGAGAATATTGCGTCTGTTTCTGAGAGTGTTGCTGAAGACCGTGAAATGTCGATTTTACGCAAAGATCTTGGTGTAAAACCGTATAAAATACAGCTCGTGCAAGAACTGAAGCCGAACGATCTGCCACAACGTCGAATTTTCAGTGAATGGGCCCTAGAAAAGTTGGCAGAAAATCCGGTTTTTTATCGACAAATTTTGTTCAGCGATGAGGCTCATTTCTGGTTGAATGGCTACGTAAATAAGCAAAATTGCCGCATTTGGAGTGAAGAGCAACCAGAAGCCGTTCAAGAACTGCCCATGCATCCCGAAAAATGCACTGTTTGGTGTGGTTTGTACGCTGGTAGAATCATTGGACCGTATTTTTTCAAAGATGCTGTTGGACGCAACGTTACGGTGAATGGCGATCGCTATCGTTCAATGCTAACAAACTTTTTGTTGCCAAAAATGGAAGAACTGAACTTGGTTGACATGTGGTTTCAACAAGATGGCGCTACATGCCACACAGCTCGCGATTCTATGGCCATTTTGAGGGAAAACTTCGGAGAACAATTCATCTCAAGGAATGGACCGGTAAGTTGGCCACCAAGATCATGCGATTTGACGCCTTTAGACTATTTTTTGTGGGGCTACGTCAAGTCTAAAGTCTACACAAATAAGCCAGCAACTATTCCAGCTTTGGAAGACAACATTTCCGAAGAAATTCGGGCTATTCCGGCCGAAATGCTCGAAAAAGTTACCCAAAATTGGACTTTCCGAATGGACCACCTAAGACGCAGCCGCGGTCAACATTTAAATGAAATTATCTTCAAAAAGTAAATGTCATGGACCAATCTAACGTTTCAAATAAGGAATCGATGAGATTTTGCAAATTTTATGCGTTTTTTTTTTTTAAGTTCTCAAGCTCTTAAAAAATCACACACCCCTTGCCATTATCCATAAATGGCACTTGCATCGAATGGACTGAACATCTCGATATTCTCGGTATGTGTATCACCAACGACCTTTTGTGGATGCAAGAGGTTTTTCTCCTTCTCTGATCTGGCTCTTATCCACAAGACTTATATGCGTCCAAAGCTTGAGTATGACACCCATATCTGGGCTGGTGCTACAGCGACTTACTTAAGCCTCTTGGACAGTATTGAACGTAGAGCATTTAGATTGATTGGTGATATTACCATCATAAGATGTACGTCGCTTGAACATCGTCAAAATGTTAGTTGTGTTACCCTCTTTTCCCGTTATTTTAATGTTTTATGCTCTAGAGAAATAGCCAGTTGCATTCCTCCCCTTAAACAGTTCAACCGTAATTCTCGCGCTTCTAGGAAGGCTCATCAATATACCCTCGAGCCCAACTTCGGTCGTACAGTCAAGTACAGAGGTTCGTTCTTTAGCCGTATTATGCGAATATTCAGCAATTCAAAAGCAATGTGCACCGACACCTCCTTTCAACCCCTCTCTCCCTTTCCTAGTGTTCACACTGTGTCTACATAATAAGGGTAGTATTATCCCTTTAAGTGTGCGCTTATTATTTTAAACAAAAAATTGGAACCAGCTATTAATCTCTTGTCCCATTTGCAAGCGTTCATTTGTCTGTGAGTTCGTTTATCTTTAAAATATTTACTTCTTACTTTTTTTATAAATTTCTTCACTGGAATTATTTCTGTCAATCACACGTTAAATTTTATTTTGAACTCTTTAAGAATAGATTCACTAAATTAATCATTTCTACATGATCGTTACATGAATCTTACAACAAAAAATATGTATTAAATATATTTTGTTTTTGTTTTTTCTTGTTTGTATCTCCAACAGTATAAAAATAAAAATATTTTTTTTTATAACAACAAATAGATTTACAATATTTATAAAAATACATTCAATTTATATATATTAAAATTCATAAACATACATAAATAGAGGTATCTATAATTTTATGAATGTTCCATTATTAGGTTATTATTATATTTTTGTTTTTTTTTTTTGTTTGTCTAATATCTTTAACTTACAAATTTTTCTATATAAAACTTTAATAAAGGTTTATTTTATTTTGCTAATCTGTTTTATGAAGAATATTATTATATTGTTGGTAATAACAACTTACGATAGTTACAAAATGTATATAATAATAAACTGTAAAAGAGCAATGTACATTGATACATTAGTTTCTTTTGTTGTATTTTTCTTATGTTTGTAAATAAAGAGTGTGATTTAATAAGAGGTGGATTTGTATTTTGTATTACAGTTAAAACACTCAATTACACTCATTATTTGGTTTTGTATAATAATCTACGATTGAAAGTTTTCATTTTGTGTGAATTAAGGTACATTTATATAAAATATATAATTATTATTTTATGTTGTTCTTTGATTGATTCATTTTAGTGTTTTACAAATAACACAAAAACTAAAACTATCTAAAATAAATTAACGTTATCAAAACGTTTTGACATTTTCAATTGTGGTTTAAACGCAATAACGGTATAGACCGTTATTTACAAAAGTTTTCAAATATGTTCAGCTCATAAAAGCATGACAATAAAATTGTTTGTTTGGTTTTGGTTTCAAATATTTGTTATGTTAGATTTTTAAATAGATTCTGTTTTCGAATAATGTCGTAGATTACTTCCACCACTAGTTCCTCCCCCACCGGATGATGAAGAATAGTTTTTGTTGTTGTCATTTGTTGAAGAAGTATTTTCCGTGGAAAGGCGTTCGTGATATTCTTGGAAACACGGAACAATGCAAAGATTTGTTTGACATTCTGGACAATGATATTTGGTTTTGCGGCGTAATATTCTGCCATGACCGTCTATGGTGTTCCAACAGAAATTACAACCCAATGCTGGTCCTGGCCGAATTACAGGACAATGACTTGATCGAGGGTTTTCCAAGTTAATTATTTCACGAGTGGTCTGAAATTGAGAACGATTGCATGATGATTATTATTTATCAAACAGTTGATAATTCGATTTATTAAAATTCGTTTATATTCATATGTACATTGTTTATAAAAATAATTTAGTAAAATCGTTAAGGCTTGGCTATGCCGTCTGCCGTTTGACTTCTGTTTGAAAATTAACAATATTTATCTAATTGAAGTTTTTTTTGTTTGAACTAGCATTTAGAATATAAATAAATTAAATTACTGTTTTAAAATGACTCGTTTATAATTTGATTGCGGTAAGACATTGCACATCGAAAATAATTAATTCCTTCACAGTTGAGGAGGGCAACTATTTCTTCTGGTGACTTTGTATTGCTGCCGAGCAAATTTCTGCGTATTCCACATAAAATTGGACACTTTCCTATAAAATGGATTACATCTTCCCTTACTCTTAGGTTACAAATGCTGCAGAAGATAGGCAGATCCTCCCGATGTGGTATATAATTAAGGCTTATCATTTCTCCTCTCATTTTTAATATTGCCGATATGAGCTACTAATTGTTCTCGTTTCGAAAGTAGTTACGTTCACATAAATTGTGATTTAGATGGTTGTACTTAGATCTATGCACCGAGGATGTAGCTGAGTTTTTTATATAAATTTGCAATAAGATTCTGGAGGTCGTCATCGCAGCAATTACCATTTTCATCAACTATTTAAAAGTTTGTTCTACAGTAGGCAGCATGGTCCTCTAGCTTCTTATACCAAAGATTTTTCTTCTCAATTGTTTTTACAGTCAGAATTTTTGGGAGTCTTTCATCTGGCATATTAAAAACTTTTTTGATATAATAAATATGACATTTAATAGTTTTTATGAAGAGCGGTGGTAATCCTGTCTCAATTGAGATCATATGGTTTGGGGTGTTTTTAGGTAAACGAAAGCATTTTTTCAAATAAAATGTTCTGCATACAACGTAATAGATTCTGCCACTGCAACAATGACCTTATATTTGACACTATGTGATATTGAATGGTTTAAGAAGCATTTCTTCCATGTTGCAGATATTGCACTTTTAGATTTAATCAGCTTTTCTTTAAGATGTGTGTACATACCAAGATTGCTGGTTATGGTGAATCCTAGATAGTTGTAGGCTTTAACAATCTTGATTGGTCCTCTGTCATAGTGCCATTTCTCATTCCTGGATGTTCTACCAGAACTATTACGGAATATCATCACCTTGGATTTGCTCAAATTGACTTTCAGATTCCATAACCGGGAATATACATTTAGTCGGTTAATCATCAACTGTAGGGTTTCGGGCGAGTAAGCAAACAATATGACGTCATTTGCAAAAAGCAAGGCTTTGATGAGTTTCTTTGATATTTAAGAAAATCAATCAGGTCCTCTATGAACAAGGCAAATAGATTTGGGCTTAAATTTTAACCTTATTTGATTCGAAACACTCCGACTTTTCGGCCGCATTCCATACCGCTGCCTTATTTTCGTCAAAGATGGTTTCTAGTACCTGCCCAAATTTGTCTGACATCCCATAATTGTAAAGCTTGAAGAATAGTGATCGGCGTTAAACGGTATCAAAAGTTGCCCTGAACTCGAAAAAAATACGTAGAGCTTTGCTTTGCAGTACAAAAATATTGTCGATAGTCGAGTAGCCACTTCTGAAACCTGCCTGAAATTCTCCAAGCAACTTATTATCACGAATCCAACGGGTCAATTGGTTAATTAATAATGTTGCAAATATCTTGTAGGTGGCGTTGAAATTGGGGTCGCCGTTGGAAGATTCCGTTCCAGGTTGCATCGATACTCTTGCGCTCTGTCTTTTTCCCAATTTAAGTTTGGTGGCAATTTTCCTTTATTAAACAGAAGTCAAGCACTGATCAACGCTGCTGGCCTACGAAGGTATACTCTCCACACTTATCAGACTCAGAAACGCCATTTAATATTCGAAACCCAAAAGCATCACAAAACGAAAAATTGAATACATGTACATATGTACATTGGTCTTAAAAGCTAAAAATGTCTGAGAAAAATAAGATGATTCATGTAGTTTTTGACCCCTTGATTTGTTTATTATGGTCCTAGAACATTTTATGGGTTTGTAGAAAAATATAATTTAAGATTTTGACAAAACTTGTCATCAGTGAAATAATTTGTCTCATTCTTCGTGTCAGGAGCGTGTTCAAACTTTGAAAAATCTTATTTTTGTGATGTCGTTTTTGAATGTTCCACAAGCTCCGAATGCACTCCGAAACACTAAATTTGGCTGCATGAAAAAATGTGAATTTCATAGCTAAGCTTCTCGCATTACGGATAAGAGAATTTTTTGTTTTAATATATGTAAATTAAAATCTTACCTGAGGTGATGACACTGATCGCTGGAGTTCCTCATTTTTAACCCGCAACGTTGGCATATGTTCGAATGAGCTACTTCCTAAATTTGAAGTTGTTCCTGCCGATGATGCTGGCACCGGACTTGGTGGTTCTGATATCAAAATAACCGAAGATGTATGCGTTGGTGTCATATGTTGCGCACTTTTCGAATGAGAACTATTCTCAGCCTCTTGTTTCAACACCGATGAAGTTGTCGGTTGTTGTGTTATCAAATGATGACCAGAATTACTCACCGTCAATGCACAAGTTCCCGTTGTTGATGGTGGTGGGACTGATTGACTGCCAGTTATAATATAACCACTACTAGTGGTTACAACATGTGGATATATGGCATCAGAAACTGATATGTGACCAGATAATGTGGACGAAAGTGGATGGGAGTGTTGACGATGCAGACCGATTCCAAATGACGACGAAGAAGTTGAAGAAAGTTCCATGTGACTTTGTTGGCTCGGCAGAAGAGGGTGCGAGTGTTGTTTTACCAAAAATGGTGTATTTTGGGGAACAGAAAGCAAATGGGGCGATGAAGGTACACAACTGGGCGCCGGTTCAGATGCATGACGCTCAATTCGAGGAGGTACTGTTAGTAGAAGTGATGGTGATGAACTTGTCACAGCACCACTGAAAGGATCGAATTCCAATGTTGAAGTTTCTGGTGAAATTTGATTGATGGCATCACTGTCTCTTTTCACACGTGGCTGACGGATAAGAAAACGATTACGTTTACTGCCCATAACGTTTAACGTTGATACAGATGAAACTGTACTTGAAGCCGGTGGGGTACCTATGAAGAATAAATACAATTGTTATATGGTATATTTATTGGCACTACATAACTTTTATAATATATTCAAGAAAATTCACTTTTTGAATAAGCTTTTGAAACGGTTGTATTGGCGTCTAAAAAATGTTCTTACTTTTGGAATGTTATTCAATATGGATATTCACGGTCTGTTGCAACAAGTCTACTATGACTGAAACTTTAATTTCTTACTAGATCGTGAAAGGAATTTTTTAAGTTTGTTGCCACACTTAAAGAAATTTCAATATTTGTTATTTCTTCTAACTTTTGTTTATTGAAGATACTACTGCACACAGGACCGTCGACAGGAATTCCGGGCCCGGGACGAACAAATCTCGGGCCCCACCATCTTTACCATTTTTTTTTAAAGTTCATGCCTACTGGTAGCATGTGGTGCTAGTAGCGGAAATTCTGAACAGAATGATACATTCAATTCGATATTGCCAACGTAATGTTAGTAACTAATATTTTTTTATTAAAAAAAAATTTGCATGAAGATCTATTATCTACTATGAAAAGTATTTCAAGTTTGACTTAAAAAAAACTACGTACTTTAAAAGGTTTACATTAAATACTCCATTGTTTTTTTTTATAGTAAAATATTATCACAATGTGTTCATTAGAGTTAGTTTGCATTCAACGAAATTTTTTCTTTTTGCAAACGTGCTTTCCTAGCTTTCTGAGCAGCAAAACAACTTATAATTTCATTGAAATTCAATTTCCTTGCCAAAGGTGCTTCGATGCAGCAAGTCCGGAAACGCGATTTTTTGATGAGCACGAACGATGAAAATTCTTTGTTCTGGTAAGGACGCTAAATGAATTCGGCACTAGCTACGGTTACAGGTATGGTGGAAAACACACGGAGAACAACACAAATGTTGGGGAAAATCGTCTTCAAGTTCTGGGAATAAATATCATTGAGCAAACCCAACGGCGGAAGTCCTGCTTCAAAATTGGCTCCATAAATGTGTTTCAGATGAATTATTTCTTCTTTCAACTCTTGAGACACATGCGAGTTTTACTTTTGGTAACCTTGTAGCGGAGCTTTTAATTCCAATTTCGTTCATAGTTGAAAACTGTATTGAAAATGAAAATGTAGCATTCCAATTTTTCATCGTATCGAACCGACGAGAAATTCCAGATATAACAGAAAAATCTATGACGTAAAATGTGTTTTTCTTGAAATTTATTTCTTCGTATGTTTTAATTTGCTAATTAATTTTGGAGAAAATCGGTTCCTCGATTGCAAGTTTTTAAGGAGTGTTACTATAAAACATGTATTTGTTATGTTGACTCAAGATATCCTCGATCAACCCATGATTCCTTTGTATGGAACTTCAGTAATCTTAAATCAGTTCTTGAAACTTAGTACCAAAGAGGAGAACGTCCAATGTTCCTTGGAAGTATTTTTTTTTAATTCGTCGTTCAATAACTTTTATTTTCCATCGCAAGTAAGTGGCCCAAGTGAGTTGAGGGTTGTAGCAAATTGGTCCCAATATTCCATTTGTTTCTTTTTTGAAGAACCAAGCTCTCCAACACCTTCGACACAATATTAACGTTCCACAAATAATAACACGAATGACGTTCAAATCAACGAGCATTCGATAACGACAATAGAGTTAGATCAATCTTTGAAAAATGTATGACATTTAAGTCGATTCAACGGTTCTCAATTCGCCAACGGTAATACAAATTTCTCACACTCACGCGTTTATTCATTCGACTCGCCAATGATAATAGGGGTATTATATTTAATTGCATACCCTTTATTTTGTATAACGGTTGTATATCTTCTGGGTATAGGGTTATTAATAAGCGTTTTTGGAATGTCATTCCTCTGAATTCCAGCGAAGAGGTCACTTTTGTGCTTAAAAATGTTGTGCCAAATTCTTCTCTTCACAATTTCCCAAATGTTCTCTATTGGGTCTAGGTCTGGGGATTGGGCTGTCCATGATAAAACCTCAATCTTTTTTTCTGCAATCCACTTTGTGGTCAACTTCGACTTGTGTTTGGGATCATTGTCGTGTTGGAACGTCCATTTCGCAATGGGCATATAGGCCGCATGGTGTTACAAAGGATGTCTACTTACAGCCCTATCATGAATTCCATCGTAATAGGAAATTTTTAAGAATCCCGAAAAACTGTATCAAGAAATCCGTTAGTAGTGGAAATCTCATACAATTTGATACAGTTTTTGGATTCGTAAACATTTCCGCTTCCGATGGAATTCATGGTAGGGCTGATTATGCCCTCCACTTGTCCAATTGGCCCGAATCTTTGACCAAAGAAGCAGCCCAAGACCAAAATTGAACCACCTCTATGTTTGACCGTCACTTTATTGTATTTTGGATTTAGCCTCTCAACTCTTGGCCTTCTGTCATGTTGTTTTTCACCCGATTCGTGCATATTGAACTTTGATTCGTCAGAAAATAAGACCGTTTCCCATTTTTGTTGGAGTCCCCATTAGATGATTTTTTGGAAAAGCCGAACGAGCTTTCACATTTTTTTAAAAATAAATATCTTTTTATATGTAAAAGTAACAAGTTGCATACCCAGATTTTCCAAAAAGTAACGTGTCGCTTAGCAAGACAATTTTCTTTCCAGGCATGGTAAGCTGATATATCTACCATGTTACTAAACACCACTTGGTCATCGCTTGGTTTTTCTTTTGCAAGTGTAGCAACTTACGGCTTGGTTCAATGTGTCTACACCACCTTTACACTTGTTGTAATCTAATATTATTACTGGTTTTTTTTATCTGCGCGATCACTTACTCTCGAGTCATGATGAAATGTGCTCAGAAGATTTACAGCCTTATTTTTTTGGAATATAGGAGACGATAGTAGTATCCTTGGTAAAGGCAAAAATTGATGACAAAAAATGACTTCCTTTTACATTTACAGTTTCTGGTGGAAATTCTGGTTTGTCTTTGCGTATTGTTCCAAGGAATGTAATCTGTTTCTGCAGCAATATTTACCCATTTGATAAGACGTGAAAAAGTTATCGGTCGTTAGATTATGCCCCTTTAGGCCTACAACAAAATCAAGAACTACACGCATACCTTGATTTCTTTCCGGTGTTCCAAGCACAGCTCATTGCAGAATCACAAAATACCCAAAACTTGATTTCCTACTTCGCAGGCTTTGATGGAATATTCTGTCAAAAAGGACATCTACCTCTAAATGCTACCAGTTGTTCATCTATTTTACAAATTTTTGGATGGGTTATAAATATTCGGCAAAATCTCAACCCAATGATTCCACAATTCACGTATAGGAGCAAATTTGTCTAACAAACGTCGTTCACTTCGAGTTTCTCTGTTGTCGTACCTGATAACTCTTGATAATTTTTTGAATGTCTTCATTGACATAGTTGCTGCAAATATTGGCCTTCCTTTTTGAGAGTCCCATAAACTTTCAGAGCTTCCGTTATTCGATCGAAAAACACCAGCTAGTAAAAGAAGTCCAATGCACATCAAATGTGCGTTTACCTTCCATGTTTGGAAAAGCCAATATCATAAGTACCAAATGAGGTGGAAAGAATAACTCGAAGATTGAAATTTCTTCTGCTGTGATTTTTGAAGAAGAATAACGAGTCAATCCTGGCAACAAGTTCATAACGTTTCCCTCTAGACTCTTCGGGCAATGTTTTCAAAGGGCTTTTTGGTATAAGTTATTAGGCCATTTTTTGACATTTGGCCAGAAAAAGATGCAATTTCATCCTCACTAGAGCTGCTATCCGATGAATCAGCTTCCTCATAAAGGTCTTAGAATTCCGACCATGATTTATCTTCATCCGAAACTCTCAACGAAAATTCACTTTCACTATCAATATCACTAAGTGTCAAAAAAGATTCTATAAAAGCCTCGTTACTAAAACAATGTAAGTGCCCAACAATAACTGAGAACAAATAAACAAGCAAATCTAATTGACACTTTATTTATACAGTAGCGTCAATTTTGAACCGAGGTCCGAAAACGTAAAAAATATTTGTATAAATGTATAACCTAAATACAGTCAATCAAACTCATATTCGTACAGCAGCTAACAACTTAATTTTTTTCGGATTTGTCAAGAAACATTCATGATCATAATTTAATTTATTTCTTACATTAAAGATCTGAATACCATCTATTGTCTACCACAAGAAAAACGCCATATTTCAATAAACAAAGAACATTTAATAACAAAAACTTTAGAAATCAAATAACAAGTAACAATTTCACATTCGTATATTTTATTAAGCGCAGTAAAAAACATAAATATAAGCAAATTTTAATATTTTGTAACATAACCGTTTTTCTTAATAACATGCTTGAGTCGATTAGGCATGGACTGGACAAGTTTTTTCGGTGTTTCTTTAGAAATTTTGACCCATTCTTGCAGAATCTGCTCTTTAAGCTCTTTGGCATTCCTTATTCCTTTCCTCAGTTTCTGGTCCAAATAGTCCCATAAATTTTCGATAGGGTTAATATCCGGTGATTGGGGTGGAGTTTCCATGACCTAAGGCCAATTATAAAGCAGCCACAACTTGGTATTATGTGCCTTGTGTTGGAATTATTGTCCTGGTAAAAAGTGAACTGATTTTGCAGACCCAATTTACGTGCACTTTCACCCAAATTTAGTTTTAAAATCTCTATATATTTCTTGTGGTCTATAATTCCTTCAATTTTCTTACCCCAGTCGCAGAAAAACAACCCCAAACCATCACTGATCCGCCTCCATGCTTGAAATTTGCGACCGTATTTTCCGGAAGTAGATCCATATTGGGTGTCAGCCAAACGATTGGTCGTCCATCTGAGCTAGATATATTGAACTTTGACTCTTCGGTAAAAATAACGTTTTTCCAACTGTCGAAATCCTTTGATTGGTGCTCTTTGGCCGTTTAAACCTGTTCACAGAACTTATGAAAGTTTTTTTCTGGCTGTACTGTTGTGTACCGTTAAAATCGCGAATACAGTTTCTCAACGTCTCCGTAGCAAACTGCTTGTTGAGGTCCTGTCGCAACTTTTCAGCAAGTTTTGGTGCACTGATCCGGGGATTTTTCTTGATTTCGCGCATGATAAGACGTTTATTATGCTAGTTGAAAATTTCACGTGTGGTGTTTCTTGGCATATTTTCGATTTTCCGAACGATACCTTTTTACGATTGATTGGATAGTTGATCTTGATCTGCCAACAAGGTCGGATACTTCTTTTAATGATTTACCATCATTATGGTACTTTATTATCATTTTCTTCAGTTCAACCGATGTTTCGCACTTTTTTTTCCCAATTTTTTAATTTTTACTTTTTTTTTTTATAAATTTAAGACACAATCGAAAACAACAAAGACATTTTTTTTAACACTTACTTAAAGTAGATTTTGCGAATAAAGAAAACACTGTACGACTATGAATTTGATGTGAGTTCTTAGTAAAATATTTTTAGATGACCAATAACGTTGGTAATGCATTACATACTTAATTTTTTATGAATAGCATAAATGAAGGTAATGCTCAAGAAAAATTGCCAATTCAAATTTATTGAATAAAAATTAAGTTTGTATTAAATAGAATAGAGTGTACGAATATGAATTTGATTGACTGTATATTAATTTTAAAACTTTAGAAAAAGCCATGAAACATCAAGTCCCTAAAAGATTTAGTTTAAGAGAAATCTTTATTTTACTCCTAAAATGGGTCAAAAATGACCCGAGGACCATACAAAGGTGAAATTACACTTCACGATAGCATTCAAACCGAAGAAACTGATCAAACGAATTATAATTAAAAATACCTTGACTTTTTTTTTTATTAATTTTATATATATATATATATTTTGTTTTTAAACATTGAAAATTACAATAATTTATTATGCGTTTTCATAAATGTATTCTTTTGCTTTTCATCATAATATGTATTCTGTGTTTTTCCTTCGAATGTTTATTTTCACTTTATTTTATTTCACGAGACATTGTTTTTCTTGTTTATTTTTGAAGTAACATTATGTGAAAGAGCAAAAGAATCTATTTCTAAATCTAGTATTGTTTTTTGTTTGTGTTTATTATGTTTTGTTCACATTTATATATAGTTTTATTAAATTTATTTTTATAGGACTTTATAATTAGGATTGTAAAAAGTAGTGTTTTTTATTTATTAATTATTTATTTCTTTGTTATTAATAAATGTTTTTGTTTGTTTTATTTGTTCATACATATATAATATAATAATCAACTTAAAAACACACAAAAATGTGATCTTATTGTTTTAAAATTTCTTTGTTTTTTTTGTTTTGTTTTAATTTATTTTGCACTTTCTTGCATTATTCATAACGTAAAGAATTTTAAGAGTAGGCTGAATCTATATAATAATATATATAATTTTATTTTTAATATTTAAAATATTATCTTAAACTAGCTTAAAAAAAACTCCTAATAAGTACGAATATGCAACTGTTGTTTTCAATTTTTTGTTTGGTTAAAAAAAAATAAATTTATAAAGATTTTATTGAGTAAGATATACATTTTGTAGAAAATGAGACTTTGAAGTTAGATTTGAAATTAAAAAATCAACAAAAATATAATAAAAACTTAAGATCGATGGTCTTGAGGAGTTTTTTTTTTGTTGTTTAGTTTGGAATTTGGTTTATATATATTTCTATTGGCAGAAGTAGCTGCACGTTTTTAATTTGTAAAAATTGACTATTTGTGGACTTATAACAATATGTATTTCGATTTTGTTATTCTCCTAACCGTTCTGCCAATAGGTGGAAGGGCTTGATTTGGAGACTTTTTTTTTTTTTTTAGATACAAGATATGTGTATTTAACCATCAGACAAATTAAATCAGAAATAAAACTGAAATTGTATGAAAAAAAACAACAACTAGACTGTACATTGTGTGGACTTGGTTTTTCATTTATGAATAACCGTTATTTAAATTTTATATCGGCTATAAAACGTCTCTAGAGTTCTTTTTGTTCTTAGTCATCCTAAATGGAATTGAAGTTAATACTTTGCAGATTCATTGCGGAAGGATTAACGTTCACACCGCTATCGACGTAGCGCTGTCGAGACATTGTGTGTATACTGGTTGGGAAGTCCATGTGCCGGGTGTCGAGGAAGCCCATCACGCCCATGGGATGAGTGTGCGGGGTGCACATGAGCGGCGTAGGCGTATCCGATGTGGGAGGAACTTGCATGTTAATAGCTGACTGGTTGATGTGCTCATAATTCTCGATCGTTGTTTCCTCGTTGGTGGGTGTCGGCGAAGGCGACAGATTTTCCTGCTTCACTACCCGACTCTTTATGCTCGGCCGACTAATTGGATACCCTCGCTTCTTGTACTCTAACCATAGGGTTCGGTTATTCACACCGTACAGACGGGCAGCCTTACAAAAGCCAATTCCACCCGATCGCACCGCTTCTAGTGCTCGAATAAAATTCTCATCACCTTGGGGATTTACAGAGCGCTTGCGCTTAACTACAATAGATGTTTGTGTGGTTTGGTTGCCCGACTGGACTTGGCTACTGTTGACTACACCCGTCCCGCTGTTTCCGGCTGTGTTAACCACACTAGTGGTCAAAGTTCCACCGTTGCCGGTGTTAGTATTATTGGCACTATTAGCTGCACCACTGCCAGAGCCGGTGTTACTTGCAGCGCTTGTCGTCGTCAGTCCCGAAGGAACTGCGTTCATCTGATGGACTGGCGATTGGGTTGGTGTCGGTCCCTGACTGTACACCGATTGCACCATTGCCGACTCATTTGGCGACGTTGGCGTCGATAGGTTTTGCGAGTAGCTGCCCACCAGACTATTGACGGAAATTATCTGTGGCGAGTATGAGGAGTTTGTGTAATGCATCTGGATGTGGCCGTGCTGCGGTTGTTGTTGGGTGTGGTTCAGGCCGCTGGTTGCACTAGAATTGTTGCCATTTGAATTGTTTGTGTTTTGTTGCTGTTGTCGATGCTGTTGTTGTTGTTGCTGCTGCTGTTGTTGCTGTTGTTGTTGTTGCTGCTGCTGTTGTTGTTGTTGTTGTTGCTGCTGCTGTTGTTGTTGCTGTTGCTGCTGATGATCCGTGGTGTTTGGATTTCCACTATTGCTCGGGTTATTGTTGGTATTAGTCGATTGATTACTCAATCCGCCGTTTGGATTATTTGTGTTGCCATTACCAATTAAATTGGGCTGACATGACGACAGCGAAAATCGGGAATAATTTGAATCAACGACCGTCCATTGCAGACCTGGGAGTAGAGGAATGAGAGCCATAATTAGTTCTATTTTTTATTTATTCTTTTTTTTTTTTTGATTTCTTAAATACTTGACTAAATAAAAACTATTATGTTTTGTTTTTAGTAATAAATATTTAGAAAAAAAAAATCTAGTGCAAGTCTGTTTATTTCTTTAAATAATTAAACAAAGTTAAATACCCTATGTTTTATATTTTTGCATAGGTATGCCTTTTTCTCTTAAATTGTTGAAAAAATAAATATGCATTACAAAAAAAAGTTAAAATTTATATAAAATACTACATGTTGGAAAATATCCCTTAAGGCCGTCTGTATGCATCTTCACAAAGTCCAACGCGCAATTTTGTATTGGAACACATATTCGCACGTTTTAATTGACGATGTTTTTTTTTTTAAATTTTGAAAAACGGTCCTGGACTTGACAACAAGAAATATAAACTATTTTATATTTTCCTTCTTTTCAAAGACGAGAAAAAACCCGAATTTTCATTTAAGTTTGTTGTTGTGAATTTTTATAAACAAATAAATAAAAAATAAAACAAATTGTCTATAGCTCTTTTCTCCTGATCCCAGATAGCAAGGAAGTTATGTTGTTGAAAACGAATCATTTGTTCCTTTCATATTTTCATTAAGATTTCAATAGTTGTTTTTTTTTTTCAAGTTGCTTTTAGGGAGGTAGTAGTTGTTAAAGCAATTTTGTTTTTAAATTGATCATTGCCAGCGTTAGTTTTATTTATTTTTATTACAATATAAGTTAGGAAGTAAGCGAGTAAGATTTTTTTTAAACAAATATCATTTAAAAAAATATAGATTAAAGAGAAAAAAAAAAAACATCTTAAAATAAATGGTATTCCGAATTTAAACAAACACAAAATGATTAAGAGAGTATTTTTTATGAATAAACCTTTTGGGAAAATCACTTTTCCATTTCCCATTACACACTCGAGCAGTTTAGCATTTAATATTTAATTTTATAAATATGAATTTTTAATGAGTTTCTATAAAGTTTAATGCAGATTTGGTAGAGTTAATGCTATAATGGATCAGGATATACATATGCAAGCTTTTCTTTTTTGATAACCCACATACAAATTTCATTTTCTTTGGTTTACGGGAAATCATTTTCGAATCTAATTTAAAAATAATGGAGTTTTCTTCAAAAACTAAACAAGTTAATTTCATTTAATATTGAAATACTGTGGTATTAAGTAAAATGAAGTTAATTGAAATATGATTTATGAATGCTAAATATATAAAATCATGCTAGGGTATCGTTTTTCAAAAATTATTCTATCCAATAAAAAAAAAACTTGAACCTGCGCCAAGATTATTGTACATTAATGAAGGTGGTTTCAAAACAGATGTGACATCACGAGGCTTTAGCAAAAACCAAAATGTCACTCCAGACTAAATTTGAGCTTAAAATGAGCATTGTAAAATAACAATAACAATTTCCAAATTGTGCCAAAAGAAACATGTGATGGAAATTTAATTTGCGATAACCTTCTTATTTACATTTTTATGGTATATCTAATCCAATATGAGGACTTAAAGTCTTTGTGATGTCAGTTCTCAATGGAAAAGAATTGTATAAAGATATCAAATATTGCATTATAACAGTCTAAAAAGTATAAATATGATTTTCAAAAGCGATTTGCAAAGCTTTTCAGTTTAAGGGTAGATTGATTATTTGAGAAGATCCAAGCATCGCAAAATTTCAAGAAAATCCTTTTTTTCCTAAATATTAAACATTAAAAACATTTGGCTAGGGGAATGATGAGATGTTGAAGATATCTTGGATCTTAAATTTCTGTGCATGTCTTATCACCAGCAAATTAAATTGTTGTTAAAGTGTCACAACCTCAATACATAATTTTAATAAAGTTTTTGGGAGAAACAATTTTAGATAAAATACAAATTTTGAAAGACAAACTTAAGTTTAGTTTAGCGTCACAAAATCGGTCACTGATTTAAAATAAGTTTGGGGATGTTTTTTTTTTTTAACTGTTATTCAATAATTTCCATAATTTTAGACATCATTATATAAATAAGAAGTAGGGGAGAAAAACGTGACACACTGCATCTAGGTATTTGCAAAAAATACTTTTATTGTAACATCAAATAGCAAATATTGCATTCATTTTTTTTTTTCAAACATTGAACATTTTTCACCACAAACTCAGATTCAGATCGAATTTGCGTCTGTTATGAAAAGAAATACTCAGGAAAGGTTGTAGAAGGCTTTTCAGAAGAAGACTAGACATCCCCAAGATTGGGACTCCTATAAAGAATCCCTCAAAAAGTATAAACAAGAATTGAGAATAGCCAAAAAATCCTCATGTAGATCCTTCGTTAGCTCAATAGAAGAATCCTCGGAGGCATCAAGGATAGAGAAGATTCTCTCGACAAATCCAACAATGCCTAGTTGTCTTAAAAACTCAGATGAAAGATGGACTAACTCTTGTGAAAAAACGCTAAACCAGCTACTGGACACCCACTTCCCGTATAGATCCAAATCCGATAATACAACAAACCGTCCTGCGTCGGGTATTAACTTAACTTTTCCTCAACGTCTGGTTACAAAAGAAAAATCGACATGGGCTCTGAATAGTTTCAAACCTTATAAATCTCTAGGTCCAGATCAAATCGTACCAGCTGAGCTACAACTTACCATTAATATAACTTTACCCATCATAGAAATGATCTTCAAAAGTTGTCTAAATCTGGGTTATATACCTCAGCGATGGAGAGATGCAAAGGTAGTTTTCATTCCCAAGGCGGGCAAATGCTCGCATGTCAACCCTAAAGTTGTAAGACCTATTAGCCTGTCATAATTCGTTCTCAAAATTCTGGAACGATTGATTGATATCCATGTACGTAATAGCATTGATAAGAGACTATCGATGTCTCAGCAAGCTTACTGCAAAAGGAAATCGGTAGAAAGAGCCTTGCACACTCTGGTAAGAACTACCAGAGTGTGAGAATACTCCCTAGAGCAAAATGAATATACTAAGGTGGCCTTCCAACGTTGACACATCCGCTTTCACTTCTGTTATGACGTCCCTAAACGTCGAATACTCTAATCTAATGCTACAAAACAGGATCATCAACTCTAAGATCTGGGATTTTTGTACGAAAAGGTCTATCGGTAAAGGCACTCCGCAAGGTGGTGTTCTGTCCCCTCTTCTGTGGAACATAGTGGTTAACGAACTACTAATATCCTTTGAGAGGGAAGGCTACAGAGTGGTTGCGTATACCGAGGATGTGGCTATCTATCGCCTGAAAGACCTCCTCCAAAACGCACTCAATATGCTCACTAGATTGGCTGATCTTTAAAAAATAGACCTCTTCCTTTTTACACGGAAATACAAGATCCCAGTAATAGTACCTCCTTCAATAAATGGTGTACCACTAATTTTTACCAATAAAGCCAAATATGTTGGTCTGATATTGGCAAAAAAATTAATATTCAGTTAAGAGTTAAAAAAGCTACAGTAGCTCTTTTCCTTTGCAAGAATGCCATAGGAAGCAAATGGGGTTTTCAACCTCGCATTACCTATTGGCTATACCCATCGGTCAACCGACCAATACTTATGTGCGGGGTGGCAGTATGGTGGACTGCACTGGAGAAAGTCACATACTACGACAAACTCAGCAGAGTCCAACGCACTGCATGTCTATGCATAAGCGGGGCATTGAGAACCACACCCTCAACAGCGTTAGACACTCTCCTTCATCTGATGCCCCTCGATATCTTTAGTAAAAAAGTGGCAGCGAGTGCAGCTATAAGACTCAACGCCTCATCTCAATGGGCCGACAACAATGTGGGGCACTCCATCATTTTGAACCTCTTTGGTTCTATACCAAAGTACATAGACTACACTATTCCTAAACCCCAATTTGGAAAAAACTTCCAGGTATCCATTCCATCCAGAGATGAATGGGACGACAAAAAACTCCTGGATAACAAAAGTATTCATTTTTATACAGATGGATCCAAGACAAATGAGGGATTTTGGTAGTAGTGTGTACTCAGAAAAGCTTAATCTAAGCATCTCATTCCGAGTCCCTAATCATTGTAGCGTCTTCCAAGCGGACATTTTAGCGATCAAAGAGGCTCTCTCCTGGCTAAGAGAAAACGTGATATCAACTTCTGATATCCGCATCTTCTCTGACAGACAGTCAGTCTCTTATGGAGATGGCGCAGCAATTTAACATTCACCTATGTTGTAGAGCCGATGAACTCGCTTAAAATGGAACCGTCATGCCTATTTCACCTGAAAAGGAGACTACTCTTTTGATAATCCCAGTGTTATAGCTAAAAAGGATATCAAATATCTTTTTCGCTTTATAAAGAGATCAAAATGGTTTGACTAGTAAGAAGTAATTCTCTAGATTCATGTGGTATCACAATGGTCCTTTTCTTTTGGCCTAAGTGTGTGGATTCTGAATCCGAAGCCACTTTAACCTAACCTGTTATAAAAATGGAACTTATGAAAAGTGATCTCTAGTTTCGAATTTGTGTCAATATTTTATTTACTACTGGAGCAACGATATTGTTTGTTTGCTTTTCGTGGAAGGCATCTTTTTCGACGGGGCCTATAAAGCGAATTACATGTATTAGCACTTGTAAAAGGATGCTTTTGATAGTCGATGGAAAATCTGCAAGGAGTAGTGGTAAGTGTTGGATAGCCTTGCCAATTGCCTAATGTTAAACCCTAGTCATTCAAGTATGATTGAAGAAAGATATGTATATGGAAATGTAAACAATTGTTTTATTATCAACAAAAAAATATAATTTTCAACTGCAAGCCTATATTATATTTTGATTATAATCATCAAAGAAATGCTCTTTAGAGAAACGCTGGGAATTTTTAATTTTACATAGAATATAAAAGAACATGAGAAAAGCATCTATTCGTAAAAAAAAATTAAGAAACAAAACAAAACAACACAACAGAGATACACAATGATAAATTAAGAGTAACTAACCTGAATGCGATGACTGTGAGCATGTGGCGTTTGGACCATCATGCTCGGAAGGAGTTGTACCTCCAGAAATATCCAAGGGTAGGGTCTGTGGAACACTCAAATCCGTTTCGGGTTTCTAAAAAATCAAAATCAAAATAAGTTCTACAATTTTCAATTTTTTTTTAAATAAATAATATATTTACGATTTGCATAGTATGAGGATGGCCATTACCATCATCTAAGCTATCGGGGGAAGAGTCTTGCTGATGACTATCAACATCAACACTTGTTGACTCCTTTATAATTTTTGTATGTAAAGTGTGTCCTAGACCAGTTGAATTACCACCAAAAGACATTTGACCCATTTGGGTAAGATTGATATTACCTCCAGCGTCAACTGTAGTATGATCATCTGTTATTCGATCACCGGAACCTTTAAATTCAATATGAAATTATTTTAACTGCAGTTCTGTATTTCATTTGACGTTTATCTTACCATTATTTGAAGACTTTCTAAGCCGTTTCCTTCTTGTGGCTGGCGAGGTACCAGTGCCAAGCGGCGATGGTGATCTTCTAAGTTGGTGTATTTGCTGCGTTTGACTTTGCTGATGATGATGGTGATGATGATGGGGTTGTGTTTGTTGTTGTTGCTGCTGCTGTTGTTGTTGTTGCTGCTGAAATTGCGACTCCGAACTACCCCACAACGAATCTGTCCCACTGCTCTGCAGTTGTTCGGGCTGGTCGGTAGACGATTTACTATCGGATTTTGTAAGAGTCGCCGCATCGGTAGGCATTTCGGCTAATCCTTTGATTTTAAGCATTTCAGCCGTTTTAAGAATATGCGGCAGTTGCTCTTGCGACACATTCACCTCGCCGTAGTACATAAAATCTACCATTGTTTTAAGATCGTCGTATTGGACGTCCTTCAGTATGACTATTGGATGTTGACATGGATTCGTTGTAAAAAGTGTCTATAAAAAAATTAATGTTTATCAATTATTGTTAAATATTTTATTAAATAAATATGTTTAATGGTTTAAAGTATTCTAATAGCGTAAAATATACATTGGAAGACTCCATTCATTTTTTTGATTAACCAAAACTGCACTATGTGTTCCATCGATAGTAAAAATTATTTTTTTCAGTATACTTACATACCTACTTTATGAGAACTATTAAAATTCGTTTAACAGACAAACAAACCTATTAATGTAAGTGCAAGAACACAAATAACTTTTGTATAGTGTAAACTGCTATTTTTTTTATAATAAGCATACACTCAAGGGGATATTACTACCCTTAATATGCAAAGGCACAGTGTAAGCACTAGGAAGAGAGGGTTTAAAAGGAGATGTCGGTGAACATTGGTTTTTAATTAATGAATTTTGCAATTACTAGGAAAGATAGTGTGGTAAGAAATTCCACATTCTCGTAGTACGGCTAAAGAACGAATCTCTGCATTTGACAGTACGGCCGATGTTGGGCTCGAGGGTATACTGATGAGCATTCCTAGAAGAGAGAGTATTGCGGTTGAACTGTTTAAGGGGAGGAATGCAGTTGGCTATTTCACTAGAGCATAAAATGTTAAAATAACCGTAAAAAAGGGTGAGACAAGAAACCTTAAGACGATGTTCAAGCGACGTAAATGAACTTATGATGATATTATAATCTATCAATTTAAATGCTCTACGTTCAATACTATCCAAGAGGCTTAAGTTAGTTGCAGGAGCACCAGCCCAGAGATGGGAGTTATACTCAAGCTTTGGACGCTTATAAGTCTTGTAGATAACAGACAGATCAGAAGATGTGAAACATTTCTTGCATCGCCTAAGGAAACCTAAACACCTTGTGGCATTTTTGGCGACATTGCGTATGTGATCGTTCAACAAGAGTTGTTTATACACATAGCGAGAATATCGAGATGTTCAGTCTCCTCAATGCAAGTGCCATCCATGGATAATGGCAAGGGGTGTATATCTCGCTTTTTTCCACGCGGTTTTTAATTCCCCATTGTACAATGCTGTTCAAGACGAAATGTAATGACCTTATCATATTTTGTCGTCGTAGTTCCACATCCGAAGAAGAGGGATGTGAGTCTGAAAACAAATATGAAAAGTTAAGAGTACTATTGACAGCGAAACAATGTATTGGATTAGTAGTTGCAGACAGATCATTAATAAAAATGAGAAAGAGTGTTAGAGATAGAACAGAGCCTTGGGGCACACCAGCATTTATTCTATGGACTACAGAATTGAATCCATCCAATACTACTTGTATAGAACGATCCGAGAGCACGCATTAAGAGAGTCTGATGTCAAACCCTATCAAATGCTAATGTTTGTTTACCTACTACTTTCTTTTTTTTTCATACACTTTCTTCCTGGTTTATTTTGTTCTATTAATACACATCAAAGATGTGGCTATTAATAACTACATACATTTTTAAAACTAGGATTTCTAATATATTACATTTTTTGTTTAGTTTTCTCATTAGCTACTTTTAAGTGTTTTATAAAATTCAACTACCAAAATAGTGCATTCTTGTATGCTTCTTCTAGTCTTGTCTTCTTATTTTTGCATTGGATCAGGGTTTATGTATGGATTATGTGGGTTTAGTTTAAAGCATCTATGCTTTGTTTCAAATTTTCTTTTAAGATACTTAAAGAAGGTCTCGTCTATAAATATTAAATAGCCCAATCCTTAAGTACATCGTATCTAGTCCCAAATACAATCACGTTGTTCTACAGTTGATTTTTAATGTTGGTTTTTATTTTTCTTATTAAAAACAACTTAATCCCAAAAATGTGTCTCCTTTGGGTAATATTAACAATTTAATTAAAATACCTATATTTAAACAAAAATTTATAGATATTAAGATATTCTGTACTTTAATTTCTTGAACGTTGATTTGTTTTCAAGTTTTAAGTTAAGGACATGAGTTGGTTATTTAATCTTTTGTTACCTAAGCTCACCAATTTTCAATGTAACCCAAAAATCTATTGAATAGGTATACAATTCATCTATGTTTTATTGAAAGCTTTATAAAAGGTGATTTTAAGACATGTTTTTTAGACTCATATAATTCAACGTTATGTCCAAGAATGAATCTTAATTATTATATATACAGCTATGGCTAAAACAATAAGAACTATCAACACTACTACTACTAATTTGATGTTACGTTGGTTTTGTGTTTAATAAATATATTATATTTTTAGAAGATATTTTATTATGTGAAGTTTAAATTCCAACCGTTAGTATAGAGTATTACCTATTTATCTATTATTTTCAACCGAAAATTTGTAAAAATAAAACTTTCACAAAATAGTAAATAAATACCTTTTTAATATTTTTTAAAAATATATTTTCATTTTTTTTTTCATTTAATTACTTAGTTATTAATTTTAAATCCTTTGTTTAATAAAATGACCAAGGTTGTTTGATGACTCATGGAGTCCACCAATCTTTGTTATATTTAAGGTGAGATTGAGTTTCAAACTTCCAAAAATTTGATTTTTTTGATGGATGCCGCTTAATTTTTTCAATTTTTAGTTAATTCCCCAAGTTTTGATTTGGATTCGAATTCGGAGCGCGAGGTTCAATGGGAAACGTTAAGGCATATTTTCTTCGGTCCATGGCAGCATTGCATCCCTTAAAATCTCGACATAAGTTTCCTTGGTTAATATTCCATCAATGAGAAATACTGGACAAATTACCCACCAAGCAAAACAACCCCATGTCATTAGACTTTTAACTCTATGTTTCACAGTCGCCTTGGTGCACCGTGGATTGTACGCTTCAATTTTTAAGCGAATAACAAAATGTTTTTCATCCATTCCAAATAGATTGACTTTTGTTTCGTCACTTAACCACACATTTTGCCCTTGTTTTACCTCTGTCAAAGGTTCATAGGATAATGTGAAACATTTTGGCAAAAGCCAGGCGCTTCTTCATATGGTCTTGTTTTAATCAGGGAGCATTTCTTGGCTATCGAGCTGTTAATTTGGACACAGGCAAAACTCTCCGGATTGTCCTGGAATTTACTGCCTCAGCAGTGCTCATGGACGACCTAAAAGAATTTTTCTTATCTTTTCTTACCAAGGCCCTTTTTTCTTTTTCTGATAATCTCGATAGACCACCTCTAGTTTCAATAGTTTTTCTTCGTCGTATCGCTTTAAAAACCATTGTAGAGGAGCATTTCACTATTCTGGCAATTTTCCGAATTGACTCTTGAAATGCTTATTTTTTCCCATAACGGTCTTCAATAAAATAAATTTATTTAAGTTATAAGTAGTTAAATAATAGAACTTTATTTACCTATTTTTTTTCTGTGAAATCTTTAAACATTTATCTTACAACGATTTTTGTTTACTTCTCTAAAATGAAGGCTTTGTTTTTTCATTCAAACGTTGTAACTGTTCTTATTATTTTGGCCATAGCTGTACATAAGGGCTTGAAATATTTTAAATATAATTTTGGGTAAGTGGTCGCCACGGCTGGCTTAAATAAATTCCAGACTAGAGACCAAATTTTCTACTGTGTAGGAAGGGACCACTTTGGCAGAATGTCACTATTCTCTACAAGTCGATAATTGCCTTAGGCTTATCTACGCAGAAAAAGGACTTCGCATTACCTCACACAAAATATTTCAGCGTTGTTAAATGGCAAGATCTTAGAGGCCACATCACAAACCTATGACGCGATAAAAATTGGGTCGCGCAGCTGTCCGTTGAGAAATAAGGCCTAGTGACTTACAACTTTCAACAATTCCTGTGTGCGAGTAGGGTTTTCAGGGATGAAGGGAACCTACAGTTTTGAGCCACTTTTCATAAAAAGGATTACTCTTGGAGATTTTGTCAATTCCTTGCAAGAGGCAGTAACCGTGAATAAACATTAGATGGCATAGGGTTCGATCCCTGCACCCAATACCTCTGGCATGATAGTCCAACCCACTAACCATCATGCCACGGGTACTACGACAATGAGCTCAAAAAACTTTAATTCAATAAATTGATGCGTCGCGCGAGCAGAACCATTATTTTGGAAAACATAATTGGACGATTTGCAAACGTTACTCTGAAGTAAATCTATATTCATTATTAAAATGGAAAGGAAACCAAATATCATAAATCAAGTGACAGTTGTCAAAAAGACCAACTACTTCGAAAGTATTACCAGATTTAAAGCCACACGTTTGAAAATACACTCTTTCAAAGCATGAAACTCTGTAAGACGGCATCATTTATGGTCTTGTTGTCCTGATGCCTTATTAAAAAATAATTTGTAAATTATTTGATTAAATAAATAAATAAGGTATGAAACTAATCTTTATTAACATTTCTTATGTGATATTGATTCGGTTAAAAGTTAAATTTGAGTAAAGGTTATCTATCGATAAAAATACGACCGTTTTACTTATTTTAAAAAACAAAATGTTTCTTCAAATGAATCTTTTTTAACTTGAACCACATGTGTACAATGTTTTGAAGGAGACTATGTACACGAGTAAGTGGGTAGGTATACAGTCGAACTTCCTTAAGTCAAATGTCTCTATAACTCAAAATATTTTTGAGAACTTTGATTTTTCAACCTTATTTTCATGAATTTCGCCTTCCATAATTCGAACTTCTGTAAGTCTCCATAAATCGAATTTTTTAGATTCTGTTTGATGCCAAATAAATAGTCTCTTTAACTTGAACTTTTTCTCTTATATCTTATTGGGCAAATAGCATTTAACCTCTTTTTCGAAATTTACTAAGGCTACTATAATTATTTTAGACGTTTGTTCTGTAGAAACATTCTAAATTCTTTGCTTTTATTTGGGAAACTTCTTTTGTTTCAATTTTTTGAAAAATAATTGAGTCTACTGCGATTAATTTCTGTAGTTTTGTTTGAAAAAGAGTGATGGCTATACAGATTCAGACTTCAGAGTGCTTCAGAGTTTGTATGTTTTTCATTTGAACTTGGGTTACTTGTTTTCATGCGCAAAAGTTCCTAGTTTTGTTTATTTTTGTTTTAGTTAGAAAAGCAGCAATTCATTAACTTTCGTCTCAATTCTTTAAATCAAGGTTTCTATAACTCGATTTTTTTTTTTCATTTTGAGAGTTCGACTTTTGGAAGTTCCACTGTACCAACAATTAAAGAATTTTGCCTAATGCAAATACGAATGTTTCCAATAAAATTATGAAAATTTTAACAAAATAAAATTTAATAACACAATTATAAAATGTGCAAGAATTCTACAATATTCTCAAAAACAATGTTGTATACCTACATAAATCTGTATTGACTAAATAGAATTTAAAGTTAGCTAGAATTACGCAGTTAAACAACTTTTCTTCCTAGATATCCTATTGGAAAGTAGGTACCTACTTCGCATATATCAATGTAAACTTCTTCGGATTTATTTTTGAAATATATTTTCTTTGATTCAATTTATTTAACACTATCTTTTATTTCAATAGATTAGTTTTAAAAATATGTAGGTATTAGAACCAGTATTTTACCATAGAGGCTGACATTCGAATATTTCAGTTACTCATAGTTTTTTTTTATATTCAATTTAATGCATCATTCTTATTAATTTCGGTCTCCCTTGATGGCGAAAATCCATCATATCATTCTTACATCAGAAACATATAAAACTAAAACTTCTCATTCGAAAGGGTTGTCAAAGAAAATGTAAAGAACAGAGTGACTCTTCCTACGATTCTTTCAATTTTCCCACCCCTTCAAAAATGCAGACCACTCGATAACCACTCACTTTTACTCAGAACGCACAAAGTTACAAGCTGAAAGACAGACAGACAACCCTTTTACTTTTTATTTGTTTGATTTGGACAAATTTTCAAAACAAATCAAACCAATTCACAACAATTGGTCTAACTTACCCTTATTCGAAATATAAAACCAGTTTTAAATATTCTAATAAAACAAAACTACACCCTCTACGCAACTCTAAATTCGTTGTTACCCATGAGCGCGGGTTTTCTAACACTTTTAGTATTATCAAAAGAAAGCTTGTTTCAAAAAATCAATAAACGTCCCTGGAACTAACAACAACAACAACAAAAAGAAGACAAACAAAAATGTATATATCCCCAAAAATCAAAATGACTAAACGAGAAAAAAAAATCAATTTTATCTACACGTCTACAATACATTCTATCTCGACGCTCGACCATCATTGTGGACTTGCAGTCGATTCCATGTCCATGTCTATCCCTACCTGGAAGTACGAGCTGCATGCGGACAAGACAATTTTGTGCGCCTGTAACTGACGTCCTTCAGCCGCAAGGGTTACATCCACCAAAGTCCCATTATGCAGCAGCGCGGAACAGACCGAAATAAAATTCGGTTGGTGATTGTTCCACCGCAAGCAGAATTGCTGCACGGACATGGTCGGTGCTGCTACTGCTGCTGCCCACTCCGGTTGTGGTGGCGGCGATGGCAGTGGCGGTGTTGGCGACGATGCCGATGACTGCGCTCTCGTCTATTGGATTCGAGTGGTCCTTCTTCTTCTGCTGTGGCTCTTCAAAGTGATGCGTGGTTCTCAAAGTTCAGAACAAAATTTTTCTATTCTGCTGCCTCCCTGCTGCATGCGCCGAGCTGATCTGATCTACACCACTTCCCTTTCCACTTCCACTGACGACATTTGTTTGTGTTTAAATTTTCGAGTTATTTGCACTCACCGCACACTTTTTTTCACACTATTTTAGCCCATTCAATGGGTAAGGGGATGATGTGCATAGGTACGAAGGAACAAAGGGGAAACAAATTCGCGTGATATAAATTCAATATTTCCAACCGAAATCCGATTAAGGAACTTCTTAAAGACCTTGAATTCCTTTCAATGACGTCATTCATTTACAACTCACTTTGCACACACGAGAAAAAGAAACAAAGGCAGTGAGTAGAAAATAAAAATAATAATATGTAAGCACAAAATATGAAAAATAAAAATATCTATTAAGACTTGTGTAGGACAAAGGGAGAAAGACTGATTTGATTCGTCGTTGATGGGCGCAATGGATTCGAGGGGGACACCGTCCACAAACTCTGGCTCTGGGATTTTCTTCTAATTCACTTTTCTTATTATTTCACAATTTTCACATAGAAAAAGAGGTATGCTTTAGCAATTAGCTGATTTGTTGAATTCTAATCAAGTGTTTCGCATCACAAATTAAATTATCAATTAATTTTGATTAGCCAACACAATTAAAAGAAAAATAACACTGAATCGACTGTTTGCCGCGGATAGTTTCGTGTTCTCCTTCGTTCGTTCATCCAAAATACAAAATGGCGCGCGTCCGTCTATTGTTGCTTTGTTTCTTTTTTTCTTTCACACTACAGTATGAGGCGAAGACGATGAGATATTCGTTTTGCAATCTCGAGCAAAGAAAATCCCAAATGGCGTCAAGATTTTTATTTTCTAATAATCTCACTATTCAATTGTATTGAGCCGGTAATTGAGAAAAAATAATTGCTAGATGCTTTTAAATACATAAAAAACATAATGTTGATGTTTTTATGTACTTGGATTCGAGAAAAAGGGTTAAAATTACACTTTTGTCAGTTGATTAGATATTTTTCGTTTCACTTGGGTATTTTTTTTTATGTAATGGAAATCTTCCAAAAGCAAGAGCAAGAAGTGATGCGCTCGTAGATTCTTTTTATATTTTGATGAATGCTGCACTGAGGAGGTAGGTGGCACTGTAAGTTTATGCAAAAAGTGATGCCAATAAGACTTATTTGTATTTTACACGAGGAAATCATGTGAATGTTATTTGAATACATTTTCTTAAAATTTCCTTAGAATTATTTGTATTTTCTTCATGTATGCTAATTTCATGTGCAAGATTCATATAAACTCGACATGAATTTATAAAAATTACACTTGAAATTAACTTAGAAAACAGAACTATGCACCTTATTTCTTTTTGTACTTTATTTATGTCAGAATATAATTTTCTTGGATTGACAAGAAACTTCTACTTTTTTCAAACTATATGCAGCTCTGTATGCAATAGTGGCCCAGCTGCATTGAATTATAATACAGATTCACTCTGTATCTACTAACTAACATTTATGCGTTATTTGTTATGTAATTCCATATTTGCAGCCCATTTGTACAAAAGCCACTAAGAGAAAAATTGATATAAATAGTGCTCTATATACCATTTAAGCCACTTTTGCAGTTTTAGTTTAGGAAATTTATTTTGTTAATTGCTGTCAGTTGACATCAATGTTATGCATTAAACGTGGATATCAACACTTGTCAAGTAGAATATAACAATTTCTGGGCATATAATGTAAGACAACTAAAAACAATTGCAATCCGGCAATCGGTATTACCGATTACAACTAGTTGACTGTCACAAGTCAACCAGTAGTCAACTTAAAAATGGTTGGCTTTTTAAGTGTGTTGGGTCTATTATGTAAGCCAGTTGAGTTGTCTTTTAGTTGTGATTGTTGTCAAAATTCAGCAACTGATATTTACCGGTGGTGTAGTGCATTCGTGTGTACACCAAAAAAACTTAAGGGTTTAAGAAATATCGGCAAATAAAAAACGAAAAAAGCTTGTCTCTATTCATATGTGACACGAAGGGTTAAATCCCACCATTATTATCGAGTTAAATATGCTCTACTACGAGTTAGATAGACAATAATTCAAGATAATGAAAAAATCTGAAATAACGTTTCTCGTAATATCATTTAATTTTTGTAGCCAAAAGGCGAACTAAAATAATATGCCGTTATTAATATTCTCTGTTAAAATTTAAAGTTATCGTGCATAAATTTTCCTAATATAGGGTCCGCCAAATAACTTTTTTTTTAAATTTTATAAGAACATCGAGTGTAGCTTCGGCTGTGTGGCACGTAGCGCCGGCCGTCCTGTTGGAACCAAATATTGACAATATCATCCTCCTCCTTTTGTGAACAAAAATTCGTTCAACATGGCCCGATAACGATAGCCATTCACTATAACGGTCACTCCTTGCTCATTTTCGAAGAAAAAAGGCCCAAATTATGCATCTGCACCAAAATCCGCACCAATTAGTGACTCGTTTTGGATGTATCGGCTTTTCAATGTATGCGTGCGGGTTTTGTGTGCCCCAAATGCGACAATTTTGCTTGTTTACATAACCACCAAGATCAGAATGAGATTCATCTGAAAAGATGATTTTTTTTAGCAAAATCGGCATATTCTCTAAACGTTGTTCCCAGCTTTGTTCAAGAATACGAGGTGTGTTCAAAAAGTACCCGGAATTTTTTTATTTACTCGTTAACATCAATGCGATCCCCTTTAAAGTAGTACCCCCCAGATATAACACACTTATGCCAGGGTTTTTTCCAATCTTCGAAGCACTCTTGATATTCACTTTATGATATGTCCTTGAGCATTCTCAGCGATACGGCCTATATTTCTTCGATCGAAGAAAAATACCGCCATTTCATGGGTGCCTAAAGATTTCTATACCTACCAGATCTTTTTGGGAGGATAGGACATTCTTGGAGAATGAGTCAATCCATTTTTTCACAGATGGCTCAAAAACCAAAGAAGGGGTTGGTGGAGGTGTGTACTCTGAACGACTGAAATTAAGTCTCTCATTCCGTCTTCCCAATCATTGTAGCGTGTTCCAGGCAGAACTTTTGGCGATTAAGGAAGTCTTGTCTTGGCTCAAAGAAAACGTGATATCAACATCTGATATCCGTATTTTCTCTGACAGCCAGGCCGCTATCAAATCTCTGGACTCTATAACAGTCCATAACTGTCGATCATCTCTAATGGAGATGGCCCAACAGTTTAATATTCACCTTTGCTGGGTGCCGGGCCATTAAGGCAGATTAACTCGCCAGGAACGGTACAGAACAGCCCATCCTACCACGTTTGGCAACTACTTGCATACCAATCGCTACTTGTAAACTGTTGCTAATGCAAGACGCTGCGAGGAGGGCAGGCACCAGGTGGAACAACACCTCCACGTGTCAAGCCACAAAAAACATCTGGCCAACACTGGATATAAAACGTTCAAGGTGCTTGCTCTCTCTAAGCAGATCGCATATAAGCTCGACAATAGGTGTCATAACCGGACACTGTCTAATAGGAAAGCACGCCACGAGACTAGGCGTATTCTAAAATGACTTTTGCAGAAGCTGTATGGACGAGGAAGAGGAGGAAACGGTTCTTCATCTTCTCTGCACATGCCCTGCTCTAGCTCGAAAACGCAAAAATTACCTAGGAGAATTCTTCTTTAACGATCTAAACGATCTAAATCATATCAGGGTAATCAGCCTCTCACGTTTCGTAAGGGACTCAAGCTGGTTGCATTGAGCTTAGGAGGAAGCCTCAAGATTCATGTGGTATCACAATGGGCCATTAAACTGGCCTAAGTGTGTCCGTTTCCATCTTGGACAGCCACTATAACCTAACCTAACCTATGGGTGCCTCCAACTTTGGAAACAGGAAGAAAAAGTCACACGGAGCCATGTCTAGTGAATATAGAGGTTGGGGCATGACTACGGTATTGTTTTTGGCCAACAAATTACGAACAAGTAACGACGAGTGGGCAGGTGCGTTATCGTGGTGCAAAAGCTATGAATTGTTTTTCTATAAATATGAACGTTCGTTTCGGATTGCTTAATGCAAACGTCGCATAACTTCATGGTAATACTGCTTATTAACCGTACGAACTTGTGATAAGATCTCCTGATTATGCCATAATAATCGAAGAAAAAAGTAAGCAAAACCTACACATTTGATCAAACTTGACGTGCTTTTTTCGTTGGTGACGTTTGATGCTTCCAGGTGGACGATTGTGCTTTGGTTTCGATATCACAACCTTACACCCATGTTCCATCACAAGTTCTGACCCTTTCAAGCAAACTTGCATCGTCGTTGACGTCATTTAACAGCTCCTGATCGATGTTCATCCAGGATATCCGAACATTCCGAGAGGCCAACATTGACTCGGACCACTACCTCGTTGTAGCCAAGGTACGGCTACGGATATCCCGATCCAAGCCAAAACAAGGAAGTACTGTGAGAAGATTCGACGTTAGACGGCTACAATCGCAAGAGACTGCCATGTCCTTTTCCGATCGAGTCTCTAATAACCTCTTAAGGAGTCCTATGCTTCTTGCATTAAGCATTGAAAACCAGTGGCAACATTGCCTTGCAGCCATCAGAGATGCCAACTCTGAAGTGCTATATTTCACACGGCCACCACAGCGAAACCCCTGGTTTGACGACGAATGCCGGCAAGCGCACGCAGCGAAACAAGAGGCATACAAAACGGCGCTGCACAAAAGGACTAGAGCTGCTCGCGAGCTCTACGAGCAGAAGAGGAGAGAGGAACACCGGTTTCTTAGATGGAAAAAAAGGAGAGCATGAGAAGCGCACGATCGAGGAGATAGAGGGATTGTCACAACAGGAATGAGGTTCGTAAATTTTACCAAAAGCAAAAAAACCTCCCGAGGGTACCAGCCACGAACCGAAGCCTGTAAAGACGATCTGGGGAACATCGTAGTAGAACCGCAGTCGATGCTGAGAATAAGGAAAGATCACTTCTCCAAATTATATAACGGCGATGACGAACCGAATTCCGCTGTAAGGAAGATAGAACCACTCAACCTCAGCGACGCAGATCAACAATTCCGCCTACCCAACCTTGACGAAGTGAAGATAGCTATATCTAAACTTAAGTCAAACAAAGCTGCTGGAGCTGACGGCATCGCTGCCGAACTATTCAAAGCAGCAGGCGATGACTTGGTACGGAGCATGCACCAACTCATCTGCAAAATATGGTCGGAAGAAAGCATGCCCGATGAGTGGAATCTCAGCAACTACAGAGGCATCAGTCTCCTTAACATTGCGTATAAGATCCTCTCTGCCGTATTATGTGAACGTCTGAAGCCATCCGTCAACAACCTGATTGGTCCTTATCAGTGTGGCTTCAGACCAGGAAAGTCCACTATCGACCAAATATTCACACTACGGCAGATCTTGGACAAAACCCAGGAGCTTCAAATCGATACCCACCATCTCTTTATCGATTTTAAAGCCGCGTATGACAGCATCTATAGGGAAGAGCTATACCGAGCAATGTCTAGTTTTGGCATCCCTGTCAAACTTATCCGTTTGTGCAGAATGACGATGGAGAATGCACGCTGCTCTATCAAGGTCGGAAAAGATCTTACCGATGCATTTGATGTCAAAAAAGGTTTTAGACAAGGCGATGCACTGTCATGCGACTTCTTCAACATCGTTCTGGAAAGAATTGTGCAAAACTCAACCGTCAACACTAGAGGCACAATCTTCCAAAGATCCATCCAATTACTCGGATACGCAGATGATATTGACATAATTGGAAGATCAAAGCGTGATGTCAGTGGAGCGTTTTTGAGCATTGCGACGGAAGCGAAGAAGATGGGTTTAGTGGTCAATGAGGGCAAGACCAAGTATATGCTGTCATCAAAAAAGGATACTGAACGACGACGTCTTGGACAAAACGTCACCATGGACTTTGCGGTAGTTAAGGACTTTATCTACCTAGGCACCGCTATTAATGCAGACAACGACACCAGCGCTGAAATCAAACGAAGAATAACTCTTGCAAATCGCTGCTTCTTTGGACTTAGAAGGCAATTGAGAAGTAAAGTCCTCTCTCGAGCATGTAAAATCACCATCTATAAGACACTCATCATCCCGGTTCTCATTTATGGCGCTGAGGCCTGGACCCTGTCAAAGAAAGATGAGAGCGTCTTAGGGTGCTTCGAGCGAAAAATTCTTCGGGTGATTTTTGGTCCCGTACGCATAAATGGAGAATGGAGGAGAAGATATAACGACGAACTGTACGGGCTGTACAGCGACACTGACCTAGTCAGCAGAATTAAAGTCCAACGGATTAGATGGCTAGGTAATGTAGAGCGGATGGACATCAACGCTCCAGCCCAGGAGGTCTTCGAATCTCAAGGACCTCAACCAACTTGGCGTGCGAAACTGGAGACAGCTAGCTAGGGACCGAGCTGGCTGGAGCTGCTTGTTGGTTGAGGCCCAGGTCCGCCCCGGACTGTAGCGCCACCTTAAGTAAGTAAGAGCGTTGTTCATGCGATAATTTTTTTGGTCACATATTTTTTAAACAAGCAAAAATCGCCGAGCTCTACCACAGACAAAGTAATCAGTGAATATAGCTGAAAATTGCATCATACTTTAGGGACGTGTATACCAACACAATACAAAACAAATTTCGACCTTCGGACTCTCCAGACCCGCTAAATTGAAAAATTCCGGGTACTTTTTAAACACACCTCGTATACGCAACCATATTCGTTCAGCGGAAAGATAAAACTAGTTATTTGTCAAATCAGACATGAGCTAAGTGTTACCATTCACGAAATAAGCACTAGTTGAAAAAAAAACGTTAGATGGCGGACCCTATATTTCTTAGAAATAATTTTGTGTCAAAACAAGATATATAATTAACGATTCCTAATTTCTTCGATGAAAAAATTGTAGAAAATGTCATTCACAAAAAGCCCCCATTCTTCTCTCTCTGTTTCAGAAATTTTCTTAAGTACTGAAAAATTTAAAATAAAAACTCAAAAGCTAACATTTTATTTATTTATTTGATCTTTTATTTGGTCATGTTTTTGTTATACAAATCGGGGTTTCGTTTCGATAGTGTAAGATTTCACAAAGATCTCATTAAAAGTTGCCAAATTATAAATAATATTTCTTTTCTTCAATTAATTCTTGATGTTGTTAAGAAAAATTTACAATATAAACAAAATTCGATCGCACCTATATTTTTGTTTGTCTCCCAAAAAGAAAAATAATATTACTTTAAAATTTGTCAAAATTTAACAAATCTCCAGGCCTTTAATACACCTGTCACTCTTACATTATCGATTTTACAATTTAGAATTCTCTTTTAGTAAAATTTATCACAGTTTACAAAAAGAATTAAAAAAAAATTGTTTTTGTTTAAAAGAGAAATCGTTATAGTTGCGATCACTCTTAAACATTTTAAGGGATTTTTAACTGACATTTTAATATTTTTGTTTATTTTTTTATTATATCTTCGCTCGCACTTTTGTATTATTATAAATTATTGAAATGCCATTAAGATCCTTTTGTATGTTTAAAAATGACAACTATTGTTTTTCATTTGATATATAAACGACTGATAAATTAAAATTATTATATAAATGATAAATTACTTAATTTAATAAATTATAATTAGCTTAGAACTAAATAATTAATATGAGTTAGACTCTAGCTGCTTCGCATTATTTCTATTTGAACAGCTTGCCGGCATTGCAAAATATTCGGAAGAAGTATTCATCCTTACGTAGCAATTTCGCACGGGCATACGAGTGAATGTCTGCATCCATGTTATGATCACGTAACCAGGATGAAGTATTATCCGTACTCATACCAGTCATTTCAGTTCGTGGTTCATCGGGCAACATTTCGTGACCTGGTGGGATAAAAGAGAACCGTTGAATTTAAGTGTTTTGAGTTTATAAACAATAATCTATGTCACGTCAGTTTATTATTGATCTAACCCTTATTTTCGATTCAAACTTACCCGTTGTTATGACCTTGTATGGCTCTTCAGACTCTAATGGTTCACTTAAACCAATTTCATTCCTTGCAAAAATACGAATCATATACTCATGATTTTCTTGCAGATCCCTGATTTGGAATCTTTGTAGATCTGGTGGTACACGTCCAACTTCAATCCACATAGTCTTGCGTAAATCACGAATGGCAATATTATATCCAAGCAGAGGCGCACCTCCATCTGACTCGGGAATACCCCATTCGAAGATATGTGCATTGGCTGCAATAACTCTTGCCTCCAATGGACCAGTTGGTGGTGATGGAACAGCTGTTTGTTAAATTTAAGATTATTTAATTAATAATAATTTTCATTGACTCCATGTCTAAGGGCTAATTGTACGAACAAATAATTGATCGACCGTTTAAGATTGTAAACCTCTTGATGGAAGAATTGAATTTTTAGTCGCACAAATGGCCCTCAGAAAAAGACATTTTTTAAATTACGTACTTGCGTGTGTTTTAAGTGAAATGCTATCGGTGGTTACTGGAATACTAAGACCCACTGAATTTTCAGAAAATACTCTGAATGTATATTCGCATTTTTCCTTCAAATTTTCAATTGTATATTGGAGACAATGGGCATCCAATGTTACAACCTTTGTCCATTTTGTAGATGTTGATGAACGTTTTTCAATTACATAACCTTGATAGTCAAGAACAAATTAATAAATTAGATCTTATTTTAAAAAGAAGATTGATAGTGAAAATCCTACCAGTGATTTCAGATCCGCCATTGCTGATTGGTACTTCCCAATCCAAAGTAACGCTTCTGCTAGTTACATCTGGCGCCCTAAGGTTTTGCGGTGGCGATGGAGGTGCTGTTACATTTAAAAAATATTAATATCAAATATCGGTTTAAAATCAATGTAAAAGTTTTGGCAATAAACGAAGCTTATGCAAGCGGAGCAATTTTAATACATACCAACTTTTTCCCATGGGCGAACTTTAAAGCAAATTAGTAGCCAATAAGCAAAAGGTGTTTTTTGTTTTTCAAATAAAAATTGCAATTGGTTAGAAAAAGAAGCTTTAGAAATATCCTTGATTCTTGTAAAATGTACTCACTTATTCTCCTGCCAACAATAATCTTATCTTCAGTCTCTAATGCTTCACTAATGCCAACTTCGTTCTTGGCAAATATTCTAAAGTTATAGGCCTTGTCTTTGACAACATTGCTTACGAAGATATTCGTTACATTTCCATTTGAACTACCCAGAAGTCTAAATTCAGTTTCGTGAATTTCTTTGATTTCTACAATGTATTCAATGATTTTGCTTCCACCATCCGATTCGGATGCTTCCCAAGAGAGTGTAAATGAAGTTTCAGTCATACCGCAAACATCCAGCGGTTCCCTAGGTGGTGTTGGTTTGTCTAAAAATGTTTCCAAAAAAAAATGTTACCCAAATGACAGACAAAAAAGGAAATAGAGGAGACGTCTTCTATCTTGATCTTTGAAGAAAACAGAGATGAGCCTATCATTGAACTAAGAAAAGACTGTGTTCGAAATTTCAAGAAAAAGCAAATTATAGTTTGGAATACAGTCTAACCTTAGCCTAAAGAACAGCTTAATTATATAAGGCTTACCCATTTTCTTGGCAATCGTAACAGTTTCACTTTCTGTTGGCTCTGATACACCAATTGGATTGCTGGCATAGACCCTAAACATGTACTGGCTATTCATTGCAAGTTTTTGCACTGAATAAGAGCATATGCTTTTGTCCATCTCAGCAACCTTCATCCAAACATTATTTTGTATATCGCATTTCTCTAGAATGTATTTTGTAACTTCCAGGCCACCATCGTCAATAGGTGGTGTCCATTCCAGTTTAATGGAATCCTTCTTCATTTCCTTGATTTCCAAGGAATTAGGACGTTTCGGTTTATCGATTACTTGTAAAGTAACATCCACACTTGTTGAACCAGCAGTATTAGTAGCAGTTATCTTATAACGTCCCGAGTCTTCACGTGTCAACATTTTTATGGTGACAGTTGAAGATGTTTCGGTAGTTTCGATAATAGTTCGTTTAGTTGTTGTTATTTCCGTTGTTTCCTTATACCATGTTATTTTGGGTTGAGGATAGCCTCGGATTCTAGCTGGAATGGTTAGTGTGCTGTCTGTCTTTAATTTCTGTACAATATATTTCTCATCAATTTCGATGGTTGGCTTCTCACGAATGATAAGTTTGCAAGAAGTTTCCACTGAACCGACTTCATTCTCTGCCACGCATGTATACGTTGCCTCAGTCTCAATTGTTGTCTTTTCGATTGTGTACTTCGATACACGATTCTCATATCGAATGCTTGTTGATTCGATAGTTTTTCCATTCTTCTTCCATGTTATTTTGGGTTCTGGAATACCACCGAAGATGCAAGACAACGTGACTTCTTTGTCGAGCTCACTAGTGATGTCTTGAAGTGGCTGTTGCACTGTTGGCTTTTCGGTTTTCTTCTCAGCAACCAAACGAATGGTTGGTGAAAGTGGTGAAGGCGGACTGGGACCAACTTCGTTTACAGCTATGGCCCGGAATATGTATTCCGAGTCCACTTGTAGTTTGCTCAGTGTGTAAGTGGTGTCCTTAATCTTTTTGATTTCAGTCCATCTTTAAATCATAAATAAAATAAAATAATGTTAGTTTTTTTTTCTTATGAAAACAATTAAAAAAGTAAAGGATTCTGCTTTAAAAATTAGTAAAAATTATTGGAGACTTTTTTTTGTTGTTTATTTAATGCCAGAAAAACTCACTTTTGTGTCTTAACATCCTGATATTCGAGGATGTATTCAAAGATCTCCGACTTGCCATCATCTTCTGGCGCCTTCCAGTAGAGTGTAATAGAATCGTGCATAACTTCCAGAGGCTGTGGTGAGCCTGGTGCTTTTGGTGGTCCTAAAAATTAAACAAAAACAAATATTCATAAATTACCTTTGTCGATTGAACAACTTAACTAAAGTATCTTACTCATGATCACCAAATTAATACTAGCTTCTGCATCGCCAACTGGATTAACCAATTTGACAGTATATTGGTCTTCATCTTCTTCAACAACTTTCCGAATTGTTAGCGAAGCTGAAGCCTCATCAATTGTTGGTGTTATTCTATTGTTCTTCTTAACAATAGTCTTTGATGTCGACCAAGTAGCCTCTGGTTGTGGTTTGCCGCTGAATTTGATTGTCATTGTTACGTCATCGTTCTCTTTTACCTTGATTGTTTGCTCCTTGTCAGAAATGATGATTGGAGCAGTTTTTATTTCTGTTAAAATATGAAACGTTTATTTTGTAACCACTACAAATAAATGAAGATAAATATATGCACTTACCTTCAACACACAGTCTACTAGTAGTCGTTACGTTAATAGCTGTGCAACTAATTTCTCCAACATCATCTTCATTGGCATCATGAATCACCAAACGACGAACAGTGCCTTCCACATACACGTCATGTTTCTTATTCGGAGTTATTTTCTTGCCCTTCTTGTACCATGTAACTTCGACATCTGGTTGTGAAAGTTCACAAACAAACTCAGCATCGGTTGACTTAGTTGCCAAGGTTACCTCTGGCAGTTTAAGTGTGAATTCCACCATTGGTTCTTCAACAATTAATTTAGCCTTTGAAGTTTGATCCCCAACTTGGCATGAATATTCTGAAGCATCATCCAATTGAGAGTTGTTTATCTTCAGCATTTGACGTTTACCATCGATACTGAGTTGGACATGCTCGGATAATTGTAGCTCCTTGCCATTCTTAAACCATTTAACTAAAGCATCACCCTTTGTTAGCTCAATTTCAAATGTGGCCGAATCACCTTTAGTAACGGTAATGTCGTCCATCTTTTTGATGATTTGAGGCGGCAATTCAATGACAATAAGTTCGGCTGTACATTCTTGATCCTCAAGCGAACATGTAAATTCACCCTCATCGTGAATAGAACATTCACGGATGATCAACTTGCGGATCTTTCCTTCTTTAATAAGTTCGAACTTCTTGTTTTCAGGTGTTATTTTCTCGCCTTCCCTTGTCCATGTTACTTCGGCAGCTTCCGATGAAATTTCAACCTCAAAGTAAGCATCTTCCTTCTCCTTGACTTCGAAGTCTTGAAGTGGACGCATAAATTCTGGTTTGCGTTGCAATACCTCAACTGTGGATTGTGTTTCCTTATTCTTTACTTTGCACACATAATTACCAGCATCACGGAGATTTGTTGTTTTGATGAAGAGTTTATGTACTTTGCCATCTTCAACCACAACTCTGTGATCCATTCCACTGAGTTCCTTGTTATTGAAGAACCATTTTGTGGAAACAACGTGCGATGTCTCACATTCAAGTGTCAGTGACTGAGTCTCTTCAATACTTATGTTCTTCTTAAGTTTCTTGGTGAATGTGACTTCGTCAACTTCGACAATAACACGAGCTCCGTGTGATGTATTACCAACTGGATTACTGGCAATGCATTTATAATCACCGGAGTCAGTTTCGG
The DNA here is from genome assembly GCF_945859685.1 of Eupeodes corollae. NCBI lineage: Eukaryota > Metazoa > Arthropoda > Insecta > Diptera > Syrphidae > Eupeodes > Eupeodes corollae. Next base: position 112,960,475 of record NC_079148.1, read on the forward strand.
GATTGGCATTGGTAATGGTTAGCTCAATGATTTCACCGTCATAACGCAGTTGAACACGTTGTGATGGTTCCAATGGATTGTTATTGAAAAGCCAACTAACTTCGGGAACGGGGTTGCCCGTAACCTTTGCTGTGAGACTGATTGTTCCTTTTTGGGGCACTGATTGTTCTTGGAATCTTTCCACGAATAGTGGTGGTTCTGCGTTTCCGCTTGCTGCTTCTGTGAAGAGAAAAAGCAAATGATTTAAGAATGTAAATGGCGCCCAACGTAAGTCAAATATCCTTATGACAGTTTCAATACTTTTCCAATCAAAAATCTACGTAGAACATTTTTCTTTGAAAACCTTTTTTAAAAGAGTCTTAATACTGTCATAAACATACAACTTTTGATATTCCTTTTACTTGAGAGTAGTCAAAATACAAACAATAATAAAGGGAAACACTTGTGAAAAAAACGTCACTTTGATGTAAACAATAAACACAACCTACCTTCGATTGTCAAATATGCGGTGGTCTCAACACTTCCTAGCGGATTCACTGCTTTAACAGTGTATTCACCCTTTTCTGTCAGTTTAGGCGAAATCAATGTCAGAGTATGTGTATCTTTTTCAGACTTCGTATTAGCCTTGACAGGTTTGCCATCCTTCTGCCAGGTTATTTTTGGTGGAGGGTTGCCAACAATTTGTGTTGTAAGCACTGCACTTTCACCTTCACGAATGATCATATTTCGCAATGGTTCCAAAATTTGTGGTGGTTCTTTTTCATCGGTTTTTACTTTAAGCACGATTGGTAACCTTGATTCACCTTCCCGATTTGTGGCAATCACTTCATAAACACCTTCTTGTGATTTTTTGACTTTAGTGATGTGAATTATACTGCAATACATGTGCATGTCAGATTCGGTGGCTACTTTAACATTCTTCTCGGTGATAACTTCTTCACCATTAAAGGTCCACACAATATCCGGTTCGGGAACGGCTACCAAACGGCATTCTAGAATCACATTTTGACCTTCGTCCACATATTGGGCACGTGGCTTTCGTGAGAAAGTTGGTGGTATACCTTCGAGAATGTCAGCGAGAGATGACTCACGAGACATACTCTTGCGTGACATTCCGGTAGCATCGGATCCGTGATCAGATAATGGTGTTTCGACTACCAATTCTGTAGTAGTCGATGCAAAACCAGCGGAATTCTTTGCTACGCATGTGAACATGCCGGCGTCCTCAGGGAAGACTTCACGTATAATCAGTGTAGCTACATTATCATCATCGTAGTACATTTGGAAATCTTGCGATGGCTTAATGACTGCCGTTTGACGGAACCATGCAATTTGCGGGCGAGGTACTCCCTCAACTTTACCCTCAAATTGTACGGTATATCCGTCTGGCGTGTGGATTGGTTGAAGTTTTTCGATGAAACGTGGTGCCATGGGCTTTTCGTCGGGACCGGGTCCTTTTTGTTTGCATTGACAGATGACAAAAAAGTGCGTGTGTATGTTGGAGTGAGATGGTGGTTAAACACAACGATGGACGAAACATAAAATACACAAAAACGTTAGACAAGTTTTACTTTGACATTTGCATTCATATGTGACTTACGTTCAAATACTGGCAGTTTATCGATTTTCTCGTGAAGTTTCTTCTGTACATAAAGGGTGTAGGCTGCAGGCTCCATCAGGTACTGGGCAGGTACCCAGCCTTCTTCGGCAGTTAGGTTCTTTCGGATGAACCACCATTCAGAGCTGTGACGTCCTACAACATATACTTTCTCGCCTTCAACCAAATTGATTGCTTCATCGTTATCAGCGATATAATTGCAAATTGAGTACATGACATTTTCTTCGCCATCGGTTTCTAAAGAGTAAAATAAATATCACTGTTAGTTTTCAGTGTGTATGGCAGTGAATTAATACTACCTTCGATGTGGGCTTCACGCGTAATGTTCAAGGATGCTCCTTCTAGGATTTGAAAAAAATAACAGTTAGATAATAACAGAAATAAGGAACAATTGATTTACACACAGTGAGGTATATGACATTCAAAGTTGACTTCTGAAAGTTTGTATATTTTATTTGATTATTACTATTTTTTTTGTGAGGACCTACAAACTTTCAGAAGTGGGATAGAGGAGCGTGATGGAACTAAGAACATGTATTGTTAGAACTGAACTAAATGGTGACTTTTTTTTCGTATTAGTTATGAACATTTACAACTTTACCTCGCAGTTACAGTATTCTATTATCATATAAGCATTATATTTGAACCCTAATATTAAAATTAGAAGCATCAATGAGTATTAAGAAATTAAAAGATAAGTTTATTGTGTATGTGTGCGAATGAAGAAAATAAAGGTTTTTAAAATATTAAATGATAAAAGTGCATTAAGACTTAAGATAAGAATAGTAAAATTAAATAATAAAGACCTTCATTGAAGATTTGTTGAGTTATCTTGCGTTTTTTGTGGAACGTCAGTGAATCTTCATCAAATGTCACGGAGTCTTCATGACGTTTTGGCTTGAATGCAAGTAGAATCTCTTCGCCGTCTTCATGTTGTACAGAATATCTTGGCTTTGGCTTCTGTTTTGGCTTCAACTTGAATTCAACTTCATCGGGTGGAAGTTCTTCGGCTTGGAATTCTTCTGGCTCTTCAACATCATACATTGTATTGTCTTCACCATCACTGCTATCGATGATTTCTTCAATGATTGGTTCTTCGCCATCGTCATAGTCTTGAATGATCTTAATTTGAGCTTCATCTGCAGCTTCGGAATAAGTTTTCTTAATTGGACGTTTGAGTTTGACCTTGGATGACATTGAAATTTCTTCCTCGGCATATGAGTCTAAATCAATGTTAAACTCTTGATCAACATCTTCCTTAGTTTTGGTAGACTTTGCACGGAAAGTGACATTTTCAACATCGGTAAATTCGGGAATTTCGACGTTGCTCTTCTTGCGTCTCTTAAGTTTCTTGATGGTGTATTCCTGATCTTGTATGTCAGTAATTTGCTTTGGCTTGGGCTTCTGTTTCTTGGAAACAACAAATTCTTCAACGTCTTCCGTTTCTTCATAATCCTCAAGTTTTCGAATCAAAAGTTCAGCACTTTCTTCGCCAGCATCTTGTGCAGGTTTGACCGGTCGTTTTTTGGTCACTGTAGCTTCACCTTCAACACCTTCGTTTAATTGACGAGGTTTCTTCAAGGCCATACTAACTTCTTCTTCATCAAGGTCTTCCACAGTTGGCTTAATTTTTGGTTTTCTTCGTTTGAAAACTGCTTCTTCTACAATTTCCTCTTCCTCTACTTCGATAGGTCGCTCTATTATGACTTCTTGTTTAATTTCAAGCTCATCTGCAGCCTCTTCAATGCGCTTTGGTTTTTTCTTTTTCTTCAGAGTGAGAGCCTCTTCAGGTGCATCTTCAGTCTTTTGCTTAGGAAGCTTCATTTCAACACTAACTTCTTCTTCTTGAACTTCTTTTGGTTTTTTCGGTTTAAGGGTTACTTCTGCAACTTGTTCCTCCTCAGGTTCAACAGGTTGAATAAGTTTGATGCTAGCCTCTTCAAAGGTTTCTTCGACAGGCTTCTTTGTTTTCTTTGGCTTCTTCATTACAATTTTTTCTTCAACTTGTTCTTCTTCAACCTTCTTTTGTGCTACCTTCAGTTTCACTTCAGCGACTTCTTCTTCCTCTTCAACAACCTTCTTAGGCTTAACCTTAAACTCAGCCTCTTCTGGAACCTCTTCGGGTTCAATTTCCTTAAGAGTGTACTCATATTGCTTAGGAATTTCTTCTTGTTTTTCTTCTTCTTCTTTAGGTTGTTCAACGACATCTTCTATTTCAACAATTTCTTCAACAAGTGGAGCTTGTGAAACTTCTTCGACAATTGTAATTTTGAAATCAGCGGCTGCTTCTTCTTTTTTAGGTTTCTTTGACTTCTTAACCTTGATTTCAGCATCTTGCGTAACTTCCTCAGTTGGCTTCTTTTGAGAAAGCGTAACTTCTGCTTCTGGTTCCTCAGTTACTTCAGGAACGGGTTTCTTTTTCTTTGGAAGTTTCAATTTTTCTTCTTCAACTATTTCTTCTGGAGCTGATTCTTTTGGTTCTTCAATAATTTCTTCAACAATTTCTTGAGGCATTTCCTCTATTACACGGATCTTATGTTCTTTAATTTCTTCTTCTTCCTCTGGTTCTTCAACAACATAAGGTGCCTCTTCTTCTTCTTGAATAATTATTTCTTCAGTTGGGCCTTCATAGGGTTGTTCTTCAACAACTTTAACCTTAAGCTCAGCAGCAGCTTCATCCTTAATTTTCTTCTTTGGTTTTTTCATCTTAATTTGTGCATCTTCTGTAACTTCTTCGATTGTTTTTGTGACAGGCAAATTGAACTCAGCTTCAACGTCTTCAGGTTCATCCTGGACAACTGGTTGCTTTTTAGGTTTGATTGTAAATTGTTGTTCCAAAACTTCCTCTTCTTCCTTTTCTTTTGCAAGCTTAACCTTAAACTCTTGGGGAGCTTCTTCAACTTCTTCAACCACAGGCTTCTTTGGTTTTTTCTTAACAATCTTCACCTCTTCGATCACCTCCTCCACAACTTCAGGTTCAATATCAATGACCTTGACTTCAAGAATTGCATCCTCTTCTTCTAAAGGCTTTGGTTTCTTTGGCTTAGTCTGTTTGATTTCAACCTCAACATCTTCAACTTCTTGAGGCTTAGGTGCAGAAAGAACAACTTCCGCTTGTACTTCTTCTGGTTTTTCAGGTTCTTTGTTGCTGAAAGAGAATTCAACTTCGGGCACTTCCTCTTCTTTTTGTGCAGGCTTTTTAGGTTTCTTTTTAACCACTTTCACTTCTTGAATTTCTTCGACTTGCACTTCGCGAACGTCTTCTTCAATAACCTTTACTTCCTGTATTGGAGCTTCTTCTTCGGGAATCTTGGGAGCTTCTTCTTCAACGACCTCAACCTCATAGAAGGGTTCTAGTTTAGGTTTTGGCTCAGTTTCAACAACAGTTACCTCTGCAATTTGTTCAACTGGTTTCAAAGGTTCGTCTGAAAGAGATTCAACCACTTCAACCACACTTTCTTCTTGTTCTGGTTTTTCAGGAGCCTGAATTTCGACTACTTTAACTTCCAGTGTTGCGGCCTCTTCTTCAACCTTGGGTTTCTTTGGTTTCTTCTGTTTGATTTTGACCTCTGCTACAGGTTGTTCTTCTTCCTTGGGCGTTGTTAGTACCACCTCGGCTTCAAACTCTTCAGGAGCTTCCTTTGGAGTCTTCTTCTTAACCTTAAATACAGCTTCCTCAGGTTCTATTTCTTCTGCTTTTACCACATCTTCAGGTACTTGTTCGATTACCTTAACTTCTTGAACTTCTTCAATTACAGGCTTTACCTTTTCCTTCTTTGTTTTCTTAACCTTTACTTCAGGTACTTCTTCAGGTTCTTGGGGCTTTTCTTCTGGAGCAAACTCTTTGGTAACAATTTCATATGTTTTATGTTCTTCTTGAATTTCTTCAACAATTGGTTCGGGAACAGGTGTGATTTCTTCTATCTCTTCAACAACAGGCTTTATTTCCTCTTCGGGCTCTGTTTCAGTTAATTTGAACTTGTAACTTTCTGGTTGTACCTCAGGAATCTCTTCTTCCTCAATTTGAACTTCTTCAATGTGTTCAACAGGTGTTTCAATAGTTTCTTCAACCTTAACCTCAAGTTTAGCCTCTTCTTCTTCGACTGGCTTCTTCTTTGGTTTCTTTTTCTTAACAACCACCTCAACTTCACTTTCCTCAATAGGCTGTGGAGCTGTGAATTTGACCTCCACTTCAGCTTCTTCTGGTACATCTTCGGAAGGTTTTTTAATCTGGAAGGTTGCTTCTTGGGTCGGTTCTTCAATTTCTTCTGGCTCAGGAGCTGGTTCTTTTAGTTTTATTTTGAATTCTTCTGGTTTTTCTTCTGGTTTTGGTTTCTTACGTCTTGTGACAACCTTTTCTTCGACAACCTCTTCAAATGTAACCTCCTTTTCTTGACTTTCAGTTACCTTTACCTTGAATTCTTCTGGAATTTCTGGTGCTTCTGTTTCGGTTACAGAAATTTCATACGAATCATAAACAGGTTCTTCTTTTTGCTTCTCTGGCTCTTCAGTGATGACTTCAGCTTCGAAAAGGGGCTGTTCTTCAGGCTTTGATTCTTTTACTTTCACCTTCTTTGGTTTAACATCTTCAATAGGAGTTTCTTGTACAACTTCTTCTTCGGTAACAGAAATCTCAAATGTTTTTTCGTCATCTTCTTTGGGTTTAATTTCCTTGACTTTTTCTTTCTTTGGTTTTTTCTTGGGTTTTTCTTCCTTTACTTCGGGCTCAGTTTCAAGCAATTGTTTTTGAGGAATTTCTTCTTCTTCTTTTGGTACCACTACAACTTCTTCTTGCGGTTTTTCTTCTTCAACCTTCTTTACAGGCTTGAGTTTGAATTCAGGAGTAGATTCTTCTGGAGCTTCACTCTCTGGTATTCTAAATTTGACAGTTTCTTCTGGTTGTTCTTCAACTTCCTTTGGTAAGCCTGGTACAATTTGAACTTGTTCCATTTCTTGCTCAGGCTTTTGCTTCTCCTTGCGTTTGTGCTTAGGCTTTTCTTGTTTCTTCTCTTTCTTTGGAAAATCTGGTTTTTCAATCTCTTCAAGTTCTTCCTTTGGATATTCTGGATGTTCAAAGTCCACAGGTTCAAAAGGTTCCAACTTGTATTGTGGTTGTTCAGCTTCTTCAACAACATCCTTTACAATGACATCTTCTTTCTTTTTGATGATTTTTTCCACTACAATCTCTTCTTCTTGTGGCTTAGTGGGTGTTTTCTTCAGTGTGACATTCTCTGGTTGCTCTTCTACAATTGGCTTCTTCTTACCTTTGCCGAGCTTGATTTCTACAACCTGCTCCGGTTCTTCTGGTGCTTTCACCTTTTCAGGCTTTTCATAAGGTTTAACTTCGGCTTCTTCTTCGGAACTGCTTACATATTTCTCATACTTTTCCAGTTCAACTTTTTCGCGATCATCTTTGATCTTCTTAAGCTTCTTGAATTTCTTTGGCTTTAATTTCAGAATTTCTTCAGCTTCTTCAATATTACGAGAAAGATCACCAGCAGTACGAATAGCATTGATATCTGTTATTTTAGGTACCAATACCTCAGGAGGGAATTCTACGTACACAATGCGACTCTTAAGCTTGAATTTAGGCAATAAACTTGTTTCCTCTTCAACTGGTTTCTCCTTGCGTTTGGTTTGCTTCAATTTAACCACTTGAGGAACTTCTGCTGCCTCAACAATCACCATTTTCTGAGGTTTATGTTCAATACGTTCAATTTTGGTTGGTACCAATCCCTCAATTTTCGGTTTCTCTTTTTGGGGCTTTTCAATATCGATTTTCTCGTATTTTTCAAGAACTGTTTTTTCGACTTCTTGTTCAAGCAAGGCCTTGATAATCTCATCCTGATCATCTTGTTTTTTAACTACCTTCTTCTTTTTCTTTTGTTTCACTGGTTCTGTAATTGTACCCTGCTTAACTTCCTCTGGAGTTTCTTCAACTACTTCGATTGGTATCGATTCCGGTTCCTTAGGTATCTCCTCAAATACTTTTACATCAACAACATATTCTGGATATTCTTCATCTTCTATCTTGAGTGGTGCTTCTTCTTCAATAACACTAATTTCGAAGTCCTTTTGTACTTCAACTGGAATACCTTTTAGAGAAGGGGATTATAAAAACAAAAATATATTAATATAGAATACAAATTATTTTATTTTAAGCTTTTAAGCTTAGCTCAAACCTTGGGCGTTAAAGCCATTTAAGACATTACGATTTAGTAACGATTGTAATCGATGAAGCGAGTAGCTTTATTCGATTAACAATATTACTAATACGTAACAAATAAATGGTCTAATTTAGCAAAACCAGCATATAATGCAAAACTTTAAAGTTTAAAATTTTATTTAAGAAAACCTAAATTTTTACAGGAGCAAAGATCATGAAGCTATACTTCTATTGAATGTAACAGCGGGATCTGGGTAGCTTTTGTTCAAGGAAAAGTCATTAAGGACAAAATTTAAATATTATGTATTTAAAGACAACTATTAGATGCTTTATAAGCAGTAAGCATTATTATTAATCAATATTTACAATAATTCATTTTCGATTGTTTAAAACCTATTAATATTCCAATAAAGGACCCACAGTCTTATGAAAATAACACAATATTCCGTGTATAAGAAATTTAACCAAAAAATGGAATGTATCAATGGAATGGAATCTTTTATTTAAGTAAACCTATTTAAATGTTTAAAGTCTCAAAAGGATTAAAAAAAGAAAAATAACAATATTCCAAAAATTGAAAAAGCTGTTTTCGACCAAACGATTCAACATTTTCTATTTTGTATAATCTTTAATGGAATGTAATGTCTGTTTGATAAAACTAAGCTTTAGATGCAACATAATGTAACATCGGGTATGTTCTTCAAAAAGCCATAATTTAAGAGTTGAAACAAGTTTTTAAGAAGGTCTTATCTGATTTATTTTGTATCAAACTCCACTCATTAAGAGGTAAAAGTGGCTTACAATCCTTAGCCATATTAGCTGTGTTGTGTTCTATCCATAGTATAGTAGGATCTTACACTAATAAGAAAAACAATATCCATAGTATGAATAACACCGATAAATGTTAGAGTAGAATCTTACTATGGATGGGTTTGTGACACTTATACGAGTCTCGAATTTATCTTATGCGATTTCGTTCTCAAATGTTGATACGATTGATATTGCATTTGTATCTCCATGGCTGTGTTCGTTGAGTAGCTGTGCATTTGCAATTATGTATGTGTTTTCCATTGGGGAAAAAAATCTAACTGTTACTGTTCATAATATTTAGTTTTGTTAATGAAAATGGACTAACTTTTCTTATTTTGCAAAAGAAAACAAAAGAAAAGATAATTTATAATTTAATAACTAAAAAAATGAACAATTTTCACGAAGAAATGTTAAGTAAACATCTGGAAATTGAGGATCTGTAAAAAAAGTTTATTTAACAATATTGCTTAAAGAGGGGGTTTATTCGTAGACTACTACACTAACATGTGGTGCTGAAGCGAGCTTGAAGATTGCCTCAATTCTTTATCTACCTGAATCGAGTTGAAATGAGCTTGTTTCCATCGGAGTCGAGTCAGAATTTGTGAAGAAAAACCGGTGTGGAGGAGTTGGTTGGTCTCATATTCTTATATGGTGCTGAACTAATCAAAAACTATCTCACTTGCACTTCACACATTGAAAACATCGAAACACAATTTGTAAAATGATTTACTTAATCTTAACTGAGACAAACTTTTGGTGGAAACATAGCAAAACTTAATTATCTTTTCTATTGTTTTCTTTTGCAAAATAAGCCTAGTTAGTCCCTTTTCATTAACAAAACTAAATAATATCAACAGGAACAGATTGATTTTTTCCCCAATGGGAAACACATGATTCTAAATGCACAACTAATCAACGAACACATTTGTGAACGAAATCGCATAAGATAAATTCGAGACTCGTATAAATGTCAAAAACCTATCCATAGTAAGATTCTACTCTAGCTTTTATCGGTGTTATTCATACTATGGATATTGTTTTTGTTATTCGTGTAAAATCTTACTATACTATGGATAAATTTTCCAAAAAATCACGGGTATTATTAGAAAACCTGAATAAAACAGCTGGAAATTGGGATTTTGCAAAAAATTTTAAGTGCCTCTAAAAATATGGCCAGGGACTGTATGCATAACAACAGGGTCGTTTTAATTAATTTTTGTTTTTCAAATAATTTTCCTTGTAAAGTGACATAATTCCATTGAAAAAGCGGCTTATTTGGATATATTTTTGTATTTCCAAAATCATTAAGAATTCAAAAGACAAAAATAACTAAAGAACAAATTCAATGTTACTTTAAAGAAAATGTTGTTTAATTTGTTTAAATAGTTCATTGAAAGTGATTTAGTTTCACATAAGGTGCCTTAATAAATGGTATCTAATGGAAATGATTGAACATAATGAAAATAAGTCGTTTGACACTTCTGCAAACGAACTTCTAGATAGAATAACAATGAGCTAATAAGACAGATATAGCAACTTAGCCCGTTTACACGTACATATTCATATTATATAGGACTTGTAGTAAAAATAGTCACTTGTCAAAAAAGAAACATTAACAAAGTTCTAAGCAAAAAGCAGGTGAAAATAGAGATAGAAAAATTTAGCTTGGTAGTTTTTGAAATTTAACTCTTATCCCCAAAAATTGATTTTTCTGGCCATGTTTACAAAAATGACATGAGTGAGGTTTGTTTGTTTTGAAAGAAAACAGAGTTGATAATTTGGTTTGGATAAAACTATTGACATAAATAATTTTATTTCAAATTTAGAAAACAGACGGACTTTTGGTTTTCAAAACCCGTGGAGTATTTATTTGGAAATGTTGCCGTTGGTTTTATTTTTTAAACTTGCTCTAACTCCTAAGCGAGGGGAAATAGGCCATCCTCCCATACTAAACAATTTATTGATGAACATTAATTTTTACTAAACTGCTGACTGCTGAGTGCTGACTGCCAAATTTCAAAATGTCAAACAAATCAATTTCGTTTTACAGATGGCGCTCTAATGACACCAACAACAATTTCTTTTTTGAGGCGCAAAGCTCGTGGTTATTATGCTAAAAAATTCCCCCTGTTTCAATTTTTAGTGATGGATTTTGCTGATATGTACCTATCACTGACTCCTAAGGATATTCTTATGTTTTTTTTCGGCCGATTTATATCCCTGATTTTAAAATTTAAGCCTGTTTGATTAAAGTGTTAAATCTTATTTGAACCAATTACCTAAAATGTCTTAATTAAATCGTAAGAAAAATAATAATAAGTATTTATAGTTATGAATGTACAATGTGTAGTAAAAAAAGTGTTTAGTGTTTATTTAAGTTAAGTTAAAATGTATGTTAATTAAAGTCTTTGTTAATTAAAAAAAACGCACAAAATATAATATTATCTGTCAAACCACCCTTAATATTAGTAAAACTTGTATAAGTGAGTATATGGTAACACTTGTGGTAAATTAAATCAAATTAGAAATCAAAAACAAAAAATTTGGTTGTTGTTATTTTTAGGGACTTTTAAACCGTAAAAACACTCAAAACCGCATTAAAACTTGCTTCGTCAGATAGCATTTGTGTTGCAAGATTTTGTTTTGTCAAATTTAGGTTTTTTTTTCGAGGGCCTTGTTGTGTATGTCAATGCCTGGATGTTGTTTCATGTTGTTTTATGTTTTGTTTTTGTTATGTATGTAAGAATATTTTGTTGGTTGAAAATGTTATGTATAAATAAAAACTTGGCCCTAAAGCCCAGTGCATACTTATTATATTCATTGATAGTTTTTAATTAAAAAAAGAACTTAAGATATTGAAAATTGGAAATCATATTTTTGCCAAATTAGAATAAAACCATAAGAATTACGAACAGTCCTTAAAATAAACTGTCAAGTTTTTTTTCGTTACGTTTTTTGACATCTGTCGTTAATATTTAAATTTTGACATTTATGAGATGGAAACGTCAAAATATAAATCAAAAATATGTTGACGTTTCTTGGCACTGAACTGATATAATATTATGCACATCCTAGGCTTAGAGCTATGTTTTTGAACTGCAATAAAGAAAGTGTATTTTGAATATAATGTTTCTCTACATAAAATGGTCTGAATTACGAGTGTCAAAAAGGGTCCTACTGTTTTTAAAATTTAAAGTCGCTTTACGTTGTCTTTCCAATATGTTTGTAAAATAAAGCAAGTCTTAAGCATTTTCTCAACATAGATTAAGCACAAGATATTTGGTTAAAGGGCCTTCGCCTTGTATTTATAACGTCACGTTATAAACTTCAAAACACCCATAAAGTTGCAACCCTTAGGTTACAGAAGAAGAAGAAGTTGAAAATTTGTTAGAATAGAATTCTTTGTTTTAGAAATATTAGAAAAAAAAAGAAATAAGAAATCAAACAAAATGTGTGTGTAAGTTCTTGCTGCCTATGTTAATATTTTATTTAGGACCAACTATATTTTGTTAACGATATTTTTATAAGGAATTTAGGGGGCATATGTTTTTCGTTTTTTTGGGACGTGGCTGACTTTTGTAGCAATAAACTTACTTGTTTCTGATTGTGTTTTATCTTTGGGTTTTTTGATGGGTTTTTGTTTGGTTGTTTTTGTTGTATAATCGGTAGTATCCGGTTTGGATTCTTCCTGTACTGGTGTTGTCTGTTCTGTGTCAGTTGGTTCCTCAGGTTGTGTTTCGGGTAATGTAAGAGTTTCTGTTATTTCAGTTGGTTTTTCTTCAATGAGTGTAGGTTCTTCGATGGATTCAGTTATTTTAGCTTCTTCAACAGGTTTAGGTTTTTCGGTTGTTTTCTTCTTTTTGGGTTTTTCTGGGAGTTTAACTTCATGTTCTTCTTCTTTTGGTTTTTCAATGATTGGTATATCGACTTTTTCGTATTGTTCTAATTCAGTTTTAGGTATTTCTTGTTCAATAAGTTTTTGTATGTAGTCGTCAAGCTCGTTGGTCTTGACGGTTCTTGTGGTCTTTTTAGGTTTCTTTGGTTTGGTTGGAGCTGGTTTTAATGGTTGTTCTTCAAGAATTTCAACTTCTTCAGGTATAGGTTCTTCACCTTGGTCTTCGGTGATTGAAATAATGGCGTCAGGTTTATCTTCTTCTTGAACAGTTACAATGTACAGAGTGCTTTCCTTCTCACCAACCTTCTTTTTGACAGTGCGTTTGGTGGTGACTTGTTGTTTGGGTTGACCTTCTTCATTGATTATTTCTTCAACCTTGACTTCAGCTGGTTTGTCTTCTGTTATTTCAACAACTGGTTGCTCAGCTTCTTCCTCAGTTACACTTATTTCAGCTATCGTGTATTCTTCTGTAGCTTTCGGTTTTTTAACAGGTTTAGGCTTTTTCTTTGATGGTTTCTCTTCCTCCTTGATAGGACTTTCATCAATCACTTCCACGGGCTGTATTTCTTCTATCTTGTTCTTGGGTGTTGTTTCAAACTCGATTCTTTCGAATTTTTCCAATTCGGTTTTTGGAATCTCTTGTTCGATAAGCTTCTGAATATAGTCATCCAGATCATCTTTTTTAACCTTTTTGATTTTCTTCTTTGGTATCTTAGGTTTTTCAGTTGTTTGATCATCCGGTTGTGGTGTTTCCTGAGAAATAACAGTGATTTCTGCATCTGGTTGATCATCAGTTTTGACTTCAATAATTTCAATTATTTCCTCTTTAGGTCCTTGCTGACGTTTAATCTTGCGTCTTGTTGTAGTTTCCTTGTGCGTTATGCCATCAGCGTCTTGAACCTCCTTAACTTCGGATTTGGTTTCAATTTCTTGAACGTTGATTGGTGCATCATAAACTTGTAATTCTTCGGGTTCAGTAATAGAATCGTGGACTTTAATTTCGAAGGTTTCGACAGTTTCAACATCTTTCACTTTTGGTTTCTTTGTTTTCTTTGTCTCTTTAGCCTTTGGCGTATTTTCTTCTTTTATAGAGAACTCGAAAGTAGTATCTTCAATGGGTTGTATTTCTTCAACTTCTTTGATTTCAAAAACAGGTTTTTCTTCAATTGGGACTTCTTCAAAATCATCTTCCTTGAGAGTTATTTTTGCTTCTGGAACTTGTTCAATTGGCTTATCTTCTTCGATAACTTTGATTTTTTCCTTAGGAACCTTCTTGATCTTTGGTTTCTTTTCTTCTACTTTTTTGACCTCAAATACTTCTTCAACCGGGATAACAGGTTCTTCTTCTATTAGTTTTATTTCAACTTCCTCAGGAGCTTCTTCGGGTGCCTCTTCAGGTTTCTCTTCCGTTACTTTGACCTCTTGCTTAGGTTTCTTTTTAAGTTTTTTGGGTTTTTCTTCAATTTCTACTCTTTCATATGTTTCTAATTCGCTTTTTGGAATTTCTTCCTCAATGAGTTTTTTAATATAGTCATCCAAGTCATCTTTTTTAACCTTCTTGGTTTTCTTCTTTTTGACGACTTCAACGTCAGGTTTGATTTCTTCCTCAATGGGCGCTTCGCTTGTTGTTACAGTTATTTCAGCATCTCCTGTATCTTTGTCTTGTACTTCAACAATTTCTAAAACAACTTCTTTGGGACCAATTTGCTGCTTGACTTTGCGTTTGGTGATTTTCTTTTCTTTTGTATCACCAGCTTCATCAGTAACTTGTTTTGTTTCAACTTCTTCTTGAATTTCTTTAACAGTTACTTCAAAAAGCTGTTCAGGAAGTTCCTGTGGAATTTCTTCGATAACCTTTATTTCATGAATAGGTTTCTTTGGTTTCTTTAATTTCTTAGGAGATTCTTCAATAGGTTCAACTACTTCTTCAATCGTTAGTTCTTCCTTAGGTACTATTTGAGATTCATCAACCTTGATTTTATCTTCAATAAGTGATTTCTTTCTTGGTTTCTTTGGAGCTTCTTCAATGTCAACCTTTTCATATTTTTCGAGTTCGGTTTTGGGAATTTCCTGTTCAATCAACTTTTGAATGTAATCATCGATATCTGCTTTCTTGACTTTCTTTGTGGTCTTTTTCTTCTTTTTCTCTTCGTGGGGTTTATCTTCATCTTCAATGACAGCTTCGTCAGTTGTAATTACTGTAATTTCTGCTGAAGGTACACCCTCATCTTGAACCTCAATGATTTCTATGATTTCTTCCTTAGGGCCCATCTGTTTCTTAATCTTTTTCTTTGAAATTGTTTGTTTCTTTGTTTTTCCATCTTCATCTACAATTTGCTTGATCTCCTGAGTAGCTTCTATTTCTTCAATCTTGATTTTGTACTCCTCAAATTGTTCAATAGATTTAGGAATTTCCTCTTCTTCTAGAGGTTCTTCAATAACCTGAGTGACTTCATCGATTGGAAGTTCCTCAATTGATTTAACTTTAACCTTATAATCTTCAAATGTTTCTTCTTCTTCCTTGGGTTGTTTGGGTTTCTTTTGTTTTTTGACTTTTTTCAATTTGTCTGTAATTTCTTCTGGTGTTTCAGAAATAACCTTTATTGAGAAGTCTTCTTCTTCGTGAATTATCTCTGGCTGACTTTCTTCCAGAATTTCTTCTACTTGGAATTCTTCAGGTTGTTCTTCTTTTTTGTCAACAGTAGTTTCTATCACCTTAACCTTTGATTTCTTTGGTTTCAATGGCTTCTCCAGGGGTTTTTCTTCTTCTACTTCTACTTTGTCTTCAGGAATTGTTTCAACTACTGACATTATAAACTCTTCAATGTCTTCCTTTTTGACCGTTTTAGTCTTCTTTTTTGGTTTCAAAATAACTTCCCCTTCCTGTGGTGTGGACTCTTCTGGTTCTAAAAGCACAACTGATACCTCAGCCATTGGCTGTCCTTCCTCTGTAGTCTCAGAGATTTCAAATATTTCTTCTTTTGGACCCTGTTTCTTTTTGATTTTGCGCTTTGTAACCGTTGTCTCCTTGATAACTCCAGCGTCATCCTCAACTTTGACAACATTAGTTTGTTCATCAATAACAACAACTTCGAATTGCTGTTGATCTTCGATTGGTGCCTCAGATTCCGTAACAGTAATTTCAGCAGATTCAGGTTTCTTTGGTTTTTTAGTTTTCCTCTTTGGTATAGATGTTTCTTCAATTTCTTCTATTACAGGTTGTGTAGCCTCTTCTGTGGTTACTTCGACTGGATATTCTGTTATTTGTTCAGGCTTTTGTTCCAGTTCAGCTGACTTTACTTTCTTGGTCTTTTTCTTTGGTTTTGATTCATCTAATTCGACCACACTTACAGGTTCTTCTTCAAATACTGTTGGCTCAACCTGTTCTTCTGTCATCGAGAAAACGAACTGCTGAGGCTCCTCTGGCTTCTGTTCTTCAATCGTTTCTTGAATTGTAACAGAAAGCTCTGCAACTTCTTTTTCTTCTTCCTGTTCTACTTCATACTCGGTTACTTTGACTGGAAGTCCATCGATGATTTCTTCTTTTACGATTGGCTTTTTCTTTATTTTCTTGACTTTTTTAGGTTCTTCATCAATTTCAACTTTTTCGTATTTTTCAAGTTCAGTCTTTGGAATTTCCTGTTCAATTAGCTGCTGAATATAATCATGTAAATCATCCTTTTTAACTTTTTTCTTCTTTGGCTTTTCAATGACCTTAATTTTCGCAGATTCCTCTGGTGACTTTTCTTCTTCAGCTGGAGTAATTTCAGTAGTTGACATAGTAACATCGGCTTCGGGCTTACCTTCTTCTTGAGTTTCCACAATTTCGATAACATACTCCTTTGGACCTTCCTGCTTCTTGATCTTACGTTTCTTTATAATTTGTTTCTTAGTTTCACCCTCTTCATCAATTACTTCCTTGATTTCAATTTCAGGTGCCATCTCGGTAATACGAATCTTATAGTCTTCAACAATTTCTACTTCTTCCACTTGCTTGGGTTTTTTGGGTTTCTTAGGCTTTGTAGGTTCCTCTTCGGTAACCTTAATTGGGTATTCTTCGACAGACTCTATTATTGTTGGTGTCTCTTCAACAGTTTCCTTTACGTGAACTTGTGCATCTTCTAATGGTTGTTCCTTGGCTTCTGTTTCGATAACCTTAACCTTTTTCGTCTTCTTTGTCTTTTTTACTTCGGAAGGCTTTTCCTCTTCTTCGGTAACTTGGGGAACAGATTCTTCTTCATTGATTTGTTCGACAATTTCTTCAACCACAGTTGTCTTAAATTCTTGTTGCTCTTCTGGAACATCATCAATTTCTTTCTCAATTATCTCCACTTTATCCTCTTGAGTAATTGGTTTAATTGGCTGCTCTTCGATTACAGATATAATATATTGTTCGATTTGTTCCTTTTTCACTTTTTTGGAACTCTTTTTCTTTTTAGGAATTTCTTGAATTTCATCTACTATTTCTTCAGGCTTATGTTCTTCAGATTCAATAATAGTGATTTCTGATTCAGGTTGTCCTTCCACTTGGGTTTCAATAACTTCGATTGTGTATTCCTTGTGTCCCTTCTTCTTTTTGATCTTTCGTTTTGTAATGGTTTGTTGTTGTGATTCACCTTCTTCGTTTTCTTTAACTACAACCTCGACATCCTTAGAAATTTCTTCAACTGTGACTGGAAGCTCTTCAATTACTTCAACTGATACTTCTTCATGAGGAGTTTCCTCAAGTTTTTCTTCAGACAGTTGTGTTTCTACAGATGGCTCTGATACAGTTGTCTTGATAGAGAATTCTTCAAAGCTCTCCGCAGGTACCTCTTCAGAAAGTGTTACTTCTTCAGCAACTGGTTTTTTCTTCTTTTTCTTTTCTTTGGGTTTCTCAGGAGCTTCCTGTTCAGTAACGGTGACATCTAAGGCTTCAGGTAGCTCGTAGTTTTCTTCTTGCATTTTTGGTTTGGATTTCTTTGCTTTTTTGGGTTTGGTGTCGATATCTATCTTTTCATACTTTTCGAGCTTGGTTTTTGGAATTTCCATTTCAATCAAACTTTGAATGTAATCATTCAAATCATCCTTCTTAACCTTCTTCTTTTTGACTTTCTCAACAACTTTAACCTTTTCTTCTTCAGGTGCTCCAAGTTCTTCCACTGGGGTTATTTCTGTTGTTGTCATTGTTACATCAGTCTCAGGCTTTCCTTCCTCTTGTGTTTCTATAATCTCAATAATGTATTCCTTATCACCTTCTTGTTTTTTGATCTTTCGCTTTTTAATGGTCTGTTGTTTTGTTTCACCTATTTCATTGGTTACTTCTTTCACTTCAACCACTGGTTCCAGCTCTTGAACCCGAATTTGATACTCTTCAATAACAGTTTCTTCATCTTGTGGCTTAGATTTCTTTGGTTTTTTTAGTTTCTTAGGCTCTTCTTCAGAAATTGCGATAATCAAACCTTCTGGTTGTTTTTCTTGATCGAGTTCTTCATCAACTATGTCATTAATTTCTTCGACAAAAGATGTTGGTTCTTCATCTAACTCAGATTCTATGATCTTAACTTTCTTTGGCTTTTTAGACTTCTTCTTTTCAGAGGGTTTGTCTTCGACTTCCTTTTCCAAAGGTAATTTTTCATTTTCTTCAACATCAAAAACTTGTTCTACCAGAGTCGTTATTTCGAAAATTTGTTGTTGATCTATAGGCAATTCTTCAATAACTTCATCAGGGCTTGTTTTGGATTCTTCTGGAACGTCTCTTTCGGGCACATCTTCTTCAATAACATTGATTATATACTGTTCTACTTGTTCCTTCTTTATTTTCTTTGTAGTCTTTTTCTTTTTGGGTGCTTCTTCACCAGTAGTTTTAGTTTCTTCTATTTGCTGATCTTGGGATTCGATAATTGTGATTTCAGATTCAGGTTGTCCCTCTACTTGAGATTCAATTATTTCAATGGTATACTCCTTGGGGCCCTTCTTCTTTTTAATTTTGCGTGTAGTGACAACATGTTCTTCAACTTTGCCTTCATTATCTTCTTTGACAACAACCTTGACGACCTTAGAAATCTCTTCAACTGTGACTGGAACTTCTTCAATCTTTTTAGGCTTCAATTTCTTTTTAGGTTTGTCTTTTTGAGTTTCTTCAGTTATTTTCTCATCGGTGACTTGATCTGATTCTATAATTGTAATTGCTAAATCTTCTGGTTGTTCCATTGGAAGTTCTTCAGTTATTTCTACCTTTTCCATAGGCTTCTTTTTCTTTTTCTTTTCTTGTGGTTTTTCTGGAGCTTCTTCTTCCAAAATGGAAACATCCAATAGATCGTCCATTTGTTCTTCTTGTGTGTCCTTCTTTGGTTTTGACTTCTTTGCCTTTTTAGGCTTTTCATCGATATCAACTTTTTCGTATTTTTCAAGATCGGTTTTTGGAATTTCTTGTTCGATTAGTTTTTGAATATATTCCTGAAGATCATCCTTTTTAACCTTCTTCTTTTTGATCTTTTCAGTTACTTTAATGACTTTTGGTTCCTCGGGACTTTCTTCTTCGGGAACAGTAAGTTCAGTTGTTGTCATGGTAACATCCGCTTCAGGCTGACCTTCTACTTGAGTCTCAACAATTTCAATAAGATATTCCTTATCACCCTCTTGCTTTCTTATCTTTCGCTTTTTCGTGATTCGTTGTTTCTTTTCACCAGTTTCGTCGGAAATTTCCTTCACTTCGATTTCTGGGGCCATTTCTACAACTTGAATTTGGAATTCTTCTTCAATCACTTCAGACTCTTTAACCTTAGGTTTTTTAGTTTTCTTTGGTTTTGCAAGCTCTTCTTCCTCAGTTGTTTTAATAGTAAAAGTATCAATAGACTTTATGTCATCTGGTTTTTCACCAATTATATCTTCCAGAATTTCTTCATCTGGTTTTTCAGATTCTTTTTCACCCTCTGATTCAATAACCTTAACCTTTTTAGGCTTTTTAGATTTCTTCTTTTCAGTTTGAAGAATATCTTTTTCAGGTAATACTTCTGCAACTTCAACAGCTTGAGTGACTTCATCAATACTTTCTTCGGTTGTTTTGATATCAAAATCTGGCTGCTCCTCAGTATATTGTTCAATTTCTTCAAGCTCTGTAGGTTGATCATCATCAAATGTTACTGGTTTAAGGCCTTGTTCTTCAACAACTGAAATAATATATTGCTCAATTTGTTCCTTTTTAACTTTCTTAACTGTCTTTTTCTTTTTCGGAACTTCCTCCACTAAGGTAGTTTCCTGTTCAGGTTGCTTAACTTCGGATTCTATAATGACTATTTCAGACTCAGGCTGTCCCTCAATTTGGGTTTCAATTATTTCTACCGTGTATTCTTTTGGACCCTTCTTCTTTTTAATTTTACGCTTGGTAATTATTTTTTCTTCAAGTTTTCCTTCGGTATTTTCTTTTGTAATTATTTCAATATCTTTTGAAACTTCTTCAACCGTGACTGGAATTTCCTCAACAGCTACAGATTTCACCTTCTTTTTAGGTTTTTGCTTGGGAATTTCTTCTTCAATGACAGTTTCCTTTTCCGTAGGTTCTGTTTCTTTTACAGAAAATGAGAAATCGTCTGGAAAATCTTCTGGCACTTCTTCGGTTAATTCAACCTTTTCAAGAACTGTTTTCTTCTTCTTTTTCTTTTCTTGTGGTTTTTCTGGAGCTTCTTCTTCAACTATCGAAACATCCAATAAATCATCAAGTTCTTCTTTAAGGACTTCTTTCTTCGGTTTTGATATTTTTGCCTTTTTAGGCTTTCCATCGACGTCAATCTTTTCGTATTTCTCAAGCTCTGTCTTAGGTATTTCCTGTTCTATTAATTTTTGAATATATTCTTGGAGTTCATCCTTCTTTACTTTCTTCTTCCTTACTTTCTCCACAACCTTAACTGGAACAGGTTCTTGCTGATTTTCTTGTTTTTCTTCTGGCTGAACCTCCGTTGTTGTCATAGTAACATCGGCTTCAGGTTGACCTTCCAATTGTGTTTCAATTATTTCAATGAGATATTCCTTATCACCTTCTTGCTTTTTAATCTTACGCTTCTTAGTTGTTCGTTGCTTGGTTTCTCCTTCTTCAGTTTGTTCTTCTTTAACTTCAACTTCTGGAGCTAATTCTTCAATTCTTATTTTATATTCCTCCTCATCAACTTCATATTCTTGGACCTTCACTTTTTTAGGTTTCTTTTGTTTCTTTGGCTCTTCTTCCGAAATCTTTATTGGGAACTCTTCAATAGTTTCAATTTCTTCAGGATTTTCTTCCAAAACATCCTCCGGAATTTCTTTGACCAATGTTTCTTTTTCGTCCTTATCCTCATCTTCTATAATCTTGACTTTCTTCGGCTTCTTTATCTTTTTCTTTTGCATTGATTTCTCAGTTTCTTCTTCCCAGGTCTCAGGAGCAGGCGTGGGAATGTTTTCTTTAACATTTTCTTTAGTTGAAGTTTTCTCAACTTCAGGTTGTTCATCAGGAGCTTCCTTGGTGTCTTGTATTGGAGCTTCTCTTTCTTCTTCTGAAAAAACAATCGGTTTTACACCTTGCTCCTCAATCACAGAGATAATATATTGATCAATTTCCTCTTTCTTTACTTTCTTTATGGTCTTTTTCTTTCTAGGAGCTTTGACTTCTGAAGGAACATCTCCTTCAGGTTGTAGGTCTTCAGATTCGATGATTGTTATTTCCGATTCAGGTTGTCCCTCAACTTGCGTTTCTATAACTTCCACTGTGTATTCCTTAAAGCCCTTCTTCTTCTTTATTTTCCTCTTGGTAATTGTTTGTTTTTCAATTATTCCTTGCCCGTCATCTTTAACAACAACTTGCACATCCTTTGAAACTTCTTCTACAGTTACTGGAGCTTCCTCAATTATCTTCTGCTTCAATTTTGTTTTCGGTTTTCGTTTTTCAGTTTCTTCTGGTATAGTTTCTTCTTCAGGACGTCCTGTTTCTGTTACTGAAAAAGTGTACCCTTCTGGAGTTTCCTCTGGAAGTTTTTCATAAACATCTTCCTCTTGAACGTGTTGCTTTGGTTTCTTCTTCTTTTGTTTAGGTTTTTCGACTACACCTTCTTCGGTCACCTTAACATCCAACAAATCATAATCTTCTTCCTTTGCTTGCTCTGGCTTAGACTTAGATTTCTTAGCTTTCTTTGGCTTACTCAATTCGATTTTTTCGTATAGTTCAAGCTCAGTTTTTGGAATCTCCTGTTCAATAAGGAATTGTATGTATGCATCTAAATCATCCTTCTTGACCTTTTTAGTCTTCTTTTTCTTCAAAGGTTCCATAACAACGTCAGTTGTCTCCGGAGCTTCAAACATTATGACAGAAACTTCAAACTCAGGTTGTCCATCGACAAGAGTTTCAATAATCTCAATAATGTCTTCCTGCTTTTCTTCTGGCTTATCACTCTTTTGACGGAGAATCTTTCGTTTTTTGACAACTTCCTTCTTCACTGTGCCTTCTTCATCAACTACTTCACGTTCAACGACTTCTGGTTCAGTTTCAACAATTTCGATCTTATGGAAAGGAACATCACTTTCTTCTAATTCAGCCCTTTCAACCTTTTGTGGTTTATAACTTGAGCCACGGCGTCCTCTTTCAGGCATTTGAAGCTCAACCCGTTCATACTTTTGAAGCACTGTTTTTGGAATTTCCTGTTCAATCAACATTTGAATGTAATCGTCAAGTTCATTCCTTTTAACCTTTTTAACAGGCTTTTTCTTTTTCTTCTTTGGTTTTTCATCCAATTTTGGTTGCTCTTCAACCACTGAAACCTCCTCTGGTTGTTCATCTTCCTCTCGAATCGGTTCTTCACCTTCATCAAGAAGCACGACAGTGCTTTCTTCTTCTTTACCTTCTTCTTTAGTCGTAACCACTTCAATTATCTGCTCTTGATCACCAACAGTCTTCTTAATCTTACGCTTTTTGACTGTTTTGGTCTTAACTCCACCCTCTTCAGTTGGTTCTTGAATTTCACGAACCTCCTCTGGAAGAAACTCTACAAAAACTTCTTCCGGAGCTTCTTCGATTTGATCGAATTTAGGTTTCTTCTTTTTGGGTTTTTGTTTTTTGATTGTATCTGGTGTGTGTTTTGTGTCTTCGGTACCGTCATCTGGTTCTGTAATAGTGTAATCTCTGGTGTCCTCTTCTGTGCGATAGAAAAGTTTTTTTTTTGCGTGTTAGGATAATTGTGTTTTTCTCAACGAAGTGTAAATTTTACGATGTTCCCTTAAAACACACCTAATTGTACTAGTTTAGGACAGATTCGGTACAGTTAAGGTATTTGGTCAGTGTAAATTAAAAAATGCTTTTAATGGTCAACTGTCAACTGTCAATGTTCCATAAGTAAAAATTAACAATGTTTTCTTGACAATTTGACCAATGAAACCAGAGTTTAAAAGATACAACTGACTTAATTCCTAACTTGTAGCGAACGGGCCTAGAGAATAAATTGCACCTACAATTTTACATTCGGGGGTTTGAAGAAGCCTATTTCTCCATGAGAATTATATCAATCTAAAGAACTTACAAAAATACTCAAGTATTTCTTTTAATTTTTTCAAAATACACTTTTAAAAATATTATTTTTTTTCAAACTTATTTAAATCAATGCATTTTCGTGATTTTAAAACAAATACACATGAGTAATACGATTTATTCAAAAAACTTATGATAATATTTATTTACTTTGATTACGTAAACGTACTACTTGTTAGTAAATTTTCATTGTGTTGAAATAACTTAGTTATTTGTGCATTACTTTGCATTTTTCAAGTTAAAAAGGATCATTTTGTTTTGCAATGAACTTGTATGGTTTAAATTTAATATAATTTTGTTGGTCTTTTATTCACTTTATTTTTGTGTTTATAAAGTTTGTTTTGATTTGTATTTTTTTTTTATGTAGAGATTTGATATGTTGTTTATGCTTATAAGTAGAGATTTTTGATCGTTTCTGACTTTTTCTTGGGAAAAACAAGATATTCAAGGCTTCATTAAAATTTGTATTTTCAAGTCAAAAGTTAAATAACTCTTGAGGCATAAAAACAAAATTATGGATACAATTTAAGCTATTTCCAAAAACTGTTATGGAAAAGTAAACAAATGTTGATTAGAATTAACTTAAGCAATCTTTTCTTTTACATTTGGTCAGAAAAATATGAAAGTTGAAAAATCGGACACAATTATTTTTAAAGAGATTTAATTTGTAGGAATACAAAAGCACTTCTTCATCAAATAAATTTGTATAAGATTAACAAGTATTATGATTTTGTTAAGATTGCTTAAAATGAAATTCCTTGTAATCTTGAATGTTTCCTAGAAGTCTCTTCTGTGATATCAAATTTCTACATTATCAGTGCACTTTACTGAATGCAATCAAATTATAATTCAAGTGCTTTAAAATAAAAACCCAATGGCATTCAATTAAAAACTAAGTGTTAGAAAAAAATAATTGCAATTCAAAAACTTACCATTTACATCGTTGACCTCAACTATTTCGACATTTGTCTTTTGAGCTTCGGCAACATACTCAGTATCACTAAGTACTTCCTCAACAGTGAAGCCTTCTTCTGTGGTGAGTTTTTTGTTTTCTGTTTGGATAATTGGTTGGCCGTCTTCACCTTGCACTGATTTGAATGTTGTAATGTAAACTGGCTTTTCAGTGTCTTCGGATTTAGGAGTTTCTTCTGTTTTATTTGTGAAATATAAAATGTAGTAAAGTATATTGAAGTTATAAATAGTTTTTTTTGTTTTGTATTTTGAAATTTAGTTTATTCTACAAATATTGAATTTGTATTATGCGAAGCAAATTAAATCTCTTACCATCTTTAAGTTGTGTTTTGTGTTTTAAGTGTTTGGGTGTTTTCGGTTTTTGTGTTTTATCGTCGTCCAATAAACGAATATCGATTATATCAGCAATAGTGTCATCACTTACAACACGAACAAGTGAAATAGGTTCTTTGCCTTCTTCTTCGATGGTTTGAATTTGATAGACCTCTGGCAGCTGCGGCGATTGATCCTTTTTAAAGGTGCGCGTTTTAACAGTTTTCTTTTTTGGTTTTTTGTCATTGTCGGTAGTTATTTCAGATATGGCTATTTCTTCAGGAAGTTCTTCAATAGTTACAGGTATGTTAAGAATTTCATCTTCCGGGTGAACTTCTTCAATGTGCACTGAAGTGTATGGAATTTCTTTGTTATCTTCTTCGACAAATTGAATTTTGGTTATTTCGTCGATTTCTCCAACACGTTTTTTAATAGACCTTGTTTTAATTGTTGTCTTTTTCGGTTTTCCTTCTGGTGTTTTTCCCTCAATTATTGTCACTTCTTCAGGCAATTCAAATGATTCTATAACATCTGGTTGCGAAACGGTTTCGTCCGACTTAAGTTCTTCAGTTATTGTTACAAAAAATTCAGGTTCAAAGCCTTCTTCTTCAACAGTTTTTATTTCAGTTTGCTCAACTTGTTCACCTTTTGGTTTCTTTATGATACGTTTTTTGGTGGTAATTTTTTTCTCCAGACCAGTATGGTCATCAACAACAACAACTGTAGATTCTTCCTGGGGTAATTCCACTACAGGAGTTTCAGTTTTATCTGGAATTTCTGGGAACGGTTTCATGAATTCTTCCACAGT
Source organism: Eupeodes corollae (assembly GCF_945859685.1). Taxonomy (NCBI): domain Eukaryota; kingdom Metazoa; phylum Arthropoda; class Insecta; order Diptera; family Syrphidae; genus Eupeodes; species Eupeodes corollae. The sequence continues at coordinate 112,985,584 of NC_079148.1, forward strand.
AACAGTTGTAACAGGAATTTTTTCAAATTCTTCAACAGTTTGTATCTTGGTAATCTCCTGCTTATCACCAGCAGTCTTTTTGATAATTTTAGTTTTAATAACAGTTTTTGTAGGAACACCATCATCAGTTTTTGAAAAAATAAATGATTTTCTTTCCGGAAGCTCTTGAACCAACACATCATCAGCAGGTTTACGCAAACGAATTCTCTTTTTTAATCTTTCTTGAGTAATATTTTCTTTTTGAAGATCTTTCGGTTTATCTCCTTGAGTGACCAAAAATTCCTCTTCGTCAAGTTTTTCGTCCAGAGGTACTTCTTGAACCGTAACTGTTGTTTCAGGAAGTTTGTCATCTTCTTCGACAGTTTCAATCTTGGTGACTTCTTGCTTGCCTCCCTTGACCTTTTTGATTGTACGTGTACGAATTCGCTTCTTGGTTGGCTTGCCTTCTTCGGAGATAGTCTCGACAACTGTGACTTCCTCTGGAAGTTCTTGGACTTCGTCAGGTTTTTCGTCAAGAGGTGCTTCTTCAACTGTGACTGTTGTTTCAGGCTGTTTGTCATCTTCTTCGACCGTCTCAATCTTGGTGACTTCTTGCTTGCCTCCCTTGACCTTTTTGATGGTACGTGTACGGATTCGCTTCTTGGTTGGCTTGCCTTCTTCGGAGATAAATTCGACAACCCTGACTTCCTCTGGAAGTTCTTGGACTTCGTCAGGTTTTTCGTCAAGAGGTGCTTCTTCAACTGTGACTGTTGTTTCAGGCTGTTTGTCATCTTCCTCGACCGTCTCAATCTTGGTGACTTCCTGCTTGCCACCCTTGACCTTTTTGATGGTACGTGTACGAATTCGCTTTTTGATTGGCTTGCCTTCTTGGGAGATAGTCTCGACAACTCTTACTTCTTCTGGAAGTTCTTGGACTTCGTCCGGTTTTTCATCAAGAGGTGCTTCTTCCACTGTAACTGTTGTTTCAGGCTGTTTGTCATCTTCCTCGACCGTCTCAATCTTGGTGACTTCTTGCTTGCCTCCCTTGACCTTTTTGATAGTACGTGTACGAATTCGCTTTTTGATTGGCTTGCCTTCTTCGGAGATAGTCTCGACAACTCTGACTTCCTCTGGAAGTTCTTGGACTTCGTCAGGTTTTTCGTCAAGAGGTGCTTCTTCAACTGTGACTGTTGTTTCAGGCTGTTTGTCATCTTCTTCGACCGTCTCAATCTTGGTGACTTCTTGCTTGCCTCCCTTGACCTTTTTGATGGTACGTGTACGAATTCGCTTCTTGGTTGGCTTGCCTTCTTCGGAGATAGTCTCGACAACTCTGACTTCCTCTGGAAGTTCTTGGACTTCGTCAGGTTTTTCATCAAGAGGTGCTTCTTCAACTGTGACTGTTGTTTCAGGCTGTTTGTCATCTTCCTCGACCGTCTCAATCTTGGTGACTTCTTGCTTGCCACCCTTCAACTTTTTGATGGTACGTGTACGGATTCGCTTCTTGGTTGGCTTGCCTTCTTCGGAGATAGTCTCGACAACTCTGACTTCCTCTGGAAGTTCTTGGACTTCGTCAGGTTTTTCATCAAGAGGTGCTTCTTCAACTGTGACTGTTGTTTCAGCCTGTTTGCCTTCTTCTTCGACAGTCTCAATCTTGGTGACTTCTTGCTTGCCTCCCTTGACCTTTTTGATTGTACGTGTACGAATTCGCTTCTTGGTTGGCTTGCCTTCTTCGGAGATAGTCTCGACAACTCTGACTTCTTCTGGAAGTTCTTGGACTTCGTCAGGTTTCTCGTCAAGAGGTGCTTCTTCAACTGTGACTGTTGTTTCAGGCTGTTTGTCATCTTCCTCGACCGTCTCAATCTTGGTGACTTCCTGCTTGCCACCCTTGACCTTTTTGATTGTACGTGTACGAATTCGTTTCTTGGTTGGCTTGCCTTCTTCGGAAATAGTTTCGACAACTCTGACTTCCTCTGGAAGTTCTTGGACTTCGTCAGGTTTTTCGTCAAGAGGTGCTTCTTTAACTGTGACTGTTGTTTCAGGCTGTTTGTCATCTTCTTCGACCGTCTCAATCTTGGTGACTTCTTGCTTGCCTCCCTTGACCTTTTTGATGGTACGTGTACGGATTCGCTTCTTGGTTGGCTTGCCTTCTTCGGAGATAGTCTCGACAACTCTGACTTCTTCTGGAAGTTCTTGGACTTCGTCAGGTTTCTCGTCAAGAGGTGCTTCTTCAACTGTGACTGTTGTTTCAGGCTGTTTGTCATCTTCTTCGACCGTCTCAATCTTGGTGACTTCTTGCTTACCTCCCTTGACCTTTTTGATGGTACGTGTACGAATTCGCTTCTTGGTTGGCTTGCCTTCTTCGGAGATAGTCTCGACGACTGTGACTTCCTCTGGGAGTTCTTGGACTTCGTCTGGCTTTTCATCAAGAGGTGTTTCTTCAACTGTAACTGTTGTTTCAGGCTGTTTGTCATCTTCCTCGACCGTCTCAATCTTGGTGACTTCCTGCTTGCCACCCTTGACCTTTTTGATTGTACGTGTACGAATTCGTTTCTTGGTTGGCTTGCCTTCTTCGGAAATAGTTTCGACAACTCTGACTTCCTCTGGAAGTTCTTGGACTTCGTCAGGTTTTTCGTCAAGAGGTGCTTCTTTAACTGTGACTGTTGTTTCAGGCTGTTTGTCATCTTCTTCGACCGTCTCAATCTTGGTGACTTCTTGCTTGCCTCCCTTGACCTTTTTGATGGTACGTGTACGGATTCGCTTCTTGGTTGGCTTGCCTTCTTCGGAGATAGTCTCGACAACTCTGACTTCTTCTGGAAGTTCTTGGACTTCGTCAGGTTTCTCGTCAAGAGGTGCTTCTTCAACTGTGACTGTTGTTTCAGGCTGTTTGTCATCTTCTTCGACCGTCTCAATCTTGGTGACTTCTTGCTTACCTCCCTTGACCTTTTTGATGGTACGTGTACGAATTCGCTTCTTGGTTGGCTTGCCTTCTTCGGAGATAGTCTCGACAACTCTGACTTCCTCTGGAAGTTCGTGGACTTCGTCAGGTTTTTCATCAAGAGGTGCTTCTTCAACTGTGACTGTTGTTTGAGGCTGTTTGTCATCTTCTTCGACCGTCTCAATCTTGGTGACTTCCTGCTTGCCTCCCTTGATCTTTTTGATGGTACGTGTACGAATTCGTTTCTTGGTTGGCTTGCCTTCTTCGGAAATAGTTTCGACAACTCTGACTTCCTCTGGAAGTTCTTGGACTTCGTCAGGTTTTTCGTCAAGAGGTGCTTCTTCAACTGTGACTGTTGTTTCAGGCTGTTTGTCATCTTCTTCGACCGTCTCAATCTTGGTGACTTCTTGCTTGTCTCCCTTGACCTTTTTGATGGTACGTGTACGGATTCGCTTCTTGGTTGGCTTGCCTTCTTCGGAGATAGTCTCGACAACTCTGACTTCTTCTGGAAGTTCTTGGACTTCGTCAGGTTTCTCGTCAAGAGGTGCTTCTTCAACTGTGACTGTTGTTTCAGGCTGTTTGTCATCTTCTTCGACCGTCTCAATCTTGGTGACTTCTTGCTTACCTCCCTTGACCTTTTTGATGGTACGTGTACGAATTCGCTTCTTGGTTGGCTTGCCTTCTTCGGAGATAGTCTCGACAACTCTGACTTCCTCTGGAAGTTCTTGGAATTCGTCAGGTTTTTCATCAAGAGGTGCTTCTTCAACTGTGACTGTTGTTTCAGGCTGTTTGTCATCTTCTTCGACAGTCTCAATCTTGGTGACTTCTTGCTTGCCTCCCTTGACCTTTTTGATTGTACGTGTACGAATTCGCTTCTTGGTTGGCTTGCCTTCTTCGGAGATAGTCTCGACGACTGTGACTTCCTCTGGGAGTTCTTGGACTTCGTCTGGCTTTTCATCAAGAGGTGCTTCTTCAACTGTAACTGTTGTTTCAGGCTGTTTGTCATCTTCCTCGACCGTCTCAATCTTGGTGACTTCCTGCTTGCCACCCTTGACCTTTTTGATTGTACGTGTACGAATTCGTTTCTTGGTTGGCTTGCCTTCTTCGGAAATAGTTTCGACAACTCTGACTTCCTCTGGAAGTTCTTGGACTTCGTCAGGTTTTTCGTCAAGAGGTGCTTCTTCAACTGTGACTGTTGTTTCAGGTTGTTTGTCATCTTCCTCGACCGTCTCAATCTTGGTGACTTCTTGCTTGCCTCCCTTGACCTTTTTGATGGTACGTGTACGGATTCGCTTCTTGGTTGGCTTGCCTTCTTCGGAGATAGTCTCGACAACTCTTACTTCCTCTGGAAGTTCTTGGACTTCGTCAGGTTTTTCATCAAGAGGTGCTTCTTCAACTGTGACTGTTGTTTGAGGCTGTTTGTCATCTTCTTCGACCGTCTCAATCTTGGTGACTTCCTGCTTGCCTCCCTTGATCTTTTTGATGGTACGTGTACGAATTCGTTTCTTGGTTGGCTTGCCTTCTTCGGAAATAGTCTCGACGACTCTGACTTCCTCTGGAAGTTCTTGGACTTCGTCAGGTTTTTCGTCAAGAGGTGCTTCTTCAACTGTGACTGTTGTTTCAGGTTGTTTGTCATCTTCTTCGACCGTCTCAATCTTGGTGACTTCTTGCTTGCCTCCCATGACCTTTTTGATGGTACGTGTACGGATTCGCTTCTTGGTTGGCTTGCCTTCTTTGGAGATAGTTTCGACAACTCTGACTTCCTCTGGAAGCTCTTGGATTTCGTCAAGAGGTGCTTCTTCAACTGTAACTGTTGTTTCAGGCTGTTTGTCATCTTCTTCGACCGTCTCAATCTTGGTGACTTCTTGCTTGCCTCCCTTGACCTTTTTGATAGTACGTGTACGAATTCGCTTCTTGGTTGGCTTGCCTTCTTCGGAGATAGTTTCGACAACTCTGACTTCCTCTGGAAGTTCTTGGATTTCGTCAAGAGGTGCTTCTTCAACTGTAACTGTTGTTTCAGACTGTTTGTCATCTTCTTCGACCGTCTCAATCTTGGTGACTTCTTGCTTGCCTCCCTTGACCTTTTTGATGGTACGTGTACGAATTCGCTTCTTGGTTGGCTTGCCTTCTTCGGAGATAGTCTCGACAACTCTGACTTCCTCTGGAAGTTCTTGGACTTCGTCTGGTTTTTCATCAAGAGGAGCTTCTTCAACTGTGACTATTGTTTCAGGCTGTTTGTCATCTTCCTCGACCGTCTCAATCTTGGTGACTTCTTGCTTGCCTCCCTTGACCTTTTTGATGGTACGTGTACGGATTCGCTTCTTGGTTGGCTTGCCTTCTTCGGAGATAGTTTCGACAACTCTGACTTCCTCTGGAAGTTCTTGGATTTCGTCAAGAGGTGCTTCTTCAACTGTAGCTGTTGTTTCAGGCTGTTTGTCATCTTCCTCGACCGTCTCAATCTTGGTGACTTCTTGCTTGCCACCCTTCACCTTTTTGATGGTACGTGTACGGATTCGCTTCTTGGTTGGCTTGCCTTCTTCGGAGATAGTTTCGACAACTCTGACTTCCTCTGGAAGTTCTTGGATTTCGTCAAGAGGTGCTTCTTCAACTGTAACTGTTGTTTCAGGCTGTTTGTCATCTTCTTCGACCGTCTCAATCTTGGTGACTTCTTGCTTGCCTCCCTTGACCTTTTTGATAGTACGTGTACGAATTCGCTTCTTGGTTGGCTTGCCTTCTTCGGAGATAGTTTCGACAACTCTGACTTCCTCTGGAAGTTCTTGGATTTCGTCAAGAGGTGCTTCTTCAACTGTAACTGTTGTTTCAGGCTGTTTGTCATCTTCTTCGACCGTCTCAATCTTGGTGACTTCTTGCTTGCCTCCCTTGACCTTTTTGATAGTACGTGTACGAATTCGCTTCTTGGTTGGCTTGCCTTCTTCGGAGATAGTCTCGACAACTCTGACTTCCTCTGGAAGTTCTTGGACTTCGTCAGGTTTTTCGTCAAGGAGTGCTTCTTCAACTGTGACTGTTGTTTCAGGCTGTTTGTCATCTTCTTCGACCGTTTCAATCTTGGTGACTTCTTGCTTGCCTCCCTTGACCTTTTTGATGGTTCGTGTACGAATTCGCTTCTTGGTTGGCTTGCCTTCTTCGGAGATAGTCTCGACAACTCTGACTTCCTCTGGAAGTTCTTGGATTTCGTCAAGAGGTGCTTCTTCAACTGTGACTGTTGTTTCAGGCTGTTTGTCATCTTCTTCGACCGTTTCAATCTTGGTGACTTCTTGCTTGCCTCCCTTGACCTTTTTGATGGTACGTGTACGGATTCGCTTCTTGGTTGGCTTGCCTTCTTCGGAGATAGTCTCGACAACTCTTACTTCCTCTGGAAGTTCTTGGATTTCGTCAAGAGGTGCTTCTTCAACTGTGACTGTTGTTTCAGGCTGTTTGTCATCTTCCTCGACCGTCTCAATCTTGGTGACTTCCTGCTTGCCACCCTTGACCTTTTTGATTGTACGTGTACGAATTCGTTTCTTGGTTGGCTTGCCTTCTTCGGAGATTGTCTCGACAACTCTGACTTCCTCTGGAAGTTCTTGGACTTCGTCTGGTTTTTCATCAAGAGGTTCTTCTTCAACTGTGACTGTTGTTTCAGGCTGTTTGCCATCTTCCTCGACTGTCTCAATCTTGGTGACTTCCTGCTTGCCACCCTTGACCTTTTTGATTGTACGTGTACGGATTCGTTTCTTGGTTGGCTTGCCTTCTTCGGAAATAGTCTCGACGACTCTGACTTCCTCTGGAAGTTCTTGGACTTCGTCAGGTTTTTCGTCAAGAGGTGCTTCTTCAACTGTGACTGTTGTTTCAGGTTGTTTGTCATCTTCTTCGACCGTCTCAATCTTGGTGACTTCTTGCTTGCCTCCCTTGACCTTTTTGATGGTACGTGTACGGATACGCTTCTTGGTTGGCTTGCCTTCTTCGGAGATAGTTTCGACAACTCTTACTTCCTCTGGAAGTTCTTGGATTTCGTCAAGAGGTGCTTCTTCAACTGTAACTGTTGTTTCAGGCTGTTTGTCATCTTCTTCGACCGTCTCAATCTTGGTGATTTCTTGCTTGCCTCCCTTGACCTTTTTGATGGTACGTGTACGGATTCGCTTCTTGGTTGGCTTGCCTTCTTCGGAGATAGTCTCGACAACTCTGACTTCTTCTGGAAGTTCTTGGACTTCATCAGGTTTTTCGTCAAGAGGTGCTTCTTCAACTGTAACTGTTGTTTCAGGCTGTTTGTCATCTTCTTCGACCGTCTCAATCTTGGTGACTTCTTGCTTGCCTCCCTTGACCTTTTTGATGGTACGTGTACGGATTCGCTTCTTGGTTGGCTTGCCTTCTTCGGAGATAGTCTCGACAACTCTGACTTCTTCTGGAAGTTCTTGGACTTCATCAGGTTTTTCGTCAAGAGGTGCTTCTTCAACTGTAACTGTTGTTTCAGGCTGTTTGTCATCTTCTTCGACCGTCTCAATCTTGGTGACTTCTTGCTTGCCTCCCTTGACCTTTTTGATAGTACGTGTACGGATTCGCTTCTTGGTTGGCTTGCCTTCTTCCGAGATAGTCTCGACAACTCTAACTTCTTCTGGAAATTCTTGGACTTCATCAGGGTTTTCGTCAAGAGGTGCTTCTTCAACTGTAACTGTTGTTTCAGGCTGTTTGTCATCTTCTTCGACCGTCTCAATCTTGGTGACTTCTTGCTTGCCTCCCTTGACCTTTTTGATGGTACGTGTACGGATTCGCTTCTTGGTTGGCTTGCCTTCTTCGGAGATAGTCTCGACAACTCTGACTTCCTCTGGAAGTTCTTGGACTTCGTTAGGTTTTTCGTCAAGAGGTACTTCTTCAACTGTGACTGTTGTTTCAGGTTGTTTGTCATCTTCTTCGACAGTTTCAATCTTGGTGACTTCTTGCTTGCCTCCCTTGACCTTTTTGATGGTACGTGTACGGATTCGTTTCTTGGTTGGCTTGCCTTCTTCGGAGATAGTCTCGACAACTCTGACTTCCTCTGGAAGTTCTTGCATTTCATCAGGCTTTTTGTCAAGAGGTGCTACTTCAACTGTGACTGTTGTTTCAGGCTGTTTGTCATCTTCTTCGACAGTCTCAATCTTGGTGACTTCTTGCTTTCCACCCTTGACCTTTTTGATTGTACGTGTACGAATTCGTTTCTTGGTTGGCTTGCCTTCTTCGGAGATAGTCTCGACAATTTTGACTTCCTCTGGAAGTTCTTGGACTTCGTCAGGTTTTTCATCAAGAGGTGCTTCTTCAACTGTGACTGTTGTTTCAGCCTGTTTGTCATCTTCCTCGACCGTCTCAATCTTGGTGATTTCCTGCTTGCCACCCTTGACCTTTTTGATGGTACGTGTACGGATTCGCTTCTTGGTTGGCTTGCCTTCTTCGGAGATAAATTCGACAACTCTTACTTCCTCTGGAAGTTCTTGGACTTTGTCAGGTTTCTCATCAAGAGGTGCTTCTTCAACTGTGACTGTTGTTTCAGGATGTTTGTCATCTTCCTCGACCGTCTCAATCTTGGTGACTTCCTGCTTGCCACCCTTGACCTTTTTGATTGTACGTGTACGAATTCGTTTCTTGGTTGGCTTGCCTTCTTCGGAGATAGTCTCGACAACTCTGACTTCCTCTGGAAGTTCTTGGACTTCGTCAGGTTTTTCGTCAAGAGGTGCTTCTTCAACTGTGACTGTTGTTTCAGGTTGTTTGTCATCTTCTTCGACCGTCTCAATCTTGGTGACTTCCTGCTTGCCTCCCTTGACCTTTTTGATGGTACGTGTACGGATTCGCTTCTTGGTTGGCTTGCCTTCTTCGGAGATAAATTCGACAACTCTTACTTCCTCTGGAAGTTCTTGGACTTTGTCAGGTTTCTCATCAAGAGGTGCTTCTTCAACTGTGACTGTTGTTTCAGGATGTTTGTCATCTTCCGCGACCGTCTCAATCTTGGTGACTTCCTGCTTGCCACCCTTGACCTTTTTGATTGTACGTGTACGAATTCGTTTCTTGGTTGGCTTGCCTTCTTCGGAGATAGTCTCGACAACTCTGACTTCCTCTGGAAGTTCTTGGACTTCGTCAGGTTTTTCGTCAAGAGGTGCTTCTTCAACTGTGACTGTTGTTTCAGGTTGTTTGTCATCTTCTTCGACCGTCTCAATCTTGGTGACTTCTTGCTTGCCTCCCTTGACCTTTTTGATGGTACGTGTACGGATTCGCTTCTTGGTTGGCTTGCCTTCTTCGGAGATAGTTTCGACAACTCTGACTTCCTCTGGAAGTTCTTGGACTTCGTCACGTTTTTCATCAAGAGGTGCTTCTTCAACTGTGACTGTTGTTTCAGGCTGTTTGTCATCTTCCTCGACCGTCTCAATCTTGGTGACTTCCTGCTTGCCACCCTTGACCTTTTTGATGGTACGTGTACGGATTCGCTTCTTGGTTGGCTTGCCTTCTTCGGAGATAAATTCGACAACTCTTACTTCCTCTGGAAGTTCTTGGACTTTGTCAGGTTTCTCATCAAGAGGTGCTTCTTCAACTGTGACTATTGTTTCAGGATGTTTGTCATCTTCTTCGACCGTCTCAATCTTGGTGACTTCCTGCTTGCCTCCCTTGACCTTTTTGATGGTACGTGTACGGATTCGCTTCTTGGTTGGCTTGCCTTCTTCGGAGATAAATTCGACAACTCTGACTTCCTCTGGAAGTTCTTGGACTTCGTCAGGTTTTTCATCAAGAGGTGCTTCTTCAACTGTGACTGTTGTTTCAGGCTGTTTGTCATCTTCCTCGACCGTCTCAATCTTGGTGACTTCCTGCTTGCCACCCTTGACCTTTTTGATTGTACGTGTACGAATTCGTTTCTTGGTTGGCTTGCCTTCTTCAGAGATAGTCTCGACAACTCTGACTTCCTCTGGAAGTTCTTGGACTTCGTCAGGTTTTTCGTCAAGAGGTGCTTCTTCAACTGTGACTGTTGTTTCAGGCTGTTTGTCATCTTCTTCGATCGTCTCAATCTTGGTGACTTCTTGCTTTCCACCCTTGACCTTTTTGATTGTACGTGTACGAATTCGTTTCTTGGTTGGCTTGCCTTCTTCGGAGATAGTCTCGACAAGTCTGACTTCCTCTGGAAGTTCTTGGATTTCGTCAAGAGGTGCTTCTTCAACTGTGACTGTTGTTTCAGGCTGTTTGTCATCTTCTTCGACAGTCTCAATCTTGGTAATTTCCTGCTTGCCACCCTTGACCTTTTTGATTGTACGTGTACGAATTCGCTTCTTGGTTGGCTTGCCTTCTTCGGAGATAGTCTCGACAACCCTGACTTCCTCTGAAAATTCTTGGACTTCGTCAGGTTTTTCATCAAGAGGTGCTTCTTTAACTGTGACAGTTGTTTCAGGTTGGTTTTCATCTTCTTCGACCGTCTCAATCTTGGTGACTTCTTGCTTACCTCCCTTGACCTTTTTGATGGTACGTGTACGAATTCGCTTCTTGGTTGGCTTGCCTTCTTCGGAGATAGTCTCCACAACTCTTACTTCCTCTGGAAGTTCTTCGACTTCGTCAGGTTTTTCGTCAAGAGGTGCTTCTTCAACTGTGACTGTTGTTTCAGGCTGTTTGTCATCTTCTTCGACCGTCTCAATCTTGGTAACTTCTTGCTTGCCACCCTTGACCTTTTTGATGGTACGTGTACGGATTCGCTTCTTAGTTGGCTTGCCTTCTTCAGAGATAGTCTCGACAACTCTGACTTCCTCTGGAAGTTCTTGGATTTCGTCAAGAGGTGCTTCTTCAACTGTGACTGTTGTTTCAGGCTGTTTGTCATCTTCTTCGACAGTCTCAATCTTGGTGACTTCTTGCTTGCCTCCCTTGACCTTCTTGATGGTACGTGTACGGATTCGCTTCTTAGTTGGCTTGCCTTCTTCAGAGATAGTCTCGACAACTCTGACTTCCTCTGGAAGTTCTTGGACTTCGTCAGGTTTTTCGTCAAGAGGTGCTTCTTCAACTGTGACTGTTGTTTCAGGCTGTTTGTCATCTTCTTCGACAGTCTCAATCTTGGTGACTTCTTGCTTGCCTCCCTTGACCTTTTTGATGGTACGTGTACGGATTCGCTTCTTGGTTGGCTTGCCTTCTTCGGAGATAGTCTCGACAACTCTGACTTTCTCTGGAAGTTCTTGGACTTCTTCAGGGTTTTCGTCAAGAGGTGCTTCTTCAACTGTGACTGTTGTTTCAGGCTGTTTGTCATCTTCTTCGACCGTCTCAATCTTGGTGACTTCTTGCTTGCCACCCTTGACCTTTTTGATTGTACGTGTACGAATTCGTTTCTTGGTTGGCTTGCCTTCTTCAGAGATAGTCTCAACAACTCTGACTTCCTCTGGAAGCTCTTGGACTTCGTCAGGTTTTTCGTCAAGAGGTGCTTCTTCAACTGTGACTGTTGTTTCAGGCTGTTTGTCATCTTCCTCGACCGTCTCAATCTTGGTGACTTCCTGCTTGCCACCCTTCACCTTTTTGATTGTACGTGTACGAATTCGTTTCTTGGTTGGCTTGCCTTCTTCGGAGATAGTCTCGACAACTCTGACTTCCTCTGGAAGTTCTTGGATTTCGTCAAGAGGTGCTTCTTCAACTGTGACTGTTGTTTCAGGAAGTTTGTCATCTTCTTCGACAGTCTCAATCTTGGTGACTTCCTGCTTGCCACCCTTGACCTTTTTGATTGTACGTGTACGAATTCGCTTCTTGGTTGGCTTGCCTTCTTCGGAGATAGTCTCGACAACTCTGACTTCCTCTGGAAGTTCTTGGACTTCGTCAGGTTTTTCGTCAAGAGGTGCTTCTTCAACTGTGACTGTTGTTTCAGGCTGTTTGTCATCTTCTTCGACCGTTTCAATCTTGGTGACTTCTTGCTTGCCTCCCTTGACCTTTTTGATGGTTCGTGTACGAATTCGCTTCTTGGTTGGCTTGCCTTCTTCGGAGATAGTCTCGACAACTCTGACTTCCTCTGGAAGTTCTTGGATTTCGTCAAGAGGTGCTTCTTCAACTGTGACTGCTGTTTCAGGCTGTTTGTCATCTTCTTCGACAGTCTCAATCTTGGTGACTTCTTGCTTGCCTCCCTTGACCTTTTTGATGGTTCGTGTACGGATTCGCTTCTTGGTTGGCTTGCCTTCTTCGGAGATAGTCTCGACAACTCTGACTTCCTCTGGGAGTTCTTGGATTTCGTCAAGAGGTGCTTCTTCAACTGTGACTGTTGTTTCAGGCTGTTTGTCATCTTCTTCGACCGTTTCAATCTTGGTGACTTCTTGCTTGCCTCCCTTGACCTTTTTAATGGTACGTGTACGGATTCGCTTCTTGGTTGGCTTGCCTTCTTCGGAGATAGTCTCGACAACTCTGACTTCCTCTGGTAGTTCTTGGATTTCTTCAAGAGGTGCTTCTTCAACTGTGACTGTTGTTTCAGGCTGTTTGTCATCTTCTTCGACCGTTTCAATCTTGGTGACTTCTTGCTTGCCTCCCTTGACCTTTTTGATGGTTCGTGTACGAATTCGCTTCTTGGTTGGCTTGCCTTCTTCGGAGATAGTGTCGACAACTCTGACTTCCTCTGGAAGTTCTTGGATTTCGTCAAGAATTGCTTCTTCAACTGTGACTGTTGTTTCAGGCTGTTTGTCATCTTCTTCGACAGTCTCAATCTTGGTGACTTCTTGCTTGCCTCCCTTGACCTTTTTGATGGTACGTGTACGAATTCGCTTCTTGGTTGGCTTGCCTTCTTCGGAGATAGTCTCGACAACTCTGACTTCCTCTGGAAGTTCTTGGACTTCGTCAGGTTTTTCGTCAAGAGGTGCTTCTTCAACTGTGACTGTTGTTTCAGGCTGTTTGTCATCTTCTTCGACCGTTTCAATCTTGGTGACTTCTTGCTTGCCTCCCTTGACCTTTTTGATGGTTCGTGTACGAATTCGCTTCTTGGTTGGCTTGCCTTCTTCGGAGATAGTCTCGACAACTCTGACTTCCTCTGGAAGTTCTTGGATTTCGTCAAGAGGTGCTTCTTCAACTGTGACTGTTGTTTCAGGCTGTTTGTCATCTTCTTCGACAGTCTCAATCTTGGTGACTTCTTGCTTGCCTCCCTTGACCTTTTTAATGGTTCGTGTACGGATTCGCTTCTTGGTTGGCTTGCCTTCTTCGGAGATAGTGTCGACAACTCTGATTTCCTCTGGTAGTTCTTGGATTTCGTCAAGAGGTACTTCTTCAACTGTGACTGTTGTTTCAGGCTGTTTGTCATCTTCTTCGACCGTTTCAATCTTGGTGACTTCTTGCTTGCCTCCCTTGACCTTTTTAATGGTACGTGTACGGATTCGCTTCTTGGTTGGCTTGCCTTCTTCGGAGATAGTCTCGACAACTCTGACTTCCTCTGGAAGTTCTTGGATTTCGTCAAGAGGTGCTTCTTTAACTGTGACTGTTGTTTCAGGTTGTTTGTCATCTTCTTCGACCGTTTCAATCTTGGTGACTTCTTGCTTGCCTCCCTTGACCTTTTTGATGGTACGTGTACGAATTCGCTTCTTGGTTGGCTTGCCTTCTTCGGAGATAGTCTCGACAACTCTTACTTCCTCTGGAAGTTCTTGGACTTCGTCAGGTTTTTCGTCAAGAGGTGCTTCTTCAACTGTGACTGTTGTTTCAGGCTGTTTGTCATCTTCTTCGACCGTTTCAATCTTGGTGACTTCTTGCTTGCCTCCCTTGACCTTTTTGATGGTTCGTGTACGAATTCGCTTCTTGGTTGGCTTGCCTTCTTCGGAGATAGTCTCGACAACTCTGACTTCCTCTGGAAGTTCTTGGATTTCGTCAAGAGGTGCTTCTTCAACTGTGACTATTGTTTCAGGCTGTTTGTCATCTTCTTCGACAGTCTCAATCTTGGTGACTTCTTGCTTGCCTCCCTTGACCTTTTTGATTGTACGTGTACGAATTCGCTTCTTGGTTGGCTTGCCTTCTTCGAAGATAGTCTCGACAACTCTGACTTCCTCTGGAAGTTCTTGGACTTCGTCAGGTTTTTCGTCAAGAGGTGCTTCTATAACTGTGACAGTTGTTTCAGGCTGTTTGTCATCTTCTTCAACAGTCTGAATCTTGGTGACTTCTTGCTTGCCTCCCTTGACCTTTTTTATGGTACGTGTACGGATTCGCTTCTTGGTTGGCTTGCCTTCTTCGGAGATAGTCTCGACAACTCTGACTTCCTCTGGGAGTTCTTGGATTTCGTCAAGAGGTGCTTCTTCAACTGTGACTGTTGTTTCAGGCTGTTTGTCATCTTCTTCGACCGTCTCAATCTTGGTGACTTCTTGCTTGCCACCCTTGACCTTTTTGATTGTACGGGTACGAATTCGTTTCTTGGTTGGCTTGCCTTCTTCAGAGATAGTCTCGACAACTCTGACTTCCTCTGGAAGCTCTTGGACTTCGTCAGGTTTTTCGTCAAGAGGTGCTTCTTCAACTGTGACTGTTGTTTCAGGCTGTTTGTCATCTTCTTCGACCGTCTCAATCTTGGTGACTTCTTGCTTGCCTCCCTTGACCTTTTTAATGGTGCGTGTACGGATTCGCTTCTTGGTTGGCTTGCCTTCTTCGGAGATAGTCTCGACAACTCTGACTTCCTCTGGTAGTTCTTGAATTTCGTCAAGAGGTGCTTCTTCAACTGTGACTGTTGTTTCAGGCTGTTTGTCATCTTCTTCGACAGTCTCAATCTTGGTGACTTCTTGCTTGCCTCCCTTGACCTTTTTGATGGTTCGTGTACGAATTCGCTTCTTGGTTGGCTTGCCTTCTTTGGAGATAGTCTCGACAACTCTGACTTCCTCTGGAAGTTCTTGGATTTCGTCAAGAGGTGCTTCTTCAACTGTAACTATTGTTTCAGGCTGTTTGTCATCTTCTTCGACAGTCTCAATCTTGGTGACTTCTTGCTTGCCTCCCTTGACCTTTTTGATGGTTCGTGTACGGATTCGCTTCTTGGTTGGCTTGCCTTCTTCGGAGATAGTCTCGACAACTCTGATTTCCTCTGGTAGTTCTTGGATTTCGTCAAGAGGTGCTTCTTCAACTGTGACTGTTGTTTCAGGCTGTTTGTCATCTTCTTCGACCGTTTCAATCTTGGTGACTTCTTGCTTGCCTCCCTTGACCTTTTTAATGGTACGTGTACGGATTCGCTTCTTGGTTGGCTTGCCTTCTTCGGAGATAGTCTCGACAACTCTGACTTCCTCTGGTAGTTCTTGAATTTCGTCAAGAGGTGCTTCTTCAACTGTGACTGTTGTTTCAGGCTGTTTGTCATCTTCTTCGACAGTCTCAATCTTGGTGACTTCTTGCTTGCCTCCCTTGACCTTTTTGATGGTTCGTGTACGAATTCGCTTCTTGGTTGGCTTGCCTTCTTCGGAGATAGTCTCGACAACTCTGACTTCCTCTGGAAGTTCTTGGATTTCGTCAAGAGGTGCTTCTTCAACTGTGACTGTTGTTTCAGGCTGTTTGTCATCTTCTTCGACCGTTTCAATCTTGGTGACTTCTTGCTTGCCTCCCTTGACCTTTTTGATGGTACGTGTACGAATTCGCTTCTTGGTTGGCTTGCCTTCTTCGGAGATAGTCTCGACAACTCTGACTTCCTCTGGAAGTTCTTGGATTTCGTCAAGAGGTGCTTCTTCAACTGTGACTGTTGTTTCAGGCTGTTTGTCATCTTCTTCGACCGTTTCAATCTTGGTGACTTCTTGCTTGCCTCCCTTGACCTTTTTGATGGTACGTGTACGAATTCGCTTCTTGGTTGGCTTGCCTTCTTCGGAGATAGTCTCGACAACTCTGACTTCCTCTGGAAGTTCTTGGACTTCTTCAGGGTTTTCGTCAAGAGGTGCTTCTTCAACTGTGACTGTTGTTTCAGGCTGTTTGTCATCTTCTTCGACAGTCTCAATCTTGGTGACTTCTTGCTTGCCTCCCTTGACCTTTTTGATGGTGCGTGTACGAATTCGCTTCTTGGTTGGCTTGCCTTCTTCGGAGATAGTCTCGACAACTCTGATTTCCTCTGGTATTTCTTGGATTTCGTCAAGAGGTGCTTCTTCAACTGTGACTGTTGTTTCAGGCTGTTTGTCATCTTCTTCGACCGTTTCAATCTTGGTGACTTCTTGCTTGCCTCCCTTGACCTTTTTTATGGTACGTGTACGAATTCGCTTCTTGGTTGGCTTGCCTTCTTCGGAGATAGTCTCGACAACTCTGACTTCCTCTGGAAGTTCTTGGACTTCGTCAGGTTTTTCGTCAAGAGGTGCTTCTTCAACTGTGACTGTTGTTTTAGGCTGTTTGTTATCTTCTTCGACAGTTTCAATCTTGGTGACTTCTTGCTTGCCTCCCTTGACCTTTTTGATTGTACGTGTACGAATTCGCTTCTTGGTTGGCTTGCCTTCTTCGGAGATAGTCTCGACAACTGTGACTTCCTCTGGAAGTTCTTGGACTTCGTCTGGTTTTTCATCAAGAGGTTCTTCTTCAACTGTGACTGTTGTTTCAGGCTGTTTGTCATCTTCTTCGACAGTCTCAATCTTGGTGATTTCTTGCTTGCCTCCCTTGACCTTTTTGATGGTACGTGTACGAATTCGCTTCTTGGTTGGCTTGCCTTCTTCGGAGATAGTCTCGACGACTGTGACTTCCTCTGGAAGTTCTTGCATTTCGTCAGGTTTTTCGTCAAGAGGTGCTTCTACAACTGTGACTGTTGTTTCAGGCTGTTTGTCATCTTCTTCGACAGTCTGAATCTTGGTGACTTCTTGCTTGCCTCCCTTGACCTTTTTGATGGTACGTGTACGGATTCGCTTCTTGGTTGGCTTGCCGTCTTCGGAGATAGTCTCGACAACTCTGACTTCCTCTGGAAGTTCTTGGACTTCGTCAGGTTTTTCGTCAAGAGGTGCTTCTTCAACTGTGACTGTTGTTTCAGGCTGTTTGTCATCTTCTTCGACAGTCTCAATCTTGGTGACTTCTTGCTTGCCTCCCTTGACCTTTTTGATGGTACGTGTACGGATTCGCTTCTTGGTTGGCTTGCCTTCTTCAGAGATAGTCTCGACAACTCTGACTTCCTCTGGAAGTTCTTGGACTTCTTCAGGGTTTTCGTCAAGAGGTGCTTCTTCAACTGTGACTGTTGTTTCAGGCTGTTTGTCATCTTCTTCGACAGTCTCAATCTTGGTGACTTCTTGCTTGCCTCCCTTGACCTTTTTGATGGTTCGTGTACGAATTCGCTTCTTGGTTGGCTTGCCTTCTTCGGAGATAGTCTCGACAACTCTGACTTCCTCTGGAAGTTCTTGGACTTCGTCTGGTTTTTCATCAAGAGGTGCTTCTTCAACTGTAACTGTTGTTTCAGGCTGTTTGTCATCTTCTTCGACCGTTTCAATCTTCGTGACTTCTTGCTTGCCTCCCTTGACCTTTTTGATGGTACGTGTACGGATTCGCTTCTTGGTTGGCTTGCCTTCTTCGGAGATAGTCTCGACAACTCTGACTTCCTCTGGAAGTTCTTGGATTTCGTCAAGAGGTGCTTCTTCAACTGTGACTGTTGTTTCAGGCTGTTTGTTATCTTCTTCGACAGTCTCAATCTTGGTGACTTCTTGCTTGCTTCCCTTGACCTTTTTGATGGTACGTGTACGAATTCGCTTCTTGGTTGGCTTGCCTTCTTCGGAGATAGTCTCGACAACTCTGACTTCCTCTGGAAGTTCTTGGACTTCGTCAGGTTTTTCGTCAAGAGGTGCTTCTTCAACTGTGACTGTTGTTTCAGGCTGTTTGTCATCTTCTTCGACCGTTTCAATCTTGGTGACTTCTTGCTTGCCTCCCTTAACCTTTTTGATGGTTCGTGTACGAATTCGCTTCTTGGTTGGCTTGCCTTCTTCGGAGATAGTCTCGACAACTCTGATTTCCTCTGGTAGTTCTTGGATTTCGTCAAGAGGTGCTTCTTCAACTGTGACTGTTGTTTCAGGCTGTTTGTCATCTTCTTCGACCGTTTCAATCTTGGTGACTTCTTGCTTGCCTCCCTTGACCTTTTTGATGGTACGTGTACGGATTCGCTTCTTGGTTGGCTTGCCTTCTTCGGAGATAGTCTCGACAACTCTGACTTCCTCTGGTAGTTCTTGAATTTCGTCAAGAGGTGCTTCTTCAACTGTGACTGTTGTTTCAGGCTGTTTGTCATCTTCTTCGACAGTCTCAATCTTGGTGACTTCTTGCTTGCCTCCCTTGACCTTTTTGATGGTTCGTGTACGAATTCGCTTCTTGGTTGGCTTGCCTTCTTCGGAGATAGTCTCGACAACTCTGACTTCCTCTGGTAGTTCTTGAATTTCGTCAAGAGGTGCTTCTTCAACTGTGACTGTTGTTTCAGGCTGTTTGTCATCTTCTTCGACAGTCTCAATCTTGGTGACTTCTTGCTTGCCTCCCTTGACCTTTTTGATGGTTCGTGTACGAATTCGCTTCTTGGTTGGCTTGCCTTCTTCGGAGATAGTCTCGACAACTCTGACTTCCTCTGGAAGTTCTTGGACTTCGTCTGGTTTTTCATCAAGAGGTGCTTCTTCAACTGTAACTGTTGTTTCAGGCTGTTTGTCATCTTCTTCGACCGTTTCAATCTTCGTGACTTCTTGCTTGCCTCCCTTGACCTTTTTGATGGTACGTGTACGAATTCGCTTCTTGGTTGGCTTGCCTTCTTCGGAGATAGTCTCAACAACTCTGACTTCCTCTGGAAGTTCTTGGACTTCGTCAGGTTTTTCGTCAAGGGGTGCTTCTTCAACTGTTACTGTTGTTTCAGGCTGTTTGTCATCTTCTTCAACAGTCTGAATCTTGGTGAGTTCTTGTTTGCTACCTTTGATTTTCTTGATTGTACGCGTGCGTATTCTCTTCTTAATTGGTTTTCCGTATTCCGAAATTGTTTCAATAATTTTGATGTCTTCAGGAAGTTCGCTGACCATCAGATTTTGTGGCGTTTCATCCTGTTCGTGAATTTGGTGGTCAATATGTTTCTCTGTTTGTTTCCTTTTGTTGAGCGTAATATTCCTGGCTGTTGTGTCTTGTTCTTGTGTGGAGTGTTCTGGTGTGTGGGCTGTTGTATCTTGTGTATCTGTGTGAAAGAATGTATGAATAAGAAAAAGTTTTCAAGTTTACCTTCTAGGAAGTGTTTGTGCAGTAAATTGTGTCTTGTTGTGTTTTTTAAGGGCAAGTGTCTTTTTTCTATTTTAAGAACTAATTTAATAAAGTATAACGCCATTTTAAAAGCTTATTCTATTAACCTAACTATACTTACTCTTCCATTCGAATTTCTTTTTAGTGTCAACTTGAACACTAGGTATTGTAATAAGGACTTTTTCGTTATGTGCATCTGATTGGTCAGAATGTGAGGCAGTTTTTTGTATGATTAATTCCGTGTCATTTGGTACCGCAGTCTCAGATTCAAGTGTTAAAGCGCTTTCACTAATTGCAACAGGTCTGATTTTTTCTTGAGTAACAACGGGTTGTTGTTCTTTGGGAGAAGAAGTATAAAATGGTTCGTTGGTTTCATTTCCGTACACAATTGATTCTTCAATTGTGTTAAATAGTGGAAGGCCTTGTTTCGCTACCCGTGGCTCGTGTTTATGTGGGGTTTCAAGTGTGTGGGCATGTTCGCTTGAGATTTCTTCGTTTGAAATAGGTACAACTAGTTCGATGTTCTGAATATTTTGTTGAGGAAGTTGTGTAATTTGTGATTTCGTGTCATGAGGCGCAATGCTTTCAAGTATTGTAACCTGTTCTGATATTATGCTAGAAGTATGATCAATATTAACCTGAGCAAAGGTTTCTTTGGGTTTTTCTTGTGTTTCTTGTGACTGTATTTGGTCTGTAAAGTCCCCTAAGACTACTTCCTGGTTTATGTACGTACTGTGTGTGCTGAAAGCTGCATCAGCTAAGGCTACAATGGCTGTGGGTGATTCGAACTCTGCTTCCTTAAATTCTGGCTGAACTTGGTCAACTATGGTGCTCTGTTTTATTTCTTCGTATGTTAACTGTGCTAATCGCTCATCGGCTCGCAATTGATCTTTAAATTTAGATGTGTTTTCAAAAACAATTGGTTTTTCAACCATAACCTCTTGTTTTTCTTTGGGTGTTACAAAAGTGGCCTTTTCATCATTTGGTTCGAATCCCGAAATATTATCAATGCCGGGTATGGTAAAAATTTCTTCAACTGTTGTTGCTTTACGTTCATTAGTAACGATAGTTGGTTGAATTTGGTCAAGGGGTGTAGTCTTAATAAATAGGTTTTCAGTTGCTTCTAAA
The DNA here is from genome assembly GCF_945859685.1 of Eupeodes corollae. Classification (NCBI taxonomy): domain Eukaryota; kingdom Metazoa; phylum Arthropoda; class Insecta; order Diptera; family Syrphidae; genus Eupeodes; species Eupeodes corollae. Next base: position 113,005,739 of record NC_079148.1, read on the forward strand.
ACATTAACAGTTGACGTATCTAGTGGCTTAAGCTCAGTATGTGCCTTCCCTGCATCAGTTAAAGATGGTTTTCGTTGATAAATATCAGTTGTGTCTTCAAAAACTGTGACGTCTTCAATATGCTTAGCTTTGTGTGATATTTCGGTAATATTTGCTTTAGCCTGTGGACGATCGAGTAAATCATAAGTCTCAGTAATTTGATTGACTGGAGTCACTTCTTCCGTAGTCAATGGCTTATGTTCACTTTGAACTGAAGGCAGTGCATGCTCTGAAATTGGTGCCTTAGTGCTTACATCTGTTTCTTTATAGAAAACAATATCACTAGAAATCTCTGTGGAAAATTTCTCAGTTGTAGTTATGTTGGCTGTTTTTCCCAACAGCGTTTGGTTGTCTTCTAATGTGCTGGATGAATCAAAAGCTGTTACAAGGGTGATAATAGTTTCACGGCTAGCTCCTTCTATAAAAGGCTTAGCATGAGCTTCTAAAATGTTTGGCTCATTAAGATTGTCAATGGAGTCTACTACAGCATTTTCAGTTGTAATTCCGGTTGGTAATATTTCATTTCGAGCCTCCATTGCCTGCCCAAAGGTGTCTGCTTTGGGACTAAATACTCCTTCACGTTCATTGGGAGTCTCCTCGTATTGAGTGTAACTACGTTTTAGTTCATGGTCAATTGTCGCTTTTTGTGGATGAGGTTGTAAAGTGTCTTCTCCTGGCTGAACACTTTCGAACGTGATTTTCTCATCAGTAATGTTTCTAGATAACATAGTCATTACAGATGGTGTAGCCGAATCTGCAGAAGGTTTTTTGTCTGTAAGTTTTGTTGTACTGTCAATTAAATTTAGTTCCTCGACCGTCGGAGCGAATTGAGTTTCCGTAAATTTAATATCAGCACTTTTTAGTTTGTGATCAGATATGTTTTCAAATTGTTGTTCCTGCTCGATTACTATGTTGTTATCTTCCATTGCAACAAATTGGTTTATGACAATAGTCTGCTGAGGGTTGGCTTCCAGCTTAATAATATCAAACTTATTATCAATGGACTTCTCATATGCCAGGGTCTCAGAAATTTCAGTTTCATTGGCCTTGTCGATTGTTTCACTTGCAATTGCCTTTTTAACGTTATCTTGAAGAACTTCACCAACATTTTGGCTAGGAACAACTTCTTCAGTAATTGCAGTTTTGAGAATATCAGACTGCCCTAACTGTACTTCTGTTTGAGGGGCTATTGCCTGTAAGAAATCATTTGGTGTCTCATATGGCCTATCCGATAAGACGATTACTGCGTTAACGGGACTCAAAACCATTTCAGCAACACGTTCCTTCGCTTTCTCATGGGACTGTAAATTTATTTCTCTTTCGTATATGACAGCTTGATCAACTGTAACCTCATTATAATTAGAAGTCAATGGTTTCCCAGAAGATTCCAATGGTCGGACATCCGTTAACTCGGTAGTACTTTCAACAGCACTAGTTTCACTTACAAGTGCTGATTTTTTAGTTTCGGAAATACAAATTTCCGCTGATTCTGACACAGATTGAGCTGGCGTTGTAAAGGATTTTTCTTTTTCGGATGTCTCCATTGTTGTGACCTCAATTTGAGCCTGGTTTGAAATAATATCCACCTTTGAGATTTTGGTTGAAATTGCCAGCTGTTGATGATAATCTTCAGTACCTTCTAAGGTGCCTGTCTGAGATTGTACTGCTGTTGATAATGTGTTGAGTGAAATTTGTGCGTTTTGTAAAACCTTAGGCTGGTTCTCAGGAATATCAGACAGGGCTTCGTTCGATTCTGCTAAGTCGTTGCTGGCAACTGTAAGGCCGTGGACCTGAACTAATTTAGCTTCTCTTGTTTCAAATGGCGTTTGCACATTCAGTTCATCTTCTTTTTCATGCGTAAGAGATGCACTGATTTCAACTGGTTGTAGTAAATCGAGCAGACCTTCTGCAACTTGATCTTTTGGTTTGGGCTCTAATTGAAGGTTTGTTATCTGATCCAAAGTTTCCTGCTGACTGATATCTTGTCCAACAAGTTCAGCAAGGGATTGGTGGGCTTTGGCTAAATCAGGTTTTAATTCATCGACAACATCTATTGTTTGATAAATTTGGAAGTCAGATACTTCAAGAGGTCGGTTGCTTTCTGATATTGATGCGGCAACCGTTTGTTCTTGTGGAATTTCTGTTAGTTTCATTTCACTTTCAGCTTCATTAGATATTACTTCGGTGATCTTCAATGACTCGTTAATATTAATAACCGCTTGCGAATTCTTTGCCTTTGGTGTCTCGATGGTTTCGAGGTTGACAGTGTTCTCCAGGATATTTTGTTGATAAGTTTCAATTACGGTAACACCTTCATAAGACCCCTTTGCTTCGGCCTGATGTGGTTTTTCACCTTGCAGCAAATCGGTTTTAAGCTCTGGTTGAACTTCTTCGGTCAAAGCGGCTTTGTAGTTGAAATAAATGTTTGATTGGCTAGCTGTATGCTCCTCAGGTTTTTCCAAAATAGATAAATCTGTCTCTAAATCACCGGTTATAATATGCTCCACATTAAGTGGGGCCTGGAGCTCAAATTGTGTAGAAGCGATTTCTGAGACCGGCTTAGTTGGTTGTTTCCATTCTTGCTCCTTCTCATGGAAGTCAACCTCACTTACTTCAGGAGCATCAAGTGTATGGACATCGGTTCTACTTTTTTCTTTTTTCGGTTTGGAATATTCAACATCCGTAGTTGTACTCAATGGTGAATCTTCCGATATGACAATTGCTTCGTGTGGTGAAACAGTTTTTTTAGCATTAATTGAACTTTCCTTAGAGCTTTCGAAAGTATCAGGCTCCTCAGCAATAAATTGTTCTAGAACTTCGCTTGTTGGTAGTCCATTGAATTTTTCAGATGCACTCAAAAGTGTAACCTTTGTATCATCTGTAACTAAGTCACCTGAGGTTTCATGGGTGATGATTAAATGTGAATCTAGATGCAACTGCTCTACAACTTGTAATGATGCTTCCTTATAATCATCCAAGGTTATAGTCTTCTCCTCAGTTGGACTTTGAGTATCAGCTATTACAGACGATAAGACGTTCTCTTGCAATACAATCACATCCTTAGCTTGGAATGTTAGCGTTTTCTTGTCTTCAGGCAATATATTTTCAGAATCTCTAAGTATAGCCTCACTTATTTCAAGAGGAATATTCTCAGTTATCTCGATATTGGCTATCGATTTCGTTGTCAATTTCTGCTGTTGTAATTCAGATTCTTTATCAACTGCGATCGTTTCCTCAGAAAGATATACTTTATTTTCTACCAGGTTTTTAGTTGCAGACTCAGTTGGAACAATAACTTCCGGATAATATTTCGATGGTTTATCTTCAGCAATAGTTTCAGAGATTTCTAGTGGTTCATTGAGTAAAATACTCGAATCTAGTTGATGAAGAACTTCACTTGGCATTTCTATAGGATGTCCTGTAGACTCAGTTTGATCGATATTTACAACTTTAATGCTTTTGTGTGTTGTGAAGACTTCTTCCGCCTTGACCGCTTTTCTAGGCTCTGGTTGACCTTCGAACGATGCCTCCGAAAATCCAGCTGTGACTTCGAAATTATCACAAGATTGTAATGGTAATATGTCGAGGTTTGCTTTTTGTTCTGAAGTGATATCTTCGGGAAGATCTTTTAGAGAATGTTCAATCAAAGCCTTTTCCACTATAACAGACTGTTGTAAGTCACTGCGAACTATAGCACTTGCTTCTGCTGTTATTAACTTAGTAACCTTTTCGCCAAAGCTCTCGCCTGTTGCAACTTCTGTAACCTCTGCAGCGCGCAGCGCCTCTTTCGGAATGTTTGTCTCAACAACTTCTTGTACGTGTTGCTGTACAATAAGGACTCCTTCGTCCTCTCGTTCGTTGGCAATCAGTTCTTCTTGAACTGTCAATATTTTTTGTGGCACAACTTGTCTATCGGCTTGCACTGATAATGGAGAATCTGTTGAAAGCTGAGTTAATTGTACATCCTCACCGATGACAGGTGTCTCAAGAGGAATTGTGCTTGGTAGTGTTTGAACTGGTAATGGTCGCTCAAGGTCGGTTAGACTTTGAACAATTTGATCTGTTTGGGATTCGAGAACAGAGATTTTCTCTTTTTGAAAGAGTATTTGTTCTGTTTGTTGTCGTTGTTGTATCTGTATGTTTGAAATAGTTGATTGTTCTTGAACGGATTCTTGTTGTTGTTGTTGTTGTTTTTTGGTGATTTTCGTTTTCCTTGTTTTATCCTTTTTAGTGATTTGAATATCCGTTTGTTCCTGTTGTTGTAGTGCATGTTCTTCAACAATTGTTGTTGATGTTGTTGTTGTTTCTGCGAATGTAATGTAAGTATCAGAATGTAGTTGTGTGTTAGATTTTTCATTTGTCAAAAAATATGGAAAGGATTTGTAGGTTTTTCTTTTTGTTTTTTTTTTTTTTTTGTTTAGTTGGCAAATTTTTACACGGCATGTTTTTTTTTCATTTGTTTTGTTGACACAACAACACACGGTAGACAGTTGACAGATGATCAGTATAATGCTGTTTTCTTTTGATACACGGTTTTAAAAAAAACACTCATAATGATAACAGAAACAAACAGAACTTGTACGAACAAAGCATAAAAATGATTACAACAGATCTTACTAAACTGCAAGTAGATTAGATTTGATTTCTTACCTTATGGATTTATGATTTCAGCTAAGTTCTTTTGTAGTCTTAAAAAATATTTAGTTATGTGTAAATTACAAAATTCTAGTTTCTTCAACTCGTTCAAACATTCAAAGCAATTTAGCAGTAGTAACATTCCTCCCGGCTGTAAGATATAAGTTCCGTTTAAAACGAATCGTTTACGTTTTAAGTAGTTTGTTGTTGCCTCCCTCTTTGTAGGAACTGTTCGTTTTCTAAACATTTTTTTGAAGTTTTGAGCCTACACGTAAACAAATCGTAGAACCAGGAGGATGTTTGGCAGTTTGTTGGATTAGTGCTGTTTGCTTAGAGGTTTTAGTGTTGGATATAAATATTATAGGTTTGTTTATAGGTACAAAGGGTTTATTTATAAATTGAAATAATATTTGTTGGTTTTGTAATTAATTTTAAGTTTGCTTATATGACAACAGAACACTGCAGGCGAAAAAGCGTTGGTTAAGTTGCATATCTTTGGAATATTTTTTTTTTGCTATTATTGGTCAGTTGGATCTATTTCTAAGTATTCTTCTGTGCTCACACCTTCAACAGCTACAACTGTCCGTTCTTCAATGTAGGTTTGCTCTGTTTTTGAAGTATTTGAATGGACATTGTTTTTTTGTTTTTTTGGGATAAAAACGGCAGCGGTTGTTAGTTTTAAGCGTTATAAAAGAAAACATAAAAAGATACAAATTTACAAGTTAATAAATTTCCGAGTGTAAAAAGTTTAAAGTTTATTTTATACATACCGACTTTAATATGAGTTAACGCTTGGTGAGAGTCAATAACTTGAGATGTTTCTACCACTCGCTATAGTTTCAGAAATATATTTTTGATATAAATGTTATTTCATTTCTTAATTTGATTGTATTTTTAAGGAGTAATATAAAATAATTAAATTTCATGTATGTTTTTTTTTCTTGTTGCAGATGAATTTGATAATCAAAGAATTATGGAATTCCGAATTATTTGTTAAGAACAAGGTGAGTGCTTAATTTTTAAGTAACTAAACATTAGAAAATCGAAAGTTTTTGTGATTTGTGTTCAGTTTGTTTTGACATTTCATTATTGCCGAGTGGTTTTTTAAACCACAAAATTCATCTATTTCAGGTTTAATGTTTGATACATTTATCAACAGCATTAAATCCAGCTGCGGGGATGAAGAAGAAGACTATTAAAAACAGTGTAAACTAAAAATATTTGATTGATGCTCTAAATTATAAAAATCATGAAGGTAAGTGTGCATGTTTTTTTAATAGATTTACTCCTTAAAAATACACCAATACTATTTTTATTATTAATTTGCAAACCTCTTTGGCCGATATCTTCCAATCTTGCACGATAAAATCTTCACGAACAAATTTCCTAATAACTTCTTCAATTGTTATCTCACATGTTTCAATCATTCTTATGAATGCTTTAAATCCCACAGTAGCTGCTAATATCGATTCATCTTCTGTCGAACTTTCACTCAAAATCAATGTTATCAATCTATCATGACCTTCTCTTTCGACAAGTGTTACTAAGGCCGATTGTGATTCGGGCTTTTTAAGTGACACAAATATATCTTCCTCATACATATATGTAATTTCACTAATCGAACAACCATATCTCAATAATAGTCCAATAGTTGCCAAATCACGTAATGCTGCTTCGCCAGCACCAAATGTTTCAGCTTCGATTGAAGTTAAAATCCAATTGACTTCTTCGTGTTTTTTCAATACCAAAACATCTTCTTGTTTGATTGATTTTTGAGAGATTTTCTCACGTATTATTCGAACTGTTTCGGTGATTTCAATTGATTCGACTTTTTTAATTGTTGTAGTTGTTGTTGTAGTGGTTGTTGTTGAAGTTGTTTGTAATGTTTCTTGCTTGTCAATTTGAACTTCTATCTTTGATTGGGTTTTATCAATTTCTTCACTTTCGATAACTTTTACTTCCTTCATTATTTCGGCATCGGCTTCTTTACGATCTTTGACAACTTGCACTTCAGAAACTTCAGATTTTTCAACAAGCACCGATACAGGTTGCTTAACTTTAATCACTTCAACTGTCACTTCAGGGACATCTGACATTTCTGACACATCAGGAGTAGTAGAAACTGTTGTTCTACGAGTATCTCTTTGTATCTGTTTGCGAATACCACCGCTCTTTTTGACAAGTTTTTTCTTTGTAACAAATTTCTTGGATTTTTCAGTTTCCACAACTGTCTTTTGTGAAACCGAACATGTGTCAAATTTAGCCCGAGTCAGAGTTACTGCTACTTCATTGACAAGTTTACAAATATAATAGCCTCTGTCCTCATCGGTAATAGAGAGAATTGTTAGTGAGGATGTAAATTCCTCGATGACAATACGATATTTATCGGAATCACGAAGTTGAACGTTGTTGAAGTACCATTGAACATCTACATAATGTGTATAAACAATTTCGGTCTTCTTATTTAAGAAATTAAAGTGTTGAATTTTTCGAAAAATGAATTTATGTTTTCGAAGGTCCGACACAAAATATTCACTGGCAAGTTGTATAGAATTTGTATTGATAATTTTGTTCTGTTTTTGAAGTTGAGGTAGTATGTTTTATGGTCTGGGAGAATTCTATTAGGAGAAATAATTAAGGGGGGGAGGTTTTTCCACGGCAGCAGACTAATTCTCGATATGGAATCAACGGTGGCGTCTACAGTTCCAGTAAGTTTGAACTACTTAGGGAACACCTTATAGGGCTTCTTCGACATATTCGGCGCCCAGGAGGCAGTTTATTCGGGTTCTCGTCCATGGAGTTATACTAAGGATCGGGCTCTACAGGTTGGGGGTTGTGCCGTCGGGTTGACTTCTTGGCTTTAGTTGCGAAGCACCAACAAGCCTCGGATACGGATACGGAAATAAGGACAATGAACTTCGAATCTGTACGTGGAATGTGACCACATCGGAAGCCCTAAACTGCTGCAAGGCAGATATTACCGCCATCCAAGAAGTGCGATGGGATGAACCGGGCCATGCCATGTCCTTTTCCGATCGAGTCTCTAGTAACCTCTTAAGGAGTCCTATGCTGACTGAATTAAGCTTTGAGACCCATTGGCAACATTGCCTTGCAGCCATCAGAGATGCCGCCTCTGAAGTGCTAGGTTAGACACGGCCACCACGACGTGGCTTCAGACCAGGAAACTCCACTATTGACCAAATATTCACACTACGGCAGATCTTGGATAAAACCCAGGAACTTCAAATCAATACCCGGCATCTTTTTATCGATTTTAAAGCCGCATACGAAGCATCTTTAGATAAGAGCTCTACAGAGCAATGTCTAGTTTTGGCATCCCTGTAAAACTTATCCATTTGTGCAGAATGACGATGGAGAACGCACGCTGCTCTATCAAGGTTGGAAAAGATCTCACTAATGCATTTGATGTCAAAAAAGGTTTAAGACAAGGCGATGCACTGTAATGCGACTTCTTCAATATCGTTCTGAAAAGAGTTGTACAAAATTCAACCGTCAACACTAGAGGCACAATCTTCCAAAGATCCATCCAATTACTCGGATACGCAGATGATATTGACATAATTGGAATATCGAAGCGTGATGTCAGTGGAGCGTTTTTGAGCATTGCGACGGAAGCGAAGAAGATGGGTTTAGTGGTCAGTGAGGGCAAGACAAAGTATATGCTGTCATCAAAAAAGGACATTGAACAACAACAAAACGTCACCATGGACAGCTATAACTTTGAGGTAGTTAAGGACTTTGTCTACCTAGGCACCGCTATAAACTCAGACAACGACACCAGCGCTGAAACGAAGAATAACTCTTGCAAATCGCTGCTTCTTTGGACTAAGAAGGCAATTGACTAGTAAAGCTCGAGCATCTGAAATCACTATCTAAAAGACACTCATCATCCCGGTTCTCATTTATGGCGCTGAGGACTGAAGACTGAAAGATGAGAGCGTCTTAGGATACTTCGAGAGAAAAATTCAAACAAATACAAAAATTTTGGTACCGTACGCATAGATGGAGATTGGAGGAGAAGATATAACGACAAACTGTACGGGCTGTACGTACAGTGACACTGACCTAGTTAGAAGAATTAAAGTCCAACAGCTAAGAGGGCTAGGTCATGTAGAGCGAATGGACATCACCGCTCCAGCCCGGAAGGTCTTCGAATTCAATCCCGTGGGACGGGAGCAAGACTGCGACTCAGGTGCTGCATTCAGGTGCGTGAAGACCTCAACCAACTTGGCGTGCGAAACTGGAGACAGCTAGCTAGGGACCGAGCTGGGTGGAGACGCATGTTGGTTGAGGTCTCCAGCCAGGTCCGCCCCGGACTGTAGCGCCACATTAAGTAAGTAAGTAAATAATCAAGGTAAAAGATCATTGAGAACTAGGTCTTAGTGTAGTGACTTACAAAACTCAACGCTTTAATTGTGCGTTAAAAGTTTGGAGACCTTCATTTATTAGATCGGCCAATATGTATTAGTTCAACCCTCATTATCCAAAAACTAAGGTTCATTTTCTATAGATTCGCTAACTATTAAGAGTCTCGATAGTAAAAACAAAAATAAAAACAAGAAATTCATATTGTTTATTTATTAGACAGGCGCCTCTTAAAAGATTTTGTCATCTTATGCCTATGCCTTATTGAAAGGGTTTACTTTAAAAATGAGGTCGTTTATTACGGAAAGTAAGGGACTTGAAGCAAGACTTCTATCAGAAGAAAATATAATGAAATCTAAGGAATTTCGTTGGTGGCATTTTTTTAAATCTTAACTAACTGAATTTCTTGAGCGGTCTTAAGGGAGGAGAATGGTTAAACGTCTATTAGAACTCAATTTCTCAAAACGTCTATACAACTTGCACTTGTTATTTAGATTTCTGTTCCTAATAAATCTACCTTCTCATAAAATCGATGATACATGTACCATCATTCATTCATACATTACCTGGAATTGGATTTCCTGAGAATTGTACTTCAAATTTAGCAGATTCACCAAGCGCAGCACGACAATCTCTCATTTCTGATACAAAAGTTGGTGAACATTTATGAGCTGCAAATTATATAAATAGCAACAAAGCATTAAATTGTGTTAGCTGGCGTTTCTAAATTGTGCACTTTTTAAGATTTGTTTAAATAAAACAGAAATCGTGTGTATTAGATTTGTTTAAATTAAAGAAGAATAAAAACATTTACTTACATTGTGTGTGTTGTTTTTGTTGTTGAAAGAAATGTATGTGTGTTCTTTTTTTTTAAATAACTTTGTATTCCTTTAGACATTTGACGATTCAAAATGTTAATTACATAGACAAGACTACGGTAGCATGTTAATTGGGTTCAAGCTCTTTAGGTTTGATTTGAAAATGGGATTAGTTGGATTTTCAAAATATTTGTTTGCTCCAATTTTTAGGACTTTTAAGGCAATGTCAGAGTAGATCTCTGATTCGACTCTTCAAAAGTCCACAGTTTACAATGCTTCGACTCTCTTAAGTGACTTTTGAGCTTAATTTTTAGTTTAACAGTGTAAGTAGCATTCAAGTTTCTTACACTATCGATGCAGACTCATTTTTAAAACCTCATAATACCAGGTTCTTGTTAATAAAATTATACAGAGGTCACTTAAGTGTCTAAAATATAATATGCAATCATTAATTCTACATTTTAGTTTTAAAAGAAATGTTCGTAGCATAATTTTAGCCAGAAATGTTAATAAAATTAAAGCAGAATTTTAAGGAAGAGAGCGATAATTTTGAGTTTTTGACTGAAATAAAATGTAAATTTGGTAAATAGTAAAATAACGTTCATATTTTAAAAAATAATAATTTTTCAAAAATAAATTTAAATTAAAATCAAAAAGATGGCGTATACTTTGTATTATATTTTTGTTCCAAATATGTAGTTCTATAATTTTAAGGAATGGATAGCGAGGTTTATTTGTTTGTACGTTAAAACACATAATATATAAAGAGACAGTTTACATGAAATATTAAACAATAGTGAATAAATATAATCATGTAAAACGACATTAATTTACATCATTTTTAAAACAAAGTTTGTTTTTTTGGTAAGACAGAGATTACAACACATATCGACACATAAGAAACACTAAGACAGAGACACATCCAGGATATAGCTGGGACATTTACACAATTTTTACACTTAATATCTTCCGTGGTTGAACTTACCTTTGAGGAGTTTTTGCATTTCCTCCATGTGACTGACCCATTCTGGTTTTCTGTAATCCCTTGTTCCGACGATTCCTAAAAATTGGAATTGAAACGCATACAAATTAATAATGGATTAAGATCTTTTTCATAAGTTAAATCTTTGACCCTTTCTGTAAAAAGAAATGTGTTTTAAATAAATATTGTGTCTTGAAACAAAAAGAAAAGATTTGTTTTGTGTTTGTTTTGTAGAGATAAAAAATAGTAGGAAAAACACTGGGAAATAGGGAAAGGTTTTTTTTTTCTCTCATTTGCTGTAAAATTAGAAAATTAAAACATTTTTGAAGAGATTTTAAAATTATAATAATAATAAATGAATATAAGTTGAAAATTCTAATTCTAATTAAAATACCTTCAACAGCAAATTCAGCCGTTGTTACCGCAACACCCAATGGATTGTAGGCTTCGAAACTAATCGTACCCACATCATCGGGATAAACATGGTTTATTACCAGCACCGATGTGCCATCTTCGAAATTCTCAATTTGATATTCTTCTGAAGCGAATATCTCTTCGTTGTCGCGTAGCCATTTTGTTTTTGGCTTGGGTTTTCCAATAACTTTAACTTCAAGTTTCGCAAGTTCACCCTCTTTGGGTTGAACTAATTCGGGGAGTTTTTTAATTATTTTCGGTGCAATTTCGTCAATCGAAATTGTCTGTAATAAATATAAATTTAAATTATTAAAATCAAATGTAATATTAGTAATTTTTTGTTGTTGTAAACTCTACCTTATCGAGTAGGTCTTCTTCGGAAGCAGTTTGACCAGTGATTTCAGAATCGGGGATATATTCAAATGCTGAAAAATAGGTTTTTGAAAAAAAAAATAGTTTAAAATATTTGGTTTTAATGTTTCCAATACTTAAATTTAGTTCATCAACAGGTTAATCTTCATAAATCTACGGTTCTGGATTTAGACCTTTTTTAATGTTCAAATTACATCCTGATCTAAGATTGTTTTATGAATGTAATTTTGTAGGCGTTAAGCGTTTTCTTCATTTTGTTTAAAGACCAAAATCTTTTTAGGTCAGTTTAGTTTTTTGGAAGTTCGCTCAACTGTCATCCAGCTTTGACATTAGTATTTGATTTTCAATTTGAAACCTTTTTTATTTTAAAACAAGGAAACAAATAATTGAAAAGATATAAAACTTTTGAGAAAAGAACGAACATTTACGAAGACTAAAATAGACTTGCGTTGGGCGCCAATTTAAAAATCACTTCTATCAATGATTTTGTACAAATTCAAGTAAGATGACTGAAAAGCTCATTTAGTTTTGTAAAGGTTATTGTGCTTTTCGTGTACAGCTTATATTTGTGCGCATGCGCAAACTTTAAGAAATCTGTAAATAATATCTTGGTTTCTAACTTAAGAGCTATTGTTCTATAGAAGTGTTGTAGTAAAAAGACTCGAAAATCTGATTTTGACGTACAAACATCTGTTAGCATTCAATTACTACTTTTTAAAGACCTTCAAAAATAAAGCTAAAACTTGTGTATATATATATCATTCCAAAAATAATAATGCGTTATGTTAAAAATGTATATTGGTAAAGTTTGTTTTTTAAGAAAATTATTGTTATTGTATATACCTTGGATGTTAACAGTTGTTTTTGTAATGGCCTCTCCGATTTTGTTCGTTGCCACACACGTATATTCACCATCATCTTCGGGGAATACCTCTGCAATAGACAGAGTGCAAACCCCGCGAATGTCTTGTGTGATAATTGTTTCCTTAGTTTCGACAATCTTCTCGTCGTTGTGGAACCATTCTACACGTGGTATTGGCTGTCCATGTACCTCGCATATCAAATGTAATTTCTCACCATCCATTACTTGGACAGGTTGCAGTGGTTCAATAAATCGTGGTGAAATGAATTCTGTCACCTGTTCGAATGGTGAATCTTCGAGGATGTCAACGGTAGCTGAAGAAGTAACTGAACCACCTACATTCTCCGCTCGACACGTGTAAGGACCAGCAAATTTTTTGCTGAAGTTCTCGATTAAAAGAACCGATTTGTTTCCTTCTGTCATGATGCGACACTCAGTTGAGCTTTTGATTGGTTCAGTGTGAACGAACCATTGGAATGAAGAAACCGGTTCGGATTCAACTACTGCCTCTAAAATGGCTACTTCATTTTCGCCTATGAATTTCGGTCGTAGTGGTTCGATGAAACGTGGTGGTTGAATTTCTTTGCTCTGTGGTTGATCGGAAACAACAACAGAACCAGAAGACTTAGCCTCGCCAACTGAATTTCTTGCCCAGATTTCATATTTACCGGTTCGTTTGCGGGTCATATTTTTGACAGTTATTGTTGTTGTGGTTTCTGTTGTGATGATGGTAACATCTTCATTGACTTGGACTTCTCGACCATTGCGCAACCACTTAATTTCAGGCTTAGGCAGACCGTCGTAGACGGACTCAAATACAAGAGTTCCACCAGTTGGTACAACCTTAACTGTCAACGGTGTGACAGTTGGTGGTTTCTGTATTTCTTTAGTTTCTTCAGATGATTCGTCTTCTCGCAGAATATTGGCATTTCCAATTGCTCTACCAAAAGTGTTCTCAGCTTGAACTGAATACTTTACAGCTTCATTTATTGGTGGATTTATAATTTCTAAGGCTACTTCACCGGTTTCTTCGTTATAGAACATTTGAACTGTTTCACTTGGTATAAGTTCTTCGACACCACGGAACCATTTCACAGATGGTTTAGGAATTCCCTCAACTTGACAGGTGACTGTCACTGAGCATCTTTCTGGTTTTTCTTCGGTAAACTCAATCTTGAGTGGCTTGATAAATTGTGGAGCTAGTCCTGTTTCTGATTCTACATATGATTCGTTTTAAATTTTAAAACAGAAAGAGAGTAAAAGTGTGTTTGTGTGTTAAGATTGAGTTGACTTGTGTAAATTAGACGTACAATTAAAACTAATAGAGGAAAAGGTTCTAAACTATTCAGATACTATTATTATAAATAAGAAGACAAGTTTTATAAAAAAAATAACTTACCAAGTAGGACATTAGCAGTTGAGGTTGCAACACCACCTTCGTTCTTAGCTTGGCACGTGTAAACTCCAACGTCTTGTGGTGTTACCTTGACGATCTTAAGCTTCGCAACGCTCTCTACCACAGACATCTCATACTTCTCAGAAGCGAATAGAAGAGTGTCATTAAAGTACCAGTTGATCTCAGGGAACGGTATACCCTCAACTTTGCATTCAAGAACTGCTGGCTTATCGGGAACACATTCCCGAGGCATTAGTTTCTCGGTAATTCTTGGAGGACGAACTTCGCGTTTCTTCTTACGAACTATCTTTCGTTCTTGTTCCATAACCTCGGACATGGTTTGCTCAGAGGTTTGTTGGATGACTTGGTCTTCGATGAGTTCTTCATCAGCAAGCTTATCAAGACCTTCCTGAATTCGTTTTTGCGTAATAAGTTCCAGTTCGGGAAGCGGCTGACTGTCGTCGATGTGAATGCGTCTTCTTTCCTTCTTAACAATGTTCGAAGTGAGCTTCATTTCAATCTCACGATGAACCTCATCAACATCGACCTCAATCAGCTGCTCCGTCGTAATGTACTGTGGTCTTGGTTCTTCCTTTTTCTTCTGAAGGGTAACTGTTTTTTGAGAAACTTCTTTTTGTTCTTCTACTATTTCCTCTTCCCTGACCTCTTCGGCGTCCAGCAATTGGGGCTGTTCATCGAAAGAGACTTCCTTGAGGCGCTTTGTGCGTTTCTTATGAGCACGTTGTTTGACAATTTCTTCGGTGAGGATTTCTTCAGCTGTGTGTGGAAGAACTTCTTCTGTAACAGCAATTTTACCTGTCAAATCAACTGGCAAAGCATCTACTTGATCTTCTTCGGCAATAGGTTCTTGGAAAGGCAAAACTTGCTCCTCACTCACTTCATCCACGGACCGAGTGGCCTTGTGAAGCTTTGGTTTCTTCTTTTTCTGTTTTTCTTTGCGTGGTTCTTCTTCGACTACCGGCTCGAAAATGATTTCTTCTTCTTCTGGTTCTGGAGCTTGAGGTTCCTCCGGTTTCAGAACGGGTGCCTTGATTGGAGATGGCAACTGTTCTTCGACTTCAGGTTGTTTCTTTGGAATTGGTTTAAGTTGAACATGTTCTGGTGCCTCTTCTTCTCTTGGCTTCCTTTTACCTGTTGGCCATTGTTTCTCTTCAATTGGCTCTTCTACAGGCTTCTTCTTTTCACCACGCTTCCATGGCACCTTTGGTTGTTCTTCTGGCACCTCTGGAACCTTTTCTATTTCAAATGGTTCAACCTTCTCTAACTCAACTGGTTCGGCATCAGGAATTTCTGGAAGCTTTTCATGTTTCGGCTTCGGTGTTTTCTTTGGCTTTTGTTGTGGTTCTACAACTTCTTCAATTGGTTTTCTCGGAATTGGTTTCAATTGAACTTCTTCCATTGGCTCTGGTTCTTGAGGACGAATCTTGCCCTTTGGCCATTTCTTCTCTTCAATTGTTTGCTCTTCTGGCTTCTTCTTTTCTCCTCTCTTCCATGGTAGTTTCACTTCTTCGGGTACCTTTTCTTTTTCTTCTGGTTCAATTGGTTTAACCTTCTCTAGATGAATTGGTTCTTCATCGGGAATTGAAGGAATTTCTTCCTTGGGCTTTTGTGTGATTTTTGATTTTTCAACTTCTTTAGGGGCTTCGGGAACTGTTTTCCTAGGAATTGGTTTGAGTTGAACCTCTTCCTTTGGTTCTGGTTCCAATGGACGTCTTTTTCCCTTTGGCCATTGAGCCTCTTCCACTGGGGTAGGTTCTTCTTTAGGCTTCTTCTTTATTGCGGTCGGTTTTTCTGGTTCTTTTTCTTCCACAACTTCTGGCTTTAGAACAGGTGCTAATGTAATTTGTTGTTCCTCTTCTGGTTCTGGCTTTGTTTTTTGCTTTACTACCGGTTTAAGGATCACTTCTTCTATTGCTTCCTTTTGAGGTTTTGGTGTAGGACGTTTCACTGGCTTAAGTGACACCTCTTCGATAGGTTCTTCTTTTGGAACTTGTCTTGGAATTGGCTTGAGAGAAACTGGTTCTTCAGGCTCTTTTTCCATAGGCTTCCTCTTACCAGTTGGCCATGATTTCTCTTCAATTTCTTCAGGTTGTGGCTTCTGTTTCTTTCCTCGTTGCCAAGGAACTGCCTCCTGTGGTTGTGGTTGAATTTCTTCCTCAACAGGTTTCTCTGGTTGAGGAACAGGTTCAAGCTGAACTGGTTGTTGTGGAAGCTCAGCAATGGACTGCCTTTTAAATGGTTTCAACTGTACTTCTTCAGGCTTTTCAGGTTCTGGTTTTGTAGCCTGTTTCCTGGGAGTAGGTTTCAATGTGACCTGTTCTACTTTTTCTGGCTCTTGGAGACGTATTTCGGTTTTCTTTCCTCGTTTCCATGGAACAGCGGTCTCTTGTGCTGTTTGAAGTTCAGGTTTTTCTTCAGGGCGTGTCAATTCCTCAACTTCCTCTTGTGCTGGTTTTGCTTCTTCAGGAGTTTCTTCAAGCACCTTTTCTTCTTGTGAGATCTGTTTTTCCTTGACCATCGGTTTCGGCTTTGAAATTGGCTTTGGTTGTACTTCTTGAGTCATTGCCTCTTCTGGTTGTGGTTTGGCAATTGGTTTTAATTGCACTTCCTCAACAACTGGTTCTTGTTTCGGTTTTTGCCTAGGAGTAGGCTTGAGCGTAACTTGTTCAACTTTCTCAGGTTCTTGAATTTGTTTTCCGGCTTTTTTGCCTCGAACCCATGGAACAGCAACTTCTTGAACCTTTGGTTGCTCTTCCGGTTTTTCATCAATACTTTCCTCAATTTGTTCTTCAACTTTCTTAATTTGTTCGGTTATTTCCTCTGATACCTTTTCTAGTTCAGAAATTTCTTCAGGGATCTCTTTAGTTTTTGGACGTGAAATAGGCTTAAGTTGAACTTCTTCAGCCACAGCTTGTTGAGGTTTCGGCTTTTGCCTTGGTGTGGGCTTTAGAGAAACTTGTTCTACTCTTTCTTGTTGTTGTGGCTCCTTCTGTCTGCCTCTCTTTTGAACTTCTTCAATAACTTCCTCTTCTGGCTTGTGCCTTAAAATTGGTTTGAGTTGCACTTCTTCAGATACCAATTCTTCTGGTTTTGGTCTAGATATTGGTTTAAGTTGAACTTCTTCAGTAACGGCCTCTTCTGGTTTCGGTCTAGCAATTGGTTTAAGTTGAACTTCTTCAGTAATTGCTTCTTCTGGTTTTGGTTTTTGCCTAGGTATTGGCTTGAGTGCAACTGGCTCAACCCTTTCAGGTTCTTGAAGTTGTTTTTCGACCTTTTTGCCTCGAACCCATGGAACAGCAACTTCCAGTACCTTTGGTTGCTGTTCTGGTTTTTCTTCAATAGATTCTTCAATTTCTTCTTTGACTCTCTTTATTTGTTCAGTAACTTCTTCTGATACCCTTTCTACATGAGAAATTTCTTCAGGGGTTTCTGTAGCTTTTGGTCGTGAAACAGGCTTAAGTTGAACTTCTTCAGCCACAGCTTCTTGAGGTGTTGGCTTTTGTCTTGGTGTGGGCTTAAGAGAAACTTGTTCCACTTTTTCTTGTTGTTGGGGCTCCTTCTTTTTACCTCTTAACCATGGTACAGCAGTTTCCTGAGGTTGAATCTGTTCAGGTTGTTTTTTAGGTACAATTTCTTCTTTAACCTCTTCTGGAGCAGGTTTTATAATCTCCTTTGCTTCTTCCTCTATTTGTGGTCTATGCTGATCCAAAATTACTTCAGACGTCAAGGGCTTAGTTACAGGTTTAAGTTCTAGCTCTTCTGCCTCAACAACTTGTTGCTGTGGTTTCTGTCTAGGAATTGGTTTAAGAACGACTTTTTCTACCTGTTCTGGTTCTTGTTTCTGTGGAATGATGCGTTTCGTTGGTTTTGGCTGTAATTTTTCCTCTTTCTGTTCAACAGTAGCCATTTCTTGAGTAGCAATTTCTTCTTTTGGCCTGCGTTTGCCTCTTTCCCACATAACTGGTACCTCTTGAGGTTTCTGGGTTGTTTCCTCTACAACTTCATCTGGTTTGATGTCCAGCAATGAGGTATCTTCAACTTGCTGGAATTCAGTTGGTTTACCTCTACGCCAGTGTTTCGGCTGCTGTATCACCGATTCTTCTCTCCTAACTTCCTCAGTCTCTTGTTCCCGGCGATCAAGGAATGTAGAGTCTTCAACGTGTTCAAGTTGAGTCTCTTCTGTCTGTTGTGCTGGCTTGCCACGACGCCAATGAACGGGCGCTTCTTGTTTTCTTATCAATTCACTATCTTCCCATTCACTCTTCTGAAGACTCATGATATTAGTGTCTTCAATACTAGTGAACTCTTGACGATGTGATTCTTGGGTCATTTCAGTCTTGCTCATTCGTCGATATACTGCAATTTCATCAGTGGCCTGTTGTTTTACCACTTTCTTGGTATCTTCTTCTATTTCAATTGTGCTGGAATCTTCTAATAAAGAACTATTCTGTTGTTGGTACTCAGTTCTTGGCTTTCTCCAATTCGTTGCGTGCTGCTGGTTAATCAGACGTTGAGCTTCCAACCTTTCTCGTTCTTCAACTGTGAGAATATTTATGTCTTCAGTTGTGATGTACTGCTGTTTCTGTGCTTCACTCATCTGTTCGTATCTTTCGATATCTTCCCTAGTCATTACTTTCTCAATTGATCCCTTAGAAGACTCATCCACAGTCATTGTTACCATTTGTGAAGTTGCATTCTGTACACTTACTGACTTCAATTCAACTTCTTCGATCTTGAACTTTTCAATTTGCTTATGAACCTTCTGCACGGATTTGAGTTGCTTGCGCATTTCTTTCCATGGAATTGCATCAGTTTTCGGTTGAGTCGAAATGAGTTTCTCAACTTCTTCAGTGAAATCCATAATAGCTCCATCTTCGAAACTCTTCAGTCTTTCAATCTCTCTTTCTTTCATAATTTGTTGTTGTGCCTGTTGAGGCTGTTGTGGCGTTATTGGTTCTTTGGCATATTGCAATGGTGACAAATAGACATCTTCAATATCAAAACTCTCCAATTGTTTCTGAACTCTTTCAACAGCGCGTAATTTCTCACGCATTGTCACCCATGGAATTGCCTCCTTTTCAGTCTTGCCCTCAATGATCTTCTCCAATTGATAACCGATACTGAGCAACCCTTGATCACGTTCATCCTTGATCGATTTAAGGAATACCTTTGCGACTTCATATTTCGGTACAACCTTCTTTTCAATTGTTGCCGGTTTCAACGTAATTGGCTCCTCAGTCCATGATTTAACTGGCTCCGGTTTGAAACCAGGAAGGAAAGGTTGCTTCTCAAGTGAGCGACCACGACGAGGTCTTGAGCTCTTTCGCCAAGGGACAATATTGGATTGAGGCTGCAAACTCTTGCTGCGTGGCTTCTTCGATCTCGGCTTACGACCACTGAGACCGTTTACTTGCAAATTTTGAGTATACTGCGGTGGGTAGGGCTGTTGTGGTTGGGGAGACTCTGGTGAGCTATCCTCCTTGCCAGAGGATGACTCATCTTCCACAGAATCAATTGTTTGCAATTGGTATGCAGAAATACGACGTTCTGTAAATTAAATAACGACATTTTTTTATTTTTATTTTCCGCATAATTGATGGTTGTTGCGAAAATGCTTTCTCTTTTAACAAACGAATAAAGTATCTTCAACAAATTTTGACGTGTGGAATTTTGAACACACGCCAATTGAAAATGTATCCGCACAAGCAGTTTTATTAAATTGCAAAAAAAAAGTTGAAATTTATTAAAATAAAATCCCAGACACATTTTATGAGAAACTAGAAAAAAAAACAAGCAAAAACGCAAATTTGTTAAAACTATTTCAGAGATGCAATTAATTAAGATTGTGAATCTATGTTTTTTTTCAAAAATTTATTTCTAAATACATGGTCAAACTGACAATGCCAAGTATTGAGCAGTGCAAGTGTTTTCAAAATGTTCTGCAAGACTGCTACTTGAATGGAATACATCTGAAAAATGTTCAACAAGACTAAATATTGTTTGTCATTTTTTTCATTAGTCGTGGGATGACTATAATATAATCTCAAAGCGTTATGCTAATGGACTTGTTGTAAAATGCAGGTAAAAGGGCTTATGCGATTATTGTTGTGTTTAGTTCAATTTATCATTGTAATGCATTGTAAAAATGTGTTTAGATTTTTTATAGAATATCAGTAAAGCAGAAAGATCACAATACAAAAAAAAAAGAAAAAAGTTCCTTTAACACAAAAAGATATTAGTTGACGTTTTTGACAGCTCTATATGATTACAAATTACACAGAAATGCATAAAGAACAACTGACATCAAAAACAAACTAATGCATGCCATCTTAACTTTGAGTGTGATACTAACTAAAGGGCCCTGCACATAAGAGCGAAAAACGAATGGACGAACAACGTGACACATTTCAAAAAGTCAATTTCAATCAAAAACACATTTAAATTATAAGAAACCAATTGATACTTATGTCAGGATAATAAAATTTGCATTTTGTTCTCTAAAATAAGACAACTTTGTAACAAGAATTTGGTAGCACAGAATTGCAGTGTAGTTACGAACTGTCAAACTCTATTCGCGTTCCACAAACCATCCACATTGGAACGAATAAATTGTTCGCGCTGAACTTAACCTCAAAATTATACCACACTTTGTTTTGTTTTTCGAAAAGGATAGTTAAAAATTGACAATTCGTCGCTGTCTGCGAATAGAAATAAATTTCATTCGAAGGAAAAGTCAAATTATGCGAACATCTACAATTCGCAGTTCGTAGCTCATGTGCAAGATGCTTAAAACTTTGCTGCTACAATGTTAACTATTACGTATGTGCTTACTAGTTAATAACGTTTTTCTAAATAAATATGATTAGAAATTGGCTGCACCCTTTCGTTAAAGAACGTTTTCCACTATTTATAAATTTCAAAGTACTTGGAACCGCTTTAGCACAATATTCTGAGATAGTTAGATGGTAAAATTCTTTCAAAAGAAGTATTAAACATAAATTAATTTAACGTCGTACGAAAAAAGTTTTCAACTTTATGTCACAACCAGTAACGCAGTAACGCTCATTACCCTTACTTTTTTAAAGGTTATAGTTGAGATCATATCAATATTTGTAAACATCTTTTTTTTTAGATATTACCAGAATTCGACAAAAATTGAACTTCGTGTTTGAGCTAAGATCTATCAAATTTCTGCGGAGCCTTCGTTTTATAACTTTTTATAATAATTCAAAAATATTTCTCTACTGTTCACCGCAATTAATTCCTTTGAATAAAATTCCGACAAAACTGAATTTCGGCTGATAATCTTAGTTACATTTAAAGTCCTCTTCTCTTAAACCGGAGCAGGAAAATGTGGATGAGGTTTGATAAATATTTTTGTTTCCATTTTGTTTAATTACGCCCACAAAGTAAGTTTTTCAAAAGATTGTCTAAGTAACTTTTTTCAAAAACATTTTTAATTTTTGATTAATTTGTGTATTTGATATTTTTTTTCTCGGGTAAAAATTAGAATAGGAATTTTTGGGGAGTGTTGAAATCATATAAATTAAGATCTCCACCAAAAGTAAGCTTTTTCGAAGTATGTTTTTTTTTCAAGGGAATATATAATTTTGTGTATTCCTATATGACGAAGAAATTCAACCCAACTGGTAGCTGGAAGCTTTGGTCAGAAATCTTTATTATAAATCTCAAAAACGAAGAATTATGAGTATATATACTTGCTTTAGTATTGGGTGCAATACAAAATATGGTGAATCAAATTTTCAAAAAACCTCTCCTAATATGAATGAAATGACGTTCAATATGTTTTACACCAATGTTGACCAACAACCAAAATAGGCATAGTGTAAAAAAAACAGATTTTTAACGAAGCCATTTAGTCAAAACTAACAAAAACTGATTGAAGGCTCTAAAGTTAACTGTTACCGACTAACAGTTTTGGATATAAGATTGAATTATTTGTAAACGGTGATGTGAAGTTTTTTTCTGATTTTTTGACATTGACCATTTATCATTGGTTAATAGGTGCGTTCATAGGAAAAGTTCTAAGTTGTCAATTTAGAAAGAAGCAGAAGTTGTGGGGCTGAAAATTAATTCCGACACAATAAAAATGATCAGCCTCTGAACCCGAACATCCTCTCAAATAAATATTTTCTCGTATATGGTGGAAAAAGTGAAGAGCTTTCAATACCTTGGAAGTATCGTTTCCATCGATTGCGGAACCGAATTAGATACACGTCAGCAAAAGCAGCGTTCGGTATGCTGTCAAAAATTTGGAGGAATATCTCTATCAGCTTTAGAACATAGCTACGACTGTTTTGCACAAATGTTGAAGCTGTGCTTCTTTATGGTTGCAGCACTTGGAAGGTTACTTCAGCCATAACAAGAAAGCTGCAAACATTCGTGAATAGATGTCTTCGTAACATCCTAAGGATTTTTTTGGCCAAACCGCATATCAAATGAGGTCCTTCATAGAAGGACAGGTTAGTAACCTATAGAATCTATAATACGAAGACGTAAGTGGCAATGGATTGGACATCACTTCGAAAAGGTAACGACTGCATTGTAGGCCAAGCAATGCAGTGGAATCCGCTCACACAAGAAGGAAGAAGAGCTGGACGACCGAGAAGCACATAGCACAGCACAGTCGAAGCGGAATCAGCGTTACTAGGCAAGAGTAGGAGAGAGCTGAAACACATCTCCGGAAACCGTAGACGATGACGTGTAGGCGTATAGTAGAGTCCCTTTAGGGGTTCTCAACGGACTTAACAGGTCTGCGGACCTAAGTAAGTGGTAAGTAAGTAAGCTTATTTGTATTTAATGAAATATTTGTTTTGGTACAAAAGAAATGTGGTTGTGATTGAGATTTTATTGACGGTTTTTTTTTTGTTTTCTTGAAATTCACTTGTACGAGTTAACAATTTAAAAAATGTTTCGGTTATCAAAATGTAAGTAAAGAATATATTAGGATGTGTAGTTTTGGAGAGAAGAGCCTTTATGGTCCCTTCTCAATTTAATTAAAACTACACACAGTGTACTACCCGTGCCTTGATGGTTAGTGCGTTGGACTGTTGAGTTCGATCCCTGCCTATGCCATCTTAAGTATTTTTTTCACGGGTACTGCATCTTGAGAGGAATTGACAAATTCTCCAAGAGTAATTCTTAAATTAGCCGATCGCATTCGGCTTAAAACTGTAGGTCCGCTCTATCCCTTACAAAGTACTCGCACGGAGAGATTGTAAGTCACTAGGCCCTATTTTTCAACGGACTGTTGCACCACCCAATTTATTTATATTTTTACAGGTGTTCTATCAAGAGGCTTCATATTGTTAGAACAAGGACTTCCTAATAGACTTTAAACAAATTTGTGTTTAATATTGGCATTGATATTATTATTTTCGTGGCACAAGATCTTCTTGCAAAATTTTAATTCATTTGGTGCCTTTGTGGCATGTGGCACCGTTTCGTTATAAAAAAAAAACGTCGCGTTTACATCAACGTCTTCCATTCTAACCACACAAAAGATAATCTTTGCTCTGTAGTGAAAACAGTCGAATAAGTTGTAAGGTCAAACCACAACTCCCGCCATGCAGCTGTGGCCCGTTTGAGGATGGAGAAGCTTTTCAACAAGCATTATTAAATTTTCCGAGTCCGTTATGTGATAAATCTAACTTGGGACCGAGCTAGATGGAGAAGTTTGTTAGATGAGGCCCTAGTTCACACAGGATTGTAGCGCCACCTTAAGTAAGTAAGTAAGTTATGGAATGTCCAAACTGTCAACTTCAAAATGATCGCCATTTTTGTTGTGAGTTTCTATGTATTGTTTCAGTGTGTATCGTTCCATATTTATCAATCGCATAGGTCTTTCTTATAATGACAACTAACAAAGTAACAACTGATAAGATAGCGGGATTTTTAAAATGAGACCTTTTACTAAGCCTTTATTCTAAAAAGTTGTAATCGTTTCTAGTTTTCTAAATTCTTCATAAGATCGGTTGAATAAGTAAAATAAGCTGATTTGGAAAAAATATCAGCGAAGAAAGAACAACTGAATTTTTATTAATGACTGACGTAAATAAACATTTTTTTAAACTTTTTCTTAAAATGCATTTTTCTTTTCTTTTCGATTTATATTAGTTTATTGTCAAGGCTTTTTGCCAAAAGTATCATATGAAA
The DNA here is from genome assembly GCF_945859685.1 of Eupeodes corollae. NCBI lineage: Eukaryota > Metazoa > Arthropoda > Insecta > Diptera > Syrphidae > Eupeodes > Eupeodes corollae. The sequence continues at coordinate 113,029,840 of NC_079148.1, forward strand.
TTTTCACTAACAGCGGTCATTAATTTAAAGTTAAAAAATTACTTTAAATTATTTCCTGACATTTTATTGCAAAAATAAATTGGACACAGTTGCAATATTTTTTATTTTATATTTGCAATGACCTTCAAAAAAGGATTCTAAGAATTAGATCTTGAGTAAATGTTTTGAGATTTATTGTTTTTAGCTAATATAACATTTAAAAAACAATAATGACGTTCGACACAATTTCATTAATCATTTCACTTTGCAAATGTTTATAGTTTCATTTTTTTATTTAAGAATTTTCTTTATAAAAAATCTTGTGTTTGAAAATCAAATCCTGATAAATTGAGAATATCTCAGGTCAAAGTCTTCAAAAATAATTTAAAAAAAAAGAAGAAAAATATTAAAATATGAAATGAGAAAACGTGGAGGGTGGTGTGGATTGATATTGGTTTGCATAAAAAGGGGCTCTTTCTTCACATCACATCAAGAACAACTATAGAGGCACTTAATATTTTTTTGATCTATTTTGAGATAGAGAGGGTGTGTGATAAATTGTGGTACGCTGTGAATTTTTCATGATACGTCTTTAAAATATTTCTAATATTTTTTTTTCAAGTTTATTTTTGAATTGGCTGACTTAGACATGGTACATATAGGTGTGCGTTCGAGCGTGTATGTATATAAATATCTTTTAGTTAATTTTTTAAAATTATGTAGCGTAACTTATGTTAAGGTCAAAAGCGTCATTATGTTATAGAATGTGTTAAATTAGACAGACGAGACGACGAGGACTGCGACTCAAAGTGAAATTGAAATGAATACAAGGCAAGGTAGCGATGGGACATCAATGCAGGTGTTCATGATTGTAGGTGAAGTTGTTCTTTTTTTTTTTTTAATTTAATTTAAATCAAGGATAGATACTATATATTAAATAGAAAGTCACATTTACATATATACCTAAAATTTAATGTCAAATTGAATATAAAGAGATCATGATATAAAAATTAATATTTTCACGGGTTGATGTTTTTGTTGATGATTGACTGACGCATAGGTTGAGTCACATACTCTAAGATGAATTTAGTTCTGTCTATTTTTACCTTAGTGATTTTGGGATGATGTGATGAATTTAAGAGCCATCACATTCAAATGCAAATAAACATATTAATCATTTTGTTTTCAAATAATATCGTGATGATGCACAAAGTAAAGTCTGATTTATTTTTTTTTTTAGGAAAAATTACAGTTAACTTACCTGTTCTTGCATGTGTGACTTAATTTGATGACGAAGATGTTATTTATGCCAAGTTTGAATACGTTTTTTTTTTTGTTGAATTTAACTTTTTAAGCCTTACAAATAGTTCTAGAAGATATTTTTTACAACAGGTCCTACAGTATTGTAAAGTAAAACTTGTAATCTTTACAAAGTTTAAACCCACTTATAATACGTACTTGAACATTATAGTAATGAGGAAATAGAGAGCCAGGTAGGAGTTTTCAGATTCGCTTAGTACGGCTAAGGAACTAATCTTTCTATTTCATATTACTGCGAAGTTAAAATGAAAACAAACATTTTGAAATTGAAAAGACTCATTTTTAAAAGTGTATAAAAAATAGCCGAGCTATAATTCTTTTATAGTTATCCTTCAAAGCACAACTTTTGGTAAGTTTTGAGCATTTTTTTGTGGCTATGTGAGTTTTACCTTTGGGAACTATATTTTCCTTAAAAACAAAACGAATTAACCAAAAAAGAAGCTGGAAATGGTTAACACTAATAACTTACCATTGGCGTCCTTAAAGAAATTGAAAACGATGTTTGTTGTAATAAGCTAAATTTGTATTTAACTGACTCGGAAATTTTAAATTTTTTTCTGTTGCGAATGAACTTCAATTTTTGTAAAAAAAAATGTATAAGTGGAAATTTTCTAAATTATCAATTTTTTTTCAATACATTTCAGTCAAAAATCAACATTTACCAATTTTTGTTTAGGTTTTTATATTAGTTAACAAATGTTTCCTAAGATTTTACCAAATTGCTAATGACAAAATTTTGTATTATATTGAATAAGTTTGAAAGGAAAACTCTGCCAAATACGTTACTTTTCGTAACTTTCAGCTATCCTAAATATATTATAAATTTTAGTTCAAATTTTCGTTCTCAATATTTTTAACGATTTGTCAAAAAGAAAATTTTGACATTTCTAAACGTTTCAAGGACCCTAGAGTCGAAATAAAAGATTTTTAGAAAGATGTCTGTGCATGCGTGTGTACGTACGTCTGTACGTTTGCGACATTTTTTTCGTTGTCCGTACCTTAAGAACCAGATGAGATATCGACTTCAAATAAATTTTGTTATACACATAATAAAGCAGAAAGATGCAGAAAGGGCTCTCAAGAAAATTGCGTGGATATTTTTCACCATAGCAGTTTAAAAAAAAGGTGAACCAATAACGCTAGAGACTTGAATTAAATTTTATATTGTAACGTGATACCAGCATAATCCAATTAACGGTTTTTTATAAATCAAAAAAACTGACAAAAAAAATGTTGTCACCTCAAAAATTTTACGACTAAAATATGATTTTATCTCCAAAACAATTTTGTGCAACGAAGAATAATGTTTTTGACATCAATTTTGAGAAAAATCGAATTGACAGTTTTTTTTATAAAAAAAAAATAAAAACCTAAGAAAAACATTACTGAAAATTGGTAAAACATGAATTTCGACTCAAATATCTTTCCAGAATTTGAGATTGAGCTAAAAAAAAAAATTAATAAAAGGTGGTAAAAATTGATTTCGACTCAAATATCTTTTCAAAACGTTGAGACATTCAGTAAAACTTTGAAAAAATCGAATTGACAGTTTTTGTAAAAAAAAATCAAAACCTAAAAAAAATTTAACAAAACTTGGTAAAAATTGTTTTTTGACGTAAATATCTTTTCAAAAATTTGAGATTATGGCTTTCAACTAATTTTATCTTATAAGAAATATTGTTTTCAACATTCGGTAAAGTTTTGAGAGAAATCGAATTGACAGTGTTTTTACAAAAAATAAAAACTTTAAAGAAATAAAATTGAAACTTTGTAAACATTTACTTTTACTCAAATATCTTTTCAAAAATTAAAAATATTGGCTTTTATTTTTAAGTTTAATAGGAACGAATTGTTTTCGACATTCAAAACATTTTTTATAAAAATCCAACAGTCATTTTTTTTTACACAAAATTTAAATCTACAAAAATTGTAAGATTGGTAAAAATCGGTTTTCGACTAAATATCTCGTTAGCTAAAATTGATATTGAAATCAAACTATTTCATCATAAATGCAAAATATTGTTGGTAATTTTAATTTTTTTTTTTAAATGATTCAACAAACAACTTTTTTAACAAAACACGAAAAATTACAAACTTTTAAGCAGGACAAATCGGCTAATGGGAACTTGTCAGTGTGGGTCGCATCCCGAATATCAAAATTCGTTGCGTACTTTTTTACATTATCAAAACGATTTTTTATTTTTTGGACTTATTAACACCTTTTTGAAATTCAAAATATTGATATACAGAATACTTTTTTTGAGAAAACATCATTATAATTTCTCATTAGTATAATGTTCTAATATACTCTCTTCAACAATAACATACATATGTACCTATGATGATACAGTATTTTGACAGTACAGCATTTTGAGACACAGTATTTTAAATGTACAGTATTTTGAAATACAGAATATTAACCATACAGTATTATGATCATACAGTATCATACAGAATTTTAACTATACAGTATTTTAAAACACAGCATTTCCACCCGCTCCAATTTTTAACGAACTAAGACTTTAAAAAAATTATGAAAACTGGTAAAAATTAGTTATTTACTTCAATATTTTGAAGATAACTAAAGTAATTGACTTCAAATTTATTTCATTCAAAACAAAATATTATTATTCATGTGAAATAAAACTTTAAACAAATATCCTATTGGCAGTAAAATTAAAACCTTACACAAAAAAGTACTACAAATTTAAATGTGATTCAAATATCTGGAGCATAAAGAAACATACTTCAAAGTCGTTTAATCTCATATGCATAAATATTGTTGTTAATTTTGTTTTATATTTAAGGACTGTGTTTTTTTTTACAAAAACCAAAGTTCTACTAAAGAGACTTCTATATTTTTGTTTGTAACTTCTCGAATACATTTAAACTGAAAAAAAAGATAGGACCTATATTTTTGATTGCATTCTCTTTAAATTTATTGAAACTAAATTATTATTTATTTCTTACAAATAATAAAAATTGCAAAATTGGTATCGGCCAACAATGGAAATTCATTAGTGTGGATCACATCCCAGCCTTTTTTTAGTTTCTCTTTTTGAATAATTATATACTTAAGAAAATGTATCTTTTTAGGTTTTACGGTTACTATTTTTATAACACAATTTTTAAGGACTTAGACTTCAATATTGTTGGGAAAATAGAATAACTTACTAAATATTTGTATTTGCTATGAGTTAAAAATAATAAATGTCTTATTAATTATGGAAGAAATGAAACGGCTCCAAAATGTCTTAATTTAAATACTTAACATAAAAAACTTATAAATTTAAGGGCATAGACCTTTTATTATGAAACAAAATTGTCTACCTATCTATCAGCTTTGTATGTCAGCTTTTGACTGTGGGTGGTAACAGCGGTAAAGCAGCTGCTATCGACCAAAATAATAATTTTTCAAAATTATGAACAAACATTTTCTTATGTGTAATTAGGTCGCAAAGCATCTAAGGCATCTAGCCCGCACCACAATCTTCCCCATCATCATCTAGTTTATACATATCTATAAAATGCATTCAATCTAAAAGTGATTCCCATTATTCTATCAAAAGAGAAATCTTCTAATTGTGCAACCACCCAGTCATCACATCCATTAACTCATGTCTATACAATTCAGCGGATATTTTTGGCTTAAAATGAATTTTTGAAATTAAACAAAACAAATTGTTGGGCCAAATATGGTAAATATACATTTTAGATCAACGGCAACCATTAAATTAAATCAATATACTTAGGCAAAGCAAAAAAAAAACAATATTCATAAAATGATTGTACCAACGATGATGGCAAGTTTGGTGAGTTTGAATTCTACTAAAATAAAATCGATTTCATGGAGCTGAAAATAGACTATGACTAGACTACGTCACCACATCATCATCTTCGTTCGCATCTCTCTATAGAAGAATAATTGGCCTGACTCTTCCAACGAAAAACACAAAATAGATCATTTTGTATAAACAATTTGCCACATACAATCCCACCACTTGTGTATTATTTTATTTTATAGCCCCCAGAGTATTTTTTCCCTCGTAAGGTAGATCGAAGTAGTCGGAATTTTCAGTTTTTTACCTGTTCTTGAACGGTTCAGTTCGGTTTTGAGTTTTCGAGTGCTCCAAATGGAATTAAATTTTCGTTTCAAAATAACAAAACAAAAATAAAATATAAATTCGTGATGGAAACAAAACAAAGGGATTTCAAAACAAAAAAAAAACAAACCTATATCAAGTTAAGTGGAAAAAAAAATAATAAATAACATAAAACAATAAGTTTCCTTTTTGTGTATTTATAAATGTATATATATTTTTTTTCGTAAAATTAAAATTATTATTAAAAAATAAAACAACAAGAAAAAGAAAATTAATTCAGCTCACAAAATAAACACTTAACAAATATAAAACATTAAACATAATTTTTGATTAAAAAAAATAGTGTTGTTGATTAAGTTTAAAAATAAAATTACTACATACATTGGAAAAAATAAAACAAATTAAAAACAACATTAAAAATTATTTTTCTCTTAAAAAATCAATACAAATCAAGGGATAATAATATTATTAATATTAATAGATAAACTTATAAATGCCTAGTCGCATGAGTATTTTTATTTTTTTAATTAAGCGTTTTTACTTAAAAAACATATACATATTTTTTTTTAAATATTTTGGCGCGTAAAAAGCAAGCGTCAGCAAAAGAATTTTTATTTAATTATCTTTAAACTCTTATCTCAAATCAAGCAATAAAAATGAATAAATAAAAATTAAAGGCAAGATGTGTCCCTAATTTTTTGTTTTTAAATTCAATATTAATAAAATAAAATAAAGAAATAGAATATATAAATAAAATATTAGTAGTAAAAGCGATAATGAAAAAAATAAAACAAAACTCATGCAACATCACTTAAAACTTAAAACAAAAGAAAATTTTTTTAAATTAAATTTGTTTAAATATTTTTTGTTTGATTGTTTGTATGAAAAAGAGTAAAGAATTGAAAGAATACAAACAAACATTTGTTGCAACAATTTGTCTTTAAAATAATAAATATAGTATTTTTTATGTATAAAAATGTATAAGATAAATGCCTATTTGAACATTTAAATTTAAACAAAATACAAAGTTGCACTATTGTTTAATTGTTTTGTAAAAGATTGAAAAAAAATATATTATATTTATAATTAGCTATTAATTTTTTTTTATTTGCATAACGAAAAATAATGTTTGTTTTGAAAATTTGCTTATTTAAAGGTACACCATGACTGATTGGGATATTTTCGAGAAGCTCTAAAGGCCGGGCCACAATAAATCAGCCAACAAATAAAACGAGATGATTCATTGTCCGTGACGAATGTCTTTCAACCGAAGACAATGCAATTAGCATAAATGCCAAAAATATTTTACATTTTTGCACTTGGCTCGACATGTGATTCATCCATAATCAACATCATCGTCACCATGATAGATGTGATGTGATTCGGTGCGGCAAGGTTGTTGATTTGAAAACTACACGTGTAACGACATTTGACGAGATTTTGATAAAATCTATTAATTTTCAATAAAGATTGACGACTGTCTGTCAAATTTTTGCTTTGTAAAATTTTAACAAACAAGATTGAAAATAAAAAAGTACATTTGGAAAATATAAAATCTTTTTGTTTTTTCTTACTTAATGTTCATGTCATCACCTCTGTGGAAACAATTATTATTTTATTTTCTTTGAAACAAAAATAGCCTCGTCTGTCTGTGTGGGGTTTCCATTAAATTTTCTCAACTCAATTCTCCACGGGATAGACAATGTGTGCTGGTTTTTGTTTTTCAAATTTAGAGCAAGTTGCTGTTGTCCGTCTTCAAAAAGACATTAAACAAAATCAAACAATAATGCCACCGTATTGAATTTTTTAAAACATTTTTTCGTTCGTTTGTTTTCGAAAACAAAAAAGACGATTGAAAACACCAGGTGGAAACGAGACGAAATTGTGGCAATTGGATTTATTAGCATTTTCTTTTTCTTTTGAAGAAAAAATAAAATTCTAAAATTCGATTTTAATTTTTCGAAAATTTTTAAAGATTTTTTTTTTCTGATGGGAATTTTATTTATGCGTGTGCACACGGAACCACTGAAAAATAAAATTTAATTTTCGTGCGGTGCTGACTTATAAATTTAGAATTAGAAAATTCATAAAACATATTAATTTTTTTTTCTTCTCGTCGTCTTCGTCGTTAAACACGAATGTCTTTTGCCTTCTTGTGTGTTTTTGTCTTAAATGAATCATGAATGTACCTGGACTTTGTTTTATTAAAGTTGTTCATTATTACAACAATAAAACGAAATCAAAAATGTTTTCCTTATGCAATAGATAAAATAAAAAAATGGTATATTTTAAAAGATATACAAATAGATAGGTTTTTCTTTTTTATTTTTGGTACAACAAAACAAATTAGATATTTATACGTATACGTTTAATGTTAATTATTTAAAATAATAAAAAAAAATTATACAAAATAAATAAATTAATATTGAATACAAAATATTTTAAACTTTTATTTTTAAAGACTTTTTCTTTTCAATCTTTTACGACTAGCAGATGAATATTTTTTTTTTAAATTATTATTTATTATTTTTGCTTGAGCGGATTCATTTTCACTATTTTATATATTTTTTTTGTGTATAGTGAATATTTGAGTTTATTATTTTTTTGTTTGTTTGTTATTAATTCTTACTTTTAACGGTCAGTTTAGCTGATGATTCAACTTGTCCAGTTGAAGATGTTACACGAGCTGTGAAGATACCAGAATCTTCTTCGTATGTTGTTCCGATAAGTAGAACGGCACTGTTGCCATCGAAAATCATCTAAAATGAGAAAAGCAAAAGACACGATTTTGAAATAAATTCAAGGTTTAAATTTTTTTCTTTATAATTCACAAGCACTCAAGGGGTTATTAGTACCCTTTATATGTTTATATTCAAACACAGTGCGAGCGTTAGGAAAATAGGGAAGGATTTTAAAGGAGATACCGGTGCACATTGACCTTAAAGTTCTGAACATCAAAATGGTTGGGAATAACGGAGGTGGGCAAAGCATTCCACATTCTCGATGTGCGATTCAAGAAAGAATCTCTATACTTGACAGCACGCCCGAGCTTTCCTAGAAGTGCGAGTATTACGGCTGAATAGTTTAAGGGGTGGATTGCAACTGGCTAATTCGACAGAAGATTGTTTGTAAACATATCGATAAAACAACGAAAGGGATGAAACATTGCGGCGGTGTTCTAACGATGCAAATGTTTCGATTATAATTCTGTTGCCTAAAAAACTTATTTTAGGGGCACCTACCCAGATATGCGAATTATATTCAAGTTTTGGACGGATGAAAGCTTTATAGATTATAGGCAGAACAGAAGGGGTGAAACATTTCGTCGGAGAAATCCTAAGCACCTGGCAGCATTTTTGGCGATATCGAATATGTGATCATTCCATAAGAGGTGATCTGTAATACACATACCAAGTACTGATAGTTGATTGGTTTCCTGGATGCGAGTGCAACTCATAGATAGTGGAATCGGGGGTACGTTAACGACAGGAGACAGCGTTGAGTTTTCGAAGCATTAAATTCTATACGGCTTTTGATTAAAAAATGGACAATGCTGTCAAGATCAGAATTTAATGATCTTATCATACGCTGCCCTTGAAGTTCCACATCGTTGGCGAAAAAGTTTAATGGATTAGAAGTGACAGACAAGAGATCATTTATGAATAAAAGGAAGAGAGTCGGAGACAAAACGTAGCCCTGGGGGACACCAGCATTTATTTTATGAATTTCAGAGTTGATACCATCTAATACAACTTGTTTTGAACGGTTAGAAAGGTAATTTCTAATCCAACGACGAAGAGATTCATCAATACCAAAAAAACGCATTTTAGATAAGAGAGCTTGGTGCCAAACTCTATCAAATGCTTTTGGAATATCAAGTGCAATAATCTTACTTTCTCCAAAACGATGTAAAGATTTGTTCCACTGTTCGGTGAGATGAACCATGAGGTCACCAGTGGACCTACTGCTACGAAAGCCATACTGTCGTTCATTAAAAAGCTCCGTTCTTCAAGATATTTCTTAAGCTGAAAATTAATCAGCGTTTCCATGACCTTGGAAAGAAGGGACGTAAGCGCAATTGGACGATAGTTAGATGGTGAGGAGGATTCGCCTCTTTTAGGGACAGGCTGGACAAATGCAGTTTTCCATCCACTCGGGAAGAGACCTGTAGAATTGGACAGATGGAGAAGCTTACGCAGTGATTTTGCCTGCGTTGAAGAACACCTGTTCAGAACAATAGGGGGAATACTATCCGGGCCAGCGGATTTGTGTGTGTCAAGGTCTTTCAGTACTCTTGCAACTACACGAGTGCAAAAGAAGATTCGTCCAATAGAGTCATTTACGCTCTCAAGAACAGGAGATTTTATGACACTTTCCGGTAGCGTCGAATTAACAGCAAACTGTGCTGCAAGCAAATTGGCTTTATCAATCGAGCTTACTTAGGGAGTGTCATTGTGGACGAGCGTTGAAACCGAGGATGACGTTGTGGTTGTGTTTCGTACGTTTCTTTACAAATGACCAGACATTTTTATTATCTTTGGGACATTGTAGTATTTTGTGCCTTACTTTCTGATGAAATAAGAATAAGAGATGAAAACGTTTTAAAACACTTGAAATATGTACATATGTAATTTGTAAAGGTTTTGAATGATTTAAAATAAACAATAAAATTTTCTCTTTCTTATTTTGACAGTTGAAATACAAGAATTGCGATTTTAACTGTTTATTTTTACTATTAGTGTAAGCAGGGGTAAATCTTCCGAAAAATCCAGATCTGCAAAATTTGATCTTAAATCAAGAATAAATCAATTTTTTGTGTCTCATGTAATACAAAATCAGGGAAAATGAGTGGTTTTTGAAGATCTAGATCAAAAATAAATTAATTTACTTTGCCCATGTAAAACCCAATAAGTGCCTACAAGAAATGTTTCTTGTTTGCTTGTTTTATTTTTTAATATATTTTTAGGCAACTTGTTTTGACGTCTCATAATCTCATTTGCCACAAAACCCATAAAGTTGACAAACCTAGGTTTTGTTATCAAAATTTTTTTGAGGGAACCCATTAATTTAGGACATCTTTCAAAACTTGGGATCTTCCAAAGACACAGTCGAATGGAAAAATCAAAAAGGAAAAGAAGTTTAATAATCCATCTGTCTCTATTCCTTATTCAATAAATGGGCAAGTTGAAACGACATAACTGACTTGAAAGTAAGACAAGTTTCTAGTATCTGATTGGCCAGCTGCAAAAAATGACCTTCCAATTAAGGAAACTTAATTGGAAAGTTAACTGGAAAGATAGTCAAAAAAAATCTCCCTAACATTGACTTTTTGAAATGTGTAAATCACGTTGTTCGCTCTTATGTGCAAGGCCCTTAACTACTAAGTCAAGTCCACTTATATGTCAAAATGACAGCTTATCATGATTTTTCAATTAACTGAGAGCTAAACTTTATTAATCTGTGATTTATTTATTTTCTGCACAATTTTATTTAATGTTTTATGTAATAGGTTTCCTTGTCAAGTTGGAAAAGGATGAAATTGTAGCTTGTATAAGAAGTGTTTTGTAAACAATTATGTTTTGGTAGTTTTATTGCGATGAACTGAAGGTAGAGGTTAGTGAAGTAAAGTTCCCAGTTTGAAGTTTATGTCACTTGAAAAACTAACTAGTTGCCTTGTTCAAAATCTACGTTCAAAGAATGCAGTTGACTGCAAATGAAGCCCCTTATGTTGTCTGGACCTGCCCAATGTTTTACGTTTTGAGGAGTAAAGCATTTGATTTTAAAAACAGACGATTACTTTTTGCCTGAGAAATTAACTTGTTCTATCAAAATTGACATAAATCAACTTTACTGAATTTTTGTGAGTCTAAACTTATCAAAACTTCATTTTATATGATGTTTTTCACATTTTTGTTTGTAAGACTTGAAGACATTTAATGATATAAGAGCTTATTTTCATTTAATTGCTTATTGAATTTAAAGACTATAAGTTAGATTCTGAGTTTAAGAATCACTCACCTGAAAATCGGGTGTTTCAGGAATCAGTTGTCCTTCGCGCAGCCATTGCACTCCTGTAGCCTTTACTTTGCCAGTGATGGTTGTCTTAAATTGAGCTGGTAAACCTTCGGTCACAGTGACATCTTTCAAGGCAGTTATGGTTGGTGGAGCATCCAAATTCTCAAGTGGACGCACCTTTAATGTGGCACTTGTTTGTACTGTGCCCATTTTACTGTCCAAAACACACTTATAAACACCCTCATCTTCGGGGAACGCCTCCGAAATAACCAATTGATAGTATTCTCCTTGTCGGGTCATTTGGAAGTAACGCGATGGTTTGATCATATTGTCCCCACGATACCATCTAGCTGTTGGTGTTGGTTTACCCACAACACGGCACTTGAAGATAACCTTGCTGGTCTCTTCGACGGATTGGTTCTTCAATGGCTCAACAAGAACTGGTGCCTTTTCAATGCCAGGTGTGGTTGGTTTGTCGGCCTTGGTTGGCGATTGAACGAAGCAATCAGCATCACAACGAGCTTCACCAGCTGCATTCACAGCAACACATTCGTAACGACCCGAATCCTCAGGAGTTGGTTCGATGACTAGCAAAGTGTAAATGTTGTCCTCTTCGAGCATCTTGTGCTTAATGTTTGGCTGGATCTTTGTACCGTTCTTCAGCCAGTATACATCGTAAGGCTTGGTGCCGGTTACTTTAGCATCGAATCGAGCCAACTGTCCAGTTGCAACGTTGGTGCTTTGAATGGTCTGAACAAAGCTTGGTGGTGAAATTCCACCCTTACCAGCACGACGTCTCTCTTCTACAACCAAGTTAGCACTGCATTTGGCAGTTCCACCACGGTTCGAAGCAATGCATGAGAACACAGCTGAATCCTCAACAAAGACTTGACGAATAATCAAAACTGATTTTGATCCAAAGGTGTGAATTTGCAAGTCTTTGGAGTTTTGAATGGGGAAGTTTTCGCGATACCACTTGATGGTTGGCATTGGCTCACCATCAAATTCAACTTCGAACTTAGCTTGTTCGTTTTCAAAGGCACGGCATGGTTGAATCTTCTTTGTGAAGACTGGAGGCTTAGCTGGTTGGACGGGTCCCTCAACGACACGTTCTTGAATTGTGCCCTTATGTTCGACTTCAGTTGTTTCAGTAGCAGTTATTTTGCGAGTTATTTCAAGATCTCCAACAACTTGCTTCTGGACTTGTTTCTGCTTGTTCATGTGCACTTCACGACCATGTACCGATGATTCAGATGGTTCAGCGGGTCCCTTCTTCTTGATCTTCTGAGTGCTGGTAGTTTTTTGTTGATCTAAGGATTCAGATTTTTCTCTGAAATTGAAAGAATGAAATATTCAAGAAAGGTTCGAAAAGCTGGGGTGAATATTTGAGGACACTTACAAGCTCTCTTCATAGTTTTGGGCCATACCCTTGGCAGCCGAGGTGGCAACAATCTTTTGTCCGGGAATAGCAAATTGATGATGGTCTTCACGTAACTTGGTCTCCTTAAGCAATTGTTCGGTTTCGAGTTCTTGCAATTTGTTGTAGTAGTCGTCGCTTTTCTTGGACTTGACAGTCTTTTGCCACTCAGGCACTTCAGGTTTGATAACCTTTTGCTTAAGATGCTCAACTCCCTTTAGATTGGCTCCACTCTGATCGGCCAAATATTGCTTACGCTCATCGAACATCTTCTCTAGTTCGTTTTCTTGACGTTCTTTTTGGTAAATTGATAGTTCTTGATCATACCATGCTAAAGAGATTAAAGTTGTTTGGTGAGTATTGTTTCAGTTAAAAAAAAGAAGTCTTTTGGAAAGTGGTAGACATTTTCTTCTTCAATTTTTTTTGCAACAATTAAATCAACACTTAAGCTTTTATTTGTTAGATATTAAAATGAAAAGTTATTCTAAGGGTTAGTAACACTACTTAAAAATAAATGACTAAGATTTTTAAGAACAGGGAAGCATATGATACATGTTTTTAAGATATTAAAGAGAATCTATGAGTGAAAGAAAATAGAATCACAAAATGTTGATTGAAAGTTTTAAAGCTCTTAAGCTTTTAAGCGTTTCTTCTTTTTTCTATGAACATGTTTTTTGTAATGCAAACTTTTCATTTAAACGATCAGTAAAGCTTTTTTTCCGTATTATGAATTGTGTAGAATGTAGAATAAAGAAAAAGTTTGTTTTTTGAGTAAACATGAGCTTTTGACAAAAAATGTCTTCATTTTTACATATATTTTGTATGTAAAAGCTTTGCAAAAATTACAGTACCTTACTACAGTAAAGTGTGATGTTTAAACCGGTTGATAATAATTGCGAATATTTTGAGTTTTTTACATATTGTCTTGAAGAAGAAGAGTGAAGCTTAAAGCTTTCTCTGATCACAGCGTGTTGCAGAAGAGTATGAAGCTTTTTAAATCGAAGAAACGATTTTGAAGTACGTAAAAGCTTTTGCAGAAAAGTTACAGACAAGAAAACTTTTAAACAGAATGAAAAATAGGCACAGAAAGAGCTTTTTCTAGAAAAACTTAAGCTTTTACACTAGGTCCAAGTGAAAAATGAAAAATACAGTTAAACACAAAAACTATTACACAAATTAACTACAGAAATAACATTTATACACATTACACTTTATATTTACACCATACTACCAATTTTCGTTTTTCTTTTTTGTTACAATTCTTAACGCTCATCCAATGAAAGCGTTTTTGCTATTTACACGAGAACATCTTCTTCTCTGGGTTTCAGCAGCTAGTACGCTTTACAACAGCGACAACGTTGATAAGCATGTTGAGAGGATTCCGTTTTTTTTTCAGGAAAATTAAGGGTATTAGGGGATTCAGGGGGAGGGATAATTACAGCTTGTGTTTGAAATGTGTTAAATGTTGTCAGCATTTATATTTACAATATTAGTGTTGGATTTATTTGAGAAAGAAATGTTTTTTTTTATGTTTTTGTTTTAATATATATGGATTTTTTTGTTTGTTATAGAAAAATAAATATATTTACATAATATACCTTGGTTAAGTTTTTTTAAGTGTGAAATAAGCTAGTAAATATGTTTGTGACAGTTTTTCTTAATGAGGACTTACGTCTTGGTGAATTCTTCAAAATGCTACGATAGTCATCGGAACGTGCAACTACTTTGAGTTCGGTTGTAGCAATTGCTTCGCCAACTGAATTGCGAGCAATGACTTCTACTTTTCCAGTGTCGTATTGTCGTGTTTTTGGAATATCCAAATGGAACATTCCATCGTTTGTAAGTTTGTAACGAGATCCCTGTAAGAAATCATAAAATATTTCATTACAATATACAATTGATTTAAAATTTAAGAAAAAGCTTCAAAAAGCTCTTAAAAGAAAGCTTTAGCAAAGAAACATTGTCAAAAATAAGCTTTCATCTATAACCAAACATCCAAAAAGCTCTTAAAAGAAAGCTTTCGCAAAGAAAAATGGTCAAAATAAACTTTTATCTGTGAACTGGACTAAATCGGTTTCACTTAGCATGAAAATGTTTTACAAGTTTTGAGAGCTTTTAAGCTTTCAAACTTCAGTTCTTCTATGATCATTAAACTTACATGCACAACAGTGTGTCCATTGATGAGCCACATTACTCTCGGCCGTGGATGTCCCGTAACACGTACACAGAATCTCGCGCATTCGCCCTCTTCTACAGTTTGTGGTTCCAACTTGCTTACAAATGTTGGTGCACATCTTGGTTTGGCATCTACATCAGGCTCTTCAGGAACACTTTACAAGAGAAAATTGGTTTCTTAGCTTCAACCTTAACCTTAACAAATATTTAATACACTTACACTTGCCATGATGCTTCCATCTCTCTGATTCTTTCAATGCTGTTCATGTAGCTTGGTACTTGTGAATCGTAAACGATTCCTGGTTTGCCAGTTGTCTTGATCATAGCCCTGGTCTCGTCCATACCGTATAAATTGGTAGCACGGCATACATATTCACCGCTGTCTTCTGGGTATACCCATCCAAAGTTCATGGCTACATAGCCAAAGTCATAGATTGGCAAGAATCGGTTCTCTGCGAAAAAAAGCTTTTGTTAGAAAAGGAACACTTTTCTCGATTATTTTCAAAACTTACTATGCAACAATGGTTTGCCATTGAAGAACCATTCAACTTTCATGTTGGGATCACCTACTGGAGCCAATTGACATTCAAACTTGGTAGATTGCATCTCTACCAGCTTGGTTTGTTCCTTAATTTGGGTGACGAATCTTGGTGGTTGCTTGCGATCGGGGTCGAAGAGATCATCTTCAGTGAGATGTACTTCAGATGTGTACCTCTTGATGGCTGCTTCCATTTGGGTGATGGTTTCGTTGCGGTGCATGCCTCTTGGTACCTGGTTCTGGAGAACAATTGATGGTTGTTCTGAAAAAGAAAACTTTTATTAAATCACGTTCAAGTCGAGGTTAGACGCAAATTTCTTACGTTTGCAGCTAATTGTTGCAACAGTTCTGTCTTCACCATAGTCGTTCACGGCACGACAGACATACTCGCCAGAGTCCTCAGCATATACGTACAGAATGTCCAAGGACACAAAGCCCATATCTTGAACTGTACGGTAACGATGTCCGATAGGAATCAATTTACCCTTATGGTACCATTCGATACGCAGTTTAGGATCTTCTTTAGGCTCAACTTGGCACTCAAAACGGATAGCTTCAGCTTCTTCAACCATGACTGAGGCAATTTCTGTGATGAACTTTGGAGGACCAAATGATTGTTCGACTGGTTTTGGCTCTTCGACAATTCGTCCACGTTCGAGTTCCTTCAATTTCTCAGCAGTCATGCTGTCTGGCAATTGTGTATCGTAGACAATGTTGCTCTTGCCTTTGCATGTTACCTTTGCAACAGTCTGGGCAGTACCCCACTTGTTTGTGGCTCGGCAGATGTATTCGCCAGAATCACGTGCATAGATGTAATCGATGTCCAACGCAATGAATCCAAAGTCATTCAACATATGCACCCTAGAGCCAGTGGCCAGGGAACGTCCGTTGAAGAACCAGTCAATTCGCATTGTTGGATCACCAACTGGTTCCACCTTGCAATCAAAGTGGATGGGTCCGCCTTCTTGAACATCGAGATTGTCCTTGATTTGTTCGGTGAACTTGGGTGGATTTGGTTGTTCTTCATCGATGAAGATCTCCTCACGCTTGTGCAGACTTTCTTCGAGTTTTTGCAGACTCTCTGTACCGCTGCGGAAGTTCGATGGCAGTTGTGGTTCCATTATGATACCCTGGCGACCACGCACTTGTAACTTGCATGAGACGGAAGCCTCACCGTGTTTGTTGGTTGCCTTGCAGGTATACAAGCCAGAATCACGTTGATAGCATCCGGCAATTTCAAGGATAACAAATCCAAAGTCATTGATGGTCTTAATGCGGGAACCAGCCCACAATGCCTTGCCATTGTGGAACCATTCAACGCGCATACTTTGATCGTTAATTGGCTGCAAGCGGCATTCGAAGTGAGCCAACGAGTTCTCAGTAATGACCATATCGAAAGGTGTTGTGATGAACTCTGGTGGTTTGCCTGAGTCGTCTTCCTGAACGAATTCACTACGTCCAGCACCGAGGCCTTCAAGTTCAGCAATACGGTCGATAGTGCCCTCCATACCCTTTGGCAGCTGCGATTCCATGATGATACTGCGTTTGCCTTGGATCTTCATGGTAGCTGTGGTGACTGCTTCACCGTATTCGTTGATGGCACGGCATGAGAACTCACCAGAATCTTCAGGATACACTGGTGAAATTTCAAGAATCACAAATCCGAAGTCGCAGAATGTACGGAAGCGAGAACCAGCTCGCAATGGTTTGCCATTCCAGTACCATTCGACCTTAAGCTTAGGATCGTTGGTTGGTGTAAGGCGGGCCTCGAAGTGAGCGTTTTCACCTTCACGCAAGTTGTCGATGTTTGATAGAGGTACAGTGAACACAGGTGCTTTTCCACGTGTTTCCTCGACAGTCTCATCACGGGAACGGATCATGGAGTTTTCCAAGTTTTGGATCTTTTCCAAGCCTCCCTCCATGCCCTAGAAATATGCGAAAAAAAAATAATTAGATTTCTGTTTTTCAAGACCTTGCGTCAAAAAATGAGCAATGGGTTTCTAAATTTAAAAATACTTACTCGCGGCAGTTGCGAGTCCAGAATTAAGCTAGCCTTTGATGAGCACTTAAGAGTCGCTCTAGTGACGTCCTCGCCGTACTTGTTGTAAGCACGACACTCGTATACTCCAGAGTTCTCTTCATAGCAGTAGAGTATGTCCAGAATAACAATACCAAAATCGTGGAACGTCCTAAATCTGTGTCCATGTGGCAGTTTCTTTCCATTGAAGTACCATTCAACGACCAACTCTGGATCAGTGACTGGCGTGAGACGAGCCTCAAAGTGAGCACTTTGTCCTTCCACCAATTTGACGGCATCGGAAATTTGAGTGATGAATTTAGGTGGTTCTCCAGTTGGTGTGGTTGGACCATGTTGGTCTCCCATTTGTGGGCATTCCAGCTCACGAATTCTTTGCAGTGAGTCGGGTTGAAGGGTGTCCGAGAATACACCTCCACGTCCACGGCAATTGAGTGTGGCACGAGTGAAGTCCTCACCGTATTTGTTCCAGGCACGGCATACGTATTCTCCACTATCGTGATCTTGCAGGTAAGCAATATCCAACAGAACATATCCGAAGTCTGAGACAGGCTTAATGCGGTTCGAGTGACGCAAGAGTTTACCATTATGGTACCATTCCACCTTGAGCTCTGGATCATTGACTGGAATCAATGTGCACTCAAAGTGAGCTGATTGTCCATCCTTGAGTCCTTCCAAGCTCTTAATGTGTGAAGTGAACCTTGGTTTCTGGCCCTTGGGCTTGTCAACGCAACCCAATTCAACGTGAATCTCGGCGGTGCCCCATTTGTTGGTAGCACGGCAGGTGTAAGTGCCAGAATCTTCGATCTTAGTGCCCAATACTTCAAGAGCAACCATTCCAAATGCGTAAATAGTACGGAAGCGATGTCCAGCGTCAAGTACTTTGCCATTGTAGAACCATTCAATAACCATGGTCTGGTCACCAGTTGGGACCAAATTGGCCTCGAAATGAGCAATCTCTCCCTCACCAATGTCCATAATTGGCACAAATTCGGTTGTAAAACGAGGAGCTTGACCTGCTTCTGGGGACTCTGGCTTAGTACCGTCCTTACGCAATGACTCTTCCAAGTCTTGGATTTGCTCCAGACCTTCTGCACCCTTTGGATGCTGGGTCCTTTCAATGATGCTTTCCTTACTGCTGCAGAAGATGGTTGTCTGGGTGAAGGCCTCTCCGGACCTGTTGTAAGCCTTGCAAGTGTACATGCCCTGGTCACGTTCATAGACCTCAATGAGGTCCAAAGTGACAAAGCCAAACTCGCTGGTCATCTTGAACCTCGAGCCATGTTGCAAAAGTTTGCCGTTAAAGTACCATTCGATGAATAGGTTGGGATCTTCCTTTGGTTCGACATTACCTTCCAAATGCAATGGTTGTCCTTCTGACAATTTGAATTCTGGATTGAGTGGAACGGTCCAAACCGGAGCTGGATAGGCTTTCTCGGGCTTGGCATCCTTTGGCTTGCTTCTATTTGCGAGAGCTTCCTCCGTTTCTTGAACAGCTTGTAGACCAGCAGTTCCCTGTGGATGTTGCGTTTCAAAGAACATGGTCTTATCGCTGGTACACTTCAGAGTTCCGGAAGTGGTAGCGGATCCCCTGCTGTTGGTAGCCTTGCAAGTGTAGATTCCGCTGTTTTCAGCGTAACAGCTTGTCAAATCCAAAGCACAGTAACCAAAGTCATAGATGCTCTTAAACTTGGCTGCAGCTGGCAATGGGTTGCCATTGTAGAACCACTCGATGCCCATGGTTGGGTCACGAGCTGGCTCAACATTGCATTCGAAGCGAACGCTCTCGTTCTCCTTGCACTCGATGTTGTTCAAATGAGTGATGAAGACTGGTGACTCGTAGACTGGTTCTGGAGCAGCAGGACGTCCCTCTTTGGGTGCTTCAAGGGCATCAATGCGTGGCAGAGATTCTGGGTGAAGAGTATCAGCCATCAACCAGTGGCGATCTTCGACCTTAATTGATGATGTCGAAACGGCCTCACCGATCAAGTTGGTAGCCTTGCAGGTGTAAATTCCAGAATCGTCATCACGCAGTCCATTGATCGACAAGTTAACCAAACCAAAGTCGAAAGTGCTGCGAATGCGAGCTCCAGTGGTAAGAGAAATACCGTTCTTGAACCATTCAATCCTAAGGTTAGGATCGGCTCTGGGCTCGACTTGAGCCTCCAAACGAACGTGTTGCCCTTCGGAGAGCTTGTCGAAGCTTTGCAAATGGGTTGTAAAGACTGGTGCCTGTTGTGGTGATGTGTCAACAAACATTTCGGGAACACGGTTCATCGCAGCTTCCTTCAAACGGATTGCTTCCCAAGACTCTGGGATCAAAGGCTCTCCAACAATAGAAGACTTTGTTTTCACCTTCATACCAGTTGAAGAAACAGCCTCACCAGCAGCATTGTAGGCCCTACACATGTACATTCCAGAATCCTCCTTGACAACTGAGTTAATGTCCAACGTAACGAAACCGAAGTCATGGGTGGTGCGTAGACGTGATCCCATCTGGAGTTCAACTCCATTGACGTACCATTCGAAACGCAAAGTTGGATCACCAACTGGAACAACACGAGCTTCAAAGTGAGCATGTTGTCCTTCCCAGAGCTCTGATGGTCCTGTAAGCAATTGAGTGAATATTGGTTTTTCAAACATACGTTCTGGTTCTTCGGGCTTAGGAGCTGATGGGTGCTCGAGCTGGCGAATGCGTCCGATACTCTCTGGATGCTGGGTGTCCATTTGAATGCTGGCCTCAGTGACGACGCGCATAGAAGCAGTTGTGACTGCCTCTCCAAGTGGATTGATGGCGCGGCACATGTAGACGCCTTCGTCTTCCTTGCGGATGTGGGAAATGTCCAGAGACACAAATCCAAAGTCGTGTTGTTTGGTGATACGAGAACTGTCCTCGATGAGCTTCTCGTTGCGGTACCATTCCACTTTGAGATTTGGATCACCCACAGGAATGAGGCGAGCTTCAAAGTGAGCTGTTTGGGCCTCATTGATGCGATCGATGTTTTGAAGAGGCTGGGTGAAAACTGGGCGTTGACGAGTTGCTGGTCCTTCAACTTCTGGCCTTTGGAAGGGAGCATTTGATTCAAGTTGGCGAATCTTCTCAAGACCCTCGGGATGTTGTGTTTCGGAAAGGATTCCTCCGAAGGGAATCACACGCAGATTGGTTGATGATGTGCACTGTCCCAAATTGTTGACAGCCCTCACTGAATATTCACCAGCATCCTCGGCGACTGCATGGGAAATATCAAGAGCAACATATCCAAAGTCAAAAGTGATATGGAAGCGCGATGCTGATGGTAAAGGCTTTCCATTGTGGTAGAACTCAATACGAAGATTGGGATCATGCATTGGTTGAACTTGGGCTTCAAAGTGAGCGGTTTTGCCCTCGTAGATTTCGGTGTTTCCACGAAGTTCAACTGTAAAGTGTGGTGGGCTAATTGGAAGATCGTCGATATCTTGACGGCTTGGAGCGGCCTTGGCTTCGAGTTTTTGAATCTTCTCAAGAGCATCAGGATGCTGTGTGTCCAAGATCATGCTACGACGGTTGAGCACACGAACATTGCATGTATTCATAGCTTCGCCGAGAAGATTGGTTGCCTTGCACATGTAGGTGCCAGTGTCTTCTCCATAAGCATAGAGAATGTCCAAAGCGACGTAACCAAAGTCATGTGTTGTCCTGAAACGATGACCTACGGCAATGGCCTTTCCATTGCAGAACCATTCGATTTTCAAGTTAGGATCATTGATTGGCTCAACACGGCACTCAAGATGCGCGTGTTCTCCTTCCTTAAGATGTTCCAGACTGGTAAGTGGTGTCAAGAAGACGGGCTTTTGACCCTTCTCCTCGACAACTTGGGCCTTGGGTCTTTCATAATTCTCCAATTGACGAATCTTCTCCAAACGTTGCTCGTCCATGGTGTCAAGCACTAAGGTGGCGTTTGCTAGAAGAACAAAGAAATATAGAGTTTAATTTTGGTTAAGGCCTAAATGGGAAACTTTGATAACTTACCTGTGACGTTTACAGCACTAGTCGTAACAGCCTCACCGACAGCGTTCTTAGCCTTGCACATGTAAGTGCCAGTGTCTTCAGCATGAGCATATAAAATGTCTAAAGCAACAAATCCGAAGTCGTATGTGGTCTTAAAACGATGACCAGTTTGGATGGGAATACCATTGCAGTACCATTCAACTTTCATGGTTGGATCATTAACGGGAGTTAGAGTGGCTTCCAAGTGGACTGGTCGGCCTTCAGAAACGTTGGCATTGCGTAAAGGCCTTCCAAATTGTGGCCTCTCAGCCATGTAAATGTCTTCGTCTTCCTTGCGTTGGAAACGTGTACCATCCTCAAGGTATTGAATCTTTTCGAGAGCACCTTCGTGTTGGGTCTCACGGATGATTGAAGACCTAGTCTGTACATTCAAGTTAATGGACGAGACTGCGGTTCCGAAGTTGTTGGTTACACGGCAGGTGTATTCACCGCTATCATCAGCATAGACTGTCAAAACGTCCAATGCTGCAAAACCAAAGTCGTAGGTGTTTCGGAAACGGTGACCAGTTGTCAGTGGTTTTCCGTTGTGGAACCATTCTACCTTAAGATTTGGATCTGGGTAAGGCTCAATGCGGCATTCATAGTGAGCACTTTGACCTTCAACGAGGTTGGTAGGCCCAATCAAACGAGTAATGAATCTTGGTGGCTGAGTTACCTCAATCTCCTCTTCTTCACGGCGGGTGTATTTTGTGTGGTCCTCCAACTGGTGAATCTTATGCATGGCAGCTTCGTTTTGAGTCTCCATTTGTAGTGCGGCCTTCGATTGAACAATCAAAGTGGCCGAAGTGACTGCTTGACCGAGTTCATTGACAGCCCTGCAAGTGTAAGTACCCGAATCTTCAGGGTTGACGTACTTCATGTTCAAAGCAACGTATCCAAAATCGTGCATTGTCGTGACACGGTTTGATGCTTCAATAGGTTGTCCATTGTGCAACCATTCAACGGTCAAATGAGGATCACCAACAGGAATCAGACGGGCTTCAAAGTGAACCGCTTGATTCTCTGCTACTCGAACGTCTCTAACAGGCATGGTGAAGACTGGAGCTTGAGTAATGACTTCTTCTTGAGTACTCATCTTTTGACGTTTGGCCGATTCCTCAAGATATTGCAGACGGTGCAAGGCACCTTCATGCTGAGATTCCATGTAAATGGATTTTTTAGTATGAACGAGGGCAATGGCAGATGTGACAGCCTCCCCGATAGCGTTGTAGGCGCGGCAAGTATAGGTACCAGCGTCTTCCGGCAGACATGACATAATGTCAAGAGCGACGAAACCGAAGTTGTTGGTTTCGGTGAAGCGCGATCCTGATTTCAAAGGTTGGTTATTGTGGTACCACTCTACCTTCATTGTGGGGTCAGAGACAGGGATCAAACGGCACTCGAAGTGAGCGCGTTGGTTCTCCTTGATGTCGATGTTCTTCAAAGATGTTGTGAAGACTGGAGCCTGTTTGGTTGTCTCGTCGATTTCTTCATGGCGACGGTACTTCGACTTATCTTCCAAGTAATGGATTTGCTCCAAACCTGCTTCGTTCTGAGTAACAGTAACAATTTGTTCACTGCCACGACATACCAACTCACAACGAGTCTCATCGCTGCCGACAAGATTAACAGCACGGCAAGTATAAACGCCGGAATCTTCAGCAATAAGATCGACGATATCAAGTGCAACGTAGCCAAAGTCATGAATTGGTCTGAAACGGTGACCAATAGTGATGGGCCTGCCATTCTTGTACCACTCAACCTTCAAGTTAGGATCGGTAACTGGCTCGATTTTGCACTCAAAGTGAGCATGTGCTCCTTCACGCATGTTTCCAAGGTTCTTGGGGTGAGTGAGGAAACGGGGACGAATGTTGATAGTTTCATCCACGTATTCTGAGCGCTTGTACCTGGAAGAGTCTTCCAAGTATTGGATCTTCTGAAGACCTGATGCATTTTGGGTGTCCAAGACAAGATCTTTCTTTGCGATAATGCGCACTGAGCACGATGTAACAGCTTCTCCCAGTTGGTTGCGGGCTTGACATGTGTACACTCCAGAATCGATGGCGTACACTCCCAAAAGGTCTAAGGCAACGTAGTCGAATTCATAGGCTGGCCTAAAACGATGGCCAGTCTTAACGGGTTGCCCATTTACGAACCACTCAACGTGCATAGTTGGATCGCCAACGGGTTGCAAACGGCACTCAAGATGGACGTTAGTTCCTTCCATTGTCTCGATGTTGTGCAATGGACGAGTGAACTGGGGAGCTTGCATGACTGTGATCTCCTCAGCAACTTGATGACGACGACGAGATGCATCTTCCAACAGCTGGATTTGTTCCAGAGACATTTCGTTTTGAGTCTCAGTGACAACGTCAGATCGGTCAATGATGCGAACACAAGCCGAAGTATGGGCCGAGCCAAGATGGTTGGTGGCACGGCAGGTGTATTCTCCTGAATCAGCCGCGATAGTCTGGACGATGTCCAGAGCAACAAAGCCAAAGTCATAGTAAGTCCTGAATCTGGATCCTACAGTGATGGGGCGACCATTTTGGAACCACTCAACCCTCATTGTTGGATCACCCATGGGTTCGAGGCGACACTCCAAGTGAATGTTTTTGCCTTCATGCATTGGCTTTGGATCAGACAGTGGTTGGACGAAGATGGGCTTCGATTTTGAAATTTCCTCAATGTCGTATTCGGGCTCAACGAACTTTTGGCCCTCCAGTTGGCGAGTTTTTTCGACCAAACCACGATGCATGCTAGATGTGTCAATACTGGAACGAGCTGTAATTAAAAAGAAAATGGTTACAGAAATTCTTAAAACAGTTACGCTTGAACTTACTTTCAACTACCATCGTTGCCGACAACTGAGCTTCACCTAGCTTATTTCTGGCCACCACAGTGTAGACACCGGCATCATCAGCACGCACGGCTGAAATATCCAAAGCTACGTATCCAAAGTCATAGTAAGTCTGTATGCGATTGGCCGCGGTAATGGCCTTTCCATTGTGATACCATTCGATTTTCATTGACAAATCGGATTGTGGCTCAACGCGGGCTTCAAAGTGAGCGCGTTGGCCTTCTAAAATCTTGTTGGTGCCCTTCATGGGACCCAAGAAACGAGGAATCTGTGTGACCTTAGTCTCTTCCTCCACGTTACGAGCGTATCTCGATGAGTCTTCCAGGTGTTGAATCTTCTGCATACCACCT
The DNA here is from genome assembly GCF_945859685.1 of Eupeodes corollae. NCBI lineage: Eukaryota > Metazoa > Arthropoda > Insecta > Diptera > Syrphidae > Eupeodes > Eupeodes corollae. The sequence goes on from NC_079148.1 coordinate 113,054,659, forward strand.
GGGTGTTGTGAATCGGACACAATTGCCTTCTTCGAAAGAACGGTCAAATTGGCCGCTGTCGTTGCCTGTCCAAGTGAATTGTAGGCTCTGCAAGTGTAAACGCCAGCATCATAGATTGTTAGTTGCTTGATGGTCAGTGCAACATAGCCAAAGTTAAAGAATGTAGTGCTTCTTGAGCTTGCCTCAAGAGGTCGTCCGTCCTTCAACCATTCTACACGCATGGTAGAGTCTCCAACTGGTTCCAAACGGGCTTCGAAATGAGCATAAGCTCCTTCCCGCATATCCACTTGATCTTTGATGGGAGTCTTGAAGACTGGGGGCCCGGTTGGCTCTGGGACTTCATGAACATACTTCTTGTGTTGTAACTTCTGATATTGTTCCAACTCCTCGACCTTTTCGATGTAACGCTGTTGTTCGGGAATACCCAAATCAGCGGTTACTTGGCTTCTTGAAATAACGCGGATGGTTGAGGTACTGATAGCTTCACCAACCCTATTGACAGCCCGAACGGTGTACGAACCAGCATCTTCAGCCCGTAGGTGCATGATGTTAAGGGAGACGTAGCCGAAGTTGAAGATTGCAGTGATTCGCGAACTGGCGGTAATTGGGCGGCCATCCTTGTACCATTCAACACGCATAGTTGGGTCATTAACTGGAGTGAGTTGGGCCTCGAAGTGGATGTTCTTGCCTTCTTCAAACTCGCCCAAGTCGTGCAGAGGCTTTATGAAAGCCGGCTTTTGGTTCATCAGCTCTTCAGTACTCTCTTGGCGAGAGTATTTCGAGTAGTCTTCGAGCTGGCTTATGTATTGCAAGCTGCTTGGGTGTTGTGACCTCTGTTCGATTGAAGGACGTTGGACAATTGTAAGAATGGCACGAGATTCAGCCATTCCAGTGGCGTTAGTGACACGGCACATGTATTCGCCACTGTCCTGTTCGATAATTGTGATCAAATCCAATGCGATGAATCCGAATTTGAACACTGATGTGGCACGAGAACCTACAAGAACAATGAAAACCATAAGAAAACCATTTAAAAAGAGAATATCATTTCTACACTTACTTGCAGCAAGTGGTCTTCCATTAAGGAACCACTCAACGACCATTGAAGGATCACCCACTGGTTCGATGCGAGCTTCCATGTGGACGCGTCCTCCTTCGGTCTGCTGAACATTTTGTAGTGGTATGATGAATTGCGGTGGTGGATACACACGGTCCTCCTCGCCGGGACGCAAGTGAGGCTTGGCGCGCTCCACATGACGCAAGTAAATGATTTCTGGCCCAGGAACAGGTCTGAAAAATAGTGGTATTTTAGAACAATATCCCATAGAGCAGCACTTCTTTAAAACTTACTCTGGTTCGATAACTTTAGTGGGCCTTGGTAACTGTAGACGTCTTTGTTCTTGGGGCTGATCTCTGGGAGTTTCTAATACATAGAGTCTGGCACGATTTGCCGTCGATCCTGCAACATTTTGTGCAGTGCACTGATACCAACCAGCATCAGCTGGAGTGGCGCGTGGTATTTCCAAGCATGTAGCTCCGCCGTCAATGCCAACGAAACGATCTTGTGTTGAGCTTATTTGAACACCGTCCTTCTGCCATGTGATCCTTGGCACTGGTGTTCCGATAGCATTAGCACTGAGTGCAACGGGTTCTCCTTCACGTACGGTGATAGTTTGGAAACGCTGAACGAATTGTGGAGCCACGACTTGTTCTTTCTCGAGCACGTTAAGCTGAGCTTCGATAGCAACTTCGCCGGCCTTGTTTCGGGCCAGGCATTGAACTGCACCACCGTCATAGCGACTAACGTTGGTGATCATCAGCGAGTGGCTGCCAGATTCGTTGACCAATATCTTGTGGGTGGCATCATCGTTGATCATCTGGCCATTGATGAACCAGTAGACCTCTGGGTAAGGATTTCCAGTCACCCGGCAGTCAAAACGAGTCATTCGCCCTTCAGTGGCTTCACGGTCGGTGAAGGCCCGCACAAATTGCGGTGGCAAGGCCTTACCAGCTTCCAACTGTTCAGCCATGATGTCAACAGGCTTAGGTTCATGTGAAGATTCTGTGGCTGGCTCAACTGCCAACACCGCAGACGATACTACACAACCTTGAACGTTTTCCACCAACAGAGTGTAGTGGCCGGCATCTTGAACATTTGCGTTCTTCACACGAAGAGTTGCCATGTTGCTAGAGTACGAGATCTCGTGTTTGTTTGATGGCATTATACGTTGACCATTACGGAACCAAGTCAACCTTGGCTTAGGATTCGATCCAACTTTGGCAGTGAACACAGCATCGGAGCCCTCAACGAGCTTTGAATTGCGTGGCTTGGTATTGATCTGCGGTGCGAAAGCAGGTCCAAGCGAGCGATCCACTTCTGTTGAAAGATGGAAATCGGACTCATACTGTGTTCGTCGCGTAATTGACTCTCGGAAAGAGACCTCTCGCAATAGTCTATACTCGAAGGTGTCAACACGGAACTCCTCTTCGATGGATGTGAAAGAGTATCCATTGGTGTACATGGACTTATCGTGAGTTTGAATTGGCTGCAACACTGGCATTGGCATACCTTCTGGCTGAATAAAAACTGAGCAAATAGCTTCGCCATATTGATTACGGGCGCTGCATGTGTATTCGCCCTCATCGCCGGGCCCAATTTGATTGATTAATAATGACACTTCTCCAGTGACCTCGTTATAGTTCATCCGATACTTTTGTGACTCCAGAAGTGGTGCGCCCTTCCGGGTCCAAGTAACGAATGGCTTTGGATTGCCACGGAGCTTACCTTCGAACATAGCATTTCCGCCCTGTGCGAATCGGGCATTACGAAAGATCTGTTCGAAGACTGGCGGTGAAATGTCACCTTGGGCATAGACGTGTGTCAGTGATGGTAGCATCTGCTGTTGTTGCATGATCGTTGCGCCACCATGTTGTTGAACTGAAATTGAAAATAAAACAACATTTTTAATTTTTTTTAAAGAATTATTTAAGAAATAAAAAAGAAAATCTAAAACAAATTTGAGGTATTGCGAAAGATTTTCAAAAGTTCTTTTTTCTTTTTTCAAAAAATTTTGGTTTTGGTTGCTACTAACTAAATTGTGTATTCATTTCATTTTAAATTTATAATTAAGGCCATTAGAAAAAAAAATTAAAAAATATTAATTAGGTTTTTGTTTTTCATGATTAATGAAAATATTTGTAAAAACCTTATTGTGATGAAAAGCCCTATTATTTCAGCACGTTTACAAGTGTTGAAATAATCTGTCAACGATATATCTGTCTTTATTGTGAAACACCTTTGCAGCTGTTATTTAAAATTATGAAAAAATAAGTTTCTTCTATTGAAGACGTGAAAGGATAAACATCTTTTAGCTTTTAATATTTTAAAAAGCCAGCAAGAATATTAATTCGAGGTTGTTTTTACTTCTTACAAAAATAATTAGCAGTTTCTGTTTCAAATTTAGTTTTTGGCTTAACACAGTATGAATTTTGAAGTAACCGCTTTTGAAGCAGCTGTCACTTTAAATGCTAAAAAAATAAATAAATTAGGTGGGGCAACAACTCTCAATCATTCCTATGTGCGAGTAATTGCAGGAATGGAGGGGACCTACAGTTTATATGCCGAATCCGAACGGCTAATTTGAGAAAGCATTTTTTCATGTCAAGAATTATTCTTGGAGAATTTGTAAATTCCTCGCAAGAGGCAGTACCCGTAAATAAAACTTTCGCATGACATTTCAACGCACTAACCATCATGCCACGGGTATTACAACGCTTTAAATGCTAATAGTGGAAAAATAGACATCATTCTTCAGAACAAAAATGCTAAACAATTTTAGGTCAGAGTGCGTAGTTTTTCAAGAAGGTTTTCTTGACTGTGTGTTCCTTGAAAATTTGATCAATATTGGCCACCGAGATCTTGTTATTTAATTGAAAGATAAAGTTCTTAACTAATTCTCTACAACTGATTCAACACCTCAAAGATGGAATTCTGAGGTAAACTATTGCTTGCAGCCGCAAATGTTCAAATTAGTAGTGGAAAATTTCATGAAAAAGCTGATATCGTTTTCCAATATTAATGGCATACGTTTTTCTCTTCACCATCACAAAAACATCAATGAATTTAAAAAAAAAAATACTCTTGTTTTCATATACCACAATTAAAATAAAACCTCAAATAATATTCATCATCTAACTAGTGAATCTGGAGGGAACGCATTAGACTTAAGGCGACAAAATTGTTTTTTTTTTTTTTTTTTTGATTTCAAAACTCTAAGAAAAACCTTAAAAAAAATAAATAAAAGATAAAAAAAACCTTTTAAATATTTTAAAGATCCTGTTTTTCGAAAAAAAGAAAAAATTTAAAAAGTGAGTATCTTATCAAAAAGGTTTTTTTCTATAGGAAGAAAAGAGAAGGTTTGAAAGGAATAGTGCAAAACAGGGTAATACAGAGTGTGGTAAAGCATTCAACATTCGCGTAGTACGGCACAGCAACGAATCTTTGTATTCGGCAGAAAGCCTAAGGGTGAAAAAAGTAAGTTCCACAATTATGCCTGTCTAGTTTAAGACTCGACCCAAGAGTCCAAAACAATGAGCTGGCCAATGTTCATCCAATTAAGACACTAAACCTTAAGGTGATTTGTGTTAGAAGAGAAATGAAATAATTGTTTTTAGCTTCAAAAATTACGATACGTACAAAGGTTAGTTTTTAATGTTTGCAACAGCTATTTTTTTATTTCTGTTAAATAATTTTGTATCTTTTAAAACTAAATAATATTGAAAAAGTTAAAAATAAATGTCAATACTTTGTTTTGTTCAAATTAAATTTTTAGATTTGTATATATCCTCTAAATCTACCAAAGTTAGGTCACTATAAATTGTTGTTCAAAGATTAATTTTATTTAAATTCTGAATCAAAGGGTAGGATTTTGTCTACTCTTAAAATAATTAACTAACCGATACTATCTACATTTGGATGTTTTGAACTAAATCCCTTAAAGTCAAATGTAATATGTAAGTTAGCTCCTGCAAATTTTTTTGTGAATTTAAAAATTTTTAAAAAAGGTAAACAAAATTATTTTCTTTATTGATCCTGTATTTTTATAGTTGAAAGTATTTAAAGTTTAAAATTAGAAATAATAAAAACAAACATCTTAAATCCTTGCTAATATTTATAAGAACATACATAGGTACTTCTTTGGATCAACATTTCAACTTAGCCATAAGATTTATTTTTGAAAATCAAAAGAAAAACAAAAATAATAAACAAAACACATTCCAGAACTAAGAATAAATTTTTGTTTGCAAATCTGAAAAAGATAGATACATTTATTTTTATATATTTTGCTCCATTGAGATGTAGTTTTGTCTGCATGGGGCTTCTGTTCTTTGTTTTTGTTTTTTTAAATGTTATTTTTGTTGCATCAACGAATGTCTCTATTTTTGGAAAACAAGCCATTTCGAAATAAATATACACATATTGAGATCACATTACATCGCGCCTTATTCAGTTTTATTTCAGTTTAATACCCGCTAGCGAAGGAATTTTTGGAATTTTACTCCACGTTAGATTTCGTAGAACGAAAGTGGAATAAACAAATTGTTTGAAAAAAAAATAATATAAAATAAAATAATCGAAGTGAAGTAGACACATTTACTTATATTTTGATTTGCTGATTTAACTGCAACTGGTCTTTTCCGAAAAAGTCAAAGTCACGTACTCACAATATTGCAAGTGCATGTAATTTTTAAATTCAAAGTATCTAGGTATTCTTGTATCTTAATATAAGCTTGCATAGTTTACTTCATACATATGCCACAGAAAAGTGTGCCTTACTGATGTTATTGACAACAAATTGCTTAAAGAACAAAGTTGTACATTACTGCATTGATGCATTTGCTGCAAGTTGATAGATAAGTAAAGGTAGGTACCAATAAAGACCTTCTATGGGAAAGTGGTTTTTCCTTTTTGTTTCGTTTGCCTCCACTTAAGGTGGTCATTGGAATTAATTTTGTTTACCTACTGCTTTTAAAATGTTATAAAAGTCTTCTCTTGATAGTTGATTTAACCCACTTTTGGTCTTGGGTTAGTTTAATTGTTATGTAAGCTTAAGTTGAATCACAAGAATTTAACTTATGAAAATGAAATAAAATTAGATTTCTTGGATATCACAAAGTTTCAAGGATTAAAAAGATGTTCGTATTTATTTAACATTAACATTGCCATTTAGCATTTAACAACCCTAAGAATACAAAATTTGACAACTTGCAGTTGAGGGTATAAATTTATAGGAGTTAAAAGAGAAACCAACAACTTGTTTACAATGTTGAAAATTGAAATAAAAATCAGGATTGAGGAAAAACTACCCTGCAAATAATATGAAGATGGTTAACAATCACAAGAACGACTAAAACGATTTTTATTTAAATTTTTGGATTGTTAGTTGGGAATCTAAATGTTTTTTTTATAAAACTTGGTATGTAGTGTAGAAATATTAAGACCGTTAACAAGCTCAAAAAAATGAAAAGTAAGCTCAAATCAGTACTGTCTGTAAATTTATTATTTTATATAAAAACGAAATTTAGCATTCCGTTTTTAGAAAATGTTGTACAATTAATTAACTTAATTTAAAAACATGACTGTTTTTTAAAATTACTAGTTTAGTATAACTTAGGTTTTTTTTAACTTTCGTAGAGTCTTCTAACATCTTTGCATTTATTGCAAACTTTTCCTATAAAAAATAAGAAATAGGGTTTTTTAAAGTATTTTAAACTTTTCTACTGCGACCAATTGATTGTATAGTTGTGATTTTAATTTAAATCCTTTTCTGAATAGATACAATATATTTTAACAAATATTGGACTCATCTTTAGAAAAGTTATTTTTAAAAACACATAGTATCGTAAAAATCATAAATAAATGTATTATTTAGAAAAAAAAAAACTTAAATCCCTAAAGTATTTTATTTCTTTTTTAAAAAAATTTTTAATGTTTTATTTTCTACTCCTTACATTTGCATGATCCTAAAACTATTGTCATTTCATTTTTTAAAAGAACTTAATACTTTCTCTTTCTTAATATTGCTGTTTCGTTTTCTGAATATGTGTTTCTTTCTACTTTTATGCTGAAAAACACTTGTTGAAACAGTCATATGTTTTTTAGTTTAGAATCGAAGAAATTAAACCCATAGAGAATGTTATTTTAAGGATAATTCGAAATTATTCTCTTTTTCGAAAATGGGAAATTTTTTAGAGTGTTTTGGGATTTTTTTTCTTCAGAGAACTCAATTTAGTTCTCTCTTTTTCTCTCTTCTTCTATTTTCTTTCACACTCTCTTTCTCTCAGATAATCATTAAGTCTCTTTCTCTCTCATTCTCATTTACTCTATTTTGTCTCAGCTGATCTGTGAGAATTTTTATAATAATTTTTATATTTTCAGATTTTTGTTTTTTGAAAATTTACTTCTTTAAGATGATGCACTTTCGGTTTCTAAATATAAAACTAACCTAATACCACTTTGGTGTTTTGAAAATAAAAATAGATAGAAGATACACAGATGAATCAGTATTTTTTTTTTTATTTATGACAAATGAGATGTGTCAGAGATTTTTTTTCTAGACAGAAAATATTTTAAGAAGTGCCATTTATTTTTGAACAAGGTTTTTCTTTTATGAAATTTGATACTTCCTCTTTTGATAAAACAAATACTCAAATGTGATTTTATGATTATACCAATAAGATGAAATGAAATGATTACTAACAAAGGATAAGCAATAATAATAAAATGGTACAGAAATCGGAACTTTGATTTATCTTTTGTACTAATTTTGTATTTACCTTTCAAAGTCTATCGAGAAATTGAAAGAGATTGTGGAATTAAAGTTCTGTCAGGAAGATTTAAAACAATATCTTATTATTAATGATGTAATTCCTTTTTAAGTACAAAAATGAAGCATCAACATTTTGTCAAAACTAATTTTTCAAGAGTTGCAAAAGCAGTTTTTTGTGTAATGAAAATATTTCTCATCCATTATGAAATTTTTCCCAACTTAAATGGTGAAATAAAGTAATATTAATAACATACATACATACGTCCAATGTTTTGGAATGCAGCCTTATTTGAATGCTTCGTTTCGGTACAGCAATAATTTTAAAGTACTTTTCATTTGAAAAATTTAATTAAGAAAAATAGTGTCCAAAAAAACACCTGCCCAGGGCTGCATAAAATTTTAAGTTGCTTTGTGATTTTTAATCATTTGAAGAAGACATTTAAGGCTTGGATTTAAAGACTTTCTTCCGATCAATTTTTTATAAGGAAAATATTGTCCCTGTAGTAAGAAGATCCTTATCATATATTAAAATTGTAGTACATCCATTTTATTAACTTTTAAATAGAAGTCTTTGATGGGTTGTTTAGCACCAAAAACAAATTCTTCTCAAGGTTCGTACTAACTTGAAAATGACAGTTGTCAAATTAATTTTTAACAGTTTTCACAACAAATTTAAAATTTATTTTGGAAAACTCATTCCAACATTTTTGAAAAATAGTACATAATTCAGGCACCGATGTTTTATTTTTTGTTTGAAAATAAAAACATTAGCTTGGTGAATTTATAAAGCTTATTTCATGAGACATTGCTATAAGGGCTTTATTATAACATTTGCGTTCTTAAAGAAAACCGCTAAATTTAAAATCGGTTACTTAAGCTTCTGAAAAAATAGTTTCAAAAGACCAATTACATGAAAAATTAACTATAGAATAATCGCAGTCTACTAGGTTATATTTCTCTTTGACTTCTTCAATTAATCCAATTGAATTTGCAAACTTGGCAAGTGCTTTTATTACATCGTACAAAAAATACAACCGTTTTCATACATCCTGATGAAATATTGAAAAGGATTCTAAATGTTAAAAAGATGTAAATAACAACAAATAAACATTTTACTATAAAAATTACTCTGGGCCAAAGTTTCTTGCATTTTTTATTTTGAAATACCTATGAACTCAGAAATAGTTAAACTTTAAGTTTTCCAGGAAAAATAAATGTGAGAAATCTTTGACCATTTTCATTCGCATTCTAGTCTAGGCAGGCTTTTACTACGATGTTTTCCGAAAGTTAGACTTTAAAAGTTTTAATGATAATTTTACAAGTTTTAAAATTCCATAAATTGCATACATTGGTGGCAGACTTGATTTATATTTTAAAGCATTGATTCCTACATCCAAGTTCATATTTATAAACGTTGCAATAGAGGCTATTCAAGCCAAATGCATTAAGAGGTTGCTTGAAGCATGTACAAATTTGATACAAAGGCATTACGACTTTACACATTATGCCAGCGTTTAATAAAGCCTTTAAAAAACGTATGCAATGCGCGACTATTCACTCGTTGAGAGCTGTTTCAGCACCTTCTAATAAATACGACTGCAAAAATATAAAGCCAAAATCATTTTCATAAAAATATACAAATTTGTGCAAAAGACGATTTGGAATATTTAAACTTTATAAAAGTTTAAACATTTGAAGTTCTATTGTTTTTTTTTAATGTCAAGCTATGAAAAAAAGAAGATTTAAATTGTATGTCTAACCATAACTTACTTAAACTTAACATATTTTACTGTCTCCGTGAAGGACTTTTCAATTCAAGTTTATAGCAAGAAATATTCTAGCAAGTTACTCGATGAATCAATCTCGTAGTATAATCTCAGAAAATTTGAACATTTGCATAAATTAGTATTAAATAAGTTGTCAATATGCTCCAATTATTAAAATTGAAAATTTGATGAAAAATAAAAAGAACTAAGTGTAAAGTTAAGATTTAGTAAACTAAAATATATTTATTCATTTTGAAAGATTGTTGTTTTTCGAGGTAAATAAGATTTAAGAATGATTTTTCCGTTGAAGTTATAAACAATTGAGAAAAATTTTGTATTTAAAGCCCTGTCCACCCACATTAAGAGCGTGGGTGACATATTTGTTGGCAAATCAATGAATGATTTGTATGAAGCTTTTAGTGAATAATAAATCTAGAAAATGAATTGTTGTTTTAAGATAATAACAGCTGTCCTTTAAAGTAAGGAATTAGGAATTTTGGATTTTAAGCGACTAAAGTTCATAGTCGTCATCGAGGAAGATTTATACTACGTGTCGTTCCTGTAACTTTTAAAAAAAAGTATCGCTGGCCTTGAAAATGATGTCAATATTTTACTCTTGACTAAAGATTTAATCCAGCTGCTTTTCATTAAAACAATTAATGTTTTTGAAATGTATAAATGTTCTTTTTCTTTACTTTGAGACCCCAAAATTTACCTCAAAGATCAAATAAACATCAAACCTATTACAAGGAAAAAGGCGTAATTTTTCAAATTTTGAGAACTATCATTATTATTTGTAAAAGAAAACATTTTGAAAAAACTCAAAAACATTGTGGATTCCTTTAAATACTCCTTTCATCAAAGTAAGAACAAAAAATCAAAACCATTTAAAAATGCTAATTGATATAAATAAACATTTCTCTAATATTCATTTGCATCTTTCAAAACATTGTGAAATACTTTATTTTGTGTATATTATTAAAATGCCTTGCAGCTCATAAAATCTTAACTCAACAATTATAAAAAAAATTAAATGCGTGGGTGGTTCAAATTTACGAACATTAACAATAAAATAAAAAGAAATACTTAATCAGAACAAATTCTTGGATAGCTTCCAAAAATCAAGAAGAAGAAATGTTCTCAATTTTTTTCGTTCATCTTTTTTAATAATTTATTTGCATCAAATGAAATTTGTATGTATTTAAATTATTTGCTCAAGAACAATCTAGATTCTGATGATCAGCAAAAGATGACTAATAAATAAAAAGTGTTATTTTCCTCAATGAGTTGATAATCCGAGAATTAGTTTTAGAGACAAGGAAGTTAAAAATGCCAATTTTGTGGCATTTGAACGGTTTAAAATAAAATTTCTTACGGAAATCTACATTTGTCACAAACAAATATCCAAAAAGACGAACTTTTTTTTCTTGATAACATAATGAAAATGGTTTTTCAGATGATTTTTGAGTTAACCCCTATGTCGAAAACTGCCGTTTCCAACCTCAAAACTAACGGCAAAACAACAAATTTTACAAATTTCAAACAAACAGAACAGTTAAATAGACCATTCTCAGGAAATTCTGGACTGATTCTAACGGTACTTTTATAAAACTTTTCTCTCTCAAAAACTGACCTCTTTGCTGAGTTGTAACTTGACTCCTTTGAACATGGTGTTCAGTGCGGCTAAAGCTCTGCTGTTGCTGAGTTGATGATGATACTTGTTGAGAAAATTGTTGTTGTTGTTGTTGAGTGACAAATTGTTGAGATTGCTGCTGCTGCTGTTGCTGCATCGCACCCTGTTGGTACGGATTTGAATTTTGTCGTTGCATTATGTAACACTATACACCATCAAAGAAGGCGTGTTCCCACTTTACAATTATAAAAATTCTTTTTCTTTTTTAATTAATTATTTTTTTCTTTCAAATTCCACTTAAAATTCGATATCGCACGAATTAAAAAATAGAAATATATAAATTCACACACAAAACTCTGATGATGGCTATCTCACTTTATCTTTCTTCAATTTGGCTTTCAGAATTTTTTTAAATTTCAGAACACACTATATGTTGAATTTTCTCACACAATTATTTTTCTCTGCTTTGCTATTTTTAAACCACTGAATTCAATTTTTTTTCTTCGTTTTCTATTCTATTTTCGAAGAATTATTCAATCACTAAAAATACAAGAAAAAAAATGGAAGAAAATCGTGAAAAATTAATAATCCTTTGGTCCTGACGATGATTTAGATTTCGAAAATATTCGTTGAAAAAAAAAGAACAAAAATCTTCTAAAAATTAGTTGAAAACTGCGATTATCCTTTCGCAAGGGGGTTTTCAAGCTATTTTTAGAAAATTAGCTCAGCGCCAAGTCGTTACGAAAATGATGAAAAATTTTTAAATTTTCTATTTTCTATATGTAAAAGAAGAAAATTTTCACAAAATCGTTACGAAATAGCTGATTTCTGGTCGAAAAAATCACGAAAACCGTTAGATTCGTTGAATTCACCGTTAATTCTTACCGAAAATTAATAATTTTAACTATTTTTTAGAAAATCTCTATATATATAATTTTTTTCTTTAACTCTATGTACTTTTACTTATATGTTTAAAAATAAAAAAATTGTTTCAAGTCAAAATCCCCGAGACTGAAACCAAGACGTCGATCGTTTTTGAGGTGCGAGCGAAGAATGAAATAAAAGTGATCTGAGGTGATCGTTATAGCCAGAAAAGTTGGATTTCTCTCTCACTTGGCGATGTTGATGATGATGATGATGTTGATCGTTAATGATGAAGTTTCTATGGGAAAATGTATCTCACAGATGTGAAAATCCAATAGATTTTTGGTGTTGGATGAATATTTCTGTGCCTCACCGTAGATCGGATGTGGACTCAGACGTTGATCAGCGGGGGGTTTGATGATGCGATGATGCTTCGATAGACTGCAAGGATCGGCTCTTGCTCTCTCGGTGAGAGAGTCTTGCCTACTCGCCGGCTAAAAATAAGTTAGGGATTTATTTTTGGGATTGATTTTCCATCTTCTTGTGTGTGATGAGGATGATGAGGAATGTTTTATCTTTCGATTTGTATGATTTTTGTTCTGCTTTTTGGTACGATGATCAAGATGATGAAGATGGAGATGATGCTTCATGGTTTTTCATATGAAAATATTTTTATCTTGGTGTTTCATTTGCATTTTGAAAAACATATACAAATTAGTCTTATCTATTTATTTGTATCTATAGATGTAGATAAAGATACAATTTGTTTTCTTTTTTCTTTTACAATCTATCAAATGCGTGTGCTTATTGCAGTGAAAATTTGCGAACTTCTGTAATGTTTAGTAGAACAACAAATGATGTTTCTACGCGTACTCGGTTTTATTAGGAAATTGTGGGTTTGGTGCCAATTTAATTGTTTCAATGTAAACGAATGGGACACACGACACTTTTTATTTTTGGGTGCACTAGTTTTGTTTTTTTTTGTCGGGAGGTAGGTAATGAAAATTAAATTCAGTGGCAGAGATAAAGGGTATTTGAAAATGCGTACGAATTGTGTTTTTCATTAATTCTATTAAAGATTTAGTAGAACATTGTGATTGTTCTATAAACCGTGACGGTTGATTTAATTAAATTGAATTTAAATTGTTTTGTACAATAAACAAAAAAGTGATTACAGGTAGCTTAAATCTTATATATCTATCTGTAGGTTTACATATATATTAAAAGTTTGTACATGACATGTGTATGAGGTTATTTGTTTGGTTTTGCAGTCTTAGATTTGTATTAGATTTTAAGAAAGAAAACATAGCAGCGAACAAATGTTGAATTTAAAATATTAATTTCCTGAACGTCTTAATTGGTCTACAAAAATGTGGCTTATTGATGCCACTCATAAAGAAAAAAATAGACAGGCAATGTATCTACAATTGGGATAGTGGAATTTTTAGATTTGCTTATGCTCAAAATTCCAACCTTATGAATTTCAAACTAAAAGTTCCATTCATTTCTGTCATAAAGCTCTTATTTCCTTCTAAGAAACTAAGAAAATAAAACAAATGTTTTTTCTTAACATGAATAACGACTTCTTTAGGAATCATAAATATATCTATCTACTAAGCTTCCTATTGATGTGGTAAACAAATTCATTTTTTACAGAATAAACTATTATATATCGAATTGGGAAAAATGTATAAAACCCAATGGAATCTCGTAGTTACATTCAAAACCTCTACTTAAACTTTTCCAATTGTTCTTATCTACAGGAATTTTACTAATTTCTTGAACATGGAGTAATGAAGAATGAAATCTACTCTATGACCAGAATTATGGATTTCGTAGCAATAGTGCAATAAATTTCCACATATTTTTGTAGAAAATAATTCATGGTATTTAAAGAATGTCATTATTTTAAGAAAGTTTTGTTTTTCACGGGTACTGCCTCTTGCGAGGAATTGATAAATCCTCCAATAGTATTCAAATTAGCCGTTCCGATTCAGCATTCAACTGTAGGTCCCCTCCATCGCTGACAAGATTACTCGCACACAGGAATGGTTGAGGGTTGTAAGTCACTAGGCTCTAATTCTCAACGGACTGTTGCGCCACCTAATTTATTTATTTATTTTAAGAGCATTTGATAGTGTTTGACATAAAGCTCTTTCATCAAATGATTGCGTACTCATATATTTGGTATCTCTTCCTAGTTATCTTAAAAATTATTTTTTTAATTTGCCGTATTGTATTTATTCAAGTCTGAAATTCACAAAATACATTAAGGTTTTCAAAGAAGATCTGTTATTTGCAACTTCTAATGACAGTCAAAACCTTGTCCTTACGATGTGAAGCTTCAAAAAATGCGTATAAGATACCCAAATAAAAGTATTCCCTTCGAGAAATTCTGTATCCTGTCGTTGAAGCTTAACCCATAATTTTGATACCCATTACCTGTACTTGAATCGAGAAAACTTTTTAGCATTCGGTATGAACATAGTAGAATACCTTTTATGGAATAATCGACATTACCAAAAACGCAGCTAAGTGTTTCGGATTTCTCCTTTAATCCAAGAAAAATGTATGTCCCTTTTCAAAATGACAAGTTCATGTCTTTTAGAAAGAAACCAAAAAAAAACCTAAAAATTACAAGATTTAGAATTATTATCGAAACACTTGCATTAAATCCTTGCAGAACATAATGTTTTTCATTCCTATATCTATATTATTTTCAGATAATGTTCTCTAAAATTAGCCAGTTGCACAGTTTCGGTAATACTGTCAACTATGCAGATTCTATTTTTAACCGAACATCAAGAACGTGGAGTGCTTTGCCCAATTCTATATTTCCTTAGCTTTTTGGTATTCAAAACCTTAAGACCAACTTCTCAAAATAAAACTTCATTGAACTCGGTAATTAACTTGGAACTGTAGACTAAAATACTGAATTTTTTAACCTAAACTTGAAGAATATGCTTAACCGTTTCACGGGTGCCTTAAATATAGCTTTTCACTTATTTGTACCTTATAGGACAAAAAAGAATTTCTCAAAACCTTCGTGGTATAACAAAAGGCTGACTCATTTAAAAAAAAAATAATTATTTGCCAAGTATAAAATGTCAAACACTTTAGATGACAAACATACATTTTGTAAACTTCGTAAAGAATTCATGCTTCTCAGCAAATTCTTGCACAGAAATTATATTTCGAATATTGAGCTTAATTTGAAAAGTGATACGAAACTGGAGTTCTATTAATTCTAAAAGGAAATCAATCATTCTACTGACATTAATAAAACTCTTGATTTTTTGGAATCAGTTTACTCAACTTCACAAGAAAACTTGGTTTTTCTTTCAGATATTAATCCTGAAGTAGATATTGGCCCAATACACTTAGAATTCACTGAGGTATTGAATGGTCTTCAGAATCTTAAACCCAATCAAAAATTGCTCGAAAGTTTAGTAAAGACCAAACTTGATTTTTCCCAGCATGGGCTTATTTCGGGTTGATCAACTGTCACTAATCTCGCATGTTTTCCCTCTTTCGTTACTAATTGTATAGAAAGTCAAAGACAAGTAGACGCTATCTACACGGATTTTAGTAAGGCATTTGATTCTGTATGCCACAACATACTGCTTCGTAAGCTTCATAACTTACTCTAATCTCCTTCAGTGGATTTCGTCTTTTTAAACTGATAGGGTACAAAAATTAAAACTCGAGAATCTAACCGCGAGATCTATTAAATGTACCTGAGGAGTTCCCCAAGGCAGTCATCTTGGCCCACCCTTATTTATAATCTTTATCGATTATATTTGCAAGAACATAAAGTTCAGCCAATGTCTCATACATGCTGATGATGTTAAATTATTTTGAAAAGTGAATTAAATTTATGATTGCTTTAATCTCCAAATAGATCTCGATTATTTATCAAACTGGAGTTGGTTAGCTGTCTTAAACGTAATGTCTGTCTCTAGAAAAATCACAACTTATGATTTTGCGTATTCTCTTGATCGTATTCCTTTTCAGAGAACTGCTACATTTAAGGATTTGGGTGTGTCCTTGAATTCCAAGTTTACATTTGTTCCGCTCATGGAAGCTACTGTCGCTAAAGCCAACTATAAGATTGGTTTCATTAAAAGAAACTCAACTGACTTTTCGGATCCCTATACGCTTACATCTTTATATAACTCATTAGGTGATGTCATATGGAATCCTTTCCAACAAACGTTTTCGGATACAATTGAGAAAGTTCAGAATCTTTTCACAAAATATGTGTTTTGTAAAATGCGTTTGGTCTGAAATCTCTCAAATCTCGAAGAACTATTCATGATAGAGTATTTGTGGGAAATATTTTATATCACCATATAAAGTGTCCTAACCTTCTATCGTAATTTGTATTTATGCCCTGATTTCTACGAGAACCGTTTGACAATATGAGAAAGCCAACTGGGACGGTCTCAATCAACTCTTCAGGAACTTTAACTGGTCGATAGTGACATTGACTCCAGTGCAGATATGATTACAAACTTAATTTTTTGTGGAATGAGAAATTGTATTCCCAATAGGGTAAAATCTACTAAACCCACAGAAAACTTATGGTTTGATTCGAGCTGTAAAGAGATTTTTAGTACCAAAAATGTAAGTTTCTGGAATTACAAAGCCAACCCAACTGAAGAAAATCGGAATAAGTTCAAACAAGCTAGAAAGACATGTAACGGACATATACGACGCATTAAATTTTTGCATGATCAGAAATTACGGCAAAAAATACTACAATATCCCAATGGTAGTAAAAATTTCTGGTCATTTGTACAAAATACGCTCGTTTCCAATGACACTCCCTATGTAAGCTCGATTCATAAGGCCAATTTGCTTGCAGGACAGTTTGCTGTTAATTCGACGCTACCGGAAAGTGTCATGAGTCCTCCTGTTCTTGAGATCGTAAATGATTCTATGGGACGAATCTTTTTTCGCACTCGTGCAGTCGCAAGAGTACTGAAAGACATTGACATACACAAATCCGCTGGCCCCGATAGTATTCCCGGTCCGTATTTCGGACCCTTCAATTCAAGTAGTCTTGGACGGGTTCAAATCTGATATCCAAAAAATAAACGCTGGTGTGCCATAGGGCTCCGTTTTGTCTCAGACACTTTTCCTTATTTGTATAAATTAATTGTTTTGCAGTACCCTCAGCTTCTAATACGCGTTTTCAGATTCTCATCCTTGTTCTTTGTATGTGGACTACCAACTGCAGCGTATGATAAGCTCATTAAATTCTGATCTTGACAGAATTGTTCAATAAGAAATCAAAAACCGTGTAGAATTTAATGCTTCGAAAACTCAATTCTTTCTACTGTCACAAAAGTGTTACCTTCCCCCAATGCTACTATCCATGAGTGCTACTTGCATCGAGGAGACCGAACAGCTTTCAGTCCTAGGTATGAGCATTACAAACCATTTGTTGTGGAGTGATCACATATTTGGTTTCTTATTGTATTGTAAATATCAAAGTTGCAGTTTCCTAAACTTACAAATAAATCTTTGTAAGAATTATAAAATCATATAAAATTCTTAATGTTGAATTACCTTTCCAAAAAAACTTTTGCATTTTGTATTCCAAGCTTAAATAAAATATTTTATCCTCCAAATGAACAGAATTCCAAAAATCATTTAACACGTCACGTAAAATAATTTTAATGCTTTTTATCACAACACCACCGTTATCTTTGTAATTAAATTAGCAACATAATTTCAAGAAATTATAATTTGATATGTTTCGGCACTCATCCATGACTTTAAAAACAACCAACGTTATTTTTACCACCCAGAATAAACAATAGAACTACCGTAGAAAATGACCAATTAAATAGTTCTTATAGTTAAATAAAATTATAATGTACGAGAATATTGCTATTTTAAAATTTAACTGACGTAGACTAACTCCGTTCAAGATAAAAATGTCACTAAAAAGATGATTTTATTTGACGCTAAGATTCTTGAAGTCTTTTTGTTTTGAACTTTTGTTTTGCCTTAGATAAATGCAGATAAATAAAAGTTATAATAAAAAGGTACAAACATAGTAAGTTGCCAACTTTATACACTGAGAGAAATATAAGTAAAATTATATTAACTGACTCTGAAAATTTATAAGTGTTTATTCTTAAATAAACAAGCAAAACTTAAGTTTTGAAACTTGACGTTTTACTATTTGAGAGTTTAACTTAAGAGACTTTTTTTAAGAAACCACATTTTCTCTTTAAATGTATGTGAGTAAAATTTTGTAGACACATTTATGCTAGAAAATTTAAAATAACAAACTTTAAACAAATTTTGTTTGCTAAAATAATGATAAAATTTAAGATACATTTCAATAGAAAAAACGCTTAATTTTTGCTTTAAAAACCAAATGTCATTTTAGGATTTAAAAGAACTTTAAGTTTTTAATGGAATGTATAAAATTTGTAATTTTACAAAATATCACACGTGCATAACGGCGACGCTATTTTAAGATGATTTTAAAACAATGTTTTTGTCAGTGTATAGAAACAATAACAAACTTCCATATCAGGCGCATAGGTAAATGATTGCGCAAATGCGTTCTGCTAAGATAATTGTATAATTTCTCATAATCTGCACATCGGTAACACAGTTGTTGTTGTTGTATTAAGCTAGGTTTCAAACGATTATGCCAGAAAACTACCTTATAGCGCGATACACATTACTCGTGCCTCCAGCTCTAGACCTATGCTATGATGCATTTAGTTAGCAATTTTCTTCTGGATGGAATTTCATTGTTTTTTTGTTTATATTTACATTTAGTTTATAAAGTGTCAGATTACACAGATGTTTAAATTGTTTATTGTATACGAATATTTCCTTTGACTGGTTTCGTTCTTTATTCTTTAACTTTTTGTTTTGCAAAAAATAAAGATAAAACATCTGAAAAGTTGAATAATTCTCTAAAATAAGATAGAAAATTTAGATAAGGCTGATTTATCTCTTGAGAAAAATGTGGTGCCATAAAATACAGGTCAAACATTCATGGATTCTTAGCTAAGCCTGAAATATTTAAAGATAGATGTAAGTTTGTTGGATTAGTAAGTTCAACTCATTCCATTATTCTTTATTGCAAATAAATTCCAAAAGTTTGAATCAACGCATTGCCTTAAGATAAATATTTCTTATCAGTATGTTTTTTTTCTAATTTTTATAAAAGATTTAAAAATGATTATCTGTATTTATCTTATATCATTTAAACTGAAAATATCTACCTAGAGCTAGAATGATAAAAAGCGAAAAGACTTTAAAATCGTGTTGAAGTTCGTGTTTCAGAATAGCATTTAAGAGTTTACAAATTTGAAGTATCTGATGTACCAACTACCATTGTCATTTTTGACAGATATATGACATTTATAGTTAACGCTGGTAGATTCAAACAATAGTCCAAACCAAGTTTTGATTGAAGTCTATTACAATCTAAAAATGCATATAAGGACTTTATGGTTAAAAATATCAGAACATAAATCTCCATTTCCTTCATAAATTATCAAACACATTCAATCATTTTGAGGTGCGTTCAGATTTAGTTTTTAGATGGATCCGTTCAGCAAACAAAAACAAAATGGAAGGTTTCAGTGAAAATAGAAATGAGTGAAACTGTATAATGTTTTATAAACTTGATGACTTATTTAATTTTTCCAAAACATTATGCCATTAAACATTTTAAAACAATGTATTTTTGTTCTCTTAACATAAAATTTAATATCTCTAAATGTGTACCAACGCACAAAGAAGAATAAAGTCAGAGTGTTTGATTTCAAATGTCAAACACTCTATACAGCGGTGTTTTATCAAAGTAAGATTTTTCTGCCAGTTCATATTACTAAAAGTTTATTGTTGTTAGCGGTTCTTGGATGCCAAAAGAACACGATTAAAAATTATTAATCTAGATATAAACTGATTGACAGTTAGGTCGTTTGGAAAAAGTCATGTACCTACTTATTTTGCGGTGTGTGGATAGAAGAAGATTGATTGATGTTTTGACACTTGATGCATGTAAATGAGCAAAGAAATTAAGTCAAATTTCGAAATGTCTTGATATGCAAATATAATCACAGCAATTTAGAAATGGACATAGATGACTTAATTTGTTCAACTTATTTTATGCTAGTAGGTTTTGCATTAAATACATTATGTCTTTAGGAATTATTCGAAACAACTTTCTTAAAATTTCTTTCCAATGTGATATAAATATGACCAAGAAAAATGTTGAGTGAAAATCGATTATCACCTGGATTACAAAGATTTGACAGAGTTTTATTAACTGAATTCACATTGGGGATAAATAAAAAGGGTGAACGCAAAAGGGAAATACCTTCATACAGAGCTGTAGTTGGAACCGCAGTTGCGGCGAGCTGTCAAAATATTGAACACACATAAAAGTGTAGAGGCTGCAGAAGAAGCCGCTTTGTATATCACATTTTGACAGCTAGTGTGGCTGCAGCTCCAATTGCAGTTGCAGCACTTTATTATGTTTATATATTAAGGCGACATAAAGGTCGACATAAGTGTTGTCGTATCTAGAGGATTCACTGAAAGGGTTTGTACCTTTTCCCTTAAAGTATAATTTGTTATGTGCAATGCATATTTTATACAAAAAAATTCACCATCTATCTTGTATGGGGTTATTCACAATATTAAACAGGATTAACTATCCTGATTTCGTAGAAAATTTAAAAATGTCTCTTTTTGGAAGGAACAGACGTCGCATAAGATGTCGAAAAAGTATTTTCCTAATATTGTCAGTCTTCTTTTGGTTAGGCTTGGGCATTCGCATAGAAAGAGGAAGGTATCTTCCTCCGTCTCCTCATCATAAAAGCCTCTATTTAAATCAAATGAGCCGATACCCAATCTGTTCATGTAGGTGCCCAATGAGTTGTGCCCCATTAGGATAACTCTTTGGCCATTGACTCCTAGAAACTCTGCAAGTTTCAACAGCTGCGATTTCAATGAAACTTTGGTGGCATTGATCTATTTCTGGCAATATGAGTGCCTTTTCATTACCGTCAATGTAACAGATCCTGGGACACAACAGAAGAGTAAACGTGTTGGTTTCGCTGAGTAAGCGAAACTTAATAGTGTTGACTTATTGAAAATGGACTTGATGGCTTGCCTTGGTTTGCGATAAAAGATCCTTAAGAAAAATCCTTATAGGCTTCAGAAACCGCCAGTACTTCTGCTTGAAAGACACTGCAGTAATTTGGAAGCTTTATTGATCTTTCTAGGAGAGGATTACATATAAGGATGACAGACCAGGGTGTATGGCCCCCTCCCCCAGGATTTATTTGTATGACACTGTTTTCCATTAAGTCTTTCCTCTTGGGAATTTCTATTTGTACTACTGAGTTCAGATCTATGTACCGCTTTAGATAGTTTGTTAAAGTGCCATAATTGTCTATGACTCTATGTTAATACTGCTCTTTATGTTCCTGTGACCAAAGGAGACTCTTTCCAGATATTAAACTGTATGAGACGTAATGCACTTTTGGCCGCCAATTCCTTCACGAATATATCAAGAGGGGCTAGCGAGAGCAATGTCTCAACGACTGGAGGTATCGTATACCTCATGGCTCTTGTAGTACTTATACATGAAATTCTTTGAATTTTTGTCATATTTTCGAGATTGGTAACCCTTTCAAGGGCTGGCCACCATACCAAGCATGAGTATGTTAATATTAACCATATAATGGCAGTGTACATCCACACAATGTTTTTACGTCTCCAACCCTATCTAGACCCTATCTATCAAGCTGTTGCTAACTTTCAATTAAAGTTTTAAAAAATACAATTGACAACTGTTCACTTAATCATAAAAATAACAAAAAACTGATACAAATTAATAAAACCTACTTTAAAAATAGTGATTCGGCCACAGCTACATATCGTGCTTTAAGAGGACAGTATGGTTTGCATAGTTGTCCAACTAAGTAAAAAATTGGTAAAACTGTGAAGAAATTGGAAGAGAGTTGATTGGTTACAGATATTGTAAGGCCTTAGGCCTGTGCATCATCGTTTCGCTCGTACCACTGAAAATATTACTGGTGTAAGCGAAAGTGTTTCCGAACATCGGAATGTGTTGATTCCTCGTCGTTCTCGAAAATTATGGCTTTCTTAAGGCACATTATGGTGTATTTTGCATTTAGATCAACACATATATCCATATAAAGTCCAGCTTACACAACAATTGAAGCCAGCTGACCATTCAAAACGTGTCTTAGATAAGTGGAATGGGTGTTTGATCAACAGGTGGAGGACTGCGATTTTTCGAACAAAATGTTCTTTAGCGACGAGGCACATTTTCCACGCGGTGGGTGTGCTAATAAACAAAATTGTCGCATTTGAGGTTCTGAGAATCCTAAAGTAATTGAAGAAAGCCATTAAGTCACTGTTTGGTTAGCTCTTTGGTCCGGAGGTTGCTAGCGTACCACTTCTTAAAAAAAGTGGAAGTAGATTTTAGGAAAAAAGTGAAGTAATTTGAGAAAAATTGAAGTAGATTTCAAAAATTAACTTTTTCATATTATCCCCCATATTTTGTTATTAAATTATTTCAATAAAAAAATTAAAAAAACAACTAGAATTATTTAAACCTTATTATCGTATAATTAAATGTGTTAATGATACATTTCTTAAATTAATTCTTGGTTGTTGGCAACGAAAACGCCAAAATTGGTCTCGTGTTGGTCAAATAAAATGACTTAAGGATGTTTTGATTGCAAAGGACGAGTTCTACAAGAAATAGTTATCGTAGTCGTAATACAATTTCAGTACATCAACAAACCTTCTATTCTTCTTTGTGGACAACTTGAAAATATCTTTTGATGTTAAAAACAAACAATTAAATCCAAAATAACACTAGAGCGCAACTTAACACAAATAACATTAACAAACAGAAAAGAAATAAAATGCATGACAGCTTCGCATAAACTATGTATCCAAAAAAAGTCTGTCTAAAACTATTTCCTGTATTTTAAAAATTAAAATGGACCTACAAAAAAGTTTGTTTTCAAAAATGTAAATGTCATTTTATTTCTCAAGAAAACCTTAATTTTTTAAATTGGTACTTGAATTTTAGTTTAAGAATATTTTTGATACATAGTTTTGAACTTATTATTAGACGTCTTGCAATTCAATTTTGTAAAAAATGAAGACCCATTTTAAAGAAATCAAATTTCGAAAAAAAGTCAATATTTTTTTTAAATTAAAAATAGAAACAATGACATTTTTGACAAATATTTTAGATCTTCAGAAAACTTAAAAAAAAAATAACCGTTCTATCTGAGGTACCCTTCTGGAGCAATACAACAGTATTTTTTTTATATTGAAAGAAGTCAAACAAAGAACACAAGAACACAAATTTTAGCAAGAATTCAAAAATTCGATTTGTTTTTTAAAAAATTCGAATTATCGATTTTTTATCGTACAAATTTTATTGGGACCCACTCGTTTCGACTTCTCTAAAACCGTAATGTCATGTTTGATTAAAATCTCGAATTCGAATTTGTCAACGAATGCAAAACTTTTCATACAGGTCCTATATGTCGAAAGTAAAACTGACAAAAGGGTTAAACTAGAATACAATAGATACAACGAAATCTTACCGCAAATGCAAATAATCAAGCAATTTTTAATTCTCTAGAAAGTTTTAAAACTACATACAAAATTGATAAGGAGAAAAAAGGAATAAATAGAAACACAGATATTAAAAATGAAGTAGATTTCAATATTTTGATGATGGTGCGAAGTAGCAAGTAGATTTTTAATTTACTTAAAAAAAAAAGAAGTAGATTTACTTAAATTGAAATAAAGTGGTAAATCTGGGTGGGATTAGACCTTACTTTTTCGAAAACGACCATGAAAAGACTATCACCGTCAATTTAGAGGGTTATGGTCATATGATTACCGACTTTTTTCTTCTGCTATTAAAGAATACGACTTGGAGAATATGTGGTTAACAAGACGGTGCAACATGAGTCCAAAATTTTAAACGTTTCTTTTATTTTTGCTAACTAGTAAATTGTTAATTGCCTTTTTACTTGCGACATATAGGAACTATATGGCAAGTTTTGCATTCGTGCAAAATTTCGAACTCGAGATTTTAATCAAACATGATATTACGATGTTAGAGAAGTCGAAAAAAGTGGGTCCCGCGATTCCGTCCGGTCGGTTTTGTCTGTCTGTCCACGCTCCTACAGCCTAAACCATTGGGTCGATTGAGTTCAAACTTGGAAGTTAAGGTTTTGAGCGAATTCGCGTTAGGCGTTTTTTTCATTTTTTTTTTAAGATCAAAACTAACAGTGGCCCCCATACAATTTTTTTGGTCAAAAAACGAAAATTCGAATTTTCTCAAAAACAAACCGATAGATTTTTTTTTAATTTTCTCTAAAATTTTATTTTTTAACTTGGCTTCTTTCTATAAGAAAACCATATTTTTGTATTGCTCAGGAAAGGTACCGCTCATAGAACCGTTATTTTGTTTTTTAATTTTCTCAGCAACTTATGAACTGATTTTAATAATTTTTTTTCTGAATAAGCTCCTATATTGCCTTAACAATAATTGATTTACAAAAATGCAATTTTGAATTGTTTGGATTTTTAAAAAAATATTGAATTTTTATTTTTCAAAATTCTATATCTCAAAAACGGGTCAACAATTTTTTACGAAATTCAAATGTAATACGTATATTTACAATCACTAAACAACTGCATTCCAAAAATATTTTTAGAACAAAATTGGAAAATTTTATATATAAAAAATTAATTTAAAAAAAAACCGCTCTAACGATTTTCAAAATAAAAATTAAAAAAATCAACTGTTTTTTGATAAATAAAATGGCATTTAAATTTTTGAAGACAAACATATTTTTCAGGTAAAATTTTGAATGTTAAAATATTTTTTTTAAATTATTTTAACTGTGCATGAGCCCGAAAGAGCGCATTATTTTGACAAAATTGTAATTACATTTCTAGCTTTCATACAAATAAGTGCATTTGGTACACATTTATATGATATATTTAATCAACAATCTATTTTAAAGAGTCTATCAAGAAGTATTATCTTGGTAACTTTGTATATAATGATTTTAAAATATTATTCTTTACGAATAAGGTTGTTTCACACATGATTTCCTGGCCTTCGCCTATATAAAAAAATAAATACTTAGTACCTACAAGTTGAAGAAACTGGTCAGAGAGAGTATATGTATTTTCTATTAGAATCACTTTTTCAACGCATACACATTGTACCTATTTATAAAGGTATTACGTACAACTTCTACAACTACTGCTTACGTGTCACTTCTTAACTAAAATCCAAAACGCACAAGAGCCTGACTGTAAACAACACATGAACAGCAATTTCTTGTACTTGTTCGTATGCTTGTTTTTTAAAACTTTAGTTAAAAAAGATAGACTGAACGTAATAACTCCATGTTTGCGCTGAAAACTTAAGAAGGAATGTAGTATGTACCTTCTAGCCACCAATAGCATTCCTTCATTATCATCATACACATGTCCTTATCTATCTAAGCATAAAGCTAAGCACGCCAAGTGAACTATTTTATGGTCGTTTTAGACATCTACATGCTACCTAACTACACAACCAATAGGCGATCGCTTTACAATTTAAACATTCATGGTCTGCCTCTTTCTTATCTTATTTATTTTCCATCCTGGTTCTTCTAATATGAAATTACAATAAAGCTATCTAAAGGAAAAAAGCTTTTAAGGAACAAGTTGAATCTATATGAATCGCATTGTAGCTTTATAGATAATAGAAACCATTTTTCATATACAAAGATCGTACACAAGTAAAAGCAGACTTATGAATGTAAATAAAAACAAATATCGGTAAAAGATCCTAAACAGCTGACTTAAGCATCCAAAAGTTTGTTTCATCACCTTATTAGATACAATATTAAGCCATTTTGTTTTACTCGTTTTAAAAAACACAAAAACAAATTTGCCAAAGTTGATAAGGAAGCTCTTTATGTGAAAACATATGCATGGACAGACTCAAATAGAATGAAGGAAATTGTGCAGATTTTTGGGTCGAAAATAATTATCTCCCTTATTCTGCTGGCTGATTATGGGAATAGAAATAATATTTTTTTTTCGCTCCCGCTGAATTTCTCAACTTTCGATACTAACGCCACGCCAACGACTCGGTATCTGGTCGCCCTAAAAGTTTCTGCTTATGAGAGTACTATGTTTTTCATATACAAAGATGGTGCGGTTTTTTTTGAAAAATTAAATGGCATTTATATTTTTGAAGAAAAACTTATTTTACAGGTATATTTTTAAATCTCATAAAAGTAATTTTTTAAACAGACTCTTTGCGTACAGGAGCAAGTTCGTGCGACCCAGTCGTGCATTTTATTTTTTAAACGAGCATCCAAACATGTCTTAAAAGTGACAGTTCGTGAAAATAAATAAGGCAAATACGATCAATCTGACCTTTTTATTAAAAGTCCTGAGCGTGGACTTGACCATTCCATCCACTGCTTTTATAAAAACACCTGTGTAAAGTAGGCCCTCAGCGCATTTAAGTTTGTATTAGGTATCTTGCAAGCAAATTGAAACGTTGTCTTAGTTTTAGGAAACACTTTGAAGCATAATTTAATTTAATTTCTTACCCTTAAAATATTCCTATGTTTTGTTATTTATTCAATAATATATACAATATACGTACTTACCATTAAAGTTTATTGTTTTCAATTCTATAAGGTTTTAATAAATTATTATTTATAATTAAATTAAAATGTAATGTATTTAACATTCGATTTTTCGATTTTTTCTAGTACGAGTATAATGGACGCTTTTGATGTATTTAAAATTATTGCGATTTTTATTCATTTTATTAGTCCAAAGTTTAACATTAAATTATGAATTTATTAAATATATTGTTAATCTATCTATAAACAATTAATTATTATTTTCAAACATAATATTTTATTCTAAACTAAAATTTGGTGATTTAGTTTTGTAAATAATTAGGTATTTAACATCTTGGGTGTCATCACTCGTTCAATCGCTTGGGGGTTCATTCTATAAATATCAAAAACAAAATATTTCCATGATCAGTGTCATGAACTCCATATGGTTTTTTAAATGAAACAAAGCGATGCACAAATAGAAAATACAGAAAATGACCTCCTCTTGTCTGAACGATATGTGATGATGATGATGGTGCATGCTTCTTGAATGTTGTTGGTTGTTAATAACAAAACAAAAAAAAGAAACCTAAAATGTCAAGTGCGTGGTAGATACAAGAATTTTTTTTTAAGTTAGTAATATTTTAAGAACGAACAATAAAACGCTTGTCTTTATAGTCTAGGTTTGTAATGTTTTAAATAAAGATGTTAGATCATGTATTTTAATCATTTAATTGTGAAAAGCAAAAGAAGGTAATATTCTTGTTTTATGCATTAAAAGTGACCCAACACAATTTTAATGCGCCACAGTTCGTATGGGATAGTATTGAAAAACTTTAAAAACTGTTTGACAGCTGAGAGTTGTAGTTGGCCACTGTAGTTTTTAAAGTTGCAATTACTTTGCTTAAGAAATGGTGGCAAATTAAAATTTTTCTGTTTGAAGTCTAGATTCTTTAACACAATATAAAGTGTTGGCCAAAACAAAAGAAACTTTAAATGTCTAGATTTATTAAATAATTAAAACAATTTGAATAGTTCAATAAATATACAGTTGTGTTCATAAAAATAGCAGTGCTGGTCACATTTTATTAGATTGTCAATTATTTAAATAAAGGAAATTCTTGAAAAAAATGTACATGTTACTTGCAGCTAACGGTCTTTCGTTTTCATATTAGAGACTTTTAGCTAGAAGTTATACGCTATTTTTCCCAGTGAACACACATTATTTCAAACTCTCTGGGTATAGAGTGTTCATAAAAATAGCAGTGCTTTTGATTGAATAATTAAATAGTGTTAAAAATGATTTTTGTTTTATAATTCGGTAAGTAAATATTTTACTATGTAAAGTTTTGGTTATTTGTAACATACTAGAATATAAAAAATTAATAAATATTAGTTCAAAAATAAACAATGGGACGGTCAAGACACTTCACCGAAGAAATTCGAAAACTGCGTTTGGAGGGAAAAACTTCCAAAATTTTCAAGACATCTTAGGCTGCTCAGCAAAAATGGTCAGTTATGTCTTAAAATGGCAAAACAAACCGAAAACGGGAGGACCATAAAGGATGACTACTGAAATAACTGACAGACAAAATTGTTCAGTTAGCACAATAGAACCCTTCCATAGGCTCTAGGAAAATAAGAAATGTACTTTAACTGTCTGCTAACGCTCTCACAATACGAAAACGTCTTTTTTACCCGAAGTTACCAGCCCGAAGTCCACTCAAGGTACCATTCTTGAACAAGAGGCATGTGACAAAGGGAATGGAGTTAAATAAAGAATAAAGTTAAAGCGCATACAGATTAGGTAAAAGAGAAATGGCGGAATTTTCTGTGGAGCGATGAAAGCAAAGTCGTCCTTTTTGGGTCCAAGGGTCGTCGAGAATATGTGAGAAGGCCCTAAAATGCAGCAAACGATCCACGGTACACTATAAAAATAGTGAAGCATGGTGGAGGAAAAATTATGATATGGGCTTTTTTTTCATATAACGGGGTCGGGCCTATTTATCCCATCGAGGGTATAAGGGATGTAACCGAGTATGTGAAAATTCTTGAGGAGGTTATATGCTGAAGAGTGAATGCCGTTGGTTTGAGTATACCAACAAGACTATGACCCAAATCATAAGTCAAAAAATACAAAATCATGGTTTGCGCAGAAGAAGTTATCCGTTATAGAGTGGCCCGCTCAATCCCCCGACCTTAACCCCATCGAAAATTTGTGGGAAGCAGTTCGTGATTCGTGGAACGCAATGCCAGTCAAGAAGTGTCAGGTTTCAGGGGCATCGATGCCACGTAGATGCGAAGAATCATAAAAAAACAATGGTTATGCAACAAAGAACTAATTGCAAGCTAACATTATAATTATGTATACTTTCATATAACTTATTACAGTTTTTCAGTACTTTGTCATGCACTGCTATTTTTATGAACAGCCATATATTTAAAAAAACGGTTTTTACTATGACAAAGCTGACGGTAAAAAATCTATAATACTTCTTTTCTGTTATTATTAATAAAATATTTTAAATTGTTATTAGAAGTTTAATGAAATATATTATAACTTTGATATTGATAGACTTTTTGTTTTATTTGGAGAGCACTGCTATTTTTATGAACACAACTGTAGCTTCATTAGTTCTTTTAAAAAATACATATTTTCTTTAAGTCTCGCTAAAATATTGCTAGTATTTGCTAACAAACTCCTTGTTTTTAATCGCTTCAGCACAATTCTTATTATAATGTTTGGGATACTTTCGCAAACTTATTTAATTTGATCAAACAGATCATTTTAATTTTGCAATTAGTCCCTACAATTCGCCGATCTACAACTTCCCATACATTTTCTAAGGTTGTTGAGATTTAGGGACTGTGCTGGCCATTGTAACACTTCAATCAGGTTTTTTTGAAACCACGTCTTAACCGTATTGGACGTGTGCTTTGCGTCGTTGTCCTGCTCAAATATCCATTATAGAGGCAACTGATACTCAATGTGTGGCAGCATTATATTTGGAAAATGTTACAGTACATAAAACGATCCATTGTACTATCATTTTGTGTGAATCGGTCCCAGGCCATGCCCTGAAAAACATCCCATTTTTGGGTCGTTTCGAGAGAAAAGTTTTTCGTTTGATCTACGGTCCCGTATGCATAGAACGACTAGCTGTACTGCCTGTACAGTGTACAGCGACGTAGACTTAGCCAGAAGGGTAAAAGTCCGACGGTTAAGATGGCTGGAACGGAAAGTCTTCGAATCCACACCCACAGGACAGCGCAGTAGAGAAAGACCGCTTATCAGGTGGCGCGCACAAGTAGAAAGGGACCTCACCCAACACGGAGCATGAAACTGGTGACATCTAGCTAGGGACCGAGCGGGATGGAGAAGTTTGTTGGGTGAGGCCCTAGTTGCACTTGTTTGCTAACAGCTTTAATATGAGCAATGGATTTTGTAGTTACAAGCCTAACTTTCCTCTATTAATAAGAAAAACACAAAAAGCAATAACAAGTTGCCTTTGTTTTGACAAATACAAAATTTGGTTAATTGTGCTAACTATTATGAAAACTATTTTCTCTTGTGGTCTATTTCGAAGTAAATATATGATGTGTTAATTTTTAGAAACAAAAAAAAACATGTTTTGTTTATGTTATTAATTTGTCAATTACATAAAGATGGAGGTAATTTTAGTTGCTAATGGTTTGGCCAGTACTGTACATTATGTATATTCTAAGAAATTATTTTAACGTAGTTTAAAATGAAAAGTATTTTAATTATATATTGTCTATTTAAAATAAGAAAAAAAAATATTAAATCATTAAATGCAACTCAACTTCTCGGATTATATTGTATCAAAAAATTTATTTTTTAAAATTGTTTGGTTAAATCACAAAATAAGTTATTCCAAGCTTCAGCATCATATAAAGGAAAAAATTCATAAACAGAAAAAAGAAAAACTGCAGACATTTGATTACATTGGTTAAACCACAAAAAATGCTTCTCAATTGCCAAAGCATCCATCATTCATAAATGGATGAGCCTAGAAAAGCAATCTACCAACTTATTTTTACTCTTAGCTATGGATGCGTTACGAACTCGTAAATTTGTGCCTAATGACATGGATGAAGTGACATTTTGTAGATGGACTTGTTTTTTTTTTTTGTTTTTAATTTCATTTTTAATTTAATTTCTTTAAAAAAATACCACCACATCATGAGAAGTCAGATGGATCGTGCCAGATGCAATGAACCGATTGTTATTGTGGCTGATGTTTATATGTGCTTTCCTGGCAGTATACAAAAACAAAATTCAACTGGGAGTTCAAATTACCCCCACGGATGTAATAGTAAGTGAGATTAATATTTTTTTACTGGGCATGTGGTTAGAAACATATGAAAAAATTAATATAAATGCAGAAGAAAATTTTTCATTAAAACCGATAAAAAATAAGTAGCAGAGGATAAGACACATAGAGGCAGAGATGTTTCGTGAGACAAAGTATATTTTTGTATATTAGTTTCCTGTAAATAGGGTGAATTTTACCAAGTCCAAGAAGTTTTAAAAATGACAAATCAATACAAAGTCACAAGTGAAGAAAACATGAGACCATAAAAGTTTACTTAGAGGGAGGTTCATACATCCCTACGTTAGTTTTTAGCCAACCCTGAATTTAAAGTTTTCTTCCCAACTTTATTTGACATTTCTTTGTCTTTGACAGTCTTAAAATTTAAAGTTAGAATTTGATATAAGTTTTCCTATATGTTAAAAGGGTTTCCCGAAGAGGAAAGTCCAAACTAATATGACTTTTTTTTTTAATCATCCTGAATTATAAAGATTTTTAAGCAACACAAAAGTGAAAACAATAATAGTTTTCGGACAGGGTAAGTGAAAAAGTTGGTGTTTTTAGAAAAAGTTCATTAAAACAGCAGTTATTTGAAAACCATTATGATTCGAGATAAATCTGGCCTTTCACCAAATTCAGTTTGGACCATTCTCTTCGGGATACGCTGAATACAATATTTTGAATTCCTCTAGGGTATAAATTTGTACCCTAGTCTACCTCTCGAAAAATCCAGATTTTGGTAAAATCCACCTTAAACAGGAGCCACACATCATGAACTTAAGACTAAACGAATAAGACAAAAAAAAAATCAAATCGAAATGAAGCCCAGGAGATGGAGTCTTTGGTATATGGTAAGTGGTAAGAATCATGACAGGCGTATGCGTTTTTATGGAAAAACTATTAGAAATATGATACTTATGAGTGTTGTTAAATAGAAACTTTGTTACGTACTTTGATTACTTCCAATATTATTATGGTTGTTGTTGTTGTTTTTGGACGGTTGCGGTTCTGACGACGAAGATGATGATGGTGATGATGATGGTGATGATGATGGTGGAATAGGAGATGTTGACTTGTCTTGAGTTGTTGTTGTTGTCGTTGATGTTGTTGTTTTATTATAGCCAGGAACTGCGAAGGTCTTTGTTGTCACATAACGGACCGATTCAACTCTTGTTTGCCATTTTTGAAACGTATTTATTGTGTCACTTTTAAGAATTGTACGTAATCCGGTAGGTGATGGTGTGATAGTTGGTTGTTTTTCTGCTTCAACTTCAACTTCAACTTCAACATCAACTACTTTTTCGGATGATTTTTTATCACCTCCGTTTTGTGTTGGCGATTGAGACGATGTTGTTGTTGAATTAGTGTCATCTGATGGGAAAGAGTGGAAAAAAGAGAAAAAATGGAATTAGAAAAAGGAAATAATTTTATTTTGTATAGAAGAATGGAGAAATGTAGTTTGACAATTTTGCAAAAGCTTTTTTAAAACACATAACACGTATAATGAAAACAACTGCGTTTATATGATACCTAATGTAACTCAGAAGCACGAGCTATGAAGTCAACAATTAATTTTACTAAGGATATTTTTAAGAGTTGAACAAATGTATTTAAATATAGACAGCTTTGGAATTGCAAACAAACTCTTGCTTTTTTAAATTAAAAAACTTTTATTTTTTTTTTTCAAAATTCATACAAAAAAAGAGGCTGGGATGCGACCCACACTGATAACTTCCCATACCGTCCGTCGATTTGTTTGTAGGTTTTCATGTTGGGGTAAGAAAGTTGTCAGTTGCATATTATTCTTAAAAAAAATTTAAATTACCTACAATGTTTTCCATATCAAAAAATAGTTTAGTTTGAAAATCTAATTTTGTTAAATAAATTTTTAGTCAAAAACAAATTTTTACCAATTTTAGTAGCAGTTCTTAAATTTGGATGAAATAAATTAATTTGCTATGGCAAAAAACCACCCACAAAGTTTATTTGAAGTCGATATCTCTATTGGTTCGTCAGTTATGGACGACGAAAAAACGTCGCGAACGTAACCAGGCACGCACGTACATCTTTCTAAAAATCTTTAATTTTGACCCTAGGGACCTTGAAACGTCGAGAAATGTCAAAAATTTTAATTTGACAAATAGGACCCATTAAAATAACTTCCTATGTGAAGTTAATAAGACAATTCAATTCTGTAATGCTTTTGTAAATAAGCAAAGTACTTTTTAAGCAGTGACTTATTCGTTAGCCCGAAAGTGTTTTAAGGAAATTTAAAGTATCGTGTTTCTGATGCAAATAATTTAAGACGTTTTTAGCAGCAAAAGAGTAGGATTCGAATTGGTCTGAGAATCGTTTCAAACTACAGAATATTTTATCACGCCTAAATGAACTTTTCTTTTCAGCAGGATGTTGTTTGTGAGGAAACTTATTTCACAAACTCCAGATCGAATCTTTGAACCACTTTTCGAGAAGGAATTTGATTGTGTTTTTTCTTTATTTCCGGAAATGCGTTAATTATTAAAATTTGGCCTCTGAGAATAGTATCTAAAGGCATCAGTTATAGCTTTCATTGGTTTTTATCATTGAAAACAAACATTGGAATTTTGTTGACAGGTCGTTTATAGCTATCGTTAAAAATGTCTGTCATTGAAAAAAAATTTCCTGATTGATATCCACAGAAATTGGAACACAGATTAGTGGAACTATTCGTTTCACTTTTGAACATAAAAGTATCAGCTGTTCAGAAAAATGAATTTCAGTCCTGAAAAATAGAAAAATACATTTTTAGAGAAAAATAAATGCGCAGTTGCTGATTTTTTTCCCCAAACAAAATTCTTTGTGTGATTTCTGATCAATCAGTATCAAAGGCAAACACAGTTAAATATCGATTGAAATTTTTTTCGGATCGATTTCAATGATAGCTTTAACTGGCCCCTAAGAGAGCGCAGAATACATATTTCTTTTAAAATACCTATGCAATAAAACCAACAAAATATAAAACTAGACAACAAAACGTTCGTTAGAATGGGTGCCTTGACCGGCTTTAAACTGAATAACGTCAATCCCATTTTGTTGATCGTTTCGGACTTACTCGTAAGCTCACAGATTGATAGCAAGATATAAGCCATATGTCCTTGATTCGTTGTCAGATTGTAAGCAATAGCATAGTTCGTTCTCGGATCTTAAAAAAAGTCCAAAGTGGTAAAATCGCAGCAACTGTCATCGCCCAGATGTTTATCCGGCATAAAATGAAAGTTTTTCGAACTCATGATTTCAATTTAAGACAAAAAACGCTTTGTAATATTGCTCGATGGCGTGATGGTTAGTGTCATACCAGAGGTCTTGGCTTCGATATCTGCCTGTGCCAACTTGAAACATTTTTTTGTTTTCACTGGTACTGCCTCTTGTGAGGAATTGACAAACTCTCCAACAGTGATTTCTCAAATTAGCCGTTGGGATCCGGCTTAAGGCTACAGGTCCCTCCATCCTTGATAACATTACTCGCACAAGGAAATTGTTGAAAGTTGTAAGTCGCTATATGGGCAATAGTTCTCAACGGACTGTTGCGCCACCACCTTTAACATGGCTCTGTACCGCAAAGCGAGTTATTCAAAACGTTGCTTGCAGGTTCATTTTGAAAAAAAATATGTAGTCCACAATCCTAATAAAACTGTCAGCTTGTGGATGCATTAACTTCTCGATAATAATCTTCGCGTTCATGAAAGTCACATGAAAGTGCAACAAGTCAGGAAACATGATTTTTTGCACAAAATTGAAGTTAAATTCAAGCGATAGCTAATCGATAGCGAAGTGTTTACTTACAATTGCTGTATCGTTAACGTAGATATGAAAAGAATTCATAGGGCATCGTTAAATTATCCACCGGTGACACGTTTTCAACGTTCGACTCGTTGGACCCAATGGAAGCAGACTCAGTTTCCTCCAAAGATTATTGACAATATTTAGCACTCTCATTGCATTGACTCCAATGTTGTATTCATTTTAATCAATAAAAACACTAAAAATGTAAAACCAAAATGTCGCCAACGACTCAAAGGTCATAGTGAAAGGGCAAAGTAATAATTGTAAAACTTTTAAACATTTTTTTTCTATTAAATTCTATTTTCAAAAAATTAAACAACATGTAATTCAAAATTTAAAAAAATAACTTGGAAGTCATAATGCTTGATGTCTTCAAAAATTATTAAAAGAATTTTGTTTTTGACTTTGTACAAAAGTTTTGAAATATCAACAAAAATAATCTCTGTAATGGTTGATATAAAATCAAAGAAAATTGTTCACAACTTGATCTTTGCATTTAAAGACTGATACAATTGAAAATTTTAATTATTTATCTTGAACGTCTGGTTTTCCAAAAACAATCAAATTTTGTCTTGAAACATTCCTCATTGCTTCAATAATTATTTACATTTCAGTAAATTTTAACTGAATAAACATACAGAACTCGAGTGGTGAAAAACTCGTGTGTAGGTTTTGGTTTGGTTTGAAATTTTGCCATATTGTATATTTAATTGTTCCGCTTCCGTGATAATCAAAATATCGTCCATTATTTCTTTGCTCTTGTGGATAGAATATCTATTGTACATATCTATTGTAATGGACTGGCTTTTGAAAGACTATATTCAAAAGTTCTACAAAATACAACTTATTCAAAAAGATTGTTTTCCTAAACGATATTCATAAAATTTGGCATTGAAAATAGAAAATTAACCAGAAGTTGAGTGGTGCAGTGTTTTCTAACACCTGGCCCTAATAAAGAAAATTTGAAAAGATGCATGAAAATCTTTTCCGACATTTTACAATATTTTATATCCAAATTAATATGAGAAGCAGAAAAATATACATAATGTAGATACCAGCTAAACTGTATTTGTTTAAATATGCAGATATTCAGCATTTATTGCGCAGTGAAAATTCTTTCAATTAGCATCTAATGATTTTTGTGTCATTACAAGAGGAAATTATACCGGACGAGCGACGACGACGAAGACGCGACAGAGGTGGCTAAACAGCTGCAAAGATAAAACTGACATATGTTGGACAATTATTCTAAACAAATGCGTCCGCTGCCGACACTGAAGCTGATGCCGCCATTGCTCAACCGGAAACTTGATCCATTTAGCCAAGAAAAATGCATTTTTATTAAAGAAAAAAAGAAATAATATTTTACACAATGGCCCCGTATTTTTTCTTTACATTGTACGTTGACAATTAGATTCACCTTTCATTAATCAAATAAAACATAATTTTAATATTAAAATTGTTATAAGGATTTATTTCGAAATACGACATTGATCTAAAGGTGTTGTGTGAATTTGTGTACATTAATATTTTGTGTCTTTTAAATTCGAAATAAAAACAGCGGGAGTTTTTTATTCTCAGTTTATTTTATTTGGATTTTGAATTTTTTTATCAAACGTGGGAGTGATTTAAAATCAGTTAATTGGATATTTTTAAACAGTGGAGTGGTATATTATGATTTTATATTATTTTTCTTTTTGGTTATGAAAAGCAGTCTCTGTGGTGAAATTTGTCAACGATTTGAAATATAGAATCTTTGCTTTAGGTAGAGAAAATCGACTAAGTATTATTTTGTGTGTGTGTACATTGGAAGACAAACATTATGTTTATAAATAAATAACAGTTTTATAGTTTTAAATTATTGGGTTGAATGAAAATGATGAGGTCTACTTGGAAATGATGTGCTTCATTTCAAACTATCGTGAAATAAAGAAAATTGAACTCTCGAAGAGTGCCTGCTCGTATATGATATTTTCCAAATCAACAGTTAGTCTATTAAACTTTAAACACAAACATTTTAAGAATATTTCATAAGAATTTTAAAGTTGCCATTGAAAGAAATTAAAAAAATTAAGCAATTGAAATGTAGGCTGTTTTTTTGTAAAATGTTTGGTATAACTTTGATTTATTTTATATTATGATATCTCTTAAGAAATCTGCTAAATGTTAATATTTTGTACAAGATGGAATTGGTTGAAGTCAATATTGCTTTTTTGTATGATATTTTAACCAAAAATCAATTACAAAAATCAGTAACAACAATTTTTTGTACAAGATGAAATAAAATTGAAGTGAAGTTTTAATTTTGAACATATTTAGTATTTTTAAAACATATGTATATTTTAGTTAGGTTAAGTTAGGTTGGAGTAGCTGTCCAGATGTCATTGACTCACCTAGATCTCAAGGGCCCATTGTGATACCACTAATGAGGTTACTCATGGGAGAGTAATGAGCTTAAACAAACCATTTTGTACTTTTAATGAAGTTAGAGAGACATTTTGTCGAAGAAGGGATTACCGGGAAAGTTATTCCTTCTAAAGGAGAGTGCTGGACATGTATATAGAAGAGGTTGGACTGTTTCCTCTTCCTCCTCGTCCATGCATCTTCTACACAAGTCATTTGTGTAGACCAATAGCCTCAGAGCATGTCTTCTTATGAGGCAGTGTCCTTTTATTACTCCAATTATAGAGCTTATACTTTGTCTACTCAGGGATATCAAGACTTTTGACCGTTTTAAGTCTATGCTTGGCCATATTTGCTTGGTTGCTAGGCTGGTGGTGCTCTGTGACCATCTATCATTTGTTGATTCTAGAGCATATTGTATGAGAAGATGTTTGCATGTAGCAAGTGGTGTTCCTATGTTATGTTTTTGTCTAACATTAGGCTGTTCCCGGAGAAGAATATTAAACTGTTCCACCATCTCATTTAGAGATGATCGAAAATCGTGGACTATTTGAGAGTTTGTGGAGACAGACGCGAGAGATTTAAGAGCGGCTTGGCTGTCCGAGAAGATTCATATATCCTTGCAAGATATAACGTTTTCTTAATCGCCATTATTTCTGCCTGGAATACACTATATTGATTGGGAAGTCTGTATGATAGACTGAGATTCAGTTGTTCCGAATAGATACCACTTCCAACTCCGTAATCGGTCTTTGAACCGTCTGTAAGTGTACCGCATCGTCTTCCAGGGGTCTCTCTTCTTCCCAGGAGGATCTTAAAGGGATGGACACATGGAAGCTTTTACCGAATACCATTTTTGGGGTGGTATAGTCTAAGCGATCTGGTAAGATCTGAAACTGTCTAGAATAATAGTATGTCCAATATTGTTATTGTTCCATTGAGAGGTGGCTCTAGGCCTCACACATGGGCTGCCACCATTTTGGAGAAGATGTCAAGAGGTGTTAGGTTTAAAAGCACTTCCAGTGCTGCGGTTGGTGTTGAGCGAAGTGCTCCTGTGATGCACATACCTGCTGACCGCTGGACTTTGATGAGCTTCTTTAGATTTACAATCTTGTCCAATGCGGTCCACCATACGACAACTCCATAAATGAGTATCGGTCTGATTATCGAAGTGTATAGCCAGTCGGTTATTTTTGGGGAGAAGACCCATTTTGATCCTATGGCCTTTTTACAAGTAAAAAGCGCTTCAGTAGCCTTTTTTACACTTTCATCAATATTTGCCTTCCAATTTAGTTTTGTGTCTAAAATTAGGCCTAAATATTTAGCTTGGTCGGAAAAGCTTAATGGTATTCCTTGGTCAAGCTAATCTGAGGTATTTTATACCTTCTCGAAAAGAGTATTAGTTCTGTTTTATGTGGATTGACGTCCAAGCCACATTGCTTAGCCCATTTTGTTAGCCTATTTAAGGCATTTTGTAGGAGTTCCG
Organism: Eupeodes corollae; assembly: GCF_945859685.1. Lineage (NCBI taxonomy): Eukaryota > Metazoa > Arthropoda > Insecta > Diptera > Syrphidae > Eupeodes > Eupeodes corollae. Next base: position 113,093,492 of record NC_079148.1, read on the forward strand.
AGATAACTTGGGAGTGTTTCCCAGATACAGATATTTATATTTAAGTTGGTTCGTGAGATTTTTTGGGTTCAACCAAAATGTTTACTTTTTGTTTAAGTGTGGTATATAGAAGAAAAACACCCTCTGTCTATTTTTAAAAGTTTTTATTTGTAAGGAAAATATTTTATTAAACATCGACTTCGCTACGTATTCTTGAGATATGTGGTCTACGAAAAACGATATCTCGAACAAAACCATGTTTAGATTCAAGAAACCTTAAAACATTGGAACTATGGAAGTTTAAGAGATGTTACAATAGAGCATTCGCAATATTTCCATTTTAAATTCTCAAAATATATTTAGTTAAAGTTAATGAAGCAATCAAAAATTAAAGATTAAGCTGTTTTTATGTTCACAAATTGGATAGTTTTCTTTAAAAAAAAAACATTGTCAATTTTATTTTCCTAAAGTCTTATCAAATATTAACAACATTGTATAAAATGAAATAAGTTTGCAGTCAGTATCTTCTTTTGACCTGAAGGTATTCAACTTGATATTTGCGATGTAGCCATTTAAAGATCGGGGAAAAGTCTTTAATTTCAAGGCGAACGTTGGATGAACCGATTTAAATACAATTGTGTTGAGTTTTAAGACTATAAAGATTTTTTGAGATCTGTAAAACTGAAAAAAAGTTGTTGAGTTTTGCGAAACCATTCAAATTCTGTTCAGTTTTGCAAAAAATTTAAGTGGTTCTTTGAGTTTTGCAAAAACGCATTAATCCTCAATTCAATTCAATAGGGCAGGAACTCGACATCTGTCAAACTAAGTTGTTAAAGCAACTTTTGTTTTCAATTGAAAGTCTGACACATGCGAAATTGAATCGCAAAACGCATACAAATTGTTAAAACTTACTATGAAAAAAGTGATTCTGCCACAGGCACATTGGCACACTGCATTTGGTTCTAAACCTACACCTAGTGGAAAAAGTCTCCGTATAGCATTCTAGTTTTAGTGTTTTTTTTTTTAAGTACTAGGAATAAATGTAAGAACCTAAGTGATAATATTGAAAAAAGGTTAGTTCCCACCTTCAACTGTTTATCAAATTTAAAAAAAATTGTGATTGTGATTTCCAAAAACCCATTTTTCATATATTGCTATAGTAAATATTTTATCCCGAATCGAAATCGAAAAAAAAGAAAAGCTGCTGTACGGAGACTTTTTGGACTATGTGTACATCCATATAAAGTGCAGCTCACACAAAAAATAGGCGGTGGACGGTGATTTTTCGAACAGAATTCTCATCAGCGACGAAGCAGATTTCTCAAGTTATTGAAGAGAGGCGATTAAATCCACAAAAAGTCACAGTTTAGTGCGCTCTTTGGTCCGGAGGTGTAATTGGACCTTACTTCTTCGAAAACGATGATGGAAAGACTGTCCCCGTCAGTTCGGAGCATTATGGTCATATGATAACCGACTTTTGTGTGCCTACTAATGAAGAATACGATTTAGAGAATATGTGGTTTTAACAAGACGATGCCACAAGCCACACAACTCGGGAGGAATATGTTCGAGCTTTAAAGTAAGAGACTTTTCCCTCCAGCGTAATTTGTCGTCGTGGCGATATCAACTTAAAAAAATTAACTCTTGGGCACCTAAAAACCAACATTCGTCAATTTATGGTTGAGATACCTCCGAATATGTATCAAAAAGTAGTCGAGAATAACCTCAAAAGAATCGATGCTTGCATCAATTCACGTGGTTGTCATTTAAATGATGTAGTGTAGTGTTGTAGTGGATAACCCTGTATATTATAAAAAGAAGTAAACAATATTTTTACGAGATGTCAAAAACGAAGTGTTAAGATACTTAAACTGTTTCATATAAAGTTAGAAAACGCAGGATCTGTCTAGGAAAGTATTGTCGCTAACAAAAAATCGAAATTTTGCAAATTAAGCCTGATCAATTCTTCAGAGTTATTGAAAATTTAATATTTCGGAAGCATCGCATGAAGAAACGCTAGTAACGCGATGGACATTTGAAAGATGCTCTTGATCTTACGGCCTTCCAAACGAATATATTTTTCTGATATCTCACTCATAACTCAAATGTCAAAATTATTTACTTTTTAAGATAAATTGCACTGGAAGTCATTTCATTATAATTAGCATATATTTGGTTATACAATATTATTTGTTGGGAAGGCAATTTAAGGCCGCTAAAGATGTTGGCGGAAGAATAACATAGTTAAATTTTATTTTTGTTTACGTCTCGCATTTTAAACAACTTACTTTTGCAAATACGTTCGATTCGAAAATTAATTATTTCAAAACCATGCAAAATTTGTTAGAGGCCGAGGCGAAAAGAATTTTTACATTTTCGATTAGAATAAATATTTTAGGGCACCGTTTATAGGTTATTATTTGTCCATACACTATAAAATAAAACAAAATTAAATGATTCAAAATTGTTTTTTTTTTGTTTAATTTCTAATTCTTGTACATACATATGTACATAAACAAATTTTCCTTACAAAAGTCAAGAGTACCTTTTAAAATTTTAAAAAGATTTTCTTCTAATTTGTTTAGAAATAAATAAAACCACGTACACAGATTTCGAAGCATTTTTGTGTGTTTTGTTTATTTTTTTTTTAATTTAAAGAAACCAAATACAAAATTTCTACAATTTGAAGAGACATATCTAGGTTTTTGAAAGTAAAAACAGGTCTGATCAAAATTGTGTGAAGTTTAAATTGTATTAAAAAAATGTGTTCCTATTTACGATTTGAATTTTTCATTTAGATACATTTAAATGGTACCACAAAAAAAATGCGTTGAATTCAACTGAGAATAATCATATTGAGGCCACTTCTGAACTAAAATAGCACCACCAACTAAACAGACAGGGTAAAAACTATTAAATCATTTAAACAATTTGTCAATAAAAATAAAATCACTTCTAATTTGCGTAACATGAACTTTGGCAAGAAAAGTGACAATTTTTGTAAATTTTAATTTCTGTAATAATATCGACTCGTCTTTATAAAATTCAAAACATAGGTACTCTTATGCACAATTTAATTTAAATTAAATTTGAAAAAAATTATGTGGCGAACAAAATATGTTGAATGAATAATGTGTCCTTTGGTGAAATTATAGAGTGCTTCGAAAAAGAACAGGCGACAAGGTGACTTTTCATTTCGCAAACAAAAATCCTCTCTTTATGTTTTCATTTCACCTTAAATATTAATGTGGTCTATTGTGATTAATATTTTATCACATTGTGAATCATCGAATTCACTTCACACCTACAACGAACTTAGAGAAATTGAATATTTGGATTTTAGCCAAACAAAAATTAAGGTAGGTATTTTTGTATCTATATAGAAAAGAAAGAATTTATCTATGAAATTTTATTTTGCTAAACTTTAAAGTCATATACAGATACACATAACATACACACTTTTAACTCATATTAAATTAAAAAGTTATTAAAAATTAGCAAACATATATCTTAAGGCGAGACCTTGAAAGTATTTAGTTTTATTTCTTTTTTGAAACATTCATGCACATACATTTATACAAGAAGAAAATTTCAAAATTATAGGAAATGATTTAAAGAGGAAGAATAAATAAGATTTAAGAAAATATTTAAGTATTTTCTTTCTCTGCAGAACTTCGCGAAAAACTCAAGTAGGTAAACAAAGTTGTGTTTGAAAACATTTATGTATGTTTTTTTTTTAAGTAAAAAGATTTATACCAAAAAGAAGAGCATTGGATAAAAATGTTTGGTTTTATGAAAATTCTGTAAGAGAGTTTTAAGTCTTTTTTGTCAATCAAAATATTAAAAGAAGAAGTCATTCATTAGGTCGTATCAGCAATGGCCAAAACACATCTTCATCTTTACTTACTTAAAATATTACCAACATTTCATTAGCCGAAACAAAAAAATAACCAAGAGAAGTTGAAAATAATATAAAAATGAGCAAACCAAGTTCAGTTTGCTTTTTGTAAGAATGAATGAATAATATTAAACCTTCTTGCAAGAGAAGACAGGCAGATATTGAGTTAATTGTTTTTGTAAATTTTAATGTCATCAGCATACAAACATATATTAGGACAGACAAATTTTTTTATGATCGAAACGAAGTCATTTATAAATAAAACAAATAGTATAGGACGAAGATGGCTACCCTGGGGGACACCAAAATTCACAACAAATGAATCCGAACGCTCATTACAAAATTTAACACTAGTACGTTGATCTTTCAGGAGCTTCAGTTCAAGAAATAGTCGTTGCTGTGCTAGTTTTAAAAGTGATGTCTTATGACATAATTTGTTAAAGGTCTTGCTGAAATCAGTTGAGATACAATCTGTTAACAGTAAGCTTTTTAACAAAACATTGCTGGTTATTTTAGTTAGCTGGTTAGTTTATCACAGATAGTTGAGCAATAGGTCGACAGTTCATTATTTCGTTTTTAGAACCCTTTTTTGTACATGTATTATAAAACAGATCTTCCAGATAAAAGGAAATAATAAGTTATTTAGAGACGTGTTAAAAAAACACATAACGCATGTGCTAAGTACGTAGCACATTTCTTCAAAATGGATGATGGTACACCGTCGCCGGGACCAGGATTACAAAATTCGCCAAGTTGTAGGATTTTATTAAAGACAGTATATTCACTTTTAACGAAATTGATAAAAATTAAGTGGGGAAAATTTAAAACAGTGGAAGATGTGTTGGGAAAACTAATAGTATTATATTCTACAAAAGCATATTTGAGGTAGTTTTGCAAATATGTTTACAATTATCATGGGCTCATTACTATTTGTATGCAATCAGTCATTAAGTTGGAGTACCAACATGTTTTCTTCTTCCAAAAACTATCAGGATTAAATTTATGGTTTAAATAAATTTTCCGAATTAAAATATTTTTGTTGTTTCTTGACTAAGCCATTTTCTAAAATGCAAATTGTCAAATTTGAAATTTTGACGTATATTGACATTTAAAGGTTATTAGAAATATAATGAATGATCCTTAGAGAGATGCCTGAGAGTGTAAATTAGAACATCCATACGTCCAGGACACCATTTTCGTAGGCTATATCTGAAGAACCGACAGGGATATCGACTTCAAATAAATTTCGTGTGGCAGAGAATAAAACTAACATCGAATGTGTGGAAATGAGTTTCAAAACTATCTTTGTGTTTTCTTACAAAAGAAATTCAAAAAAAGTTAACAATTTTGGTTGACCTCAAATACCTCACGAACTTCAATTAAGTGGTGGTGGTTTTTGTGGCTTCAAACAGAATTGTTATGATCTTAACAAAAATCATACTTAAAACTGAGAAAAAAAAAATATTTGTCACTTTCCATATTCTACGAACAAGAATTGATATTACCTCGAAAATAATTGTGTACGTCGCAAGATATAATTTATTATATGTATTTGATTCTATAAATGAAAGTCCTAATAAAAATTTGAAATTTTATAAGGGTATCAATGGGTCATATCTCTGCCTGTTTTTTAAATTGCTTTTAAAAGTAGACGTGTTTTTTTGTAAAGCCCTTCCTGTCAAGTTCTATGTTATCTTCGGTCGATACATTTATTTTAAGTCGAAGTCTTTGTTCATTCTTGAGATTTGGCATACGAAGAAAGGAAAAGTCAAACAACATCAATACATTTATATTGATTAGGATGTCAAATTTAATTGCAGCCTTTACAATACTGTCCAAAACACTGTTGAAATTAATGTGATTTTGTATTAAAATATTTGAAATCAAATCTATAATCTACAAGCTGAACTGGCCACGCGTAGCTGTGGCTAACTTTTTTTTTGTCATATAACATTGTTGTAAACTGACGGTAGGAATGGTAGGAGAACATCAAACAGGGACACTAAAAACATGATGACCTTGGGCTTTGGTTAGCCTGTCTTTGGCTAACACATTAAGGTTCGACGGTTTTCCAACACATGAATATGCAACAAATAGGTGCCCATGGATTTTCCTAATCGTAAATACAAATGGACATTGTTTGGCCTTGAGACTTATTTATAGACATGGCAAAAACTTTAACCTTCTGAAGAGTATAGTAGAATCTGACAGTGGAATAAGTGGCAACAGGACAACTTTTCTTTTAATTTTTCCAGTTAAAATGATTGCTTCAGGAATATTTCCGGGGATTTTTTAAATAACCAAACGTGTACCGTTGTATAATTGAGGTGGGCTCAAATTATCCAGAAGAATAATAGGTCACCCAATCTTTAATCAAAGATAAAAGATTGGTAACAACTGTTAAATTTCGAAGTTAATTTCGTCAACATGGAAAATTTTGGCTGCTAAAATAGCCCCATTATTGAGCCAGTTATGATTCAAGTAATAACTCTTTATATCTGGACAAATTCCTGTATCATTGAATTTTTTTCCTGAAGAACTGTGCAGTAATTGTCAATCGAAGTGTTTCAACACTTCGCCATAAGAATGATTGTTTTAAACAATTATTAATCTCTTCCACGAAAGTAGAGCGATATAAGACTGGTAAGTTTTAGCGGAAATCAGCAGACAAAAATAAGAAAGCGCCACCGATATCCAATTCTTCGAGTAAATATTTGTGAGATATTCTGTACTTATCCTTAATTATAATTGAACTCTTCCGCAAAACTTCAGAGCTTATACTTTGTCTGCTTAGTGATATCAAGCCTTTTGACCGTTTTAAGTCAATACTTGGCCATATTTGCTTGGTTGCCAGGCAGGTGGTACTTTGTGACCATCTAGTATTTGTTGTTTCTAAAGCATATTGCTTGAGAAGATATTTACATGTAGCAAGTGGTGTTCCTATGTTATGTTTTTGTCTAACATAAGGCAGAAGTGTTCCGTTTTTGGCGAGCTCATAGGCTTTGCAATTTCCCGGAATGTCTCTGTGGCCCGGCACCCAAATGAGGTGAATGTTAAACTGTTCCGTCATCTCCTTCAGAGATGATTGACAATCGTGGACTGTTCGAGAGTTTGTGGAGACAGACGCGAGAGATTTAAGAGCGGCTTGGCTGTCCGAGAAGATTCGTATATCCTTACAAGATATAACGTTTTCTTTGAGCCAGAATAGTGCCTCTTTAATCGCCATTATTTCTGCCTGGAATCCACTATATTGATTAAGAAGTCTATAGGATAGACTGAGATTCAGTTGTTCTGAAAAGATACCACTTCCAACTCCGTGATCGGTCTTTGAACCGTCAGTATAGAAGTGTACCGCATCGTCTTCCAGGGGTCTCTCTTCTTCCCAGGAGGATCTTGAAGGGATGGACACATGGAATCTTTTACCAAATACCATTTTTGGGGTGGTATAGTCTAAGCGATCTGGGATAGATCTGAAATTGTCTAGAATGGTTGTATGTCCAGTATTGTTACTGGTCCATTGAGAGGTGGCTCTAAGCCTTACACATGAGTTGGCAGCCACCTTGTTAGAGAAGATGTCAAGTGGTGTTAGGTTTAAAAGCACTTCCAGTGCTGCGGTTGGTGTTACTGCAAAATATATTTAACACAAACTTTAGCTCCAACAACATGTGGTGGTTATGGTATTAAATTGTAGCTTATATGAAACGTTAGGAAGTTTGATATAGCGCCATCTACTGAATTCTTACTCCAATTAGTCAACAAATTTTGACAACTGTTAGAATCGTTTGGAGCTAACAGATAACTGTGACTGTCAAATAATAGACAACATTTGCAATAAAATGATATTGCGATCATAAATTGGGAAGCTATCCTACCTTTAAAGTTAGATCAAACTGCACAGGGTATTAAAGTCCGCCCGTGCAGACAAACATCGTGATACATAATTTAAATCTCCTTTTTTAATTATTTGCCTTATATGATGCGATCAAAACTTAAAAACTTATGTTAACTTAAAAAAAGTTTCCAAATCAAAATTTAAAAAAAATGTTTGTACTAAATTAAAAAACGGATTATTTAAATCTTTTTCTCAACATTCATTTCCAAAGAATATTTTAAAATCAGTTTGTGCTACATTTAAAATTTTTTTGTAACATTTATGAAATTGAATTTAATCTCAAGTTCCCTTTGTAATTCATTAAAAAGCTTAATGGATGTGGCAAGAAAATGCAGACAATACAAAAATAACAATTTGTTGACAGAAACACAAAAGGAAGAAATAAAATACTTTTGAAAAAATACAATTTGTTTTCTTTCATCTTAACGACAAATCCTTGTCAAAATATAACACGTGTGATAAATTATACTCTTGTGAAATCATATGTTTATAAATTGTTTCTGTTTAATTGTAATATTTTTAAACAAATGATTACGTGTCACATTGCCATTAATCGAAACAACAAGGTTTTACAAATTTAGCAATGAAATAATAGAAAGTACAAAAAATACCAAACTCGAATATTAATTGGTCTATTAAAATAATCATGACAAAACTTTCATATAAAATCCTTGTATGACAAGAAAAAAATATTAAATTCATTATTCTAAAACTATTTTATCAAAGGTATTTTTAAATGTGATTCATCCCACCTTTATAGTCTATAGTCTTCTAGCCTTAAGATCTATTTTCAGAAAATTGCAAAAATTGCAGAAAAAGAAAAATACGAACACCTGGGTTCATCGTGTATTACTCACCTGTTGTATTGTGTCATTTTATTTGCTCTAAGATTCGTTCGATTTGATTTTAATTGTTTTTGTTTTTTGAACAAATTGAAAAAACCATTGCCACAGAAAATTGACATTTTGGTGTTTTTGAATGGGATTTGGATGCACATGAAAATGCAGACAGAAAATTTGGGCTTTCATCCAAGTTGAAATATTGATCATTCATCAATTATAATAAAACGAATATAATTAAAATACTTTTGGTGCATTGGATTACTGCATTGAAATTCCTTTCCAAAAATATCCTAATTGATTCATTTTGTGTTGACATAATTCTTGAATTTTTGCTCGAACTTTTGTTTTAATTTTAAAATCGATGACAGTCCACATCAGTACTGAGACATTTTGAGATCACAATAAGGAAATTGCGATGTCGTTGAATCATAAGAAAATCAAGAATGTTCTCATTTTGGATCTTTTTGAAAATATTCGTTTTTTTTCTTGAAAAAAAAAATAAATACATTACTAAATGGGAAATAATTAAAAAAAATATTTATAGACATTTTGATGGCATCCACACGAGCAAAGTGCTTAATGATTTTGTTAGTATTTTTTGTTTTGTTTTTCATTTGTTTAATAATTTTGACAGATGTTCTTTTTTCTGTTTTCGGTAATTTGATATTCATTTAAATATAAAAAATTCTGTCCATTATAATATATGGTCACACAAAAATAAGCATTTGTCATAACTCAAAAATGTTTGAAATAAAAATCAATTATAACAAATTGTTTTGTTGGCAAAATCCATAAGTGTTGAAGAAAATGTTTACACAGAAAAGAATTTGCAAATTCGATTTTTGCAAACATAGTGGATGTCAACAAAAAATAAATATTTTTCGACTTTAAGGCGGCACCAGTCTTTATGTAAACAAAATAGTGAAAGATAAAATGTATATGAAATTTGTTTTTCCCACAGTGTTTGAGGCTTTAGGTTATAGATTTAAGTCTATTTATTTTGGATTTGTTACTTCCAAATCAAAGTTACAAACTTCAACTTTATTAAATACAAAATAAATTTTATTTTTTGATCTATATTGCATACAGAAATTGCCAACAAACATTCCAATTAAATAATTTAATTTATAATAGATAATTTTTTAAGTGGTTTTGAAAATTCATCGAAAAAGTTTGACTTGAGACAAACTCGCTTACACCATCCCCAATTTTGTCTTCAAAAATTGTATGAAGGGCCCCTCAGACTACAGACTTGACTTTTTATCGGCCAAAAGTTTTAGTTCAAAATCTTGAACTTAAATCCATGACTTTAAGAGGGATCTACTGTTGTGAGCTGCTTGTAAGTCAAGAAATGCAAACCTAAAACAGCTTAACTTAAAATTTGTAATGATTTTCGTCGTATCTTAAGAGATAATGAGGATATTGACTGCAAACTTATTTGATCTTAAAAACCCATTAAGAGCTTTTTAATAAATCAAGAAGTAAATACTACTCAAAATTGTTAAAAATTAGTGTTCAATATTTAGAGCGTAATTAAATGATAAAGTAAAAAATACAGGTAGAGTTTTTGAAACTTTTTCATTCTTTAAAAAGTGGCGTTGTTAACATTTGAAACCATTTTAAGAAAATTGACATTTCTCTTAACAAATAAATCAAAATAATATTTTTTTCTAAGAAAATTCTACCTTCATGCTTAATTTGCTTGATAGCTTAGTAATCGATCAAAATAATAATCCAAAAATTTGATTGTAGACAGTTAAGGCGGATCGCAGAAAAAATGGAATGTAAAAAAGAAAACGAAACCAAAATTTGAATACATTTAAAATGCTATAGAAAAGAATTAAAAAACTATTTTAAATTATGTTTAATTTTTAACTAATTTTTAAAAATGTTTGAAATAGTTCTAAAAATTCTACTTTATTTTGTTCTTTTTTAAGATGTATTTAATTATTTCCTTTTTTGTTATAACTTAAACATATTATTTAAGATACCGTTTACTACAAAAAAAACTTTATTAACCTTCATTCTTATTTACTAACTTACTAAAGGTGGCGCTACAGTCCTGAGTCCCGCTCCAAGTTGGGTGAGGTCACTTTCCACTTATGCGCGCCACCTGATCCGCGGTGGATTCGAAGGCTTTCCGGGCCGAGCATTGGTTTCCATGCGCTCTACGTGACCCAGCCATCTTAGTCGTTGGACTTTTACCCTCCTGGCTAAGTCAATGTCGCTGTATAGCTCGTCGTTCTTTCTTCTTCTCCACACCCCTTCGATACATACGGGACCATAGATCACACGAAGAACTTTTTTCTAGAAACGATCCAAGGTGCTTTTATCCGCTTTTGTCCATGCTTCTGCACCATATAGCAGGACGGGGATGATAAGGGTCATAAAGTGGTCCTTCGAGAGAGGACTTTACCACTCAATTGCTTTCTTAGCCCAAAGAAACAGCGGTTAGCAAGAGTTATTCTGCGTTTGATCTCAGCGCTGGTGTTGTTTTCTGCGTTTACAGCGGAGCCAAGGTAGACGAAGTCCTTGACTACCTCAAAGTTACGTCTGTCGATTGTGACGTTTTGACCAAGACGTCGGTGTTGTATGTCCTTTCTAGACGACAGCATGTACTTTGTTTTACCCTCATGAACCGTTAAACCCATTTTTGCCGCCTCTGCCTCAATACTCACAAAAGCCCCATTGACATCACGCTGAGTTCTTCCGATTATGTCAATGTCATCAGCATATGCCAGTAATTGGAAAGACTTTTGAAAGATAGTGCCTCTAGTGTTGACGTGTGAGCTCTGCACTTTTCTTTCAAGCACGATCCTTTTTTGACATCGAAAGGTTCCGTTAAGTTGTTTGTAACCTTTGTGGAGCAGCGTGAATTCTCCATGGTCATCCTGCATAAACGGACGAGTTTGGCAGAGATGCCAAAACTAGGCATTACTCTATACAGACCGTCCCTGTAGATGATGTCTTATGCGGCCTTGAAAACGGTGAAAAGATATTGGGTGTCGATTTGGTGTTCTTGGGTTTTTCCAAGATCCGCCGTAATGTGAATATTTGATCGGCTGTGGACTTTCCTGGTCTAAAACCACACTGATAAAGACCTTTCAGGTTTTTGACGATTGGCTTTAGACGTTCACATATTACGGCAGAGAATATGTACTTTGAGAAAATATTAAAATTTATGTTACTATCCAAATCAAAAAAAAATCAAACCAAAAAATTTAGATAAATACAAATAATTAAATTTTATGTTGGAATTAAAATTTGTGTGAAATTGAAATTGATGTTTGGAAATCATAAAATTTTACTTAATATTTATAGTTTATTATATACGATCCTTAAAATATATGGTAATTTTTTCTCAAATTTTAAAGTCCACTATTAATTTGATTATTGGTAAAATCCATTTTAAAGTTATCAGTATAAGCTGATAGGTTTGTTTCTGTCAGGGTTCTCTAACTGAACAATGCATCAACGTGAATGTAACTAAATTTAAATTAACTAACTAATAATTAGTACCCGTAGCATGATGGTTAGTGCGTTGGACTGTCATGCAAGGGGTCTTTGGTTCAATCCCTGCCTGTGCCACCTTAATTAAAAAAAAAAAAAAAAATAATAATTTTCGCGGGTACTGCCTCTTGCGAGGAATTGACAAATCCTTCAAGAGTAATTCTTGTCATGAAAAAGTGCTTTCTCAAACTAGCCGTTCGGATTCGGCCTTAAATTGTAGGTCCCTTCCATTCCTGACAACAGTACTCGCACACAGGAATGGTTGAGAGTTGTAAGTCACTAGGCCCTGGTTCACAACGGACTGTTGCGCCACCCCATTTTTTTTTGAACTAATAATTAGAATAAGCCAATCTACCAACAATATGAATAATGTTTAATTTTGTAAACAGGGCCCAGTTAATATTTTAACCGGCCCTGATTAGCAGTGTGACAAATATACTCATCTTTTAATTTCACCAGACCATGCAAGATATAAAAAAAAATCAACAAAAAAATGGAAAAATATTACTTTTTTAAAAATAGATTTTTGGAGAAAGAAAAATATAAACATAATTTTCAATTTTTTCTCTTAAAATCAAAAAATAATTAAATGCAGTCCAAAGTAATAAAATAAATAATTTTTACATTTGATATATAAAAGTAATTAACGACGAAATCATCGTATTTACAGTTTTTGAAGAAATCGTTTTTATTAAAAAAAGAAGGAAATATATTTTATTACTGTTGACCGATAATATATTTTTGGTTATTTACCAATTCTAAGTGGCACTTACATAGATAAAGATAATTATAGAAAATTCCATATGATGTGTTAAAAATGTATCATCGGTTTGTTTTCTATTTTCACATGAATCAACTTTGGCTTATTTTAGATCTAAAAATGATAAATTTCGAATGTTTTCCATCTGAACACCTTAGAAAAACCTATTCGATAAATTGTGTGTTCTATTTTTTAAAAATAAATTATAAAAATATAATAGATACATTCCAATATTGAAAACCTACAACGTCGCTTAAGTGCAGTGTCCATTGAAGAGAGAACTCTCACAGAAAAGTGTACCCCTCCCCCCCAAAAGAACTTGATTAATAAAACTAAAAACATCATTTTGAACATTCTCCCTTCGGTAAATTGTTTTCTGTCTTTAAAAATTTTAATATTTTTTTGTTGAATTTTGAGTAATCTTGATGGCGCCCAATGTCAGGGTTAGGACTCTTTTTCTTTCTCGTCAAAGTGTCTTTTTAATCCTCTGCTTTTTTCACTCTTTCATCGTTGTTGACTTTCATCTTATTTTCTTTAAAAACCTGACAGGGAATATATTTGGGTAACAGTTTTGGCAGCAGTAAGCAAAACAATGTCAAAAAACCGATCTTTACTATTTGTCTCTGTCTTTTTTATTTTAATTTTTGAAAACTAAAAATCAAAACAAAAAAGTTGCGCGACACGGTTAAGCGTGTGGGGGAAATGTTTTCTTTTTGTTTAAATTTTTGAAAGTGAAATGCTGCCAAAAATTGTTTGAAAATTAACACACAAAGTTTTGTTCGCGTGCCAAATTAAATAAATATACAAAAATCAAAGAAAGACGATGGACGATTAAGCAGGAAGGAGAAAAAGAGTAAAGCAGATATATTGAAAATATTTATCGGTGTTAGTTGGTGAGTGAAATTTTGTGTTTGTTGTTTTGTTTTAACATTTTATTTTTTTTCAACATGTTGGGTGGGGAGTGGGGGAAATGAGAAGAACTGATTTAAACAAAAGCTTTTAGAGAGACATCTAGTGGAATATGTAACTGTTCGTAGTAGCATTTATTATCTCATAGATGGCGACATTAAGCGTTTGATTTAAAATAATTGTTCTGATTTAAAAAGGATTTAAATTGTTATTTTGACTTTCTTTTTCCAGTTAAATTGAAAAACGTCGAAAAATCGAGTTTAAGTTTTCGATATTTTTGATTGAAAAATAATCAACTTTGATTTATCTCAAGTTTTAGTAAAGTAAAAATAAAACAAAAATCATGTTTTCCAAAGAAAACATATGTTGGATACGTTTTATAGAAAATTCGAATGGCTTTAATTTTGTTTTCATAATGTTTTTCTAAAAAATCAGGGGTTGGTAAGGAAGCAACAGCTGGGATAGAACAAAGACTAAGGAATTTTTATATATTTGTATAAAAGTTTTCAAATTCTTGTGATTAATTTTAGTGTGCGTCTAAACTATTATTAAAACTATTAAAAACTGAATGAAATAGGGGTTTTCAATAAGGGCTGGTAGAAATTGTGTGTATATGTAGGGGTGTTTGCGCCCAATTTGGGCCATAAGAAATTTAGTTATCATAGTTATGTAGCGCTCGCTGTTGACGGTGACCACCTCACAAAAGTCGTTTTCAAAAAAGTACGGAATAACTACGCCGCCGTCCCTAAACCTACACCAGACTGTACATTTTTGAGGACGCGTTATCACTTGGGTTGGTGTAGTCCCATACACTGCAATTTTGCTGTTAACACTGCCATTCATCCAAAAATGAGCCTTGTCACTAAAGATGATTTTCGGCCAAAAGTGGGGTCCTCTTCCAAACGATTCGAAGCTCAGTCAGCGAACAAAAGCCGGCCGTTGTCTTTGGTCATGAAATATGAACTCGTGGGTCAGTTGGATCTTGTATGCCTGAGTCCTGACGCAAAATTCCCCAAGTTGAAGTCTGCGAAAATCCGAGTTATTGGGCACTGCAAGGAATAGACTGCTGCGAGTTCTGCTATACTTTTTCAAGGGCCGCGGTGATGTTCTGGGCCGATCTTGCGTTCCTTTACTGAATCGGTCGTCTCAAATTTGGCCACCAAACGTTGAAGAGTCGACTGTGAAGGTCAACCGCGTCTACCGTTAACGAACACTCATTTTTATAATAAAGTTTTATCTTTTGAAGGTGCTGTTCAATCGAATCACTTGCCATGATGATTTGTAAATAACTAAATAATAAACGATAGATTTGACAAAAATGTCCCAAAAAAAAGACCGCGGCAGGGCGCCAAAAATGACCCGCACCAATTTAAAAACCCAAAATAAATCAAAAAATAAATTCAAATACTTTTTATGATTAATTTCAGATTATTTTGTTTTCGAGTAAATGAAGTAAATGTTAAGTCATTTAAACAAAATGTTAATACATGAGTGTGTTCGCATAAGGTGATTGTCAATTTATTAACAGCAGCTTGGTCTATATTTCTTCCTACTTCTGACTATAAAGCCTAGTACATACTTGTGAACCATCTCGTGAACCCATACAAATTTCAGTTTTTGGTTCACCCGTGAACTTGCTCGTGAATCTGAGTGGAGAGTTTTCGTTCAGGGGCAATTCACGTGCAAAATGTACGGGAACTGTTGGTGAAGCTTCACAACGTGTACTCACAAGTGTGTACCAGTGAGCAATGTCAAAAGTTCACTTTCTCCACTGGCGAACGTTCACTTCACGAGGAAGTATGTACTAGGCTTAAACATGATAAAGCCAGCTATTTGCAAAGCATTTATTAGTTTATTGAACCCGGAACGGTTTTAAAAGAACAATATGGCAAGTTTTGCATTCGTAAAAAATTAATTTAGAGCTCGAGATTTTGATCAAACACGACATTACGATGATAGAGAAGTCGAAAAAAGTGGGTCCACCTTAATTTGGCTTATTTCAATAAAATAATATATATTTTTGTATTGCCCCACAGAACCGTTTCTTTGTTTTTAGGTTTTATCAAATACTAATAACCTGATTTTAGTTATGCCCATTATATTGTCTCGATAATATTTGATGACCAGAAATGTCATTGTTTTTATTTTTATTTAAAAATAAATATTAACATATTTTCAAAATTCGATATTTGCAAAGTGGATCATCACATTTTTAACGAAATTGAAATGGAAATCGTATATAATTAACATGAAATAACTGCATACTCAAAATATCACTAAATTGAAATTCAAAAGTTATTTGTATGCAAAATTAATTTACAAAAAAAAAACGCTCTAATGATTTTCAAATCAAAGAGAAATAAAATCAAATGGTTTTTAAATTTTTGAAAACAAACTTTTTTAAATTTTAAAATGAAAGAAAAATATTTTTGAGCAGTCTCTGGTGACACGAGCAAGCCCGTGTGGCCCAGTGTAGCTACAATGTTGTAATATATTCAACAATTTAAAAAAGAATTCACTAACTAGAATTATTTTGTGGAAGTTGTATGTATCATGTATAATTTCAAAATATTCAAGTCCCCGAAATATAAACATTTTCAGTAAGAGGTTTCAATTTAAAAAGCATTTATTTTGGATAGATGTCAATATGAAGCTGGTATCTATTTACATTTAACAAATTAAAAACATTCCATTACTAAAAATGCAACTATAAATGCTTCAGAAACTATTTGAAATTGTTGAAATTCACTTCAAAAAAATTCATCTACTACTTCTGTTTGAATTGTCATTGTAAAGGCTCTTCCAATATAAAGGCAATATTTAATTTTTTTGTAAAGTGGACCTTAAACAAAAACAATTTGACAGCTTAGATTCAAAGAAATGTTCAATTTTTGAAAAATATTTCAAAAATCATATAGAAAAGTTTGTCACTCTCGCCTCTAAAACATACAAAAAATTTGCATAAGTCTTACAATAGATAGTCAAAACCAAAACGACTTTAAAGTGTCAGAATGATTAGGGACAATTCAAGAAATTGCTGTATAATTAAAACAGTAAAATTGCCATACTTCCATTAAAAAATGTAGCAAATTTAATTTCTAAGTTAATTTTAAAAATCGTGACATGATATTAGTTGCTGGACTGTCACGCGAGAGGTCTTGGGTTCGATCTCTGCCTGTGCCACCTAAAGTTTTATTCACGGGTACTGCCTCTTGCGAGGAATTGAAAAATTCCTTGAGTAATTCTTGTCATGAAAAAGTGTTTTCTAAATTAGCCATTCGGATTCGGCATATAAACTGTAGGTCCCCTCCATTTCTGACAACATTACTCGCACACAGGAATGGTTGAGAGTTGTAAATCACTAGGCCCTGGTTCTCTACGGACTGTTGCGCCACCTAATTTATTTATTTGTTTTAATTTTAAAATACTTTTTAAAACAAATTTCCCTACAAAGTTTTCATTTCGTTCGAACAATTCAAATGAGCAATGAAACGAAAAATTTCATGTTTCAAAAATATGTAAAAAAGTAAACATAACATTCTCGAGTAATTTAATTAATCTCATAATAGGAATTCTGAAGAATTCAATCAAAGCCTTGCTTATAAAGTTTTGATAAAAATCTTTAAATAATTAAAATACTGCATTGTGTTTACAAAATATTTCTAGGATAAATAAAATCTATCTTGAACAAAATAAAACGCACTTAAAATTAAAATTTATTTTCACTATATTTTTATTTTCGTTATTCTTTATTTCATTTATTGTGTTTAGTAAAATTCGATTCGTAAATAAAAAATAAATTTTATAAATCGTAATACTATAATCAGGATAGGGTATAATTTATTATTATTATTTCAATTCAAAAAACCTGACTTTTTATTGTTTGAAGTTTCACACCAAAACAAAAAGTATTTAAAGAATAATTTAAATAAATTTAAAAGTAATTAAATTAATTTTAATAATTTTCGTTTATATTATTCTGTATTTATTTGTTTTTATTATATTTTTTCTAAATTCGTGATCCACGATTGTTGGTTGAAACTACAAGTTGTGCCTGTGTTGTTGCTGTACCCAATAAATTTGCGGCACTGCAAGAGTAAATGCCGGCATCATCTAAAAATGAAAAAAAACACAAGTTCAATATTTGAAAATTGATTTTTTTTTTAATTTGTAGTAAATAATAATAATATAATAAAGTTTCAAGTCTAAAGCCAAATAATTTTTAAATTAAATTAGTTCTATTTGCTGAAACGAAACTTAAGTAGTTTAAGTGTAACTTGAGCTCTTATTTGACGGTTTACATAGAGGAAAAAGTAGAAAATTAGTGTTTATGTTGACCTTAAAGATTTAAGTTGGTTTCAGCAAATGCGCCTTAATTTTATTTTATTTTAAAATTTGCAGAACATACGTTTTGTAACATCTGCTATTTTACGTGAAAAATTGTTCTGATAAAATGAATAAATATTGATCAAATCGATCTAGAGTTTTCAAAGAACAAAAAAAGCAATATCCTTATACACTTAAATAAGACTATTTAATAAACAATAATTTGTACCTGGATAAGTTTGTGGTATTGTTAATCGGCAAACTCCATTTCGATATTCGATGACGTGTTTATTGCTGCAATCTAGTTCGTAGCCATTTTTAAACCAAGCAATAGCCGTATTAGGATCACTTTGGACAATGCATTCAAACCGAGCAGTTTTTCCAGTTGCTGCTGCTATATCTTTTAATGGCTAAAAAAATAATTGAATTTAAATTGAGTTGAATTCATTTAAAAAAAAACATTCAATTTAATTACCGTTATAAAGATTGGAGGCTTCTTTGTTTGATTCTGACGTAGTAAATGCGAATTGACAGGAACATCAGATGATTGATCAGAAACTGTGGTAGTTTGCGAAACTTCTATATTCAATTGTTTTTTTGTTTGTTTTATATTCAAGTGTTAATCTTTGTATTTGAAGCAATAGCATTTTTTTTTAAATTTCACTCTTCACTCTTTTTTTTTAAAAAAAACATACATAAAGTCGAAATTAAGACACACAAAAATCAAAACAAAATTAGTTGATTCATGCAACAACACAACAATAATAATAATCAAAACTTTGGATTTATGTTTAAAGATGCTTTAGACAAATCGGCAGGAGGAATAGGTTTAGTATTTATAATTTCAATTTGAAAAAGCATTAATATTAACAATACATAGTATTTATTACCATTTTTAAAATATATCACAAGATTTCTTAAAAAGATATACAAATATATTAGAATTTTCATTAAACTCCAATCTTCAACATATTAATGAGAAGCAAGAGTTGAACTATTATGATTAAGACGATATGACCCTAGTTCAATCAGGGCCTACAATATACTCATGATTACTCAAAATAACAAAATAATTTTCAAATTCAGCAAAAGACATTTTGTCCTGATGATTTCTTTAACGAAGAAAAAAGAAATATCATTTAAGGAATGGGTGTAAATTTCAGAAACGTTTTTTCGTCGGTGGAATTTTTAGTTTCGTGCTATTGATGTATTTCTTTAGAACTTGGAACCACAAGTTTAGCAAAACTAAAAATAGTTGTTAGAGTGTGTCTGTTGTTTTACCGACAGTTTTTGAAAATAAGTTCATTTCGCTGACCAAAGGAGAACAAAACATATTGGTATCGTTGAAGCTATTCGCTGCTTGGGATAGCTAAAATTTACGAATTCCATCTGTCTACGGCTTATGTCACTTTTGAACTAATTTGACTTGAAGTCTGCTATTTCACGACGTCCTTTAAAATCTTGCTTGTGTTTAAACTGAAATTAGTGATTTTTTCTTCTTCACTTTTGAAGCATGTTTGAAGTATCACACGAATTATCGGATTATTCTGTCGAATCTTAGGCCCTTTGACAATTGTTTAGGATAAAATTTAGCTCTGGCGTTGTTCAATATAGTGAAATGATAAAATATGTGAAATGTCAAATTTTGAACGAAATAATGTAAAAACTAACATTCAAATTTGACAGCTCTGTCCACAGATAGTTTTCAAAAAATAAAGGTGGTAAAAAAGCAAATTTAATAATTTCCATTCGTTCTAAAACCTATTATAATGAAGAAGATAGCAAACAAGATTCTCTCAAATGTTCGACCTTAACAATTAGTTAATTCCTTTTTCTTATTGTTGTTAAAATTGTTTAAAACTTACTCCATAGCTTTTTAGTGTAAACAAATCTTGGTTCACTAAAAATGTTCAACACAATCTGTTGTTCAACGTTAAAGAGATTTCATTTATTTTCGTTCATTTCTATTTTTATACTTTGTCTTATCAAATGTCAGATTGAGTTCAAAAATCAATCTGACAACTCCCAAAACTGTTAAAAAAATGTTTGATATTTTGACTGTGACGTCTTACTATTTATATATCGTTGATCTGAAGCAACTTAATAATCCGTTTGGCGCAACTGCTCGTAAAGAAGCAAGGCCTAGTGGCCTAGTAAGGTCAGCGATGAAGGGGACCTACAGTTTGTATGTCGTTTTCAAAAGGCTAGTTTGGGAAAGCAGGTTTTATGACGAGAATTACTCTTGAAGGATTTTTGAATTCCTCGCAGAAGACAGTTCCCATGAAAAAAGCTTTAGGTGGTATTGGCAGGGATGGAACCCAAGACCTCTTGCATGACTGTTCTACGCAATAACTATCACGCCACGGGTTCTACTCCTTTAGAGTAATGACATTTACATCTATACTGATACTGGGCCATATTTTAGATTTTGGTAGTTATTCCATATCAATTATTTAATAATCTAAAAGAAACTTGGTTTAAGTGCTGCCAATATTTTACATTGTTTCGAAAAAAATATTTGATTACCTACAGATTTTTAAGCACTATGTGAGATGAGGTTCTTGGAAGAAAATGAAAGATGATTCAGCGTTTTGGCGTAAAGAGGACAAATGATATTTTTAATCTGGACATGGAGGAAACGCTTTGTTTTAAAAAAAATAATTGAATTTGATCGCCAATTTAACACACAAATGAAATGTACAAAAATGATGATGAGATAAAAAAATTGATATTTAAACATCATTGTGAAGAACAAATAAATCATAAAGCTCTCATTTTGTGCTTGCAAATGAAATATGATAAGCCTATTATAGCTGATAAAGCCTTATTACAACATCGAAGTGAAATCACTAACAATATGCGCGCCATATTTGTTTTTAGTCTTTACCTGTTCTCAAATTAGGCAATGCTGAATCATTTGCATGCAGTCGATCAATGTTGATTTCGATTGTTGGCAACGATGTACGACGTTTTTGAGGAACATACGCATTTGAATATTGATACGAAGTGTTTACTGATGATTGTCCCGGTGCTGGAGTCGAGCGTTCATGTTGAACTGGTATAACAATTTCACCAGCTAGGTTTTGCATCGAACTCGAGATTGACTTCTTTGGCAAATTATTCGAATTCGAAGACGACGAATAGGACTTACCGCCAATGAATTTCTTACCCTCGCCCGGAAATAGAATTCCGAATTCATAACCAAAATCATATTTGAAGTAAATCAAACCTGTATTGGGGTCGACACATTTTGTACCTGTTTTTTGTTGTTGTAGAATTTTTAGAAGAGTTTTTGTTGGGGGGAAACAGAAGGATCGAGATTTAAAAAAACTGTTTTCTTTTAATTAAATCAAAAATCAAGCGAAAAAACGCAAAGAATCGATTCACCAAGCTTCCAGAAATGAGTATACTTAGACTTTACATTTCTTGAAAACTTTTGAATTTCAAACTCGAGAAAACCAAAATCAAACCAAATAAAAAACAAAAACAAACATGCTTTAGAAGACTTACCGTATTGGGAAACTCTAGATTCGTTCCGGTAAGCCTCGGGCTTATTTGTCGTGCCTTCACTTGGGGCCCGTTTGAATCCCGGTCGGATGTGCTGGGTTGGTGCGGCTTTTAAGTCAGATGTTATGTCATTGACGAACTTGTGATGCTTCTGCAGGAACGTGGTGCCCATATCGTTGGCTTGAGAATCGGCCTGGTTCTGGATATAGCTGTATTTTGGTGGTGAACCAACTTCGAGGTTCATGTCGTCACGTGTGGTCTTGGTGACGTGTCGCTGATATGTCTTCTTCGATGAAGACGAGGAATATCTGTCAAGCGTTTGGCTATTTTGCCTTTGGCTTTGAGTGTCAATATGAATCTTTGAAGGCATCTCGGGACCTCGATCGAATTCCATAGGTGACAGGACTCGTTCGTATGTGCGTGGCAGGCTAGTGCAACGTCCACCTGCGCCCATGTGAGGTGGTTCAACATGGCGATAACGTGGCTCTCCTTCATTTGGATTTGGGGTCCATAATGGACGTATTCTGGCGCCTTCTACTTCGCTCTCATAGTCTGACTCCCTCAAGTCTCCAGGCACAAATCTGGTTGGAGTGCCAGGTGGGGGAACACTTTGACGAGCTGGGGTCAAGCGGTTGGGACTAGTAACCGTATACGGAAAAGGTTCCAAGGGAGTTTCGCTGCGTTGCTTTTGTTCATTGCTGTCGAAGTGTATGACTCGCTTGGTCTGTTGCATGTTAACAATACGTTGGCAGGTTTCAGTAGACTCCTTCATTTGCATTGAGTTCTTTGTCTCGGTTGCCACCTTGGCCAAGTGCATTGGTGCACCAGTGACTGAGGTGTAGTACATGGTAGTCTTAGGAGAAGATGCAGCCTGAGTGGCTTCTATAAACTTTGCAGCCACTGGTTTGGGTTTGAAGACCTTTTGTTGTTGACTTTGACTCTGAGTTTGACTCTTTTGATAGTGTTCCTGTTTGATAGGTTCAAATTTTGGTCTCGATGGACCTTGCATTTGTGGAGGCTGTTCAAATTCCATTGGTGGTAGGGGGGATTTATGGCCATTGGAGATATTTGATCGACGTCCAGAGAGTGTAGGAGTTGGAGGATGAACCACTCGATAGCCCTTGATTTCGGAATCAGATTCGTAGGTGCGTGATACCGATCGGAAACGTTCGTCAATTTCGCTGCTATAATCGCTTACATCACCTTTATTGAATCTCGATGGGCTTACAGCAGTGGGTACAGGTTGGGGTTTCGGTGGGACGTTGTATGTTATGTTACTGACCATTGATGATTTTTTGAAATCCTAGAGAATGTAAGAGATAAAATTTAAAATAACCGCAGAAACATAAAGAAAAGAAGAAAAGCAAAGTGGAGTTAGAACATGCAGATGGGGCCTTAGACAAAATAATTAAGGAAGCGCACACAAAAACACGTACGTATTTACGCACACACACACACACAAACTCAGTTGCGAACCTTTTCTTCCCGAATGGGTGACGCACCGAAGCCATTTTGATATTGTTGCGTACTGCTTTGTTGTTTGCTTTCGAAAAACTGGCGACTTTCGAAGACTGATTCGAACTTTCGAGAGCTTAGCTCTTCAGTGTCGGCTGTGTAGCCGCTTACTTTAAGCGGAACCTGAGGAACTTCCATGGATTTGGGACGAGCGCCAACAACCTGTGGGGCCTTGACAGGCTTAAAACAAGATTCATCTGATTCACTGCCACTGTACTTCCAACGATCACTTTCGTATTCACTCTCTGAGGCCTCAAGGCGCACAAGTTTTGGTGGCAAGACTGGTGGTGGAGGCTTTACGATCTTAGGAACATCAAATTGATTGGGCTTAGAGTAAACCGAGGCTGGAGATGCTTTAGTTGTTGGTTGTGCTTGTGAAATGAATGTTGGCACGGAATGGGGCAACACTTTCGAAGGTCCACGCAGAAGATCAATTTCAAGGCTTTTCTCCATTGCTTCGACTAGAGATTGCCGGCGCTGTTCGGGTTGAGGAGCAAAACAGATTTCTGGAGGAGATCCAGGAACAAGATTTATATCAGGTAGTGGGTCTGGTTTTGGAGTTACAACCACAGGGATAGACACCGAAGTGACTTGTTTCACCAAATTTGGTGCAGAGAGCTCTCGACTTTCGTGCTCCTTGATTTTTTCCTCAAAGATTTGTTTGGTCTGCACAATCGTCTTTGGAACCTCACACTCCGGTTCACTCCTGTAACTGTGTTCATAGTCACTATTGTAACTTTCATAGTCACCGCCATTTTGAGTGGGTGTTGGTGTCCATAGTTTTTCCATCCTCAAGCCCTCAGCAGAAGGCTTCGGAGATGGTGATCGAGTGAAGGGTCTTGCTGGAGTTGGTAGGTTTGCAGCTGGTCTAATAATCGGCTGTCCGTACTCGATCTTTGTCTCTTTCACAAATGAAGAGCTTCGTGAAGTCTCTTCGAGAATTGGTGACATTTGGGGAAGAAGCTGAACACCACCCATCGGGGGTTCTTTCAACCCCTGCTGAGCCTGAGATTGCTCAATTTTCTTGATCTTGTCTGCCAGTTGAGGCTTTTGGTATTCAACCTTAGGAATATAACACATTTCTGGGGGAGAACCCGGGATAAGATTAAAGTCTGTCTCAAGTGGAGGTGCCCCTGGTTTAATGGAAAGCTGAGGACCTGTTGGCTTAGTCATATCTTGAAACTTCATATACTTCTCCTCTGATTGAGCTTTCATCGGTTGGTATTGTTGATGTTGCTTCTGCTGTTGCTGTTGAACTTCGATCTTCTTAAAGTATTCGAAGGACGATTTTTTGCTAACCGAAGTGGTTTCGGTTTGTCCATTTTCCATAAATGGAGTGGCTTGAACTGGGACCTGTGGTTTTGGTGCAGGTTGTACCGAATCGGTGACTGTTTGACTGTTTTGGAAACTGGTTGAGATATTTTTGAAATCCGGCAAGATCGGTTTGGTCTCTGTAGTCTGAGTGGTTGGTTGTGGTCGCTGTAGGACCGGTAAATCTAAATAGGCAGACTTGTGTTCAAGACGCATAGTTGCTGCAGTAGTGCAACGATGCTCGGTTATAATTTTTGATTCAGAAGTTCCATGCAAATCGGTTTCAGTTGTTGTTGTCGAATGATTTGTTTGAAAACCAGGTGGTTCTGGCTTAAAGGTCTAAAGAGTCAATTTTTTTTTTTGTAATGGAAATAATTTTTGAGAAAGATGAAAAATAGAATAAGATTTAAAGTTCTAGAGAAAGATGAGATATTATACAATGAAATCTTATGTTTTTATATGAAACACGGGTTCTTAAGACATACCTCAGCTGTGATATCCTTGGCATCATCAAAGATGACAGTTTTGACAACTTCAACCATTCGTTCCGGTGTTGGTTCAACAATAACACAATCTGCTATGCTCTTGGCTTCTCCGCCGGCATTAGTTGCTTTCACCATAAATTTACCAGAATCAGTAGTTTGACCTAGAAGGAATATGTTTCAGTCAAACTTGTCCCACTTTGAGAAATCTTTGACAAATTCTTACCTTTTTCAATGATTAAAGTGTGTGTATTTCCCACTGATTTGATTCTATGTTCGGACAAACCGACTTCTTTCAAAGGTTTATCATCTTTCAGCCATGTGACAGTTGGATCGGGTGTTCCAGTTACTTCGACTTCCATGACAATACGTTCGCCACGTTTAGCAACTTGGGCTTGCAGACGATGACCGAAAACAGGAGGGAAAATAGTTTCTGTGAAAATAAATGAATAACAACATTAGGATTTTATATTTGGAATTGCGAAACATAAATCTTCCATCCTATTTCATTAATCTCATGTTTTAGCATTTAAATGTACAAGAGTCAAAATTCTATCAGCACAATTTGTAATTTTAATGAATTATAAAACCAATCTAGACAAATTGGCATCGAGCCAAAATAAAAACGTATTCAGTTGAAAAAATGTGAAGTCCTTGGAATATCAAAAGATGCACTATTAATTAATCATATACCTACGGGAATGAATTTTGTGTTTTAAAATAATTCAATGATTTTTTTAATGAAGTCAAATTAATTCAGCTAACAATGCACATATTAATCAAAATTTTGTCAGACAAAATTCGTCATGAAAAAAATATCTTTCTCTCAAATGTTTTAATCATTAAAAATATAATTGCAATGTTATTTGCGATTGTCTTGGGTTTAGTCATAATCTGAAACAATGGCAAGCAATTCACCGAGAAAAGAAGTCACAGTTTAAGGATTTGTCATTTATTCTTATAGGAGATTTCATTAAAATTGTGTTTTTGTAATCCTGAGTATTTAATTGAAAATTTAATTGTTTTGATGGTTTTCTTTGACGAAAAACGAACTGCAAATTAGCGTACTGTCATTATCGTTACAGTGATTAGAAATCCAACAGCAAAGTTGTATCGGTCAAAACTTTTTATTTTCTCGCAGATTTGACACAGCGTTGGTTGCTCCTTAAACTTTTTACGACAAAAATGTAAAGAGATCCCTTTCCAATTAAATCAATTATATTATTTCTTGGAAGTGCTATCACCGCAGAATTAAGTGAACATATAAGGAACTTCTGACAACATTTCGAAGAGGGTATCAGAGATACCGAATCTAAAAACAGCTGTAATAAACTTTCAGCTGTTTGAACATGATAAAATCTAAAAAGAAAAGATCAGCACCAGGGCCTGAATAGGAAAAAAGTCAACGAACTAAATTAAAAAATAATAAAAGTGTATCGGGGCTGTGTCGAACCCTGCAAAGAGGACACTATAATTCCGGAATATAAAATATAGTTAGTGCTGACAAAAATGTAAGAATCACTTGCTAAAATTCCAAAAGGGTTAGGGTATTGGTTTTTACTGGAATAGTTAATTTTGTGGTTTTATTCCATCTTAGTCTAGGTTCGTTATTGCTTAATTTGATTGACAACTTTTAAAACCGTCTACAAATGGGATACAAATATGAATGACAATTTTAAGTACTGAAATAATGATGACGCTATACACGATTCCTTTTGTATCGTCTCAATTTCACAATAACGTGACTTTTATCATTTCGCGACGAACTTTACTCTTAACGACAAAATTATGGAATACTTTTCAAACAAATAGAACCAACTAAATGTTTCGATAACGATAGAATTCTCTGGAAGCCTAGAACTACTAGACTATAAGACTTATTGAACTCTTTTAAATTTCACTGCTATATTTCAACAGATTTTACTGAGAAATGCCACAGAAGATAATCACAAATTTAAGTTATTAAAAACGTTCTTCACAATTTTTGATTTACAGACCAAAAGGGCTAAAAACTTATATTTACATTTTTAAAACCGTAACAAGGCTAAAACTTTTGTACACTTTAGTAAAATGAACAATAGAACCCATATTCTAAGACTGAAAAAATATACATGCAAAATAAGTTTATCTTTAAAAATTGAAATGCCAATAATTTTCTCAAAAAAACCGTAATTTATTAATTTTTTTTTCGAAAATCTTTACAACTGTTTTTTTTTTAAGCTAATTTTGCAAAATTTTGTCAATTTTTGTACAGAAATATTTTACGTATGGAGTTAATTTTTGTTTATAAATATGTATATTTTTTCGTATTGTAATTTCGGTAAAAACTTAAACCCGTTTTGATGTAGCGAATTTTGAAGGATTTCAGTTTTTTTTTTAAAACTCAAAAAAAAAGAATTTAACAGTTTTGATCATCAAATATTATCTAGAGCTTCTTAAGTTGCTGAGGAAATAAATAAAAATAGTGTTTTTTTAAAGCAATACCTTTTTTATAATAAAAAAAGCTAAGTTAAGAAATGTTAAGGAACATTTCAAACAAATTAATGGGTCCGTTTCTCAGAAAATTGGAATTTTTAATTGTTGACCAAAAAATGTATATGATGGCTACTGTCATCTGGGATTCCTTTATATTTGACTTTTTTGTTGCAAGAAATAAATTGTATTAAAAAAGTAAGGTTTTTAAAAAGAAAACTATATCAGATAAATGGGCCACGTCTTGGATAACGTTACAAATAAAATGTTTAAAGTTTTGAATCATGTTCCAAAAGAAAGGTGTTAAATGATAAGGTATCCAATTGTGATTAGCTCTTCGAGAAAAAACATGATGAAGGAATTATTCTTGCAAAATTGCGATTGTTTCGTCGTTTGTGTGGCACATTGTACAATTTTTAAATAATTTCAATGTCGTTATATTTTTAGTAATAGCGAAGTTCTAACTTAGCAAATGTCAAAAGATGACTGCTTTCCAAACATCGGGCTATTCAAAATGAACCCTTTTGTTAGTCTGGTGACATTGGCAATTTGATTCAGTCCTTCTCTGCTTTAGTTCAATTTAATTAAATTCTTTTATTGGGGCATTTGAAACACAATTTCTCTTATGTATATAATTACATAAATGAATAAAAAATAAAGACAAAAAAAAAGATGGCTAACATGCCACTCAACTTAATATTTACCCTTCATGAAATACAATATATAATAAAATGAATAAGATTAAATACATAGATATAATTTAAGTTGTTTATCCTCTTAAGTTAGAGCATAACGCTTTCTCGTAAAAAGGTATCAAGCAATCTCCGTTAATGTCAGGCTTAATTATGGTAATGATCTCTTATTAACGATGTTATAAGGAGAAAGATAGTAGTTGTCTTCCAAACTGTTTGTAAGGTTTAAATCAAACAAGGTTCTTATAAGTGCGTTTGGATGATGTTAAGTGCGTTTAACTTTAATTTTTGTAAGGTTTGTTAAATATTGGACTGGTGGAATTATTTTGCAATCTTCATAAATTATTTTATTTGCGAAATATTTTTTAAATTTTCCAAACATTTTTCTCTCAAATCGTTAAAGCTCTTTAGCTACCGTAGGTGAAATAGTAAACCAGGAGCAAAATCCAATGCCAATATTGGTTGAATCAAAATACCAAAATATTTGTATTTTTGGGCATTCGTTTTGAGTGCAGTACTGGCTTTAACCTCGCAGAATAGGCCTTACATAATGTCTTTCGGGCGTGTTTATTGAAAAGGAATCTGTTATAAAAGTTAATATCTAAGTAATTAATTTCGGTTCGTAATGGAATAGGTGCGTTAATTATGTTTAGGGAGAAAGTTTAACTTTCTTTAACTGCCATATGATGGCCTTTTCACTAGATTTTCGAAAGCATGTTAACCTAAATTTGTCCGTATTTATATTTAAACCCCACTATTGGAAATATCCTAAAAGTAAGGGTTACTTTTGTTCTGTACTTTTGCTTTCTGTATGTCACTGTCTACTCTGGTATCGTCTGCAAATAGGATTCCATTAGGTTCTTCCTTCAAATAACCGAATCAAAAATCATATAAATATACATATATGAAACAAAATGGGACCCAGTACTGATCCCTGCGGAATTCCGGATAAAATTCGGAAATGATCTGACTGCTCAGCTTAACCGGTGAGAATCGGTTTTTAAGAAAACTTTGAATAATTCCCAATAGCCATGTGGGACAAAATTAAGTGTTAACAATTTATAGATCATCCATTTGTGCCAAAGATTATTAAATACTTTAACTTAATCGAATTCAACGAAATCCTTCATCTTTTAGATCTCAGGCGTGCCATGTTCAGTTGAATCTTCTTTTCTAAACCCAAATTGAGTTTGAGGAATAACGTTTTTATCCTCACAGAGAATATTGACTGGGTCAACTTTTATTTTTTCGAAGAGCTTTCCAATGTTGGAAAGCAAGGAAATAGGTCGAAAGTCGTTTAATTCTGTTGTATACCTAGTTTGAGCTATTGGTTACAATTTTGCTCTTTTCCAAGCTGAATGAAAGTGGCTCTTGTTAATGCAATGATTAAACAGAGATGCCAGTATTTTATCGACTGAATGGGAGCTTTTTCGCA
This sequence comes from Eupeodes corollae, assembly GCF_945859685.1. Classification (NCBI taxonomy): domain Eukaryota; kingdom Metazoa; phylum Arthropoda; class Insecta; order Diptera; family Syrphidae; genus Eupeodes; species Eupeodes corollae. The sequence continues at coordinate 113,123,022 of NC_079148.1, forward strand.
GGATAAATTGGATATATTTTTTATTTTTCAAACCTATTCTGGAAATATGAACATGTTAGGGTGTTGTAAAGTGGCCTAGATAGTAAAAAAGTAATGATTGTTAAATTATTTTTATGTGAAGAAAATTCGGAAACTTTAAGAAGGACGCTTGATAAGCTTATTTAGACATTGAATTCTGGCGGATAGTTGCCAATCGTTTCGAGTTTTTATAAGTTTCATCGTGAGTTCAGGCACATCTTTATATTTGTTGTTTCTACGTACAAATATTTCTGAGTTAGATTCAACTGCCGAAGATATAGTGGAATTTTACGATATATTCTTATCCGTTTGTTTGTATGTTTAACGTGGAAAGTTTATTGTGAAGACTTAACCTGAATAATTCCCATTCAGCGTTTTTAAAGCAGGTCATTTATAAGCTATGGCAACTTCTACTCCTTTCTTTTATTTCAGAGCTAAAAATTTCGAAATCTTAGATACTCTTTTGTTTTCATAAGAACTGCTTAATTCTCTACTGAACAAAAATCTTATAATCGCAAATTTTAACATTAACAAAACGAGGGATTATTTATCAGTCACATTATTAAGAAATTAAAAGAATAACACACATTTTGTATTACTGATTTTTGAGAAGTGTTTAAAATAACAAACAACCTATAGTTCTTGCTTCGTCTGTTGACCACTTTCCAGAGAAAATCGAGCAAAAAGAAGAGAGGGATGAGTTTAATACAATAAGGTTTTATGAAAATCTTTTGTTGGAATTTTGAGAAATATAAAATTGAAGTTGAAAACTACTAATAGACAAACATTTTTTAAAAAAATCTGATAATTACTGGTAATAAACAATATTTTCTAATTATATTTTTATGATACCACGATCCGATCTTCCTACGCAAAGTGATCATCATTTTAATAGCTTTATATTTATGGAGAAGCTTATAATAAGTGGATAATTTATTGTTTCGAATAATTGCCATAAAACAAAGATTCCATTACTTTTTATCTTCCGTGATATTTTTAATCAATGCACAAAAAACATTCAACGTAAGTTTAGCCTTCTTTTCCGCTGAATTCTCATGCAGTATGTCAAGGCTAATACAGAAAAACAAGAGAAATAAAAAAAATTAAATTAAATAAATTTAATCAAAATTGTATTTATTTTCGTTTTGAATAATTTTCAAAAGAACCAAAATATTTAAAGAAAAAATATTCGTTATATGCTTTGCAGTTCACAGGCTTGCCGCTTGCTGTTGTAATTATAAACATTTGTTTGGCATAAATCGATGAGATGACATTTGGCGGTGCGCGAATCGACTTAAAAATAAATGTTCTTCTTATTTTCTCATTGCACTGTGTTTTCATTCCAATAGACATACGATTTTTGCTTATATTTTTGAGTAATTTCGAATTTATTCTAAAGAAAAACCCACAAAATATGACAGACGACGAGTAAATAAATCAATTATTTACTTTAACCCACCACACCGACCGCAAACAAATTAAATTAAGTCATGAAATATTTCTGTAGATTTTCTAATACACCTTAAATACATTAAGCAGCAGAATTAAATAACATATGTCAAAAACTTTATGTTTGAAACCACAAGAAAGAATAAAATATTTTATCTAATGCAATAAAAATTTCGACCAACCGAAGAAACATCAACAGGAAATTCATCCAAAAACATTTAAAAATAGCTTCGAATACTCACTTTTTACAACAACATCAGCAGTGCTTGTCGATTGTCCCATAGTGTTCGATGCTGTCACAGAATACCGCCCAGCATCCAAGACACCAACCTGCTTCAAGTCGATTGTCAGCCGATTGAACTTATTCGATATCTTAGTTTTGTCATTCTCGAACAATTCGGCGCCATTTTTGTGAATTTTTATTTCCGGCGATGGGAACCCATCGTAAATGGCCTCGAGAAATACATCAGCTCCCTGATCGACGATCTTTCCAACCAGAGGAGTTGTGAATCTGGGAGCAATTTGTTTGCGAGTGCTCTTGGGTGACAGATCACTGGCTGATTTAATTGATACCACAGATTTCTGCTGAATTGTTGCAGGCATGTCATTGCTCTTGTGGAATTCCTGGTAGTGGTGGCTTTCGACTACCTCGGGGCGTTGGGTGCCTAGTTGCTTGAGGCTTTGGTCGATGTGGGCACTGGAGGTGTGGACCTCCATCTGGGGAAGATTTCCTTCGTAGCTGTTCACCTGGGATGTTGAAGTCGTGGTGAAGGTTTGTTTCTTGATGGTCACACTCGAAGATCCCGTGTTGTGTTCTTGAGTGCTTTGTTGCATGTCGGCCACTGAAGAAGGCTGAAGACCATTTCCGATCAGATTCAAAAACGCAATACAAGTCGCCTTGCCTGTTTCATTTTCTGCAACACAACAAATCTTTCCAACAGTTTCGGGGCTGGCCTCGGGGATCGTCAAAACTTGCCTGTCGCCACTGGTTGAGATAAGGAAGTTCTTGCCGTGAACTGGCTGGTCATTAAAGAACCAACGTATCTTGGGGGTCGGTTTGCCCTTGACAATGCACTCGAACTTGATGACTTCTCCGGGATTTCCGTTCTTGTCACTGAAGAGTTCCGTAAAGGTTGGGCAGACGAGTTTCTCCTCGATCTCAATCTGTTGCACTCGTTGGTTGTCGGGCGCGTTTACACTCTTCACAATCAAGTGCGAGAAGCACTTAGCGTCTCCGGACTTGTTGGAAACTTTCACTGTATAAACACCTTTATCATCCACTGACACACTGCTGAAGACGAGTTTAAAGATACCTTTCTCGCTGTCTGCTATGATTTTGATTCTATCGGTGGTCTCTTCGAGCTCTTTGTTGCTGAGGTACCACTTAGCCTGCAGTGGTTGATCGCCCACAGCAATGCACTCCATTTCCACTGGGTCACCTTCAGCAACCAGCACGTCACTCAAGAACTTCTCGAACTTTGGTTGCTTGTCCAACGATACCGTAACACTTTCACTGTGATTTCTAGTTGCTGGTTCGGCAATGTTCAGGGGAGTGACCTTCAGCTCACAGCTGCTCGATGCTTCACCTGCGGAATTGATGGCCACAACCTTATAATGCCCAGCATCTTCCTGATAAACCTCCTGGATCAACAACGAACACCGATCGCCCTGGAAGAGCAACTGCACATCTGCGGACTCCTTGACAGGTCTCTCGTCATGATACCAAATCACTTCGGGTTCTGGCTGGCCCACGATCACACAATCCAACCGTACCGACTTGCCCTCAAAGATGGAGACATCTTTAAGCGGCAGCTGAACAGATGGCTTAATCGGCTCAATATCACTAGCCATCTCCGAATCGGACGTTTCGTTAGGTAGACGTCCCTTAACCATCACGTTACACGTACTAAATGCTTCACCTGCGAGATTTTTTGCTGTCAAAACGTATTCACCAGAGTCTTTGGGATATGCTTCGGGGATCATCAGCGTGACACGTCCATACTCGTACTGAAATTAAATTCAAACAAAAAGTTGAAAATTTCGAACAAAATTATTAAAAACGAAAAAGAATATACAAGAAAAAATTTAAATATATAAACATTTACAATGTCAGAATGTGTGAGTTTTGTTGGCTTTTTTTTAATGGGAATGTGTGCTTCCTTTCAAAAGCATCAGACGAGATGGGCAGTTTTCAGCGTTAATTTTCAGCTTTCAAAAACCAAAAAAATCGCAATAAAAATTTGTTATTATTTTCGAACACTCTGTCTGCGAGAAAGAAAAATCATCTGAGTTGAGTATGAAGAAGCACGAATTGTAACGCTGCTGATGAGATCTTCAAGCTATTTTTACACTTTGCATGCTTTGATTGTGGGTGGTAGGGATGGACTGACGCGATTTATAGGCCTGAAGAAAAATTAAAAAAAAAAACTGATGTGCACAAGAATTATATTTTATCCTATTTAATCAGAATTTTAAATGAGTGGGTGCTTAAAAGAGTCTATACACGACTCTACGTAAACGAATTGGTTGTTCTATTTTGTTTACGTCTTTAGGGCGGGTAAGAGCAACACAAGATCGTCAATAGTGCGGGAAGTGGCTTTATAATAAGCAGCTATGTTAATTTAATAAAATACATTAATATAATTATTATTAACAATTTATAATATTATTCGTTTGGCAAATTAAGTGGCCAAGTTTTCGAGAGATGTATACGAAACGAAAGTTCTGTGGGTTGGGTTGGATGTGAGATAGTGATTTGTCAACAGCAATGAAGACGAAATATATTTTGTGGTCATTCATTAAGGCATTAAGGCTTGAGAATTAAAAGCAAATTAATAATAATTGAGGAAAGGATAAGCTGTTTGTGGCAGAATTGACTTTTGTATTTAGTTATTTTTACCTAAAAATATTGCATCAGATTTAGATTCCGAAAATCAAAATTATGTTTTGATTTTATTTACATTTCGTTTTATTATTTTTTAGAGAAGAAAATGTTAATCAAAACTATCGTTTAAGAAGCTACAAATTATAATGTTGTTAAATTTCAGCTATTGAGCCTTAATTGGGCATGTTTTTTCGTCTAAGAGCTCAAATAACTTGGAAACATCAAGTATAGCCCTGGAGCTTATGACCGAACGAATTTTTCCTGTTACAAAATATTAAAACATTTCTTAGCCAAACATTTCTTGAATAAATGAAAGTGTGTCGTGTAGTATTGGCTTAGAAAAAAACATTTTGAAAAACCATTTAAACTGAAAACTAGTCTACATAAAAACTTTAAAATTTGCATTACGATTCGCTTCAAATAGCATATAACGTTTCTTTAAGAGGAAAGTCGAACCGAAACGAGTCGCAAATCGAAGATTAAGGGAAAAACTTGTTTATTAAATTAGTTTCCAACTCATTTTTGTTATGTCAAGAGTAGCGTTTTGAAAGACATTTGGGAAGGTACATCAAAATAAGTTTGTATTTTAGAGCATAGGCATAGTCAAAGTCTAAAAATGTTATATTTCGTTATATTTATAAAATAATTTTTAACCAACAAAATGTTGGAAAATTTTTTTAACCATAACTTCTACCAAGTAATTCTAGTTAAGTCCATTCTAGAGTTTCTTGAGATATCAGGGTTTTTTTCATAAAAAACTTGGTTTAAGCTAAGTGAATAATAAAAGCATCCCTGAATCCCTGGGGAACCGTTAACGAAATGAAATCTTAAACTCGCAACAATTTTTCTTGATTGAATATAATATTTTTAGCGTCATAATATTCTGTTTTTGTTAAAATTAATGGATATATGATGTTTCCTAGAAGAATATTAAAAAAAGCAATATTTTCAATTTTAAACTGTTATGAAAACTGGATTTCAGTAATTACACACGTTAATAAAAATGAGCAAAGCGTTAGAGCGGATTTATAAAAAAAAATCAGTATTAATTTTATGCATATATTTATACAAATATTTTCAAAATAAAATTTGGTATTCCACTTTTAAAAATTAAAAACATTTATTAACAAACTAGAATTCAATTATTTATTTAAATTTAATTTCAATGACTTGATCTTGCGTCGTTTTAATCATAGAGAAGTTTAGCCTACCAAATATTCCACAGTAGCTTATTAAAAATGTGCAAAATATTTGTTGATTATATTTCGAATTGAATTGATAAAATGAGTTATTTCAGTTAGGCATTAGTTAAAAATTCAAAATTTTGTATAAAAAGTTTCTTAAAATTAAAATTTTGATTTGTTGTTTATTGTTTTTTGATTGAAATTCGATTTCAAAATATTCATTCTGTTGTTATTGTTTCATTTAGTGTACATTTATAAGTGTTTAATAATTCCTTTACATTTTTGTATTCAATTAATTATTTATATCAAGAAATAAATAAATATAATTAAAAATAGCAAAATTCAGCACCCTAAATTCGTTACCCGAAAAACTGTGTTTTCTAAGATGTCTTCTACCAAATGATGTACCTATTTAATAATCAAAAGCTATACAATCATAATAGCTTTATTATTAATACTCTGATATTTCTTACAACTTAAGAATATTATTTATAATGTCAATTTTTAAGATGAAAGAAAATTAAGCTAAATAGTTACCTCACTCTTTATTAAGAAAGTCAAGGTAAAAATTATCTGTTTATTGAAAGAAGTCGTGGTAAATAATAAATCTTGTCTAATGTCTTTTGGCATAATAAAATAAATTTGAACTATTTAATCAAAATACAAATTCATGTCAGTAAAAACATTAAACTAGCTAACTAAATAAGATTGACACTAAATCGCTGAAAGAAAAATAAATATGAAACAAAAGAAAAATCTAAGAAAATAAATAAAAGTCAAAAACGTTCTTTTTCAAAAAGAGACACAAATAAATTTGCTTACATTGGGATTTATAACACAAAACACCAGCTAATACATGTGTCGATAATTTTTCATCAAAAACTTTACAAAAGAACAAAAATGACATTTAGCAAAATACAATTTATATCCTGCGCCGCCACCTATAAAATTCATCTAGTCCGCAATCTTTGATAGACTAGATTAATTCGAGGCTACATATTAAGTCCACCCACTATCATCGCATCGGTTTTATTTTTCGAATCAGGCCCACGACCGGTTGTGTTGAAAATCAAAATATAGAAGCACACAAGCAATATTTCTAAAATTTATGTTTATTCAAAATCAGAACATGATATGACGTAGTTTAATCGCTTTCCCACCCACTCGTTCTAGATTCCACTTTCGCTTGTTTAATTTAGAGTTTTTGTATTTTTTTTTTTTTTTGAGTTTTTGAGTTTGTTTTTGAAATACAAACAAAAAAATATTATGATAAATATCATGTTTTCTAACAGGAAAATCCACTCACCCTCATTTCACGACTCGCGTATGGCTTGCCATTGTGTGTCCAATATATTTCTGGTCTAGGGATGCCCCCTACCAAGGCTTCTAGTCTGATCTTTTGTCCGACACGCGCCATGACATTATTGAGGGGGATCTTGAAGTGTGGTGTTTCAGTTGGTTCGAGAGCTGTAAAAAAAGAAATCAGAGCGTTTTAGAATCTTTTGAAAATTATTTTTCAGGAACATCCAATCTTACGTTCCACAATGAGGCTAGCTGAACAGTGTTCGATTCCTACTTGATTCGAGGCACTGCACGTATAGATGGCGTCATCTTCTAGGAAAACTTCTTCGAACTTTAACTTTGCTTCGCCATTGTTGTAGCTGATGACGTAATCGGGTGAATCATCGATGCACTTGTCCTGTTTGTACCACTGAACGGTAGGCAGTGGGTTTCCGGTCACAATGCAAGTGAACTCAAATGGACTTCCTTCTGTTGCCTTGCCACTTTCGAGGAACTTGACAATGTGTGGTGGGCTCATTTGCACTTCGGCAGGGTTTTCCCGCACAGACAAGCTAGCACTGGTGTCAGTGACTCCAACCAAGTTAGAAGCCCTGCAGCTAAACCTTGCTGAATCGGCTACAAAAGTCTCCTCGATGAGTAGTGTACAGACGCCGTCATTGCTCAAGGAAGTCTTGTAGTCTGGATTGTTGTGGATGAGTATGCCATCCTTGTACCATTCGACAGTTGGAGCTGGACTTCCAACCACCTGACACTCAAACATGAAACGGTCTCCTTCTTTGGTCACAGCGTCTTTCAGGAGCCTGGTAAATCTAGGTTGAGAGTATTTGATCTCTGTAAACATCTCATTGATTTTCAGTTCCTTTCTTATTTCCTCATTATTTTCGGAATGGGCAACTTGGTCGTTGTTTCCATTGTCCTTGATGATGGTCACAATCTCAGTTTGTTCCCTGATGATTCGTTCCTTCTCTTCTTTTTCCCGAGCAATTCTCTCTTGTTCGACTCGTTCTCGTGCCAAACGTTCCCTTTCGACAAAATCTCTTTCCAATTGCTCCCGGGCAAGACGTTCTTTTTCAGCCTGTTCTCTGGCCATTCTTTCCCGTTCCATAAAGAGACGTTCTGCTTGCTCCCTAGCCAGCCGATCCCTTTCAGCTTGTTCTCTAGCTAAACGCTCACGTTCTAAAAAGTCCCTCTCAGCTTGCTCCCTAGCCAGACGTTCTTTCTCAGCCTGTTCCCTTGCCAATCGTTCTCTCTCAGCAAATTCTCTTTCAGCTTGTTCCCTGGCAATACGTTCTCGTTCAGCTTGCTGATTTGCTAGCAACTCTCGTTCCATGAATTCCGCTTGAGTTTTCTCCCTTGCCTGGCGTTCTCTTTCCAAGAACTCTCTTTCAGCTTGTTCTCGTGCCAAACGATCTCTCTCGGCTTGTTCCTTGGCAAACCGCTCTCGTTCAGCTTGTTCCCAAGCTTGCCTTTCTTTTTCGGCATTTTCTCTAGCAACACGATCTTTTTCTGCATATTCTCTTGCAAGTCGTTCCCGTTCTGCTTGTTCCCAGGCAATTTTTTCTCTCTCCAATTGCTCTCGAGCAAGTTTTTCCCTCTCAGCTTGTTCCCTCGCAAATCTTTCTCTTTCAGCTTGTTCTCTAGCCAATCGATCGTTTTCAGCTTGTTCACGTGCCGCACGTTCCCTTTCAGCTTGTTCCCGAGCTAAACGTTCCCTTTCCGCTTGTTCTTTTGCAAAGCGTTCCCTTTCCGCTTGATCCTTAGCAGCCTGTGCTTGTTGTTCTCTCAAACGCTCCTCAACTTTCATTCGCTCCTGAACTATACTAATGTCTGTCTTCAATTTTACAAATGATTGGAACAAAGTGAAGACGTCATTTTGCAGTGCTGTAGCTTTTCTAGCATCATGTCCACACTGATGGGCTTTTTCTAAACTATCACGTAATCGTCCTTCCCTGGCTCCAATATAAGTTTCAATGTCGTTGACTAAATTCGATGCTTCTACGGGATCTCTCAGATATGTTACTTTATTTGAAACGCTTGTGTAGAAATAACTGATTTCTCTGTATTCAGCATCAATCTGGAAGAAAAATAAAAATAAATTAGATTAAACAAAATGGCTTCCCATTAAAACTTTAGTACCTTTTCAACAATTTCAAAAAAGTCCGTTGCCGAATTCAACGAGTTCCGTTTCGATTTCACCTGTTCCTTGAAATTTTTCCATTTATCTTCAAGTTTCTTCAATTCATCTCGAACGAATTGTTCACTATCTGGATTAGTGGCATAAAGTGATTGAGAATTTTCCGTAAAGCTAGTGATCCTTTTTTCCAGGAGCTATCAAAGTAAAAAGAAAAGTGAAAACATTTTAAAAAAAAATGAAAACAAATGCGTTTTGAATTTTAAAGATAAATTTAATTTCAAAAATAGAATTCACGTCACTATATAGCGCCGGAGATTTATAGCTTCAGTATGCTTCGTTGAAATACGCCGCAGCGAGACACGCTCAACGTCCATATACCGAGGAAAGTCTGCAATTTTTCTTTTTGGTTATTTTGTTGAGAAGATATACAAATGTAAGTTCGCTTTTTGCAATGCGTGGGTGATAGACCGATGAAAAGGAACAAATTTGTATATGAGGCGTTAAGGCAATATTCGCTGATCAAATTGTAAAGATTAACTTTTAATTGCAGTCAAAGAAAATACATCGAGAATTTATATTTTGTAATTATCGGTGGGACCGAAATAGAAATAAAGAATTGGTTGTTAATTTAAAAAGTTCGCATTTTATTGGGTTGAGGTAGGCAGGATTATTTATTTCTAATAAGTACTGTCACTGTCAGTTTTGTTGTCAGCTGAGTTTTGAAAAAGTAGTTAGTTTAAAACAAAATTTTGGGTATTTTCTTATAGTGGGAGAACCACTGAACGTCACAATACACAAAGACTAAGGTCTAGAACATTAAAAAAATCATATTGCTTTTTATATTGGTGAGAAGAAGTATTAAGGTTCACTAGAACTGCGAACTCAGTATTCGAACAAGATCGCTAACATAAAAATCACCTTGCTTAGTAGCCTTCGTCTCACCGATTTCAAAACTTCTTAAAACGAAAAAAAAACAAAGGAATATTTTCAAAAACCATGATGACATAAACAAAAGAAACACTTAGTGTACTCGTTTGACAGTTAATTTACATGTTGCAAAAAAACATTATAAATTCGTGGAATGCGTTCCTATGTTTAGCGTTTTTCTTTTTTAATTCTGCGCAGATTACGCAACTGTCAAAAAAGTTTACAAAAATGTTACAAAATTTTCACATCTGAGCTAGTTCAGAGCTTTATAAATTTGATAAGGGTAAAATGGTAAACCAAATCGCGTTTATCTCTAAGGGAAGCCAACTTCAATTATTTTAAGGGTTTGAACGAAAATGACAGCTAGGAATTAGCTTAAATTTATAAATTTTTGTTCCATTAGGAAGCATTTGGTTGTTTCCAACATCAGAATGAATATTTGAACAAACAAACACTAAATATAAAAACTTAGCATATTTTTACTTTTTCACTTCATACATTTTTATAATAAATCCAGCCGGTAACTTTATTCTGAACATATGAGTAAATATTGAATAAGAACAATGCCGTAATTGACATTCTGTTTAGACATTTCTGACAGAATGAACTATTTACCTATCTACATATATATGTTTTCAAATTACAGCCGTGAAAAATGGACTTGAATATTTATATGATACCTATACAATTTATTTTTCACATATTATATTCATTGAATTTATTAGAAAATCATCCTACAAGAAAATGAACGTCTTTGCACTTTCATTTTTATTTTTAAATTTTGTATAGAGTACCTATACTTTTGTTGCACAGTTTTTAGTAACAACATGATGATGTCATTCCTTTGGGAGCAAGTCTTTTGAAATAATAAATTATTTTTCTTGGCTCGAATACAAAGAATATTATAAAATTGATTTTTCCGGCTGTTATTTTATTTTATTAACTTTATTTTGGATCTTTTGCTTTTGACACTGAATTATTAATTAAGTAAATAAAACATTTTTTTTCGCCAGTGGCTTGATTTTATTGAAAGATTTAAATTAAAACTAATAAATTCGATAAATAAATCTTAATTGTTTAACTGGGTGTGCAACAAATTAATTAATTTGATATCGCAACATTAAAGTTGCAGTTAAAAGTAGATATTAACTATTATTTCCAAAAAAAAATCGGAAATGTTTTCTTTTTCAAAATGTAAACAAATTCAATTTTATGTTTACATGAGTATTTTTTTATGTAAGAAGTAAGCAATAAATGGTATAAAAAAACACAAATAGAATTTTTCTTCGTGTTTTGATGGTTTTTATTATAATTTTTATAGTTTAAGAATGAATTTTGTGGTCGATATTTAGAGCACTAAATTTTTAGTTTCATTATGGAAGTAATTGCATTTTAAAATTGATTGCGTTATGTGCTGCGCCGATTGTCAAAAGATTTTTTAAATGAAAATATGTTTTTTGTTATTAACAACTATTATTTGAATTTACAAACAAAGTTGTGCAGAGAAAGGATTGGCCAAAATGGCCAATACAGCTTACAGCACCATGTCCTATTCATCTAATTGTCCATAACTAATTCACACCTTTAAGGTTATAAATCCTCAAAAACTTTACCATCCATCTATATGAGGTTTTTAAACAATGCAAGACATATCTTTCAAATGGTTTTAAAGAAAAACGTCAAAGCACGTGTTAAAGCACAAGACATGGATATCCAATTTTGGTCATCCCTTCGAGAAAAAATCATGATCAGGAAGTTTTTTTCTGTCAAAACTGCAAACTGTGACTTTTAGTATTTTCCAAAAATAACCACTGCCCAAAAGCGATCTTTTCAAAAATAGCATTCATATTAGAAAACTCATTAGAACTTTCTCAGATTTGCCAAATTCATCCTTTTATTTTTTATTTTTAAAACACAGAGTTTTGTAAGACTTGTGATCTTAGATTTCTTATCAATCCTGACTTTAGGAGATAGTTTATGAATTTGCAAGCGAATTTCCATCAATACTTATTAAGCCTCTCGTTTACGTATTTTGTTTTCATTCGGGTTGACTTTTAAATATAAAAATTTAAAAATTTTTAAATTACTAATAATATTTTTTATATAAAGAAATAGTTTATTTTGAAAATCTAGTTTTGTTAAATAGATTTTTAGTGGAAAAAATGTTTTACCAATATTAGTATCATTTCTTAAATTTTAAAAAATTGGATGAATAAAATTAATTTGATAGATATCAAGAACCGAACATCAATTTTTACCAAATTTCAGTACTATATTTTGTAAGTTTAATTTTTTTATGAAAAACCAGACTGTTGGATTTAAAAAAAACTACTGTATATCGAAAACAATATTTTCTGTGAAATAAAAAAAGTTTTTTTTTTTACCAACTTTTAGTATTGTTTTTTTGAGCAGGAGTTCAATTCTAATGATTTACTTTTATTTGTACAATCGAACATAACCAAATTGAATATTCAAAAAAAAAACACGTATATGACACAATCATGCAAGATGTTTCCAATAATATAGGTGGATTATATTTCTTGGATGTACCTGGTGGTACAGGCAAAACTTTCATTGTATCATTGATTTTAGCGACTATTCGATCGGAACAGAAAATTGCATTGGCACTTGCATCTTCGGGAAGTCCTGCTACATTATAAGAATGTGGTCGGACTGCACACTCTGCATTAAAATTGCCATTGAATGTACGGGTGATTGAAACTCCAACTTGCAGTATTTCGAGAAATTCTGCTATGGCAAAAGTTCTGCGATTAACGTCAATTATTTTATGGGATGAATGCACAATGGCGAATAAAAAATCAAAATTTAATCGAACAATGCAAGATTTACGCGGTAGTCAACAGCTTTTTGGTTGTGCCCTGATATTGCTGTCAGGGGACTTTCGTCAAACATTGCCTGTAATTCATCGATCAACTCCTGCTGATGAAATAAAAGGCAATTTGAAGTCATCAGTTCTTCGGACATATGTACGAAAACTGACACTGAACATTAATATGCGTATTCACCTACATAATGATGCAACTGCCCATGAGTTATCAAAACAATTGTTAGAAATTGGTGATGGAAAAATACCAATCGACAGTACCCACGGATTGATCACTTTACCGAACAATTTTTGTACAATTGCGCAACCTATAGATGAATTGATTGAATGCGTTTTTCCGAATATTCTTCAGAATTACAGAGATCATGATTGGCTGAAAAAACGCGCCATTTTAGTACCGAAAAGTGTTTATATCAATGCCATTAATTTTCAATTTCATGAGAAACTGCCAGGTGTAGTCACGATACATAAATCATTTGACAATGTTATATATCAAGATAAGGCAATGTATTATCTATCTGCTATGGTAAAAAATCACCCACGCAATTTTCTTGAGAGCCCTTTCTGCATCTTTCTGCACTTTTATCTGTATAATAAACCTTATTTGAAGTCGATATCTCTTCTGGTTCTTGAGCTTTGAAAGACGAAAAAACGTAGCGAAAGTACACACGAACGCACAGACATCATTCTAAAAATCTTTTATTTCGACTCAAGGGAATTTGAAACGTCAAGAATTGTCAAAATTTTCAATTTGAAAATCGGACCCATTACAATAACTTCCTGTGGTTAGTTAATAAAATAGGATAAGGTTAGTCGATTTCTATATTTTGAATGAAATTGAAAGTCGAAAATATATGTATTTTTAAATGGTAAGCTACATACAGAAGAATCTGAAAACCCATTGTTATTATTTGTTTTGTAAAAATTGGAGAGTTTCGAAATTTTTATTTCTGTATCTCCCGCGATTGAATCAATTTTTCTAATTTTTTAATATATATAAATTGTTCAAAGCTCCAATACTTCTCGATTAAGAAATCAATAATTATAAAATTAGGAATGACGTTTTTTGCTTATTTTATGAATTTAAGGAAATCACTGATTAGTTTTTTCCTACCAAAAAACCTACACACAAATAAGTACACGGTTTAAATAAAAGGTTCCATATTATTACTGATAAACAACATTTTCTTAAAGGGAATGAATTTTCATTTAAAATAGAAATCGCAGTATTTTCTAAACGGCGCTCATGGCTACGGTTGCAACATGATCGATGGATCAAATTTTATCATGATCAATTCTCACATTTGTGACTTAAAAAATTTCTCGAATTCTATATTTTAGGGCTTAAATTAATTATTTCAAATGTTAATAGTACCAGCTGCCTACATGAAACATCATATTTCAAAACCCTTTGAAATTAAATTATTTGCTTAGTTAGTTAATTAGTTTTCTTACTTTCACAAAAGTTAATATTTAAAAAAAAAACCGTTTGCTTACTTCTTCACATAAGGACATCATGTTTACAGTAAGACGGCATTATAGCTATCATTTGTTTTTATTATTGAAAACAAACATTGGAATTTTTTGACAGGTCGTTTATGGCTAACATTAAAAATTTCTGTCATTGAAAACAAAAAAGTTTTACTGTCAGAAATCTGTCATTGGAATTGTGTGAAATTGCAACACAAATCAGTGGAACAATTGGTTTCACTTTTGAACATAAAAGTATCAGCTGTTCAGGGAAATGAATAAATAGAAAATACATTTTTATTGAAAAATTAATGCGCAATTAGAATTTTTCTTCTCAAAAAAATTCTTTGTGAGATTTACGATCGATCAGTATATAATTTTCATTCCTTATCAAAGGGAAACGTCGTCAAATATCGATTTAAACATTTTTCAGGATCGATTTAAATGTTAGCTATAACTGGTTCTGAGGATACTTATGAAGTAGATACTAATATCATATTCATAAATAACAAACTTTATTGAAGCATAGTAGTTGGCATATTATTTGAGAAAGTGTTGTAAAATACGTTACCGATACTTTAAAGGAATTTAACTGAAAAGTTTTTGAAAATGAAGTATGTTGCAGAACCTATTTGAAGTACTTGGAAATGTGTTGACCTTGTGGTTTTGAAGCAGTATTACTTGAATAGTGCTAATTACCTTCAATTTATAGCTCTACTTTAACGTTATGAAAACACTAATTACTTACCCTTTCATAAACTTTTTTTTAAACAGTACTTTCAAATTGTTAATTTTAATTTATAGTTTACAAATTTTCAAAAATTATGACGGTCTGTTTGAATGTCTGTTTGACACTTTGAAGAAATTCCCTTTGGAATTTGAAAAACAAAGAACATCAACTATTAACTTTAATTTACAATATTATCAGCCAGTTGCAATCCAAGTTCCAAAAAGTTTTTATTTTATTTTTAAATAATGTCTGACCTCTTTTTAGTATGCATATCTTCCGGCATTTTGAGTAATTTATATTAAAATTTTAAAAAGTTTTAAGACCGCTTCGAATATTTTGTTGGTGTTTTCCGACTTGCATAATGTACCACCAGATTAAAAACTAGACTGGTTTTACTTTATTTAATATACCTACATATCTGACATTGATTGTTTTCCAACTTGGCAATACCTTAACATAAAACTAATGACTACATTAACTAAATAAATTAAAACACAAAAAACGATCATCTAATTTTTTCCTTCATTTTTCAAAAAGCACACAAAAAGATATACTGGAATTTTTGGCAAATGAATTGAAAAAAAAAACATTTAAAATTGCAGATGTTTTCAAAAACTCCCACCAGCATCGGAGTTGATTTTTAAAAATTTTATTTCAATTAGATTTATTTATTTAAATGCGAATCACTTTAAAAGAAAACAACTTTCTTGTCCTCGATTTCAATTGATATTGCTTCTTTTTTTTTTAAATTTTGTTTCGCAACTTTTGCTAATGTTTTCTTATGTCATTTCCAAGAAAACGCCCCCATATTTAAAAATATACATTTTTTTCGTTCAATTTTGAGAAAAAATCAAAACAGCTGGCTGTCACAACAACAATTAAAATACGAAAGACGAAATACGAAAAAAAAAAAACACATCACTCACCTCGATTGTTCTCTCGAAATACTCAAATGCCAATGAAGTCGTCTTGGCCGATGCCAAACTGTCAATACTCTGTCCATTAATGTCACTCAACTGCTTGCTCACACTATCCAAACTCCTATTAATATCGTAAAGGTCACTCCTGAAGCTCTCCAACTTCTCCAGTCGATCCAAATCCGACATTCTCGCACCGTTTCTTGACTCGAAATGAATTCGCAAATTCTCCAGTAATTTCAATATACGGTCCGTGTCGACTTCGCGTGCGCCCAACGGCTCCAGCACACGCACACGATCAATCAGCAACTCGCTCTGCGTTATAAGCGATCTAAAGTTATCCATGCAATTCTCCCGGAATCGCTCATGATCGGCTATAATGCGATCGATCTTCTCGCAACTATTATCGGGAAATTTCGATTTCTGCACAACGAAATATTCATCGATTTGCTGGCGTAGCTGTATGACGTTTTCGACAAAGTTCAATACACTTTCGAGAAGCGTGCGATAGTCATACTTGATGCCGTCCAGCTTGCCTTTGAGAGTGCGCAGGTTCGAGATTACCTGGTCGATCTTTTGCAGAGATTCTTGGTCTTTTGTTTGAATACTGAGGGTGGTCTGGATGCGTTGTTCGATTTCGTCCTGGGCTTGTTCGATGTCATTCACCACGGCCGTGAGTTTTTGTTTGGTTTCGTGGTGCAGGAATTCTGCATCGACGGATGGTGAAGTGAAGACCGGGTATAGTTGGGTGTCCACTTTGGTTGTTTTGTTGGCAGTCTGTGGGAAAAAAGATTTATGCATTTTGAATAAAAAGATACCGAGTTTTGGATAAAAGACACTTTTCATAGCAAACAATTGATACATTTTTCATTTTCAAGAATGAGGAAACCTCTTGACATCAAAGAACAAAAAATGCAGATTTTCTTTTTGAAATTTCTTACTGCTTTTGAAAATATAGGTTGGAAAATTGTCTTTTCTTGAAGAAAAATGAATCTTTTTGTGTTCCTAAAATATCTTTCACTTTTTGAGAACTTGAGTTTTTTAAGTTTTTGAAAAAATTATTCAAAATACACTTTAAACGCATCTTAATGATTTTAAATTCTTTTTTCTTAACACATTTGTATTTAATTTTAAAAACACTCACCTCATTGTTATCGTTCATAATCTTCTCTAATATTATTTCAATTTCACGCTTTTCCGCGATTTTCGTTGTTAGATTTTCCAAACTCGTTGTAACATCGATCTGGCGGCTACTGAAGCTGTTGATGATATCCTCGATGTCGGATCGAAGAGATTTCGTCTCAAGATATGGATCCACAATCTGCGTGTGTGACATAAATAGATACAAAGATAGTATTTTTCGTGTGTTGTATTTTAAATCAAATTCAGTGTTATACACGTGTATCTATATCTGTTGGATATGTTATGGTGTTAAAATTGGAGAAGAGAAAAAAGCCACAAGAAAATAAACACACAATTTCTCTGCTCATTAATGGAAGTGTGTGAGTTTGAGTATCTGTGTGTCCTGTCCATGTGTATGTGTTAGTTGAATGTGCTTTGAGGGTTGGGAAATGTGTTAAGATTATTTTTTTTGAGATTTTCTTTTGCAATGTTTAGATGGATAGATACTTTGTTAGGATTAGTAAAAACACTCTGGAAGAAAATAAATACACACAATGTGGTGCAGATAAAGGGTGTTTCGCAAAGAAAAAATTAGCAAGCAAATCAAAAATATTCGTTCTAATTTTGTATCATTGGAATTTTTTAAATTTGTTCATCGAAAGTGTTTTCTAAAATGTTATTTTGTAAATAACATGTTCAAACATTTTGAATTTAGAGGTGTCAAGGTTTTTCTTTTGGATTTAATAATAAACCGGTTGAGGCACTAAATGTTGAAATTTATTTAATAGGCCAAACTTTTTGAAATTAAGAAAGAACATTAGACCCATATGTCTTAAAAACCATCTACTGTTCTAAGTGCGTTGGTTTTCTAAGGGTGATGGTAAAACTGTCTATTTGTAGGTTTATTTTATTGTTTTAAAATACCCATGCACACCTAAGACCAATTTTTAAATAGTCAGTCAAATCAAACAATGCTTTTGAGTGAAACCTCATTTGAAGGGTGTTTAAAAGAACTTTCAGTAATATCTTTAAATTCTTTTGTAAGATCATATTTTAATTTAATCTCAGATTAAAAAAAAAAGTATCCTTTGTGTGTTTTAAATAATTTCAGAACCATTTTAATCAAATTAATAAGTCTTCTTGTTAAATGATGATAATAACATTTTTCAAATTGGGGTAACTTCATAAATACAAACAAAAATAAGTCTATTATGTATTTTAAAATTATTTTGAACACCCTGTTAATAAAATTTTATAAGATTTCTTAAGGAAAAAAAACATTAAATTTTGTACAAAAACAAGAAGAGTATAATATTCTAGTATTTTGGTGTTTGTTTGTGTTTTTTGTTTTTTAGGGAAAGCACCAGCACGAATGTTATAGCGTGTGCCAAGCACACGCATCTTGGAAATGGTCTATTTGAAGGATTGTTTCTTTTCTTGGCACACTGCTTGTCAATGATGCAACATTTCTTGTGAAGTTTCTCAGTTCTTAGATTTGGATATAAATGTAGTCGCATTAAATATATAAAATTTTACCTTAAATTTGAGGTTTAAGTACTTGACTTTTAAAGAACAGAATTTTTAGGAAGATAAATAGGCACATAATATATACTTTGTACATGTATGTGTTGTAAATACTTGTTCTGGTAAAGAATTAAAAATATTTGTTAAAGGCTACTGAAAACTTATTTTTGGTCAGTGATATTTTTGGAAAAAAGTGTAAGTAAAGAATCACTATTTAGAGCTGTGGATGATCGAAAATGTATTACAGATAAAAGTCAGTTTTTAGGAAATTAGTTAAAACTCATAATACATGCATCTTTACAAAACTAGCCCAGCGTAAAAAGACTTTCGCCAAACTATTAATTCATGATTCGAAAATTGCAACAAAAGGAACAGATTTTAATGCTAAATTGCACAGAATATATGGATATCTTTGAGAGAAATAAATATGTTGTTCATGAGCAGAAGAGAACAAGTCAAGAAGGAAGATAGTTGTGCAATTATGATAGAAGAGCTTTTATTCGAGATAGTGAAATCCTTTGAATACCTTGGGTCAATATTAGCATCCGAAAGAAGCAGCAGTCGTTTAAATGCTTTTTAATCCTTAAAGCTTAATGTAACTTGCAAGCTGCTTGTATTATGGTATGTTCTAGTACTGACATATTAATATAGGAAGTTTGTTTTTAATAAACGGACAAATTAGAACCATATATTAAAGCTGAAACGGTAACGAGGCAATCTAGAGATAAGTTTTTGTGGATATCGCAAGACAACTGGGACAAAATAACACACCGCAAAGCACTCAAAATTAATATAAATAATGAAACTGATGCTCATCGGGAAAACGGTTTTGCGAGGTGAGTACAGAGCAGCTCAAAAGGTAGTGCAGATTAGAAAAATTGGCAGAAAGCACTGAGGAAGCTGCAAGAAGATTGTACAAAATCAATAAGGATCTTGTAGGCCTACAAAATATTGTCAACCATCCTGTTCGTGACACAAACAATAGTCTTTTAGTGTCAATGGAAGATCAATTGCGGAGATAGAAGGAGCACTGCTGTTCATTGCTGAAAGATGATCAGAATACAAATGCAAACGCTAAAACAAATCATCAACTGGCCGAAATACGTAGATCTACCAGAAGCATTAATATTGACCTCCCGGCAAGCACGTAAATAAGAACCGCAATACATCTCTTAAAGAACAACAAAGCAGCTGGACTGTATGGCATACCTGCCGAATTCTTCAAAGCAGACCCCCACTTGGCTGCTAGTATTTTGTTGCCACTTGTTAGCTCTGTTTGGGAAAAGGAAACCTTTCCCAGGGAATTGAAATACGGGGTTATTGTCAAGCTACCAAAAAAAGGCGATCTTGAGAACTGCAATAACTGGCGTGGAATCACCATTCTGTCCGTATTTCCAAAGTTAATGGCAACCATCATTTTCGAGAGGATAAAATCTAAGATCGAGTCTACGCTCAAGAGGCATCAAGCGGGATTTCACAGTGGTCTTTCATGTGTCGACCATATTAACACCTTGCGAATTATTCTTGAATAATCGTCGGAGTATCAATCTTCGCTTAACCTCATGTTCTTTGATTTGGAAAAGTCCTTCGATCACGTTAGTTGTGATCGCTTGATGCTAGAGGCAATCCTGATAAAATGTTGCTATTATAAAAGAGTTTTACAACAACGCAAGGTGTTTCGTTTTGCACAGGGAGTGAGACAGGGTGATGTATTGTCACCGAATTTGTTCTTGCTTGCTTTTGATGATGTTATGACAGCTACGGTGGGTGAACACGAGAGACTGGGTGTCCAATGGATCCTTAAGAAAGCATTAAGCGATTGGGACTATGCATTCGGAATATTTTCTAAAGTGTGGAACTCCAGGAAAATAACGTTCCGTAACAAGTTAAAGTTGTTTGAGTCCAACGTAAAATCCGTGCCTTTATGACTGCGAAACTAGATCATATCTAACGATGAACTATGGCTAAGGACTGGGCAAATAAAAGTGGATGTTAACATCGCGCAGAGAAAGAGGCGCTGGATTGGCCATACATTGAATAAGCCGGACGATAACATAGAAAAGCATTGCTTTCAATGGAATCCTCAAGGTAGAAGGCGGCCCTGAAGGCCAAGAGAAACATGGAGATCATTTGTCATGAAGGAAGCTCGACCCCAAAACTTGGAGTCGTGATCCCAGCTGAGGTATCGTGCTAGGAATAGAGAGAAATGGAAGGAACTTTCTCGTTTCTGGCTGCTAGTAGCTAAAAACCAGATCATGACTTGCTTTGAGCAGAACCGAAAGATTCAGTTTTAAATAGTCATCGCGTGATATTTTTTGGTAGATTTTTGACAAATCTAATGCCTCTCATCATTGGCAACTTAATTTGTGAAAATTTAATGAAACACAGATGAAAAGAATAGAGTTCAAATAATCAAACTATTGAAGACGCTTTGAGCACTTGAAGGCTTATAAGAAGGAATAAAAAGCAGCCCTTGGAAACGAATTGTTTGGTAGAGCTTTTTCCTATAAAGTGTGATTTTTTATCTATTATTTTTTTTTGGCATGAGGCAGCACGTTTCTTGTTTTGTTTCAATGTCAAACATCTTCAGTTTGGTATAAAATTTAACAATGAATCGAAACGAACAACGCTTCCAAACTAATGAATTTTATTGTCAAAACAAGTGCTCTATTAAGAAAGAGTATCGAGTGCTTCTTTACCGATAAATTGTGTTCAGAGACGTAGCTAATTTTTGGCTCAGTACGTAAATAAGCAGAGTTGTCGATTTTGGAGTGAATATCAGCCAGAAGCATTGCAAGAGCTACCAATGCTTCCAGAAAAAGTCACGTGGTTTATGGCCCGGTGGCACCATTGGACTATATCTCTTCAAAGATGATGCGAATCGTAATGTAACTGTGAATAGAGAGCTGTTACGTGAGATGATATCCAATTTTTTTTTGCCAAAAATGCAGGAGCTTTAGCTCATGTCAATACAGACAAGTTTGCTTTGATTAACTTTTACTAACTGCATCGCTATCAGTTTTGCTCAAATTTTTTTTAATACTCCATTGGAAAAAATTTCAAAGTTTTAAATTAATAACAACAAATTAATTTCACACACTTTTTGTTAAGACTGATGAGCAATGCTTTAACCCAATAGGTTTTTTAGCTAGTAGGTGAAGGATGCCTTATAAGGGTATTGATTATGGGGCAAACATTAAATGTTTGTAAATTGTTCAATACGTTCTTCGAGTAGTTATGCATAGAAAATTAATCTTAGCTAATTCTTATAATGATATTAATATTGCTATAATTAAATAAAGCTTTATAATGTCATAGTTAACTTAACATTAGTTAAATAATAAAAGAATACTAAAATCTAGAGAAATGAGATATATGATCTACTTTTTAGCATTAAAATGAGTTTAAGAAACTCTCATACAAAATGTAATGATAATTTAGATGTTATATTTGCATAAGTGAAAAAATAGATATTATTTTTAGTGAGACTTTTTAAATGATAAGTGTGAAATTTCTTGAAATATTTTTCAAAAATTAACACAACTTATAATAATATAAGACAAAAATTGTACACACTTTCAAGTTTATCAATCGTTCTCCTAGTTCCTTGAGGTTGCTAAATTCTTTCTGAATATTCGACCAAGAATCTTGCATAAAACGCAATTTCTTTTCATCCGATACTTGCTCAAGTCCCTGTTCGAGACTATTATACTCATCGTCTAGATGTTCAGCCTTTTCAAAGAATTCAATTAGCAAAGAAACCGTATCGACCCGTTTTAATACGATATCCTTAAGCTCAATCCAGTGTTTGTGGAGAGCTTCAGCTTTGCTATCCACATCGTATCGCTGCTGTGGGCTTAGTGATTCAAGGTGTGATTTGATTGTTTCTAGAAGGCTGTTGATTAGCTCGCCTTTGTCCTATAAATAAATAAATTTTATTATTTAAACAGCAAAGATTAGAGTATTACAAAAATTTACCTCTAAATGTTGCATCAGCTCATGATGATGCAGCAAGAAACGTCGGCTCTCTTGTAGATTTCTACCCAACGAAACAGATTTCTGGAGGAAACTCTGAGCGCTGGTAAGTAACCAAGCTAAAAGTTGATTATACTGTTCGAGGAAATTATTGAGTGCCTGTTCGACACGAACTTGCTCTTCGGTGCTCGTCGAGCAAATACTCTCGATGTAAATTTTTCGATTTTCGATTTCTTCGATAACACGTTTGACACCCTGTGTTTCGGGCTTCGTTCGACCGATATCATCAAGCAAGCTATAGCCTAAACGCAATGGATCTTCGGTAAATCCACGAACATCTCTCAATATCTTCGAAAACATTGCAAAACTCTCGGGTGTGTTCGTGGGGAATTTGACAGTGGACAGTTCGATTTCGAGTTTCTCCAGAACAGCGAGTGTTTTTTCAGCCTTGCCGAAGAAATCTTTCGATTGAACCAGCCAGTGTTCTCGCTGTTCGACTGTGTCCAGGTATTCTGTACATCCACTGAGAATATTGTAGGCCCTAGAACGAGCCTCATCCCCAGCGAAACAGCCAGACGAAACGAGCTTCTCTTCGGCGCAAGTAATCTTCAGAGCACGATCACGCAAGAGCATTGCGTTGTGCTTCAGTTCATGATACTGCTGGAGTTTTGCATTGGCAGTGTGTTCGCATTCACCCAAACTAAACGCCCCTGATAGTTCATCGTGCTTCTTCATTAGTATACTCTCAACATCATCTAAGTCCTTTGCCAAAATGGCCAATGCCAAACACTGTTCCAATTGGGTCTTTCTCGTTTGCCAGGCCTGATCTAGGGCATTTCTTCGATCATGCAGTGCTTCCAGCCATTGCTGAACCTGGTTAATAGCTCGTAGTGCATCGCGTTTAATATGATCCGGCCGTGTGTCAAGCGTTTGCTGTTTGCTCAATTCTTGTAAATGTGTCAGAAGTTCGTTTCCATCTTTTAGTGCTGCCATCACAGTTGTCAAAACATCAATTCGCAGTTGTTTGAATTTATTGAGAAACTCCTGCACTGCTTCAACTTCAATTGGTATCATGGTATCTTTGCAGGCAACTTCAAGTGATGACATTTTACCTCGGCAACTGCCCATTTTCTCGTGAAAATTCGCACACAAATCTAGTAAATGCTTACGATCGTGGAGAAGTTTGAGAATATCATCCCAAACTATGTGTAATGTGTCAGCCATTGCTGTGATTAGGTCTGGACTTATGCGCTTACTCGTCAGTAGTTTGTCGGCTTTGTGGGCGAATTCATCGAGTGGTGTTGGAAGATTCTGAGAGGAGGAAATTTAGTTAGATTTTGTGCTTTATAGGGAAGAAATGCATTAAAAACAGTATGTGCTACAAGAAAATTCACAACATCTCAAAAAATCGGTTAAACAAGAAAATATTATCAACTGAATAATTGCAAAAATTAAATAAAGGTGAATGCGATGCCTTACGCTAGTCGCAGAGTTTGATGATTAGCTAATAGAGTTTTAGGGAAATCTTTGAGCTATGCTCAAGAGGATTTATTAGGTTTTTTTTTTGTAGTTGAGTGTGAAGTAACTCTTTATTTAAAAAAAATGAAACAAATTTATTTGTGTGAAGTTAAAGGACAGCCCCTTTCAATAAGTAGTAAACGCTATTGGCTTCTAGTTACTCAAGTGTGTAGTAAGTTCAATTGAATTTCAACAATCAACTAATTCTCTGATATTTAAAGGCAGGTAATTTTAGGACTAAATAAATTTTGAATTTTGTAGGCAATGCACTTTTTTATGTCCAAGACCAATATTTGAAATGAGAAAGAGAGTCGGCTTAGGCCGGTCTGAAATTTAAAACCTTTGTTAAACAGTCTTTTTCTTCTTCGAAATGTTGTTTAATCTTCATTTTCTTGTCACACATACTGTTTTTTTTTATTTACTTATTACAAATTCAGACTTACTTGTACTTTTTTAAGAGTCTCGTCATGTTGCTTTTGTAGTGATACAGCTTCTTCAATATTTTCACCAAGTGTTGTTAATCGTGGCTCAAGTTCCACAACTTTAATGTACGTTTTGTCCGGACTCTAAAAAATTTGCATTAAATTTCAATGTTATTTTCCTTATACGGAATCTTTACATAGGAACATTTGCTACAATCTCATTTAAAAAATAAAATTATTATTGTTTTACCAAAAGAAATATTACAGTTTTTTTTTTTTTTTTAATTTATGGTCAGCAATGCCTCATTTTTATTTTTAACATTAAAAACGATTTATTACTTTTTTGTAATTAAATATGAATATTTATATTTATGATTTCCTTATAAGTATGGAAAAACTTAGATAACTAGGCTTAATTGCAGGAGTGAGATATTAGATATTTATTTTTGCCAGCAAACACATGT
This sequence comes from Eupeodes corollae, assembly GCF_945859685.1. Taxonomy (NCBI): domain Eukaryota; kingdom Metazoa; phylum Arthropoda; class Insecta; order Diptera; family Syrphidae; genus Eupeodes; species Eupeodes corollae. Next base: position 113,147,907 of record NC_079148.1, read on the forward strand.
TCTTGTTTTGCATTATAAATATCCATCCAAGCAGAGATGTAACAGTTTTTAGCGTGGCAAGACAATCTAAACGCTAAGTTATGTTTATTTTTAGTTCAACAATAGAATGCAAAAATGTTTTAAAAATAATCTGAAGAAAAGGGTTGCATAAAAGATCAAGATGAAGATACATTACTTCATTCCTTTTTCCAAAGAAAAAAAAATTATACAAATAAACAGGAGCAGAGGGGGACTTTATTTGACCAAAAACGCCTGAAGGTAATAAAGGGGCTCCTCTTTACCTCTGAACAAAACCTAGAACTTTTATCTTTTTTCTTATATTTAAAGTTCGCCACCCTCCTTGGAAAAATTCAGGGGTATATTTATGGCGTTTAGATACTAATATACAAATTAACCTGTCTTTAAGTCACGAAATTATAGACCTTATTTTGTGATATTTCTTGCCCAAAAACTTTTCAAATGCTAAATTTTTGAGACTTCTTCAGTTTCGACAAAAATTTCATCACACACTAAATGCAGCCCTGGATAGCAAAAATAACAAAATTTCCGACTAAAGATATAATGTTCCAGGCATTGGAGTGAAAGATGTATTTTAGCTCAAACATGTCGATTGCTGCAACGCATACAATTTTGCTTAGGATTAATTGTTTTTTCTTTTTTTGATTTTGGAAAGAGAGAGTGAAAAATTCATTGAAGTTTGTTTGTAAAATGGAAATGCTTTTAGATTTTAGAAAACTGCAATAGATTGAAATATTGGGTAATCGCCAATATTCTTAAAATAACTAATGCAAGGTATCATTAGAAGGTATGGAGATGGATGTTTGTTCTGCTTGTCATGTAATTTAATACTTTTCTTAAAATGACTGAATATGGTATCATGTGAATGTATGGGAATGGGAAGTCCAACATTACTAAAAAAGTTGTGTATCATTTTTTTGTAAGAAATTTTCTGTGAACTTAAGGAATCTCTAACAAGTAATTCACAAATAAACTGGATGAAGATTTTTAGCAGTATACAGTTAACACTGGAGCTTTCAAAATTATGAATATTGAGTAGTCCATCGGTTTTTGTCCAAACAAACAACTTTCGCTCTTTAATTAAAATCTGTTCATTGGAATCGGACAGAGAAACACTTAAATGTTGAAGACCTTGGACCTTGATAAAATTTTAACGATAATAATTTGATAACTAACTAGATGATGGTGACGGATAGGCTCAAAAGAAAAAGAAATGTATTTAAATCTAAAAAACCTCAATTATTCACATACGCCAATATTTTATCCGGGCGACATTATTACTGTTTACTGTCGCATATTAAATGTACTACATAGTTTCTATATAAGCTAATGAATCTAAAAATCTCTTTGTATAATTTTTGAAACATGTGTATATTTTTGAGCTAAAAATTTTATTTTGAAAAGTAGTAAATTGTAATTTACGACAAATAATGAACTACAAATTTTATGTTTCTAAGGGTTAAACAAACATAATAAAAAACGTAAAAATTACTAATGTAATCGAGAATTTTAAACTCGGCAATTAAACTTTATAGATGTTAAATAAAAACTGTAATTTTGAATACAATAATATTTGTTTTACTATTTCTGTCTTTTTGCTCGGCTGTGGCATGAAAATTGCAAGTACTTCCTATGATTCCTCAAAGAAGGAAGGTTTATGAAATAAAGTCTGTGTGAGTAAGGCGCCAATATACGAATATTAAGAAACCACGGAGGGGATCGTAGACAGAAACTCAAAAATCTTTTCTGTATGGCCTCGAGTCTTATGATGTGTCCGGCGTAGTAAGGTGCCCATACTGTACAAGCACATTCCAGAACAGGTCTCACATATGAAACAAAAAGTAATTCTAAAACACATGGATCACGGAAATCACGACCAAATCTCTTAATTGAACCCAGAACTCTATTTGCTGTTTTAAGTATGAAGCCAATATGTTCATTGAATGTTAGTTTAAAATCTAAGATAACACTCAAGTTACAAAAAATACTCTAACTCTACTTAAAGGACAAGAATCGAATATGTAATTAAAAACTATTGGAACTTTTTTTCGTGTTAGGTTTTACATTTGTTAACATTTAAAACAAGATGATTATTATTGTACCATTCCTTGATAATATTAAGTCTTCTTGCAAAAGAAGACAATCAGGTGGAGAGCTGATTTTTTTGAAAATTTTAATGTCATTAGCATATATTAGGACAGTCAATTTTTGTATGAACAAAACAAAATCATTTATAAATAAAACAAATAGTATAGGACTAAGTTGGCTACCCTGGGGAACACCAGGATTCAACGAATGAACTTGAACATTCATTACGAAAATTAACACTATAAAGTCTATCTTTAAAATATGAAAAAATCCAGTTTAAGTTTTAAAAGCAATGTTTTGCGACACAATTTGTCAAAGGCCTTGCTGAAATCAGTAAAGATACAATCTATTTGTAGACGGTTTTAAAAATATCTTTACAAAAGGACATAAAGTGAAACAGAATATTAAGAGTTGAACGCTTTGTAACAAAACTATGCTTGTCATCACAGATAATTGAACTACAATGAAAATACTCGTAAAGGGCACTACATAAGATAGATTCAAACAGTTTAGGTATCACAGATAGACTAAAACATTCGCAAAGTTGTAGAATTTTTTTTAAGACAGTATCTTTACTTATATCTAACGGAATTGATAGAATTTATGTGGGGGAAATTAAAAACAATGGTAGATGTTTTAGGAAAACTTATAGTACTATATTTGAAATTATCCTCGGTTCAGTCAATAAGTTAGTTTAACGTCTTATTTCGAGGTAAAAAATATTCCACTTCTTTGAAAGAAGATTTAAAAATTGTAGTTTGGGACGCTTTTGAAAAGCTCTTTTTCACAATTTGTTTATTTATACAAATTAAGTGATTAGAAACAAAAATAAAAAAAAAATATTAAATAAATTACGTCAATACAAAAATGTGAAAGAATCTTTTTCAGACACCTTTTTTCGGAATTGATCTTTCATAAAGTGGAAATTAATTAACTTGAAAACTTTAGAAAAAGTATCTAAGATTAAAATTTTTCTTAATAAACAGTTTTAATTTTTGTCCCCAAAATATGGTATTTTGAAACTTGAAGAAAAATTAAATATACAAATATTGCTTAAAGGATCATCCATCATCATACCGTAATTTCACGACACAAATTCAATTTAAAACTTGCTTGCATCTCAATTCCTTATAAAACCTATGTAGTCTCGTAACATGTTGGAAATCTATCAAACGGTAGAACAGTTAAAAGTGGTTGAATTTTTTTATAAAGTTTTAAGAAAAATATCAACACAACAATTTTTTCTTTTGTAGTGGAAAGCTTTGACATTTTTTAGTGTTTCAAAGATTCTTAAATTATGAATATGTTCAATGCATTTGTTCATTTGGAACTCCTTTTTTTGTCCTCTTGATACCTCGAGAACTGTATGTAGGAAATCTGATAATATCTGCAGTATAATTTAATACTAATACTAATACTACTAATACTAATAAAAAAAAAAACAAAGAACGGATTTCTACAAAAAATAGAAACCTTAAGTTTTTGATTCAATTTAACTTATTCATAATATTGTTGTTAATATTTGGTAATTTTGTTGGAAAAATGCAATCAACAATATTTTCTCAAAAACTTAATTTAAAGGAAACAAACTACTTCATTGGTTTAACGTCTCAAATATCTCATCTGAAAACAGTTTAATCTTTAATTTTTGATTGAACTTCTTTAAGCGACATTTTTTAAAGGTATCTTTTAAAAGTTATCGAGTATTCTTATTTCATCCATATTGTTTTTAAAATTCTAATTATTTTAAATCAAATTTCTAAAAGCAAAAGCACCATAAGTACAAAAGAAAATCATAACATACTCTAGTTTAAGGTTTTTTCTTAATTCCAAATAAGTAAGGCCAGTTTATATCTATGCATCTTTTATATATTTTTTTTCAATGAAAATTCCATATCCGAACAAGCCTCCTATGAGTGACGATTATCTAACAATATTTTTGTACATATATCTCATACTTTTAACGGATACATTCTATAAAAGGCATAATCTGACCTTCATATATCGTGATTGCCTACACCCTGATAGCTATATAGTTTTGAGATATACATAAGAAACGATTCTAACAACACAAGATCCTAACATCAGCAACAAAAGACAAAAACATAAAACAAACAAGAAATGGACAAAAACATTATCTACTACAGAAAACAGCTTCCCTACTTCCAGTAGGCATGTTCTTAGTTTTCTAAAGTTCTACTGTATAAAGATTGCCCCAGAGAGAAACTTGATTTCCATAGGAGGCTAACAATAACAACAAAAATATGTATGAACTCATGTTAAAGAAGCTGTGACGTGACGGTCGGTTAAAACTTTAAAAACATTAAAATCATACGAAACAGAAACAAAACAACAACAGCAACATGTTGCTAACAGATACAAAGATCGATCGATATGGAATATGGTTGCCAAACCTTTTTTTAAATAAGAAATAATCATATTCAATACAAGATTATTTAACTGCAGGCTTTGTAATGTGTAAAGGGTGGAATAAATACTAGTTTTTTCATGAAAACTCAATACAATTGACAAAATTAAATGTTTTTTCGTTAAAACCCATTGACTTATTATTATTCAAGTGGCGTGAGAAAATAATCGAATCTTTGAAAATCTTATTTGATAGTTCTTGTGGTGCAGTCCAAGAATTGCTTTGGTAATGTGAATAATTAGTACTTAAATTGTTTGTTTAATCCTGTTATGATATAAGTTATTCAAGATTCACCACAAAAAAAAAAAAAAAAACAATCCAAAGGGGTTAAATTGAACCTTAAAAACGGACCATTGACCACTACTGAATGTATAGAACATGGCCTGAGTGGCCTAGCACGCTGTACATTTTTTGCTTGTACAAGGTTGTCCAAATCCATGTTTTCAATTTCGGAATAGATCAAAAGTTCTGTACCGCCTACCGTTGACCGAAGCGTTGTTCCAAGCTAAATGCCCACCAAAATATCACATGTTTTGATTTCTTTAGTTTTCTGAGCCCCAGGCGTGGCAATTTTTTTGATAACATAGATTTCGAGATAAAAATTCAACTCGTCAGAAAAAATGATAATTAACCGAATAAACGCATTTCTTTGGTAGTACCCGTAGCGTGATAGTTAGTGCGTTGGAATGTCATGCAAGGAGTCTTAAAAAAAATTAATTTTCGCGCGTACTGCCTCTTGCGAGGAATTGACAAATCCCCCAAGAGTAATTCTTGTCATGAAAAAGTGCTTTCTCAAAATAGCCGTTCGGATTCGGCATATAAACTCTAGGTCTCTTCCATCTCTGACAACATTATTCAAATACAGGAATGGTTGAGAGTTTTAAGCCACTAGGCCCTGGTTCTTCATGGACTGTTGCGCTACCTAATTTAAACGTCTTTCCTCAGTTGTTTAATTGGACCTTGAAAACGAACACTGGTCGTAACTAGCGTGAAAATAGGTGTTGAGATCGCTATTGAATTGATGTTGATGAAATATCTCGGCTTTTCACATTCTAGTTCCATGAACCATAAGTGTTGTCCGCTAGAATACCATTATCAAAAACATTTTGAACAAAGTTGTGTACAGCATGAGTGTTGGTATCTTAATTTGGCACACTTTATGACTTTCATTCAGAAAATATTTGTATCATATATTTTAACCCTGTTCAGGCTTCAAACCTCTTAGTTTGTTTCGTAGAGCTATGATACTGAATGTCTGCCCAGATTTCGGTTGAAACCAAAAAATAGCGCCTGGACGTTCTGTTTCAAATATAAGGTTCTCAGGTTTGGACAACTTAAAGGCTATGAGAACAAGGTAATTTAAGGTTGTATTAAAAAAAACTTTCAATTTCATTGAGAAGGTCCTGATTTCTGTTTTTCATATAAAATTGGATCTCATTAGTCAAAAAGGGATGTTCCAAATTTTACATTTATTAACTACAATCACAAAATCGTGACTTTAAAAATTTCATAATTTTACATTTAAATTCAGTTAATTCATTTTTAATGCTTTGTTTAATTTCATGAAATGTCAGATGATTAAAAAAAAATTATATTGTTTTTTGTATCAAAATTTAAACCACTCATAATCATTCAAATCAATATTTTCATAATACATTTATTATTAATACGAATTTTAACAGATTTTTAAAAACAAAAAACCTAATAATATAGACTATGTTGGTAAGAATACTCGATGATTCAACCGGGAAACATGCTGCTAACAATAGCCAAATAGTATTTCAAAAATACCCTATAGCAGATTTGGAACGAATAATTACCGTGTAACCCCAAGGGGTCAAGTTATGCATGTAGTCACAGTGTCTATGCGGCTCGGCGGCGGCGGCGGCGCGAACATATTGTAAGTGCCCGTGGACACTCGGACTCGACAAGTAGGTTCAGAAAAAAAGCTTGCTATTTTTCACGCTTTATTATTTCGCCCAGCTAGCTGGACTAGCCTTTGATTCTCGCTTTTGAAATATTTAAGTGGAAATTCACCATAAATTATGTTTCAAAACAAATACAAAAAATAAAACTGAATTTAAAAAAATTCACAACATTCATTCCCGTGAAAGTAAACCATAATTTCTAATCGTCCACAAAATCGATAAAATTTCTATTTTCTCTCACCATCAATAAATGTTTTATTGAGCTTTTATTGCAATTCTTTGTTATTTTTTTTTCTTTAAAAAAAATTAAAATTGTTGGTGAAATTCCTTTTAAATTTTGCCGTGGTAATGGCGCTGCAAATCGTACTAATTTTCTTCGTGTGGACTAGATACGGCTCGGCTGTTGCTGCCGCTGATGCTAGCTGGCGATCGGTTGAGTCACTTAGCGTTGATCGACATGCGGCTGATCAAATTACATCCGCAATAACAACTGACTGCTGCTGCAATATTTCTTGATGTTGATGTTTTGTTGGTTTTCTAGGCTATCAGAAATGGAGGAAGGTTTTGAAGGAGAGGAAGAGGGCTTCACTTGATGTGGTTGCAATCGTTTTGTTACTTGAAATGCGTGTGTTAATGCATGGACGCGATTGATGTGACGCATTGTGGCATTATAGTATAGTGCGGCATTGATAGCAAAGAGTCGTGTGTTGATCGAAACAAATTGAATTGAAGCGTGGACCAATATTCAATTGGCAACATTCTATACGATGCTGATAGCTTTATAATGGATTAATGGGGTGCGCTTTACTTTGTCTGAAATGTCTTTTCAAACGATTACATTTTGGGTCATTGAATTGGGCTTAGGTATTACGAAGAATATCTGTATATGCAAAAAAGAGTGACTCATACACCCTAGGATTTGTTTTTGAAATTTAAAGCGAAATAATTTGAATATTTTAAAACCTTTTGTTTATTTTTGCGATAGCCAAATGATGATTTTGGACAGTTTTATTGATTGATCGTGGGTGGTGGTGGTGGGTTTTTGGATAAATAAACTTCTGATCGCTGATAAAATAAAGATTTATGAAAATTAGTTCAATTTATTTATTTTATTTTTTATAACATTTATTTATGGAAACACAAACAGAAAGATATAACTTACAATATTCATAATTTAACCACTTGTTGAAAAATTTCAAAGTTCATTGGAACTATAAAATCCCACCAATTATGGAGAAAAAGTAAAGGTTTCCGATAAATTTACATATTGCTGGTTCAAAAGTGCAACTTTTATGAGTCAACCTTAAAATATACTGGGAACTATGTATGTGTGAAACATTCCAAAATATTCTGCAAAATGAAAAACGAAATGTGCATTATTCACTTGGGTGTATACGTACTTTTTTACACGCTTAAAATATGAGCTTCGGCAGTCTGTTTTAGCCAAAGCTTCAAAGCGTCAAAGAACACTTCCAAATGAAAAAATAGTTTCATCAAAATTCGTGTTCGTATTGGGCAACACGTTCCAAGTGGATCGCCTGTTAAAAATTCGTTGTAATCAATCGACCCAAGGAACTGTTCGAAGTCGTCAGTTGAAGATCAATCAAATACCAGGAAAAAGGACGCAACGAAGACTGACGTAAGACTTGTCGAATTCGAGGCAGTTGATTAAACGTCGATCACAAAAAAATTGTTTGATTTCAAAATCATGTCTTAACGAACATAAAAACCGACGATGTGCGTTTTGCCAGACGGGTTCTGGAGCAGTTTCAAACCAAGCCTAAATGTTGTCTTCATGTTGCGCCAAAAGGCACATCATTTCTGAATGATCGATCAAAATTGTCAATTTTGTGATAGTACCTACCAAAAAAAAACAAAGATATATGAAGATTTTTATCTGTCGTCAAGAACGACTTTGATCAGTTCATTACCGTTAACGTTAAGAAAAGAAATTGATTGTTTAAATTTGTCTTTCTCTTCAGAAAATGACTGTATTACATATTACTCAAAAGCGTGTTTAAACGTTTGTTCTTCAAATAAGAATTTGTTTGTTATTATTTAGCAAAGCACATAATCGTATGCATATCAATATTCAAAAAAATCAGCTAACTTTAATAATACCCTTTGCCAAGTGCCATTACCACAAACCATATACGAGTGTACTTGCGTATCCACTTCACCTCATTTGTCCATATCTCTTGGAACTTGATCACCTATATTTATTTTGGTTTTCTTTTCAAGTTAAGAAAGAAACCCCCATTTCAAAAAAGGGCATAAAAACTATTTTCCATTTCATTAACTGTGTCAGTATTTCAAGACTGTTTAAGATAAACAAGCTACGAGTTCCTACGATATTGCTTTTCTGCAATAATTCACAAAAAAAGAAACTACAAAGTCTATTGCACACGTTAATGCGAAAATGCTTTGATGCACCAGCCGAGCCGCTTCAAGTAGATAGGTTGGTAGGTAGGTAGGGTATAGTGTCTGACCACAAAAATGCAAATGCACAAACCTTGAGGAAGAAAAATCTCGCTCTCACTCCGCACTCAATCGGGCACAGCGAGGACAGAAGAATCTCTGCCGAACTGCGAACTGAGCTGAGGTCTGGGCGTATCGAATTACCGCAATGTAATAATAAATCCTCACCTCTTCACCCTTATTTTTTTTTTGCAACCTCGCATCATGGGCTCTCTAGATCTAGACTTTTATTATAGGCTCTTAGCGTGGCACATTGCTGGCGAAATATAGGCTCAACTTCGTTGCTTCTGCCAACTAAGATTTTCCCCAAGATAGCCTCCCTCCTTAGCTTTATGGAAGAGATGGATGGTATGAAGCGTGAGTTGAAAGGTTAAACAATTATTTACCACGATGCGAATCGGTCTCGCAGACACTCGCCGCAGATGATGGCAGAATCTATAATAATCATTTAATGGGGCGGCTTGGGGAAAGTTAACTGCAATTACAGCAGCTCTATAATTTGCCAACTAAATCAGGCATCCACATCGAGTATCTTAAAAGAAGAAGCTGAGGTATGGAATATTGCTGTAGATGATGGTCTTTTAGAGCTTGGCGCAGACTTCACGCATTGAATATTGAAGGAACTGTTCCTTTTTTTTGTGTAAAGTAGCGCTTGCAGCGTGATTGTCGAACATGTTGATGGCCAATTTAGCTTTTGGATATACCTACACAGAAGGTACAAATTGTATGTTATAGTCCAAGAAGTATAACTGGAAAGAATGCCTTGCAGAAAAGTAAGAAGTGGGAAAATTACTCCAAAAAAGTTAATAATGATAAATGTACAACTCGATTTATCGATTGTTTAAATAATTTAGTTTCTGTTTATCAGAGCATAATTCACAATCATATTATTGTATAACAATTTTTTGACCTAAAAATGTAAATTTAGACATTTTAAATATTTTTCTTCAGATTATATTCTTTCAACAGAATATCCGCGGCTATTTTGGAAGATAATATCAAAAGTTCCTACTTCATAAAATATGATACATATGATTACTTGTTCCCTTTTTTTCCGCCATTGACCTTAATTTACTGCAAAGAACTCAGCCGATAATAATGGTCCATGAATAACGATATGTGCAAAACATAATTGGCTTGGCATCATACAGAATGTAAGTAGGATAGCTATGGTAAATTATTTTCATGGTCAGTACAATAATTTTGCAATTTTATAGAATTAAAAAAACAGGCATATGGTTATTTGGAAAAATTGAATTTGCAAGGACTTGTTGAGTTAGGAAAACAAGACTTATTATTTGTTGGAACAACAAATAATTAGAAGTGAATATTGGCTATAAAAATAAATGAAATAAAATAATAGAACAACAGACTTGGCTTTGAGTTTGAATTTTTGAAACACTTGGATATACTGTTCAGATTATAAATAAATATGGTTTTAATTTCTTTTTTCTTTAAAAATCTAATTTTTGAGTAAACGAAAGTGAATCTTAAAACAAGTATAAAAAGTTGACATAATTTCGGTCAACGAATCAGTTCAACCGATTAGAATTTTCAATCATTTACAGCAAATAAAGAAAAGAGAGTTGATGAAAGGACTGAACCTTTGGGTACACCAATATTTATGTTATGAATTTTAAATAAAGCTCAATAGCTTTTATGTTATAATTTTAAAATGAAACAATGTGGATATGAATAAAAAAAAATCTACACTTCAATTTAACATGGTTGTGGAAATGATTTATTTATTATGTGTGATACTCTTGACAGGTTCTTAAAAACACTACCAAAAAGTTTGTAGTTACTATAAAAAAGGTTTCGGAGATGTTAAAGAAAAAGTCTAGGTTTTTCGGTTCATATTTTGAGAAAAAATTAACTTTATACCGCTATAACTTTAGGACAATATGAAAAACTAATCACTCCTTTAATATATCAATTATAGATTATTTTATTTTCTAAAAGTTGTTTTTTTTTTCAATTAGTAAAAAAGTAAGCTTCTTAGGAGATATTGAACAATAGACAAGGAAAATAGTTTGTTTTTCCAATAAAACATATTTTTACCAGAAATATCCTTAAAAAAGGAGGCTGGGGTACGTTACACACTGTTATTTGCTATCGGTGACCGTGTTCCGATTTTTCTATAAGTTTAACAAAATATTAATAACAGCATATTGTGTAAGATACAAACAGTTGTAAGACAACATCTTTATTTCTTCTCAAGGTAATTAAGTCGAAACCCATTGTTTGTATGTTTTTAGTTGTGTTTGTAAGTGTCCGTTCTTTTCACAACATGTTTTCATTGTTTTTGTCATTTAAGAAACTAACGTAAAGTTATTGACAACATTTTTGCATGTACCAAAATAAGTTCTATTTCAATATCTGTTTTGTTTCAGAGATTTTTAGTTGAAACGAATTTTTTAACAATTTAAGTAGAATTTTCTGACAATTTTTTTTTCTTACAAAAAAAAACTGATTGGGTTTTTCTCTCACGCTTCAAATGGGATGTAAAATATAATAATAATATTAAAAAAAAGGGACTGTTTCTTTATCCAACCAATATAATTTCTAAAAATTCTTGTCGCTTAATGTAAATGAATTGAACCGTCTTTTGTTTATTTTTCATTTTTTTGGTGGTATATTTTGCAGTTCACCAAATAACTCAAACTCCTCTAAGAAATCCGTATCTTCTTCAATTGCGTCGTCAATCGACATTTTTATTTGATATAATTTACTTTTTCAAATTTTCAATTCACAAAAAAACATCAAATATGTCATTTGGGTGTGATAATAACAATTGAAACACAGCAATTGCTATGTTAATAGTTAACCCACAGATTAATCTCATAACTTAGTTTTAAATGTATTTATTAATGGTCTAAACTCTGGACTTCATCAATAACTACTTAGCAAGAGCTTAGCAAACATCTATGAATATGCTCCAATATCTCTAATTGTTGCCAAGAGATTTAAATCGAAAACCACTTTTTACAAACTTTCAATTTTTTCTAAAAACTCTACGAGATGTCAAAATCTTCATTCATTCTTTTCTGGTTTTTGAGCTATCGCCGATGAAAAACGTTTCCGAGAGAACAGACGAACGGACTTCCGAACTTACATACGTCTACTCACATTGACATCTTTCTTAGAAAATTCATAAAAATGTTCCCATCCCAAGACTACATTGTATTAGAATTAGTTTGACTAATTGACTGCTTTAACGCAGTGTTTTCAAGCGTCCAAATCTATCCATTTTACGAAAAAAAGTGGTGTCATAATTTGTTTTAGGTGAAGAATAACATTAGGTACAACATGTTCTCACTTTGTTTTTCGAAAAAGGCCTATAGTCTATTCGCCTCTAAAATAATAGCACTGTTTACGAATTGTTAAAAATATGTTAATTCAACTTTCCGAAAGTCATTTTTGAACCTTATCATTTTGGACTACTAACCAATCTTTCCAATGTCGAACCAAAACTCCTCTTATATAAGCAAAGCAGTTATATGGTTAAGAGGTTTTATTGAATACTTTTCCTGTCCTAGTTTATTTGTCAAAACTGACTGACAACCAATTTGGATATTAAAATTGTATTTAAAGGCCATTTATAAAAATAAAGATTATATCATTTTTTCATCTAAATTTCATATCAAGTTCTTGAGTTTATTATAAAAATACAATTTTAAATTATTTTCCTTATTGAAAGCACTAAGAATATTTAATAAACATTTTTTTTCTGATTTCAATATTGTGAAATCATTTCATAAGTCACTATAAGCAGTTATATGGTTAACAGGTTTTATCGAATACTTTTTCTGTCGGAGTTGATTTGTCAAAACTAACTGACAACCAATTTGCCAGATATTACTCCAAAACTGTGGCTTTTATTAAGTATAAAAATTGTATTGAAAGGCAATTTAGAAAAAGAAAGATTAAATCATATTTTTATAAAAAATTCGTATCATTTTATTATACTTATTTTTTATAACTTACTATGAAAATTAAAATTTCAATCAATTTTTCATTGAAAACATTAAGAACATTTTATCGAGAACTTTTTTTTCAAATTTCAATATTGTGAAATCATTTCATAAGCCACCAAATGTATGTATTATTTATTTCAAATATTTCTCAAACTCATACAATTTTCACAAGCTAATAAATTTCATATCAAGTCAACGCCTCTACTTAAGAAAGTGATTTCATCAACAGATGTTTATTTTATAATTGTTTTTTATACAAATGTATACAATTTTAATTTTATTTCCAGCGGACTCGTCGATATATTATGGATGTCCAAAGACCGCAGACAGTCTGGAAGACTTAAATGGCATAAGGAACTCATAAGTCTATCAAGTAAGTAATATTTTGTATTAATTGAATTGTTTATTTCAATCTTGACAATTCTTCTATAAAACGAGTAGTTAGCATAAAAATACAAAAAAAAATTAGTAATGTCCATTTTATGGCATTCAATGTGGTAATAAATAAAGTCATTTGTTTTCATTTCCAATACCCCCCCCCATAACACATCGTATTTAATTCATATGAATTCAAAGTCAAACCGAAACTCGCTCTTAAGTTCCTTATAAAGCTACATTATTTTCTATTTCAATTCTGACGATAATTTGTATTACAGCTTTTTTCGAAATTCCTTCAACCTAAAAAATTGACGAATTTCAAAAAGTGGGCTTTGGTTTTCTGACTTGAAATCAACCTGAAATCTTTTTGCAGTAGACCAGCTATAAGTTGAATTCTAATAAAAAAAATAGTAAAACCTGAATCTTATTACTTCCCCACAATAACTTTGTACAACATACTTTAAAAAACTGCCTAGACCAAGTTACACATCAAATATCAAAATTAACGGTATTTTTCTAAAACCTATAATCTGAGGTAACTTAATTTATTTTTAGAAATAAAATGTACCACACGTCTAAGTCTGCTAACTTTTAAGGTGGGAACTGTAATATTGGTAATTTAAATGATAATAATTGTAAACGACATAGTGACCTTCTGCGATAAGTCTACTTGCGAGGTAAAACTCTCAGTTTACATAATTACACTTATTATTTATTAAATTGCAACAACTCCAAGTTATGGCGACTACATCCATCCAACTAGCCATATATAGACCCAAAAAATGACATCATCATATTGACAATTAAGTTTGAATATAGAAAGAAATCAGAAAATCAAGTTAACGTAATGTTCTCCTGTATACCTCACTTTTGTTTTTTTTAAATAAATTTTTAATGTTTCTATCTAAACTAATTTGTAGTTTCAATTTACATAAACTCAAACTACTAGTTGCTCGATTAAATTAATGTTCTTTTTCATGTTTAAGGCAAGAAATAATCAAAGGTTATATTTTGAAAAACCTCATCGAGAAGTTTTGTTTTCGTGTCTCAACTTGATGTTAAATTGATTGCAAAACATAAAATTTGAAAACAAAAACTAAACACAAAATGAGAAACATTAAAGCAGAAAAATGTTTGTATGTAAATCAAATTCTAAATTTAAATGTTTACGTTGTTTTGATGGTAAGAAATTGGTTCGAAGTTTGTATTTTTGCGTTTGCGTCGATTTGTTCTAAATTTTGTTCTAATTTCGTCTGCGTATTTAGTGAGTTTTATTTTGTTGGTTGGTTTGAATAAACAAAAAGTTTAGCGCGTAAATAATGTTTAAATCAATTCACAATTTAATTGCCAAATTGTGCATCGTATAAAACAGAGAGAAGAAAAATATCATCGATGATGCAATTTAATATAATTTTTCTTTTTTTTAAAGATTTTCTTTTTAAATTATTATTTTAATTTAAAAATTTATTCAAAACACATGAGCAATTCAATTGTCACAATGTGAAATGACTAATTAATTAAATGTGACACTATTCATTGAACAGATATAAATATATAAATTTCTTTTGATTTTTGTTGCATAAATTCAAAATAAGAAATTAAAATTCAAATCATTAAATTTTGAATTTAAATTAAAACTGATTCAAAGATAATTATTGTATTATATTAGTTGATTTGAATGAAGCGGTAAATCAATTAAATAAAGTGTTTAAGTTTATTTTTGATGAGCATTTAATGATAAATAAATAAATTAGTTGAAGTCATTTTATGGGCATATTGATTTGATTTGTTTTAATAATGATAGCATGTCTTGATTTTGTTTAAATGTTATTCCATATTTAATTTGCGGTTTTAATTTTATTCAAATGAACACTTGAGTGGGAAAATTTAAGAAGAATATTTTTGTTTTATTTTAAAATTTCTTTGTACAACTTTTAAATAACAGTTTTAATTAATTTATAAAAATGTGTTCAAATTTAGTTTAAATTTATCAATAGTATAGTTGTGCACAAACAAAATTATATCCTCAAATCTTCCGAATATTCTCACCACATCCAAGGATTTCTCGATTTCTCAGGTCTTGAGGTTTTAATGTTATTTGATTGAGGTTTAATTTGTTTGCCATATTTCTTTGTGGGTCTTATCTTAAGACTTTAAGATTTAATTTTGATAAAAAGAACTTTAATTTATAACTTCTTTGTCCAAGACGGTTACATAATGTAATGGGTCTGATTTATCAAATTGAACATTTTGACATTTTTAGACTTTACAAGGTCCCTAGAGTTGAAATACAAGATTTTTAGAAAGATGTCAGTGCGTGCTTGTGTACGTACGTTCGCGACATTTTTTTCGTTGTCCATAGCTCAAGAACCAGTAGAGATATGGTTTTCAGTGGTTTAGTGGAAACCAAATTTTTACAAATTTAAGTAGCTTTTCTTAAATTTTTACAAATTGGATGAATGAAAATAATTTGACTGATATGAAGAACCGAACATCAATTTTTACCAAATTTGCGTAATATTTTTATAGATTTCATTTTTTGAATTGAATTTAAAAAAAAAGCTACTTAATATATCGCAAACAATATTTTTTGTGAAATAAAAAAAACGAGTTTTAAGACACTATTTTTAATTTTAAAAAGCTGTTTGAGTCGTAAGTAAATTTTAAACAAGTTTTAATAATGATTTTTATTTTTTGTAAGAAAAAAGATTTTCCCTAAAATTTTACTTAGTTTTGACAACAATATTCTTAAAAATATTAAAGTAGATTTAAGCTTGCATCTCAAAGTTTTGTAAAGATATTTTAGTCGAAAATCAATTTTTACCAACTTTTATGAATTTTTTCGTTTAGATTTTTATTTTTTGTAAAAAAACTGTTAATTCGATTTTTCTCAAAATTTTACCGAATATTGAAAACAATATTTTTTACAAGTTCAAATTATTTGGAAGCCATAATCTTAAATTTTTGAAAAGATATTTGAGTCGAAATAAATTTTTATTAACTTTTGTTTAATTTTCTTTCAAGTTTTTATTTTTTCGTAAATAATTATAGATTCGATTTTTCTCAAAACTTAATTGAGTATTGACAATAATATTTTTCAATAGATAAAATAGTTCAATGCTTATTTCTCAAAATTTTGAAAAGATATTAGAATCAAAAATGAATTTTTGCCAAATTTTATTAATTTTTTAATTTCGGTTTTTATTTTTTGTACAAAAGCTGTCAATTTGATATTTCTCTAATTTTTTCTGAATGTTGAAAATATATATTTTATAACACAAAATTAGCTGGAAACCATAATCTCAAATTATTGAAAAGATATTCAATTTTTTAACTTTGAGTATAGTTGTTTTAGGTTTTTAGTTTTTATAGAAGAAAACTGTCAATTCGATTTTAGAGGTGCCCATTTTTTTCAATTATTTTCATTTATAGAAAAACAGTTATTTTTATTTTTTTCAAAAAATATACTTGTTTCGTATCACGTTAAAATATATAATATAAAATCTAATTCATGTCTATATCGTTTTTGGTTCATGAAATATTTAGAGTTAACCAAAATGTTCACCTTTTTTTTAAACTGCTATGGTACATTTTCTTCAAAGCCCTTTTTGCATCTTTCTGCATTATTATCTGTGTAACTAAACGGTGATTTTTTAAGAGCTTGAGAACTTTTTTTTTAAAAAAATGCATAAAATTTGCAAAATCTCATCGATTCTCTATTTGAAACGTTAGATTGGTCCATGACATTTACTTTTTGAAGATAATTTCATTTAAATGTTGACCGCGGCATTTCGGCCGGAATAGCCCGAATTTCTTCGGGAATGTTGTCTTCCAAAGCTGGAATAGTTGCTGGCTTACTTGTGTAGACTTTAGACTTGACGTAGCCCCACAAAAAATAGTCTAAAGGCGTCAAATCGCATGATCTTGGTGGCCAACTTACCGGTCCATTCCTTGAGATGAATTGTTCTCCGAAGTTTTCCCTCAAAATGGCCATAGAATCGCGAGCTGTGTGGCATGTAGCGCCATCTTGTTGAAACCACATGTCAACCAAGTTCAGTTCTTCCATTTTTGGCAACAAATAGTTTGTTAGCATTGAACGATAGCGATCGCCATTCACCGTAACCTTGCGTCCAACAGCATCTTTGAAAAAATACGGTCCAATGATTCCACCAGCGTACAAACCACACCAAACAGTGCATTTTTCGGGATGCATGGGCAGTTCTTGAACGGCTTCTGGTTGCTCAATTTTGCTTATTTACGTAGCCATTCAACCAGAATTGAGCCTCATCGCTGAACAAAATTTGTCGATAAAAAAGCGGATTTTCTGCCAACTTTTCTAGGGCCCATTCACTGAAAATTCGACGTTGTGGCAGATCGTTCGGCTTCAGTTCTTGCACGAGCTGTATTTTATACGGTTTTACACCAACCATCTTCCATGTGGTCGAATAACACAAACCCAATTGCTGCGAACGGCGACGAATCGACATTTCACGGTCTTCAGCAACACTCTCAGAAACAGACGCAATATTCTGTACGCACTGTACGCATTCGTGTGGTTGGTTTAATATCCAATAAAGTAAACTGAGTGCGAAACTTGGTCACAATCGCATTAATTGTTTGCTCACTTGGTCGATTATGTAGACCATAAATCGGACGTAAAGCGCGAAACACATTTCGAACCGAACACTGATTTTGGTAATAAAATTCAATGATTTGCAAGCGTTGCTCGTTAGTAAGTCTATTCATGATGAAATGTCAAAGCATACTGAGCATCTTTCTCTTTGACACCATGTCTGAAATCCCGCGTGATCTGTCTAATACTAATGCATGAAAATCCTAACCTCAAAAAAATCACCCTTTAAATTAATTTGAAGTAGATATATCTCCTGGTTCTTAAGTTATAGACAAAGAAAAAAACGGCCCGAACGTACGTACAGACGAATGCAAAGACATATACATCTCTTCAAATCTTTTTTTTATGGATCTTGAAACGTAGAGAAATGTCAACATTTTCATTTCGACAAATCGGAAGCTAAAAAAGCAACAATGCATATCACGTGTACGTCCCAGTATACCAGAACAAACAAATTAGTAAGTCAGACAATTTTGCGTTGTTCATTTTATTTTATGAGGCTTTTAAGATTTTTAATTCATGTAAAAATAAATTTCTGAATTTTGTGTCATGCTTCTTAGAATTTCATTAGATTGTAATTGTTAGTTAACACCATTTCAACATAAAACACATTGGGATTTATTTCTTCAACTTTTTCTGAGAGAGACTAATCGTGTTAACTAAAAGAACTATAAAATCTTTAAACGCTTAAAATTTTAAGTTCATAACGTGGAATTAAAAAATTACGATAAGCAAAATTTCCAATTTTATGAAAATGTCTTCTTATAAAAATGAACATCATCGACTCAGCTATATATGAAGTTTTTTCGATGCAAGTTGCGTCAGTAGAATAATTAATGATTGCCTCCAGCCATTGTTGAAAACAAACTTTCAAAAAAAGTATCTATGGACATTTGCTTATTTACGATAGGGCAGTCAAGCATCTATTAAAAGAAAACTTCATATACTGCCTTCGTGTCAACTAAATCAATTTGTCATCTAAAAAAAACAAAAACAGCTGTTTAGTATTCATAACCTAACTTCCATCACTTTTACTTTTTTCAATGCGATGATTCCTAAAGTAAATTTTAAATGGCGCTTCTCTGTTTATTCAAGATCCGATAGACACTTGCATCTAAAGGCAGCAGCAGACACATCACTGTTGCACATTTTGCATAATTTAACCCACAATAAATCTTGAAAAATTGAAACTTAGTTATGGCAATAAATCAAAACAAAAACTCACAACGAATACTGAAAAAATCGATGAGAAAATTTATTTCTAAAAATATAAAATAAAATACATACTTGCGATAGAGAGGTGGGAAAACATGATTCATTGGAGAACAAAAAATTAAAATAACAAAAGAATATTTAAAACTCAATAATTACTAATGTAAATATTAAATTAATTAATTTGTCCCACTTTAAGTTTGAGATATTTTTAATTTTGGGGGTAAACTACTTGCCAAACGAAGACCTACACCTCATTACAGAAAATGATTTGTTTGGTCGTTGAAATTGTAAACTTTTGGCAAAGAAAAATCCGACAAAAATGATTTTCTAAAATGTACACTATTTACAAGAGCAATTAAAATCAAACAGCCTAGTGTTGAACTTCTTGTACATATAGATTGTAAAATGTTCGCATTTTTATTATCAAACAAAAAAAGATAAAAAGTTTTTGAAGAAATTGTCGTATCTTATGCAAAAACCTCTAAAACTCAACCCAGAACAACCTGATTCTAACACGGCATCTCATTCTCATCATTTCAATTCGCTTTATGGCCCAAACGACCATGAATTAATAAAATTAATGATAGGCTGGTTGTTAGGTTTATTTTTATATTTGTAGGTATTTTGTGAATGTGGTTTGTTTATATTTATTTGAATCTTTGAGATACTCGTTCAGTATTATAAAATGAGTATTAGTAAAGGGTGATGTCATACTATATAAAAATGTAGGGCTTTGTACCTTCAAAACGTGTGTTTACAGTTATTAGATTATTGTTTTTTCTACGGAAATTGAAAGTACTTTTAAGCTACTTTTATCAAATAAATTTAATGTTTTTTTTTTTTAATTTAAATCATATCCGGAGAGAAAAACAAAACAAAAAACAGAAAAAGATCAAAAGAATTTCCTAATGAAGAATCTTTTAAATTGAAAAATATTCATTCTTGCTTATTTTGAAAGGCAGAGGCCAAAAGTGACACAGTGATGAAGATAAAAATTGAAACAAACTAATGGCTTGTTTTATTGGCTATCTCAGCAGAAGCAGCACCCAGAGCCAGAGCCAGCACTAGTGCAGAGCCGGTACCGCAGAGAATAGAGAAAGAAACCGGATTAAGAAAAAAGTATTACGCTGTAATGTTTTTGTTGAATCTCAAAGAGAAGACTTAAAATCTGCAATCAGGAATCTGAAGGAATGTTACAAGTGTTATTATTGCTCCAATGGTTAGGTTAGGTCTTAGTCTTAGGTAGGTAGTTAAAGTCTTGATAATTAATAGTTTTAAAATGATTATTAGACATTTTGATAGAAAATTAATTTTATATTTAATGGCATTCTTTGGTGCATTCAGATTTGTTTATAGAGGAAACGTGTTTTTTTGAATTGGATTCAAAAGGATATTAATTAAAAGTCCCACTTCATCTGGGTGGATGGGGTAGGTAAATTTTATGATTTATAGAAGAAAATCAACATTTAATTTCAAGAGTGGTTTTTTGATCATCAAAAACTAAAACTTCTCTTCAAATAAATTTGGAAGATAAAACGAAGAATTATCTTATTAAACTGGTGTAAGGGGTTGTTTCTATTACCTTTCCAGTGGGAGTTGTTGTAATGGGGTCCTAATTGTCGTTAGTTAAAAAATAAACCATTGTTGTATTTATAAAAATAAATAAAGAATACTCACACTAACAATTGATACTTTTCTTTGAACAAATACAAACCTTAAAAATAAACTAACAAAAACTGTTAAAATTAATTTTCAACTTAAATATTTCCAGAAAAAAGAGGCTGAGATGCGACCCACACTGATAGCTTTCCATGACGTCTGACGATTTATCTTGCTTAAAAGTTTGTAGGTTTTCTTGTTGGGTTTAAAAAGTTGACAGTTGAATTACTCTTTAAAATTTTCAAAATTACCAAGAATTGTTTTCATATGATGAAATAGTTTTATTTTGAAATCAATTTTTGTTAACTAGATTTTTTTTTGTTTCTTGGGCTTTGATGATCAATCAGTTGGATGCGATTAATAATAAAATAAAACTTATCCATCATGGTTTTACCCTACGTTTCGCCAGTTGTTTTCCAGCTTTTTTCAGGGGATTTATTTAGCTTCATATATATGAAAAAAAATCTCATTAATTCAATATCTTCTATTGTTCATAACACATCTAGAACCGAACACCAATTTTTACCAAATTTGCGTACTATTTTTGTAGATTTAATTTTTTTAATGAAAAAACGGACTGTTGGATTTGTATTAAAAAAATTAATGAGCACAATATTTTCTGTGAAATAAAATGAGTTTGAAGCAAATATTTTTAATTTTTGAAAAGCTATTTGAGTCGAAAGTATACCAAGTTTTAGTATTGTTTTTATTTAAAGTATTTATTTTTTGTAAGAAAACTGTCAACTCGATTATTCTTAAAATTGTACTGAATTTTGAAAACAATATTTTCTATAAGATACAATTAGTTTGAACTCAATATTTCAAAGTTAAGTTAAGATATTTGAGTCGAAAATAAATTTTTACCAACTTTTATTAATTTTGTGTAGGTTTTTATTTCTTGTAAAAAAACAGTCAATTCGATTTTTCTCAAATTTTGTTCGAATGTTAAAAACAATATTTTTTATAAGATGAAAGTAGTTGAAAGCTAAATTCTCAATGTTTTTAAAAAGATATTTGAGTCGAAATTCAATTTTTACCAAATTTGAGTAATTTTTTTTAGGTTTATGTTTTATATAAAAAACAGCTAATTTGAATTTTATCAAAATTTTACCAGATGTTAAAAATTCTTTGTTGCACAAAATTGTTTTGGAGATAAAGTTATTTTTATTCGTAAAATTTTTGAGGTGACAATTTTTTTTCTGTTTTTTTTGTATTAAAAAAAATATCAACAATTTCAGTTTTTATTGTTTCCGAAAAATATATTTTGTTTAATTTCTTTCTTGACGTGATTTGATCATGAGGTTTTAATTATTATTAAAAATCCAAGTTTAAAAACAACCGACGGAATATAGTCATAAAATAGAAAAACATGGAAATTTCGACTATTTTATTACTCGCTGGTGATTGTATTCTACAAGTTTAACTCGAAATTAAGCCAAAAGCGGGATCTGCAAATCTAATGCTTTTAAAATTAAACATTTACAATTATTAGGTAAAACAATTTTGTTTACATAAGGCCTATAATAATACTCCAGCGCAAGCGTGCAAATCGGGTGAAAAGAAAAACTCTACAGAACGGGAGTCATTCTTCTCATGGTAGGTTGTAAAATCAAATTTTGCAGAAAAGTGATTTTACAAATAAAATAGAAAGATTGAAAAACAAAGTCAATCACACCTGGAATGATATTTTTCTTAAAGCCTTCATAATATTTTATTGGCATAACGATCCGCTTAGAACTCGAGCCCAGTTAATTACAAATCTATTACAACTATTCATTTGTGCGAGTAATGTTGTCAGGAATAGAAGGGACCTACAGTTTTCAGACGAATCCAAGCGGCTAGTTTGAGAATCCTTGAAGGATTTGTCAATTTCTCGTAAGAGGCAGTACCCGTGAAACAAATCTTTGAAAGCACAGGCATGGATTGAACCCAAGACCTCAGGAATGATAATATTACGCTCTTAGCACGCCACGGGTATTAGCTTATAAAATTCTGATTTCGACAGTATTGTCCGATGTGGAATTATGCACCATAAAAATTATAATACTTCAAAAACTCAATGCTGCCTTCTGTCGTTAAGGCGTAGTCTCCCCCAGTTGCTAAGGGAACCAATTAGTTTTGATCTCATATCGACGTTTAATAACTCCCCTACGATGCATAAAATATTGTACCCTTTAAGCACAAAAGTTGTATGCCTTTGAACGGAATTTAAAAAACAAATTAAAAAATGGTGAGATACGTTTCTGACGTGAGAGAAATTCTTTTTTCAGACACACATCGGAATTGTGGAATGCTTTACCCAACTTTATTTCCCTCCCCCCCCATTTAAAAGCTCAAAACTTTATGACCAATTAACTAATGCTCGCACTGTGTAACTTTACACATGTCAAGAGTAGTCATAACCCTTTTTGTGTGTGATAAGCATAAAAACAAACAAGATCAAAAGCTCAAAATAATACTATAGATAAGAAGCTGTTGCAAGTTTTCTTCTGTGTCAAATTTGTGAGAAACTAAAATAGGGCGCAGGCACCTTTAGAAATATTGTATGAATACCTCCCTGTACTTTTTTATACAGAATATTTAAATTTAAATCGTGACACTAGCAATACGGTGACACATTATTATTCAAAACCGCTCCTTTTTGCGAAATTCGGTTGTTGTATATTTTTTGTTTTATTTTTGTTCAACCAAGCTTTAAAGTCAAATCCAAAAACCAATAAGAAACATACATAAATCACTTCTCAATACAAAATAAAAGAAACATATACAAAAAGAACCCGAAATGATTTGGTCAGTTTTTTGACTCTGCCATTCATTAACGAATCCAAAAAACAAAACTAATTTAAATAACGACAATGATCTCAATCTGATTGAAGTTTTAACAAGAATATAAAACAACTATTTTCGTCCATTAACGATCATACTTTTTGTACCTATGACGCAATTCACTCAAAATTAAACCTTAACACGCAATCTACAAATAATTGTCATTAGTTTCAATAATTGTCAAAAAATACACTATTTATCTTTCGTACAAATGTTTGTATTTTAAAATGTGTTTTGTTTTGTTTAATTTTTCTTTTTATTTCAAAAAAATAAACAAAAAAAAAGGGAAAAACATTATATACCTTAAGAAAGAAAACAAATTAATTAACACATTTATTTTTTTAATTTTTGTGAGGCAAGGTTGAAGTACAATAACCTATTGCCTCACTCTCCTCAATGTTCTGATGTGTGTTCAAAAATATATAAATGCCATCCATTCAGATATTTTTATTCTTATTATTTCTTGGCGTAGGTGATGTGCGGTCTCACAGGTAAAATGTTTAAAAAAAATGTATGTCACCTTTTGTCGTGGATTGAATGCAAAAGACGAGACAATAATCTCTCGCACGACATTGCGCGCCGCACCATCATTGCAACGTTCAACGAACGCCGCCGGGATTTGTTCGTGTGTCATTTAAACTGATTGCAGCTGCTGCTGTTATGTTGCATTTGTTGATGATGCAGTTTAGAAAAAAAAGTAGGTCACATTAAATTTTTTCTATAGAACATACAATTTCTATAACATTAAGATTGATGCAATTAGTAGAATAGTTGGTAGATTTATAGACTTTCTACATTTAAATTTTATTATTTCTAAAAAATACTAATTTTAATGATCTTGAATCATTACATAGCAAAAACGTTAAAAAAATAAGTCAAATTTAAATGAATAAATGGCTATTTGGTCATTTCCTGTTGATTTAAGGTACTGCCATTTTGAATTTCAAAAACAAAAAAAAAAAACAACTAAAAAAGCCACATCATTTTTTTGGGGCTACAATTTTTGTCCATGAATTTAGTACCGCCATTTATGAGTTTGAAGATATATTGAACTAGAGCTATAATATCGAGCCTAGTAATACATAGATCCTTCAAGGCTATTGTCACGTCTTAATTTAAGCTTAATTAAATTAGGAATTAAATATTCCTAATTTTAATTTAAATAAAATTAACTTATAATTAACTTTAATTTTTTTTGCTTTTTCTAGAAACTAAATTTGTTATAATTTATATTGAAAGAAGAGATTATCAAGAGATATGTTCAAGCATTTTTAAAGATCTTGACATGCACAGATCCGCAGGCTAAAATTTGTTGCTATTATTCTAAAGAGGTGTTCTTCAAAGCTAGCAAAACCACTGCGTAAGGTTTTTCATCTAACCGGTTCTACAAGTCTCTTTCCGAATGGATAGAAACCAGTATCTGCCCAGTATATCCCTTAAAAAGGAGTATTCTACCAATCCTCTAACTATCGTTCAATTGCACTTACTCTCCCCCCCCCCCCTTCTATCCAAGGTCATTGATTCGCTGACTAATTTTCAGTTTAAGAAATATCTTAGGAACGAAAGCTTCGATCCACTGGTGGTCTTATGGTTTATCTCATCAAACTGTGGAACAAATCTTTACATCTTTTTGGAGAAAGTAAGATTACTGCGCTTGATATTCCAAATGCATTTCATAAAGTTTGGTATCAAGCCTTCTTTTCGAAAATTCATGGTTTTGGTATTGATAAATCTCTTCTTTTTGGGTTGGAAATTACCTTTCAGACCGTTCATTCAATCAGTATTGTATGTTTACAAATTAAATGCTGGTGTGCCTCAAGGCTCCGTTTTAGCTCCGACGCTTTTCCTTATTTTTATAAATGATCTTTTATCTAAAACTTCTAACCTACTAAATTGTTTCACTGATGACAGTACTCTTAGCTTTTCATATTCGTTACTAGATTATCATCCTTATTCTTTGGATGTGGACTACCAACGGCAGTATATGATAAACTCATTCAATTCTGATCTTAAAAGCATTGTTCAATGGGTAATAAAAATACGTGTAAAATGTAATGCTTCGAAAACTCAATACTGTCTCCCTCCCCCAATGCCACTATCCATGGATGGTACTCGCATCCAGTTTTAGGTATGTGCATCACAAACCACTTGTTGTGGAATGATCACATGTTCAACATTGCCAAAAATCCTGCTAAGTGTTAAGGATTTATCAGGCGATGCACAAAGTTTTTTATTTTAATTTTCAATGCTTTTATTCGTCCAAAAATTTGAATATAATTCTAATATTTGGGCTAGTGCCCCAATAACGTACTTGAATCTTCTGGATAGAGTTGAAAAGAGAGTTCTAAAAATGATAGCTGATAGTTCTCTTACCCAGACATTTGCTTCTCTTGAACATCGCTGCAAAGTCTTATGCCTATCATTGTTCTATCAATGGTCTTGTGAAAAAAATAATTATTATATTTCCATGAAAAATAAAGTTTGCACAAACTTGCTCCTGCATCAATGACTCTTTTTTACAATCGTTCTTTTATTTTAAAATTTAAAAATTTTCCTACAAAATAAGTTTCCCTTCAAAAATATAGATTCCATTTACTTGATTTAAAAAACCTAGATTTATTATTTTTTTTCGAAAATCGTTAGAGCGGTTTTTTAATATAATTTTGTTTTTTCTTATGAATGTTTTTGGTTGGCAGTTTTGTGGTGTTTATAGATAGGTACACCTTTTACATTGCGATTTCGTTAAAATATGTGGAGCCATTTTTAAGATATCGAGTTTTGAAAATTAGTAATTAAATATTTGTTTTTAAATGAAAAAATACAATGGCAGAAAAAATTTAAATCAGTTTAACAGCTCTTGAGCTTAACAAACAATAAAATGGTTCTGTGGGGGGAAAATAAAAATATTTTTTTTTAATTAAAAAGCCAAGTTTAGAACAAAAAATTTAGAGAAAGTTTAATAAAATTATGTATATTGTTTTGTTTTTGATTTCGATTTATTGACAAACAAAATTTTAAGAGGACACTGTTATTTATAGTCGTCTTAAAAAAAAGAAATTAATTTCCAAATTTGAACTCAATCGACCAAGTGGATATAGGGCAGACAGAAAGACATAAAGACGGAATTTTAAGAACCACTTTTTTCGACCTCAATGTTGTAATGACATGTTTGATTAAATTTCAAGTTCCAATTTTGTTACGAATGCAATACTTGCCATAAAGTTCCTATCTGTCCCAAGTCAAAAGAGTTTTATGTAGTAAAGTTCATACTATTTTTGAAAATACGTTTTAGCTGAAAGAGTTGCACATATTGTAATGGATTTTGTTTGTTGTAAGAGAAAAGTTAAATCAAAATTAAGTCATTTATTCGCAATTTCTTGCACTAAAAAATTAATGCATTGTTCTTAAAATTTTTAGTTTACTTTTGTTTTATTTTATTTAATAACAATTTGTTAATAACTTATATATTATTAAAAATTAGACCACAGATTAATTGCAAAACAGAATACGCTTTATGCAACAAAAAAGAACTTTAATTGTTTACTAACATGAATTTCGTTTCATCCAAAAATGAATAAAAAATGTTTACTTTTATAGAAAATTTCCTTTGGATAAAAGTGAAAAATCAGATTGAAACTTGATTGAATTTTCATAAAATGATAACCCTTATGCGCTTTTGTTATTGAAATGTTATTGAAATAAAATTAATGCTGAAATAAAAATAACAAATCGCCAGTTTTTGTTTAAAAAATGTTATATTGACACAGCAGGAGAATAAAACATAAACAAAATTTAATATTTATTAGGATTATAAAACACTTGTTTAACTATTGGTGATGCTACTCACCACACGATAGCGTTTTTCAAAGTAAGTTCCTAAGAAAGTAATTTACTACAAACATTTAAAACAATGAATTAATAGATAACTCTTTTTGGCTTTTCCTTTCAATTATATTTGATCACCCTCCAATTATATTTGATTACGTTCTTTTCATTTTTTTTTATTTTTGTAAACATATTATTGACAAGGTATCGAAACCATATCTATGTTAATTGTGCAATTTCCATTTTGTAAGAATAGATAAAGTAACGCTTATAATAAAATAATAATAATAATAATAACTCTTTCTGGTTTACTGGCTAGTGTAGCTTTTGAAAAGTTGAATTAACCAACTAAAAATTCTATAATCTGTGTTTTGATAGAGAGCTCATTTATGAGTCATTAAAAGTTTTAATTTTTACACTAAACCAAATTTTAAATGGAGCAAATCTGTTTACTCTTAATTTAAGAATTGAACAATATTTTGTCCACAAAAAAAAAATAAGTGAATGTGTTTGAGATGACACACAAAATTTCCAAGAACTCCTATTTTGACGAAAAAGCCATCGCTTTTCTTTATCTAATTTTCGTAACCAATATTTAATTGAATCTTGAAAAATTGAATCCCTTTAGTTCTGTTCTCCTAACGGTTAAAAATAATATATGGTGCTTTTGACACAGGTTATTCTTATCCTCAAAACCAAGTCCCAAAAATCATTCGTTCAAGAATGATTTCTTCAAACAGTTAACATAATTACAACTTAAGAATGTAACTAAACAATAAAATAATAACAATCAAATTAAAAAGGTGGAAAAACAATTAAAGAACTAGTGAAAACTTCTTGCTCACTGACCCAATTAACCATAATTATTTGAAAACTGTATTGTACGCAACAAAATTAACAACAACTACTAACTGTCGATTTTCTTTTCTTTTGGTTGTAATTGCATCTTAAGTAATTACCATCAATTAAAAATTAATCCGACAAAATTTTATTCACTGATATTGCACATAAGTAAGGTGTAAGCTCTTCGCAGCCGCACTATATGCACCTTTCATTAGAAATTAAAATTAATTGCACTTTAATTCACGGTTGAGAGAAGCATGTTAAGTCGGGCTGCATTGAGATAATAGTTCAAGACATAATGTGGAACTTTTGTATTTGTAGAACTCTTAGAAAAAAAAGAAACTTTAAGTAGTTAGCATAAAAGTCTTCGTGTATAACCCAAGATTAAAATTAATAGTTAAGTTTATTGATACAAATATTTTGGTCTTTCCGATATGAGGTTTTATTTTGAATAACAAGCCATTTGGGTAGATGTCACTTTTGATGCAGTAATTTTTGAGTATGCGATTGTTCAAAACTATCATATTACTAAAACGTTTTACCAATTTATTAAAATTGTTAAAATCTTCAAAATTCGCACCAATACTCATACCCAAACATAAAACTTGCTCCTCCCAGACTATAGCCTTTTGTTTGGCTTAGTGGTTTAGTGCACTTTCTTTGGGGTTTCTTGAAAAGTTTTTTTTTATGTTTTTTTTCTGTTTTTCCTTATTTTGGAAAGATATCAGACGGTTAAGTAAATTGCCCCTAAGCTAAGAGGAGCTATATGCACGCTTTCTGATTTATCGGATAGCGGCATAAAATTAAAACGTAAAACAGCCGAAAGCCATTTAAAGTTAACAATTACCTGGCTATAGGAAGGAAAAGATTAAAAATTACTTCGAGGGAGTCGTGGTGTATATTGTGTTGTGTTTGATGTTGACAATAAGAAGACCGATTCAAATATCATCATGGACCGCCACCGCCGCCATCGCCACCACTTAATGCTGTTTCCTTAGGCGCATATAGCAATTAAGTCGCAACAAGTCCAGAGACAAGATATCTAACAATTTTCTATGCAGATTTACCTTCCTTAATTGCAATCTCTGGCTAACTAGAGACTTTATACAATTCCGCATGTTAAGGAACAATTTGCTTTTGTAGTCTCTATTTGTTGTTGTTGTTTTATGTTACCCAACAGATGGGACAGAATATGAACGTTAGTTGTTTGTTGTAAGTATGTATACAAAAATACAAATGTGGCATGCCACATCTAGTGCGTTCCTCTCGAGACTCGTTTAAAGTAAATCGCTTGAAATGGTGAAGTGGTCCGTTGGCAGCTTTTAGAGTCCCAGACTCAGCAGCCAGCCAGCTCACCAGCAGCGTACCCCATAAACGAATAAGAACTTCTGTGATGTTCTATTACCGTGGCTGTGGGATAAAACTGATGATCTAATGCGGTGAAACGATCATCCTTGGCCGCTTGTATTTTGCGGCATTTCCACGACATGGCTTCTAATCGTGGAATTTTCAACGCGTCGTGCCGCCACTACACTGCTCAGCATGTTATAGAAGTATAAGCGAAGAAAAATGAAGATTAAAACAAAAAATAAAAACTTCCTGACAAGACGAACATGATGTAAAATTCTACACGCGAATTCAAACGCGTTCATAAATTTGAATTTAGAATTAGATGATATTCGCCTTGCAATGGGTGAGAAGAGGGGTGTTACGTGTGGTGTGGTGATAGTCACTATATACACATCAGACATCAAGGACTGGAGTAAGTAATGACTTGCGGCAAGCACTTGAAGCCCTGACACTTCTTCTTTTCTTTTTTGTTAGGTTCTTTGGCAAAGTGCAACGTCACTAATGAGGAAGCAACATTTTTCTTTTTAGATAAAGAACGCTTCATTAAAAATTGTGACGTTTTAATGGCAAGACACAGCTGCTGATGTCGATGTTGATGCTGATGTTAGTGCTGGTCTGAACTATCGGTGAGATAGGAATTTGTTTTTATGATAAGTGAACGTTGCAAAATTACTTTGAATATTTTATGGTAACAGAATAGAATAGAAGCTCTTAGGATTTCAGGTGGGACTTTGTTCCTCTAAGATTTAAGAAGAAATTAGTTGCGTGTATTTTAGGCTTTTGATTGGTTAGACCTTTAGATTTAGGTATACTCAAAAGTTTTCTATTATACCATTCTGTTGAAAATTGTATTTACTTGTTAAGTTAACCTGATACTCAAACATCTAGGAATTCTCATCAGTTCACCCTTAGGCGTATTTTTGGAAGTATTGTCAAGTACAGATATTCTTTTATCAGCGATAGATCAGGAATGTGGAAAGGATATTTGATAAATGTGAACAAATAACCAGTCTTTTCTGTAGACACCCGTTTAAGATTTAACACTTCGTCCAATCGAGGATTCCGATTATTGGAAACTGATACACTCCATATCCTTGACTCAATATCTGCCAAATTGGTTGTCATTGCCTTGGTCAAATTTCATCAAATTAATATGGATGGAAAAAGTGTTCAAATAAACGTGTAAGTAATATACTGTTGTTGTTGATGTTTTGTTTGGGCAACGTTTTACTAGCTTTACCTGTTTTACAGCCCTAAATCGTTGTAAAATTTGAATGCAATGATTCATCAAGCGTTAAACTAATCCATACTTCAAAGAACGCAGGATTGGATGAAACAATCGCCGCTGTCTTGGAAAAGGGTTTATTAGTTCCACATTTTTGATATCACAGGATTTTCTAGACTTCAACTTAGTAAATTTGTGTTGGATTGCACTTGCACATAACTCAGATGACCCAAAATTTAAAGTTTTATCAACATAAACCACAATTTTGAACGGTATCGGGGCCCTAATTTCCATTAAAAAATCATCATTAGTGATAATACAAAGAATTATGGGTACGTCAACAAACATGCTTTTCAAAAAAGTTCTTATTTTGTGTGAATTTTTAGCGGGTAGTAAAATTAAATTAATAAATATATTCGCTATATATGAGCCTTTTTGGTCCTTCGAGCCGGATTTCCCTTGTTGTAGGCAAAAAACAACTTATTTCTTGGCGATCAATGTGGTTAGATAAATGCATTCAGATCAGAGATGCGAGTTTATGAGAAGTAAAACCAGTACCGTCTTCATATTGACTGACAATAAGATATTTTTTGGGACTGAAATATTGTATTTATTTTGAACCCATAACAAAACTGTCATTATGAAAACATTTAGAACAAATATAACTTTTGATGGAAAACCTTGTTGACAATTTGAAAACCAAATAAAAACACTTTTGCTTTTTTCAAATTTATTGTCACTTAGAAGTTCATGTTCTTTTTCGAATGATGATGAATTTCTCAGAATACTTAAATCAACTATTTCTATATTGATTCATATTCTCGTCAGTGCATCGATCTTCTCTTCTGTGTGTCTAGACATTCCAATTCTCACACATTATTTTGCATCTTCTTTTTTTTAAATTCATTGTAGTTTTCACGGAAAATACGACATACATAAAATTATTTTAAAGTCACAGTGATCCTTCAAAAGAAAACGCGACGAACGACTGACGGACCGGCATGCAGCGCGACGACGAAAAACGTTCAACACAAATGCATCAGATGATCGTGTCAAAATGTACTTGTTTTATGCAAATCCGGCGAAGCATCGCACTATATGCGTGCAACAACGTATGTACAATACATGAGGTGGCTATAAATTTTCTCTGTGCTTGAATTGACATCAAGACATTTCGAAGACAACATTTCAAGCCTTGAGGTATGCTTAACTTATGTGCATTTATATGTGGGTGCTGCCACAAGAATGATGTACAATTTAAGTATCAACATCTACACATGTGGTACAGAATAATGCGTTCTGCACCCCCCTCTTTTTTTTCTTATTGCAATGACTCAGAAAATTCTCCCATCAGTTGAATGTTTTAATCACCACTTTAATAGAAATAATGCATCCAGGCACACGTCTAAACATTACTCCTCTATAGAAAGATACTCGTACTTATATCAGTTCTAGAATGCACTTAGGTGGACTCCGGTGGAGAAAGAAAAATGAGCATGAGTACGAGATTTTCTTCCCGCACCACAATAATCGTACATCTATAGAAAATCAGAGCAAGACGAATGATTGTTTAGATTTTTACCGACATTAATGGTTTTTCTAACTGGGTCACTGGGCATCATCAGAGATACAATACGTACGCCGCCGTACACGTTTGATCCAGGCACAATATGAAGCCGGAAAATCAGCGCTAATCAGTTCCAATCCAAAAGAGATTTATACTTCAACTTTACACCGACCCCCCTTTTCCATAATCAACATCCATGAGCGTAATTATATTGTTTCTTCAATATGGTTGGTCAAATTGTTTAATTTGCAATAAAAAACATCAAAGTTGTGTAGCATACATACAAATACGTATGTTTGTAGATGTGAATCTACTTTTTCAATCGATGATGTTTCGATCTTTGAGTCACTCAGAAAAAAAAGGAACTTTAAATTCTAAATTTAAAAATCAAAAAATATTTTTCAAAGTAATTTTATAGTCTTTGGATACAAATCTTTTGCCAAAGTAATCCAGTATTTCGGAATAAGTTGAAGAGAGTTTCCATAAGCAGAATACAGTTATTTCTATTGGAATAGATACACATACTTTTTCCATTATCCCAAAAATACATAGTTAAAGAACTTTCTTTTGTACATTTACAATTGTTTTTTAGAAATAGATTTGGCATGCTGTTATTTAGCGTTGGCTCGTTTGTAGGATCTGGAATTAGGTATTTTTTTCTTTTTAATATTTTCAAAAATATTATTTTTTTGAAAAAAAATAAAAAATGACATTTTTGAATTAACATTGCAATGACAAGTAAAGGAAGAACGTGGTTAGGTAATCCGCATTCGTGGTGTACGGTTAAAGAAAGAATATCTTTACTTTATAATACGATTGAAGTTGGACACGAAGGTAAACTGATGAACATTCCTAGAAGTTCAAGCATTACGGATTAACTTTTTAAGGGGAGGAATGCAGTTCGTTAACATAAGAGTAAACAACAGTGAATCAATCACGTTTTGTAAGGTACTCAAACTGGTTTCATTGAGCTTAGAAGAAAGCCTCAAGATTCATGTAGGTGTGTCCGTTTCCATCTTGGACAGCCACTTTAAGCTAACCTAACCTATGGCGTTTCCGTCACAGATAGTTTAAAATGCTCATTTTTGAATTCTTTCCAAGAGGCTGGAGCACCAGCCCAGAGATGGTAGTTATACTCAAGCCTTACACATTTATTTCAGATTTATTGATACAAATGCCACTCATGGATAGTGATAAATGGGGTAAATTTCGCTTGAGCACTACAAGACAGCATTGGGGTTTTCATTCCGCTTTGCAGGATTTGTGGTGTCAAAAGTATACAACTGGATTTTGAGATCTGTCAAACTAAGTTGTTAAACCAATTTTTTTTTTCAGTTAAAAGTCTGACATTTACTAAAATGGATCGCTTAACTATCGCACAACGCATAAACATTGTTAAAACCTACTACAAACATGGTGAATCTGCCACAGCCACATATCGTGTTTTGAGAGAAGATTATAGTTTACATAATCGTCCAACCACGCAAGCAATTCGCAAAATTGTGAAGAAATTTCAAGAGATTGGATTGCTTGCATATATTTTAAGGCCTGTCCATCATCGTTTTGCTCGTATCACTGAAAATATCGCAGCTGTAATTGAAAGTGTTGCCGAAGCCCTGAATGCGTCGATTCTTGGTCGTTAGGACTGTCGTACGGCACATTATGGCATGTTCTGAATTTGGATCTACACTTATATCCATATAAAGCCCAGTTCGTGCAACAACTGAAGCCCGCTCTATGGTACAGAGGTGTGGTTAAACCTTACTTCTACGAAAACGACGATGGAACGACTGTTAACGTCAATTCGAAGCGTTACGGTCATACAATGACCGACTTTTTTGTACCTGCTATTGAAAAATATGACTTGGAAAATATGTGGTTTCAACAAGACGGTACCACATGCCACACAACTCAAGCGAATATGTCTTTATTGCAAGAGAAATTTCTGGCAGCGTAATTTCGCGTCGCGTCGTGACGATATCAACTGGGCACCAAGATCACACAATTTGACACCGTTGGACTTTTTATTGTGGGTCCACGCGAAAGGCAGTGTTTATGCAGATGAGCCTTTAACGCTTGAGCACATACAAACTAACATTTTTAAAGTTATGGCTGAGGTACCACCCAATATGTGTCAAAAAGTAGTCGAAAATTACCTTAAAATAATCGATGCTTGCAATAATTCGCTTGATGGTCATTGAAATGATGAAACAAAATATTCTATAAGTTTTTATAAGGTTTACTTTTGGAACCGCAAAATGGGTTACTCTTTATTAAGGTCGGGATTTGATAAGTTTATCATATTGTCTCGTGGCAGGTACTGATCCAAAGAAGAGAAAAGTGAAAACGATTTTGAACATCTAAGAGAACTGTAGTCAGCAAAACAATTAATTGTCTTAGAAGTTGTAGGGAAGAGATTATTAATACAAATGAGAAAGAGTGTTGGAGACAGAACAGAGCCCTGAGACACACCAGCATTTATTTTTTTGAAGTATCGAAGGATTTGTACCACTATTTGATAACCAAAAATTCACTAGTAAATCTATTACTGCGAAAGGCGAAATAGAAAATTACTCAAGCTTAAGCACTAAAGTCATTTTCTTTTTTGATTTTATCCTTGTTAAGCCCAAAGAAATCGCTCAAAAATATCAAAATCATGGTTTTTTCTTAATACATTTATACTAATTTGCTCTAATTATAATTAAAAAATTTAATAATATTTATGTTTCAAATTAAAATCCAACTGGCACAGTTACATCGGAATTGACTGTATTCTAAATGATTTCAAGGAATAAAAATCAAAACCAAAAACTTTGTGGCGCATAGCTTTCATTTCATGATATAGATATACAAGTCAGGGAGGAAATATTTTCAACATACTAAAAATGAAGCTTTATGTATCATTTCATTTCATTGGGATTGTGTACGGTATAGTTTGGTCTGTGGTGATGTAATTGCCAAATAAGTTAAGTGTCGAAAATTCATTTTAATGTATCTTCAACATTAGCTTTATAGAATTTTAAATGTCTACATACAGATATACATAATGTACATATGAATGACCGAGTAGAATAAAATATTTGGGGCGTGGAGTAGAGATGTGCGTTCTGTCTGTGGAGGCGTTATTTTGCGCTCGTGATGTTTATAGCAAGTAATTTTCTCAAGTTTTTCAACATACCTAAATAAATTTAAGTCAAAAGTGTACACTGTTCATCAATTTCAATTGAAAAAGTACATGTTTTCTTATATTTATTTAAAGGGGAGCATTTTACGAGTTTTTCTAAAGTTATAAATTGTTGCAAATATGTTTATTTTTGGTACTTTCGGAATGCTCCAAGTAAATAATAAAAAATTGTATAGGAACATGTTTTGGCAATGTCTCTTGTTTTTAAGTGTGTTTTTGTTTATATTTGTTTTATGGAACATGTGCAACTAATTAAAATAAATACATGTCATTCGTTATGGTGATTGGGATTTATTTATTTTTTATTATTAAAATAAAACTTCTGCATTAGCACATTTCTTGTGAGTGCAGATTTATTAATATTTTATAGAAATTTATTTCGAGATATTCAAAAGGGTAGACAAAAATCGGTGTTTTAATAGTTAAGGAAGGATTCAAATATTGGAATACCTATTAAGCTAATAAGTCTTGAAAATTAGGTCAGTATAGTAAACAGCTTGGCCTTTAATAATAGGTTCTTAGAAATTTTGCACTTGAGCTGGTTTTGAGCAGATAATTGGTTTAAAGAATTCTTTTTTAAGATAAGTGTTTTCTCAATGATCAAACTCTGTTCGTTTTGAGTCCCAAAATTACCGTGTTTTAAAAAGATCTGCAGTTACTCTAACAAGTTAGTTTTATTTTTTGGAGTCATAGCCCAAACTACAAACAGTGGTTAAAAATGTCGTATTCGGGGCAATACCAGTTCCATGTTTTTTTCTTGTGAATAGTTTATTCCGGAGGCAAGTCAACATTTCGTTTGGTTAGTTGAGTTCAGTATTTCGTTTGGTAAGTTCAGTTTAAGATCTAATTATAGTTATTTAAGAAAAGAAAAAATGTATCGTACTTTACTTATTTAAATAAGTAGAGTTGCTTTTTTAAACTACGAGTATTTGAAGAAAAAATCTCAAGAGCAAGCCTTTTTTTCTTATCGAGTGCAACTATTATCCTAAACTAGCTCTTGATTTTATGTAAATATATATAAAGGGTGATTTTTTAAAAGCTATAATTAAGTTTTTCAACAAAAAAAAATATCGATATTACGGTCCATATAATTTAGTACTAAAAGATTATTTCATGCAAATGTTGACCTTGACTGCGCCTCCAATAGTCTATCTGCTTAGTCCAATTTTGGATTTCTCTTTCTAACATTTTGGCCGTTATCTCACGAATAAATACTTTAATGTTGTCTTCCAATGCGTCAATTGAAATGGGCTGGTCTGTATAGACATGAGTTTAAACATAGCCTCACAAAAAAATAGGCTAAAGGCGTTAAATCGCCCGATCTAGGCGGCCAATTGACTGGGCCGAAACGTGAACAAAAATGTTCACCGATGCTGCGGCACCGTCTTCTTGAAACCACATCTCATGCAAGTCAAGCTCCTGCATTTTGGGCAAAAAAAAAATTGGAAATCATCTCACGGTAGCGCTCACCATTCACAGTTACCTTACGATTCGCATTATCTTTGAAGAAGTACGGTCCAATGATGCCACCAGCCCATAAACCGCACCAAACTGTGACTTTTTCTGGAGGCATTTTTAGCTTTTCCAATGCTTCTGGCTGATATTCAATAGAAAATTGACAGTTCTGCATATATTAACGTACCCTTTTAGCCAAAAATGATCTTTGTCACTGAACACAATTTTTCGGTAAAAAAGTGGATCTTCGGCAAACTTTTCAAGAGCCCATTCACCAAAAATTTTACATTGCAGTTGGTCTTTCGGCTTCAATTCTTGCACTCTCTGAATTTTGAAACATTTTACATGTTCCTGTGTAACAGAGGCCCAATTGCTGCTAGTGTCGACGAATCGATAATTAATGGTCACCATTAACGCTGGCCGATACAGCTGTTATTTTCTTCAGATCGCACTCTACATGAGTGTTTTGGTGGTTTAATGTCCACCAATGTTAATTTTGTGCAAAATTTAGTCACAATATCCCGAATAGACACTTAGTGGGATCGACCCATAACTGACCATAAAATGGAAGAAGTGCGAGATGAACTTTCTTATCAGAGCACGTCTTACGTTGTTCATTTGTAAGACGGTTCATTGATTGTTAAATTATAGACAGATGTTTGACAGTAAAACAAAATACGAAACATGCGTCAGCTGTTTAAACCAGTGAAGCCAAAAAGATAATAGCTAAAAAATCACCCTTTATATATAAACATAGGTTCATAATTGTTAGAATAATTTATTTCAATTTGAAAGTCATACAAATGTAGGTTTGTCAAGAGTTAATCCGGATTAAAAATCGGACGACTTAATCTCCGTCATAAAATTTTAATTTTACACCATCATAGTACGAAAATTTGACCCACCAGATTAGTGTCGTTTTGAAAAGCCATCAAAAGCAGTTAACCCATATTTGCTAACGTAAAAAAATTCTTTTAAGCATGACAACACGATTGTTAAATTTCCGAAAAGTCAAGCATTATTTTGAAGACGAAAAACTCGTCTAAAAAAGTCCTTACTTAGCTTACTTGAGCTTAATGACTGAAATTTACTCAAACTTCAAACAAATATTTTTATTTCATAATTCTGACTAAAAAGAACATTACTAAGATTAAGAAGTTCGTAATCGTGACTTTCAAAACATAGTAAATTTTTAAATTTTATCGTGTATACCCAATTTACTTATATTCCAGTAGACTGGAAAAAAATTGTTCTTATACAACGATTACCTACAGTTTTTTTAAATCTTCTCAAAAACATCGAAGAAAATTTGACCAAAAATCGTATCTGTAATATCTATGTAAGTATTATACCAAGAAATTATTTTTGTTTTCTGATTTCGTTTGTTTGTATTTTTTGCAACTTATTGAACTTTAAGTTAAAGTTCAGCTTATAGCTATTTCAAAAAATAAAAATGGTTATGTACATAAGAAATACAATTTAGTGGCGCTAAAGCTTATAAAAAACCAGGCTTAAGTGACTTACATATCACAAAGATTTATGTGTGCCAATAATTTCAGGGACCGAGGCGATGTATATTTGTATGCGAAATCTGAAGTTTTAATTTAAAAAAGGCATTATTCGCGACAAGAATTTTATTTTGTATTCCTTGCAAGAGGAAGTACTGGGGAAAAAAAGTAAGTTTATATAGGTTGTTATTGAACCCAGACCTCTGGCATGACAATTATACGCACCAACCATCCAGCACAGGTGCTACTTGAACTTAAATCTGTTTAATTAAAATTGATTTTTCCTGAAGAAAATTGAAAACTTAATAATATTTAAACAAAATTCTTTAGGTCTATTTCAAAATAATACTTCTAAAAGTGATGATTCTTTAAGGCATAATTCCTTTCAACATTTAAGCCCTGAACCATAAGATCAAGATGTTGAGATAGTTTTTATACAACTTTTTTTTATTTCTGCTAAAGAGCTCCATTATTTTAGAAAAATATTATTTCGCAGCAATTTTAATTTCCAAGCAAAAGCTCAAATTTCTTTAAAATTGTATTGGTTTAAAAATTTTCAATTAAAAACTGTATGCTAAAAATTACTCATTTACTTTAACCCATAACCCCTACATAAACCTTTAAACGGTTTTAATGTAAAAGCCAGAGTAGCATAAAACTTGATTCAATTTAAAAGAAATAAAAGCTCAATGTTCGTTCATAAGTTCATACAACTCTTATATACTTCAACTCAAGCCAATATTTTTCTACCTAATCAATTTATTCACGCATATCAAATATTTTTCTTAATTTAAATTAATTAAATCATCAAATTATATTCACGGCCATGGTTGATTTTGGGCCATACATACTCGTAGCACACGATCCATTAAAATGACCTTGAAAATATTACTAACCATTTGTTATTATTTTAGTGTTGACAAATTTTAAAGATTGTAGCAAACGTTCCTCTGTACTTATGTACTTATGTTATGTTTCCAAAAGAGAAAACAATTCAAGTGAAAAAAACTTACTTGTAAAAGTGCGATCACCATTTGAATTGGTCCGCTGCGTACAACAACGGTTCCAATAGTTGTAGCCCGTACTGCTATTGGCCCATCATAGTCATTATCGCGCGAATATAGCGAAGACATTGAGGAATCCATGGCTGACGTAGTCGTCGTCGATGTGGTGCCAGCAGCTTGTTTTAATAACCGTGAAATCTTTTATGGCACGTTGCCGGACCCGGTGTCCAAATCAGGTATTCTGCGATTGCTTCCTCCTTTCGAGATTGCACAAAAGTTCACCAAAAATAGCTCACTTGCTTACTTATTCTTTATATATTTTTTTTCTGAAATATTTGGTCAAGTATCCTGTATTTCGAATTATTTATGAGGATATCCCAAAAAAAACAAGCACACTAAACTCCTACAGAGAGAATTCGTTTAAAATTCTAAAACGCCCGCCGCGAAGCAGTTTCTTCTGCGAAAAATGACTTCATTTGATAGCGTGTCTTTAAATTTTTCTGTTAGGTATGTATTTCTATTTTTATTCAATTCACAAAATAAAAAGAAAACAACAAATATTAGAATCCCATTTGGGAAAAAAGCTGCGAATTAGAAGCGAACGGGGTAGATAGGGTAGGTGAAGGTGCGAATTGTTACATATAGGGGTTGGATGCGATCACTTTCTATTCACAAATCTCGAAAACCAACAACGACGACGGACGGCAGTGTCGGTAACGATCACACAAAAAGATTGAAAAATTCACCACAGAATACAGAAAAATAATGATTATTTATTTTTTCAACAACAAATGAAATTAAAAAACGCCGCAATGTCGCACGATTACGAGACAGACTTTGGCATTGAAACTGACAAAATTTACAATAATATTGTTAGTTTTAGTTTTTGTTTCGTTTTTTTTACAATATTTTTTTAAAATATTTATTTCTCTGTATAAGTAAAATATT
Source organism: Eupeodes corollae (assembly GCF_945859685.1). NCBI lineage: Eukaryota > Metazoa > Arthropoda > Insecta > Diptera > Syrphidae > Eupeodes > Eupeodes corollae. Next base: position 113,188,444 of record NC_079148.1, read on the forward strand.
GTGGTGGTGCTTTGAGAAGAAGAGTGATTGTATTTTGTTTCTTCTTTCGAATTATTATTATTAATTTTATTGGAAGCGCACGATCATCACACGCGCGATTCACTGACGAGACTAACTGGCAGAGTTTTTGGTGCTTGGGGATTGATCACTTGGCTGCGAACGCAAGCCACAGAGCGGAACACACCGGCAGCAGGTTTTTACTTCGGCTTTTTTTCGTACAGTAGATACTAGCTGCTGTGTATCTGAAAGATTGCTCTTTTGGCTGAAATGGCCAAAAGACCCGCACTCGATCAGGAAAGTATCTAATATGCATTAGAATCGTTAGACGAATTGTACGGAGCGGTACGACGAAAATTGTGTAGTTGAACTCGCATGGGAGAAATCGCGATGTCACGAGTATTTTTCAGTTATATTTTGTATTAAGAGAGTTGGCAAGTGGCTATGCAAATAAAGAGAATTAGTGGTAGATTTTTATAGGCTTTTTATTTTCACCTGTACTTACAGTAGTTGCTACAAAATGTGTATTTTTTTAACAAAATTGTTTTTTTTTTGTTTTTGTTGTAACGAACTTCAGAAGAAAGATATTTTAGATATTTAAATGTCAGCCCTGAGATAATATGGCCTTCTTTTTGAAAAAAAACGTTTTGGTAGTGATGATAAAATGAATATATTTTTAAATGGTACACCTGGGCGTATACGCATTTTTGTATTTATTTTCATTTCTGATCAATCTCTAACAGCTAATTCTTTGGTATTCAAACACTACGGTTTCACTAGAGATAACAACTTTTTTCTTTGGGGAATAATATTTGAAAAAGTTCATAAAATCTACATGCAAAAGTTCGAAAATAAAAAGAAAAAAACTAAATAGCAATGTAATATCGTTCTTGGTGTAATCTTTTGTTCTTATCAGGACAAATTATTTATTTTTTTTGATATTCTATAGATGGGGACAATTGATGTCTAACTTCAGTTTTAGGGCACCCATAATTTTATTGAATTTTTAAGTTTAACAAACTTTATTTTGTGCCTTAATGGATGTTAATAAACATAATTATGCATGTTTCGATAGGAGTCTTAAACTCTTCTTTGCCAATGTCAAATTATGTCAAGTCACGACTTTAATTTACCTCTATATACCAGAACTTATCGGATTTTATAAGATATATTAAGATCTACAATCTACGGCCTACCCAGCACTTAACGTTTGTAGATGGCCAACTTGTTTTAGTAAATAATGTCTAATGGTTTTTTGATCTGGCCACCAGTATAATTTACATTTTCTTACTGAAGAGCTCAGTTTAAAGAAACGAAATAGGTAAATAATCACACTTTCATTGCATTCATCACGGTCATTTGATAAGTGATGTGTGAAAATCAATTGAACAATTTACTGTTAATTTCATTTTCTCGTAAGTAAATAAATTATGCAAACAAAGTAATAAATTACCATTAATAAGTACATACTGCACACACTACAAACTACAAAGAAAGACTTCTTCTCGTCGATTGTAGAGCCAAATGTGTGTGCCAAGAGAAAATGTAAACAATTTCAATATAGAAATTGTTTAAATAAATACACTTTTTCTTTCTAACAATTTCAAGTTTTAAGAAGCTTCATCTTTTGCAACTCACCAAGATGAGTTAAGTCTTTTCGTGAGGTTGTGATGCTGCAGTCTTAAAAACATTATTAAGCTGCATATAAACAATTGAGGAAAATTATTCGTTAAAATAATCGAGAGATGTATGAAGCTAATTATTAAGAGAACTGCATCTACTTCTACAAGTAGTAAGTAAATAATATATTGGTCATAAGTAACTGCAAAGGGAACAAGTCTTAAAAAGAGATATATGTATTTGTGTAAAGAGAAAAATCATATTTTCACCACAAAGGATAAGGTACTTATAAAGTTACATTACAGTAAAAGGCTTATGAAATGAACACCACATTATTGAATATTTATAAAATATTTTTGGCAAAAGATTTACAGCTTGGTGTGCTTTTGAAGAGTATGATAACAAAACGTTTATTGCCACTCGGAGTGTGACTGAGCTTTTCTAATATTTAAGTGACTCTGTGAGATAATAAATAAATTAAGGAAAATTACAGAAAAAGCGTTTATACTTCTGAAAAATGTCAGCAAAATGTTTATTCTGGTAGAAAACATAATTTAGATGGTGAAGTGGATGCAAACAAAAGTTGTGAGCAAATTAAGAAGGCACAAAGTGCTGTATTACATAAATTACTTAATTTTTTACAATTTTACGTACACATTGGAGCTCATGTTCCTACATTTCTTTCAAAGTCAAAAGCATTTCCGGTAACCCATTTAGGCAAACAAATTTATACAATTTTTTTTAATAATAAGTACAATTGAATTTTCAATTAATTCACTGGTCGGTAAAAATTTTAAATAAATAAGGTGACGCAAAAGTCCATAGAGAACTAGCGCCTTAGGTTAGGTTAAAGTGGTTGTCCAAGATGGAAACGGACACACTAAGGCCTGTTCAATGGCCTATTGTGATACCACATGAATCTTGAGACTTTATCCTAAGCGCAATGAAACCAGTTTGAGTCCCTTACGAAACGTGAGAGGCTGATTATGCTTGATTTATATCGTTATAGAAGAATTCTCCTAGGTAATTCTTGCGTTTTTGTGCTAGCACAGGGCATTTACAGAGAAGGTGAATAACTGTTTCCTCATATTCCTTGTCCATACATCTTCTGCGAAATTCATTTGAGAATACGCCAAGCGAAGTCGCGTGCTTTCCTATTAGACAGTGTCCAGTTATGACACCTATTATCGAGCTTATATGCGACCTGCTTAGAGATATCTTTGTATGACCTGACACGTGGTGATGTTGTTCCACCTGGTATTTGTCTTTTTCATACCAGTCGTGGTAGGATAGGCTGCAATGTACCGTTCCTGGTGAGTTCGTCTGCCTAACAGTTACCTAGAATGTCTATATGGCCCGGCACCCAGCAAAGGTGAATATTAAACTATTGTGCCCTCTCCATTAGAGATGATCGACAGTTATGGACTGTTATAGAGTTTGTAGAGATAGAGTCCAGAGATTTGATAGCGGCCTGACTATCTAAGAAAATAGTGATATTAGATGTTGATATCACGTTTTCTTTAAACCAGGACAAGACTTCCTTTATCGCCATAAGTTTCGCCTGGAACACGCTACAATGATTAAGTTTCAAGCCTTAATTTCAGTCGTTCAGAGAACACACCTCCACCAAGCACTTCTTTTGTTTTTGAACCATCTGCATAAAAATGGATCAACCCATCTTTCAGGAATGGCAGTTAGTGGGTGGTGTAGTCTGTGTGGTTTGGAATTGATTCTAAATGCCTACAAATTACGGAATGGCCAATGTTGTTGTTAGTCCACTGCGATGAAGCTTTGAGGCGAATAGCAGAGCTTGCAGCTATTTGTTTGCTAAATATGTCAAGAGGTGTTAGGTAGTGTAAGGTGTCTTTAGCCGCCAATGGGGTCGTGCGAAGCGATCCGCTTATACATAGGCAAGTTGAACGTAGACTAACAATGAGCCGTTTATTTTGAAAGTGGCATAAGTCAATTTTTTAAAAAAAGTATCTTACTTAGTTTTCGATATTCACTCATTCGTTATTCTGATTTGACTCTATCTGATGTTTTGAAATGTTGTTTTTATTGTTTATATTAGTATTTATATTAACATGGAATTAAAATTTCAGGTTAATATAACTAGCCTTGCTGCGGAGTTCTAAACATTTTTAAACGACATATCAAAGTAAGAGATAGTAGTTTTGAAAATTAATCATTATGTGTTTTATTTAAAAAAAAAGTCCAATATTAGGTCTTTTTTTGAATTATAAAATGTTTTATTTCTAAAACCTGATTTGATAGATTGATTTGAGATCGTTTTCAAACTAAAGCAATCAGAGCCCCTAGAAAAAACATAATTACTACCTACATTTACAAGTTGAACTGCGTTATTAAATCAAATAAATTTTAGAAAATATCGTAAGGTTCAACGGCTTATAGCTCATGTCTCTAGCAGTAGTTTGGTGCTGTGGACTTTTTTGTAGAATATTAAATTTCTTATAAAATTGTCCCCAATTTTTAATTCTTTCATATTGGAATTATAATACAAATATTTCATTCGTAAAAATTCGGAACAGGAGATTTTAATGAAACACTATTCTAGTAGAAAGTGAGTAGATTAAGTTAAAACTTGGAAATTAAGGTATCAGGACAATTTAATTTTTTTTCGAGATAACAAAAATAACGGTATTTGTCATTGAAATTTGATAGTCAAATTATCTCAAAAACGGTCCAATAGATTTTTATGAAATTTTATCTAAAAATCATTGACATAATTTGGCTTCTTAAAATATACAAAATATTTGTATTGCTCTAGAGGCGTATCCCATAGAATCTTTATTTTATTTTAAAATTTTCTAAAAAAAACTAACCGATTTGAATATTGTTTTTAAAAATATAATATTCTATGATACAATTGTAAAGTTTGTTTATTAGAATTAAAAAAATGGGTGTCGTATAAGCACTAAATAAAACAGGTTCAAAACAAAATATAATTAAATTTGTTTAAACTTATTTAACAGGTAAATATACCAGCAGTTTTAAAATGTAGGTTCTATTTTAAATCTTTGACTCTTTGGTTGTCATTTCGGGAATATTGGCGGAAAAGAAGAAATATTATGAAAACAAATTAAGTGTTGTGGCCTGTTTTTAAGATCGTTTTTTGGATAAGTTCTTAAAGTGTATGATGTGTGTTCTATAAAGGATATCGTAAAATTCTGCAGGCTATCACTAAACAATATTAATGTGCTGAAATTGTTTAACCACAAAACCTTTAAAAAATCCTTGCAATTCTACTATAATTCTTTTTGTATACGAATAACTTAGAAGTATTACTGGTTTACTAAAAACCGTCATACTTTTTTTTCAAATATTCATTAATTTTGAGTATTCTATATATGATTGTTAATTTAACATTTAAAAAATAGTTTTTGATCTACAAATTGAATGATTTTAGTAAAGGACCAACACATAATTTAATCATACATCGAATTTATGTTTTAAACATTTTAAAATCTTAACAAGTCAAATCAGTTCATAGGAATAAAAATCAGCCTTATATATTCCCCAAAAAATAAATTGTGCCTTAACTTTTGAACAGACTTTCACTTATAAAAACAGTCCAGGATTAGATAAAATGACAAATCTTGATTCAATTAGTCCAATACTAAGGTTCTAATTGGTTTTATCTAAACAACAAAAACAAAACAAGAATTGTATATGATTAAGGTTTCGGAAAACAATATTTCACGCATAACTTTGCGTATTAAATGTTGAGCTTACAATTTTTTCCATCCATTTTTGAGAGACACTGAATTTTTTGTTTTCATGGAAAAATATTAAATTAATTATTAATATCATATTAATCTTTATTAATCAATCATCATAATTAATTTGTTGTTTAATAATATAAATAAAATGAATTAAAATTCTACAAATTATACGAAAAACAATTCTACAACATAAATAAATATAAATAACATATAATAATAGAATCCATACATAAATATTAATTTAGCTAAGCATTATTTGGAATATTGTTTTAGAATGTTGATTAGATTTAAGTTATTTTATTATTTTTTTTTCTAAATTTAAGTTTTCAGTTTTGGCATAGACTATTTTCATCTAAACGACTTAAGATCAAACTAGTGTAATTTATTAAAATGCATTTAACCTTTACATTTAAATACTTATTTATTTTCTCTTATTTTTTATGAATTTTACTTTATTTATTTATTTATGATTATTTGTGGTTGTTTATTTTCTTGGCATTTCTCATTTTATCTTCCGACAAATGCAGCCATAAAATAGATAGGTACACAACATTTATCATTCCAAAAATAGTTTCAGTCACATAATTGTATTTGAAATTTGTGAAAAAAGCACTTAAAATTATTTATTTCTTATTTTTTCTATCTCTTGGCTTAAATAAAAATGAATAGTTATAAAAATAAAAATCAAAATGCAACATAACTGGGACAGTGATGTTCTTTTGAATGCGTGGGTGAATAACAAAATTGTCAAATTTTCAAGACAATCGTATGTTTTTTTTTATTATTAGTTTCAGGGGTGAAATAAAAGTCACCACTCCTCACGGCAGCAATTCAGCAAATTAATTAATTAATGTCCATTCTCAAAAACAAAATTTTATATTAAAGGTTAATAAATTAAAATAGAGATAAAAGCTTAAAAACAAGCTGCAAAAATTAGCAAGCAATAAAAACAAAAAATCTATAAGCAGCCTTTAATTGTTTGCTTTGTCACGTGGCCATAGTATTTGCTCCGCCAGGAGTCTGTGGGTTTAGTTGAACACACACTTCTTGAGCTCACCTCGTCGTCATTACGGTCGTCGTTTGGGGTCAACGAAGCATGGCCATTACTAATGGATGTAGATGTTGTTGACTTTTGCAGAATTACATCGTGGTTAATTACTGTTTGGGTCTCGTTATCATTTTTGGACAGCTGTTGTTTATTTGTTGAAGTGTTTCCTGGAGTCGGTGTGATACTTCTACTTCGACTATCTTCTCCCTCACCCCCATCATCACCTCCATCATCTTTTGGCTCAACAATAGATTTGAACTCAGGAGGTGTAGTGTCTATTCCCGAGTCAGCTGGAATTGATTGTGGCGACGTTGTTAGTGATTGTTGAGCCGACACAAAGCTTGGTTCCGAGGAACCATCATAGGAAATATTCCCTGGCGATAACATATCTAGAGGAAATATTTGTGAGTTATTGTCCTCGAGATCGCTTAAGTCAAATGAGGTCTTTCCGGAACTCAAAAATGATGGCGTTCGACCTTCAGACGCTGTCTGATAGGAAGACGAATGTGAGTGGGGTGTGAAGTTGCCCTCGGACGCTGTTGCAAACGATTCATCTTCTGTCGAACGTGAATGCCAGTCCTACAATAATACAAATATATTAATAAAGTCATTTTGTGTTTTTCAGCATAAGAATAAGGTGCTAAAAATAAACAATTGGTACCTTTATTAATTATACAAAGTTTAGGATCTGGGATATGGGACAAGGTTTTTTGAGGAAAAATCAGGTAGAGATGTTGAAATAAGCGTTTACACTGTTGTTGCGAAGATTTTTCTCAAACTCGGATTTTTGATAATTTCTGTTTTTAGTTTTGGAATTTCCTCGAGCTATTAAGAAAAATTATTTAGTTTTTTTTTTTGAAAATCGGTATGATATGAGTTTTTGAACCGTGATGATTTTCGTGATGCAAAATTTGTGTCAAATATAATAAAAACAGTGTGTGCTTATTAGTGGTAAATATCTTTATTAAATGTCATTAGTCACATTTTTTAACAACCACGTGCGTCATTGGATAATTGAAGGTGATTCAAATATTTTGACTTTCGGTTTCTACTATTTTATTTAACCATATCTTGAAAAATCTACTGTAAGTACCACTTCATCTTGTTGAAAACACTAGTAATGTTTTGATAAGAAACACACAAAATATATGGGTAATTTTTTGAAGATATACTTAAAATGAAATTGTATATACTTTTAAAAAGAAATCAAAATATTGAAATATGTTTAGAATTTCACGTCATTTTATTTCTCAATTACTTGTACTTTTGCAGTAATCGATTTTGTTCAACCAAATTCTAGGTTGATTTATCATGAACTTGATAATTAAGCGAAATAAAAAAATGATTGAAATATTGCCGTATAATCAACAGGGCTATTAATCACTTTTGAATAAGTTGGTTGTTACATCCGCTGTGTGGATTGTGTCACTATCATGTTAAAGAAATAAATGTTTCATTTAACACTCTTAAAGAGTACTTTACAAACTCAAAATTTGTTGTTTTTTCTAAATAAAATAGCATTATAATAGTCAAAATTTTATATGAGAAACTTTTTGTAGGGCTAAATTAATTCTAAAATCTGTACTTTTTAAATTGTTGTTAAAAAAAATCGTTGTTCATCCAAATTGAAAAGTGAATTAGAAATTACGTTTGATTAAATTAATAAATTAATTAATAAACGTGAAATGTTTGTTTAATTGTTTTAAATTTTTTTTTAAATGTTTGGCGTAGCAGAATTAGTACGTTTGAAGAGCGCATTGCTGATCACAAGCTTTTTTGGTAACATAAAGAGTTGTCCTTTTTGCGATTTCAAAATTTTAGGACATCTGTTAAACTTAGTTGTTGAAGTAATTTGGTTTTTAAGTTGAAAATCTTACATTTACGAAAATAGATTGCTTGACTATAGCACAAAGCATACAAATTGTTGTGATTCTGCCACAGCCACATGTCGTGCTTCATGGGGAGATTATGGTTTACATAGTCGTCCAACTAAGCAAGTAATTGGCAAAATTGTGAAGAAGTTTGAAGAAACTGGATTGGTTACAGAATTGTAAGGCCTGAGGCCGGTGCATCATCCTTTCGCTCGTAAAACTAAAAGTATTGCTTCTGTAAGTGAAAGTGTTGCCCAAGACCCGAATGTGTCGACTCCTCGCCGTTCTCAGAAATTATGACTGTCTTACGGCACATTTAAGGCGAATTTTGTATTTATGGCGTATTTTTTATATAAACTCTAGCTCACACAACAGCTGAAGCCAGCTGACCACTCCAAACTTCGTAGATAATTCAAATGGGTCCTTGAACAACAGTCGATGGACGGTGATCTTTTGAACAAAATTTTCTTCACAACGAAGCAAATTTCTAACTCGGTGGATATGTTAATAAACAAAATTGTGTATTTGGAGTTCTGAGAACCCTCAAGTATAATTGTTGAAGAGAGTATATTACATACCCAAAAAGTCACTGTTTGTTGCGCTCTTTAGTTCTGAGGTGTATTCGGACCTTATTTTTTTTTAAATAATTATGAAAAGACTGTCACTATTAATTCGGAGCGTTATGATCAAATGATAATTGACTGCTACTGAAGAATACTGCTTGGAGAATAGATAGTTTAAACAAGACGATAAGGCAGATGCCACACAACTTGAGCGAATATGCTCAACGCTGGCCGCGTAATTTCTTGTCGTGGCGATATCAACTAGCCACCAAAAGATTGCGATTTGACACAGCTGGACTTGTTTTTTTGGGGCTATGTGAAAAACCGTACTTATGCAGATAAATCTTTAACTCTTGGGAATTTAAAAACGGTAATGGCTGAGATACCGCCAAAAAAGTATCAAAAAGTGTCACAAAATTACCTCAAAAATTTTTGTAACAATTGTCGTAGTGATAATTTTAATTCTATGTATTTGTAGTACTATTTCACTCATAATGTCAACAACGTTTAAAATGTATAACAAAACAAAAATAAAAAAAGAGGCTGGGATGCGACCCACACTGATAACTTCCCATCCCGTCTGTCGATTTGTCTTGCTTAAAAGTTTGTCTTTATGTACTCGTATCAATTTTTACCAAATTGGCGTACTCTTTTTGTAGATTTTATTTTTTATATGAAAAAACGGACTGTTGGATTTTTATATTGAAATTACTGAATATCGAAAACAATATTTTCTGTGAAATAAAATAAGTTTCAAGCCAATATTTTTAAGTTTTGAAAAGCTATTTGAGCCGAAAGTAAATTTTTACCAAGTTTTAGTATTGTTTTTATTTTAGAGTTTTATTTTTTTTAAAAAAAACTGTCAATTCGATTTTTTAAAAATTTTACCAACAATATTTCTTATGAGATAAAATTACTTTAAAGCCAATACTTAAAATTTTTAAAGAGATATTTAGTCGAAAATCAATTTTTACCAACTTTTATACATTTTTTTTAGGTTTTTATTTTTTGTAAAAAAACTGTCAATTCGATTTTTTTCAAACTTTAATTGTATGTTAACAACAAGATTTTTTGAAAGATAAAAGATAATTAAAGCCAATATCTCAAAGTTTTGAAAAGATATTTGAGTCGAAAATCAATTTTTACCAACTTTTATAATTTTTTTTTAGGTTTTTATTTTTTGTAAAAAAAACTGTCAATTCGATTTTTTTCAAACTTTAACTGAATGTTGACAACAAGATTTTTTGAAAGATAAAAGTAAATAAAAGCCAATATCTCAAAGTTTTGAAAAGATATTTGAGTCGAAAATCAATTTTTACCAACTTTCATAAATTTTTTGTTTAGGTTTTTATTTTTTGTAAAAAAACTGTCAATTCGATTTTTTTCAAACTTTAATAGTATGTTGACAACAAAGTTTTTTGAAAGATAAAAGTAAATTAAAGACAATACCTCAAAGTTTTGAAAAGATATTCGAGTCGAAAATCAATTTTAACCAACTTTTATAAATTTTTTTTTTAGGTTTTTATTTTTTGTAAAAAAAACTGTCAATTCGATTTTTCTCAAAATTTTTCAGAATGTTGAAAACAATATTTCTTACAAGATAAAATAAAATTGAAGCCTTAATTTCAAGTTTTTGAAAAGATATTTGAATCGATATTCAATTTTTACGAACTTTGAGTAATGTTTTTTTTTAGATTTTTATTTTTTATAAAAAAACTGTCAATTAGATTTTTCTCAAAATTTTATCAGATGTCAAAAACATTATTCTTCGTTGCACAAAATTGTTTTAAAGATAAAATCATATTTCGGTCGTAAAATTTTGGAGGTGCCAAATTTTTTTTTTCAGTTTTATTGATTTAAAAAAAAAACCGTTATATTGATTTTTTTCCAAAAATATACCTGTTTGGTATCACGTTACAATCTATTATATAAAATTTAATTCAAGTCTCTAGCGTTTTTGGTTCGTAAGATATTTAGGGTTAACCAAAATTTTCACCATTTTTTCAAACTGCTATAGTAAAAAAACCACCCACGCAATTTTCTTGAGAGCCCTTTCTGCATCTTTCTGCCTTATTATCTGTATAACAAAATTTATTTGAAGTCGATATCTCTTCTGGTTCTTGAGCTATGGACAACGAAAAAAACGTCGCGAACGTACGGACGTACGGACGTACGGACGTACAAACGTACGTACACACGCACGCACAGACATCTTTCTAAAAATCTTTTATTTCGACTCTAGGGACCTTGAAACGTCGAGAAATTTCAAAATTTTCAATTTGACAAATCGGACCCATTACAATAACTTCCTATGGGAAGTTAAAAATAAATGATTTATTTATGTCTACTTTTGAAACCCCAACATTGAAAACTATGTGCGATTCAGTAATACAAGAACTAATAGAATACTTCACCTACTCAATAATACAACTCACTTATTTTATGTTTGGTACCTCAAATTTAAACTATTGAATTGCCGGGCTGTGTTCAAAGTTTCGTTTTTCTCTCAAATTAAAATATCCTTCTAAACAAAGGTCGAAAAGTGCTTATAAGTTTCAACCCTAGCGCGATTAAAAATTGGTAAAATCATATACGTGGGTTACTTTAAATAGAATTGTAAGTGTAACACACATTTGATAAATTTTGATTGAAGAAAATCAAATCACTTTTGATTTAGCTTCTGAAAGTACATTTGTAAATGACATTTTCGACACTAACTCATTGCAAATGATTAAAATTATAAATTTTAAGTAAATAAACATTGAATCAAAGTATAATTGTTTTCGAAATGTCATGCACAATGAAACATCATGTAAGCTGTAAATGTCACTATAAAAAGTTCCAAATAAAAGTTGATTCTCTTAGGTCTTTCCTTTGAATTAATAAGTAAAATTTAATTTGAAAAGACTGATAGCTAAACTTTGTTTTCTAAGCATTTTTATATCTGATCTGGAGGCTTTGGGAATTCATCAAACATTGAGTCTAGTGCTGGCGAAGTACAAACTAGAATCAATATTAACAAACTCCTTAATATTTATATCTTTCAGCACGACCTTATTGCATCCTACTTTTCACAATCCGGCACATTATCATTACGAGAATATTTTTGCTAACAACTGATTTATTTTTGTTTGCTAATCAGTTGTCGTTTTCAATTAAAAAGCTTTGAAAGTTCTTTATTACGAGGTTCTCCAAAATTAAAATAACTATTTTGTTTTTTATAACATTCTATTGCAAATTAATGTTTAATTTAACTACGGTATAAAAATCGGTTTCTGGTTTTGTCTTCAATATAATATGTATCTTCTGTAATCATTCCGAAACCTAAGCTAAAACTCTCAATTAAATATTTTCTCAAAGCTTCTCTATTCCCGAGTTAAGAAAAGATGAATGGTTTCTGTGAATTGGTGAAAAAGGTTTTAGTAAAGATTGCAAATTGCAGTTAGTAAAAAAGGAAGGAGTATTAAATACTTTCATATAACGCAGATGCACACAATCAAAATAATAAAATCAATCATGTGTAATTACCTCAATATTACTTGCACCATTTTGATGATGATGATGATTATTATGATGCTGATGCTGATGTTGATGGTGCTGATGTTGGTGGTTGCTGCTATCTAATTTCTTTTCAGCCGATGGACTTGAATTCATCTCGACAAGATCCAAACCATTCTGGGTGTCTCTCAATGCAGCATCCAATGCTTCAGCAACTTCAGCAATTTCAGTCAATTTATTTGTGATCGCGCTCGATGCCATTTCATTTTTTCCAGTTGGATAGACCAAAGATGATGGTGCTGCAGCAGGAACAGGAACAGTAGCAGCTGTAGTCACAGCTGCAGCTTCAGCAGCACTTTCTACTGCAGATGGTGCACTTTCGCTAGGAATAGAATCAGATTTTAGATTTACATCTTCAACTATGGACTCTTGATCGTTTGCACGGCCGCGACGATCATCACTCCAAGTATCTTCGCTTTTCTCGCTATCTCCAATTCCCTCACCACCGCTAGTGGTAGAAGACCGTGATTGCTTAAAAAATTCCTTGAATCTGGAAAACATTTCCGATTCTTACGTTTTTCTTTTTAAGTTTTTCCCCTCGATTTAGAATAGAACTATTTATTATCTGGCAATTACTATCAGTCGGATTTATATTTTTAATTAAAAAACACTTTTGTCTCTATTTTTCGTCGTTCGTTTGAATATGTGGAAAGGGTCGACGAGAACGGGGACCTAGCTGTTGTCAGACTTTCTATATCGCTGTTGGATGTTTGGTTTGCGTTATGGGCGAAATGCCAGATCGCGCGTATTTTTGAAGCTATAATAATGAATTCGCTAATCACAGAGCGCGTAACATGGAAAAATTGTCGCACGATTAAAATAAGCAATAGTAGCAAGTGCAGCAGGAGATGCAGAAATACTTTTCTTGGACGGTAGCAGCAGTAGCACTTGAAAATGAAAACGCTGGTGCCGAAGACGTCATTGCACTTTAGCTTAAGAATAACATGCCACACGCAACATCAGGGATGATAGCTGCTTGGCTGGGCGGCGACTATGACGACGAACGTTGACGACGACGGTGGCTATAGCGATGACGTTCACGGTGGCGACAACAAGCGACTAGTGACGACTGCACGCGGCAGAGACGGATATAAGGAGACACGCAGCGACTTTTTTCCTTGACAATTTCACAATGCCTACGTTTGGCTTGGAGTCTCTTTGGCTCTTGTGAGGGTATTTATAGGGCGCTAGAAGCAATACGTATATGTACTTCAAAATGAACGTGCACTTCAGGGAATGCTTATTATATACGTTGAATGACGTGCGAGACTATTTGAAAATATTATTATTTTTTGTTTTAGTTTTTATTTGAATTGTATTTCGTTCGAGAGGGACACTTTGTATAAACCCGGGCTGCCTTGTGTTTTAGATATCTCTGTGGCACTATATACTCTGATGCTGATCTACGCTGGACCGAACACGAAAATAGACTGAGGAATGGAGCAAAGATGGCTTTTTGAGAATTCTGTCAAGAGGTTTTCTATTTTGCCCCAAAATATTTACGTTTGTCTTAAAGTTTTGTCTATTCTTCAAATATTCTAAATGACAACAGAAAAGTTCGTTCTATTTGTCTCTCGAAACCGTATTCTACCCGAAGCAAGGAAGGTAGGTATAGGTATACATGAATGGTTTGGTTTTTTTCTTTTGTATATTTTTAGTTTTAGTTTTTTGGTTTTAAAAATTAAAATAAATAAACCAAAAAGTAAAAAGATTTTAATGACAGATGTTTTATTCCGGAAATAAATATTTTTATGGCGCATAAACACTAATTTTTTGTGAATTTTTGAGAGTTATATAAATCGGAAGCTTTTAAGACCGCAGTAAAATCTTAGGCATGATGTGGTAATTTTGGAAATAATTTTGACTATAAAATTGTATTTCAATTAAAAAACAGTGATTGGATTTGGATTTTGTTTTATACCTTGAATATAAGTATTATGTCTCCGTTTTAGGCACCAGCAGGCATAATATTATTTATTATTATTTATTATTTTACACTCAAATATTAGTGATTGCTTTATTCGAAAGGACGTAAACAGTCAAAATTTAGGTTTTCCACTCTTGCGTAACAGCTACATTTTTAAAAATCATACGAATCAATGAATTATGAAGATTTAAAAAATCAAACCAGATATTAATGATATCATGTTTGCTAATGAAGTTTAAGTTTAATCTCAAGACGTCCTTACTCATAGATTTAGAAATATGAAATTCTGGTAACATTTGTAGTGAAACTTTGATCAAATTTTTGTTTAAGTTTCAAGAAATGAATTTTGAAATGAGCTCATATTTTGAACATAATAAAAAAAGACAAACATCCCTTGAAACATGTCTGAAACTTAGATTTAAGAAATGTTGTGTTTTTGTGATAAATCTAACTTTGGTTGTGTTGTTAAGATGTTGGTCGAAAGCAGGGCCAAACATACCAAAAATTTCGAATTTTCCGTCTTATTTTTTTGTGGTTTTAAACCTCATAGACAATTTTTGTCAATACAATACTTAGGCTACTCTTGTTTCAGGTTTGAATACTTGTTCTTCGGATGTAGGCTATCAACGGCAGCGTATGATAAACTCATTAAAATTCATCTTGATAGCATTTCCATTAATAAACAAAAAGAGTGTAAGACTTACAATAGGTGGTGATTTACTGGTATTCTTTGTTGGGATAGCTTAACCCAATACTCAGTATGAACTTCTCAACTCCGAAATAAAAAAAATAGAACTGAACTTTAAAATTTTGAAGATCTTTAAAAGTTAGGAAAAAGACTTTTAAAAAATCAGTGTTTTTTCAAGAACTATTCGATTAACATTTACTTGATATTTTAATTCATTGTATTAATTGTATATTGTATCAATTATATGTTACCAATATTTTCAAAACTCTTGGAACGTTTGGATATTTTAAGAATTCAAACAATTGTGGAAATGATGGAAGAAAAAAAGGCATAATTTTCTTCAAGCCAGTTCTTTATTATTGTTTTCAGTAGAATTTTAGGAAAACAAAGTTTCGGAAAACAGAAATAAAGAGTTTGAGAAAAACCAACTCCTCCACAAAGGTTTTTCTTCACAAATTTTTACTCAAATCCGATCGCCGATAATCTCCATTTCCAGATGTTTTCTTACCAATTCTTCATGAAAATTGCATACTTTATTAGTTTTAGTTAGTTTTTTTTCGTGAAGTTAATTTTAATTTTCACAAAACTTCTTCTATTTGGGTTTTTTTCTTATTATTCTGACAGGTCTTCTTTCAGTTGTACAAATTGTCAATACAAGAATCTGTCTACTGCCGAAGTGTTTTCTTTGGAATTTTCTACTTTATTATTTATAGAATGCCAAAAAACACGGGTATTATCAAAAAATATTGAAAATTTATCAGTAGAATTATTAATTTCGGGGTTTTGCTGGGTTGATCGTTAAAAAAAAAACATATTTTAGAAATAATAACACAAATAACTACTGGAGTGTATTGGCACTGTTAAACCTTCATCTTGGTTCACTGAAACAATCTTTCGAGCTTTTGAGTAATATGTTTGTAGCAAACAAGTCACGTGATTGAAACTTAGTATAAACATTTTCTTTTAGCTGCTCTATAGCACAAAATACCTCTAAGAATAAATGTTAAGTTTATGGAAGCTTGAAGTTCTCAGATCAAAACTATTGTACTTATACCAGATAACCTCCTTAAAAAATTAAGACATTTAAAAAAGTGCGTATACGCCTGATTGAACCATTTTAACTTTGGTCGTTATGTATCATAGAATATAATCATCGTATGACATTTTAAAACGAATCGAAGTCTTCAATTTTAAAGGCTGACATTTTGGAATAATATCTAAAAATCTCTAAGTTCTACCTAAGATCCCATTTCTGTTAGTCAATTCTCTTATCTGAAAAACGTCACTAAATTTGCTGATATTAGTCCACCGAAAACTAATTACTCTCATGCTCAGCAATCAACTATTAACCACTAATTAATCATTTCATAAGAATTAACAATTCTTCAGATGCAATCATGTTTAAACTCAACTTCTTATGCAATTACCTTCCTGTCATAAAATACTAAAGAACCTCAACATACATAATTAACATTAATTAGAATTTGCATAATGTCATGTCATTTAATTGCTATAACAATTCTGATTACCCTCCAATAAAAAAAATTATTTTTATTTCTTGAGAACATAAGAAGAAAACAATAAAAAAGAAAAATAAAAACAACATAAAATATTGCGGTAAGATGCGCGTGTGCAATGTGTTTGCCCCCCCTGAGAGTTCATTGAATCTTTTATGCTTAGCTAACATCATCAGATGGATAAGCCACCAGATGAAAATATTATTACAGTAGGTATAAAAGGTATGATGAAAGCTCTTTCGAAGCACGTTTTTGTTTGAGAATTGAGAGGCATCGAAAGTTGTTTCTACACACTGGAATACTGCGGTGCATAAGATCGAAAGAAAGTTGTTCCTCTTCTGTCAGAGATAAAGTATAAAGTACCACTAACCACCATCTCTTCCACCTTGCTATCATTTATGAAAATGACCTTTCTCTCACTCTCTTGACAATACAGGGACGGATAAGGCATTTTAAGAAGCCTTTAAAGGGCCTGAATTCTACTAGAAGCCTTATAAAAATCTTCTAAAATCTAATTTCTGCTAAAAGTTTGTAATATGCACAATTTTTAACTTCTTTGAAAAAGTCTATAATCCAAGGCTTTTGACCGGTTTTTTCACATTTGGTTTTTAGACTCCGGGCACCTATTTACATAGTTTTATTTACATATATATTTATTATACACCAGTTAAAAGACCATTTTAGCAACGATGAGCCTTAAAAACTCCTGACTTAACCAGCACTGTATCATTATCATTATCATAGCAAATAGTACTTGGCGTTTGGAGAGCAAATCGAGAAAAGCGAATAAAAAGCAAGATCGTTGGCAAATAGTAACAATCCGAACAAGAAAACCAGTTAATCTTTAAGATATAACCAAAAGAGTACAGAAAAAGTACCAAAACTGCCACACCAACTTTACTAGCTGGAGCTAACAATTTCCGACCATACCATACCTGTTGCCATCATCCGAAGTAGTATTATTGCCCTTGGCATCATCCAAGACGAACGGCTCTTTAAGTCGAGTTTTCAACAATCTACCCAGCCGCACCATTCGACCCACTTCGACTAGGAGTCGTTCGCGCAGTGCTAGATACTTTCGGAGGCGATTGCGGCGACAATCGGACTCCTCAATTTCACCTAGAGAACACACAGAGATTTTCAGGTCATGCAACTTGTTGCAATACTCTTCGACGCTACGATGAAAGACGGCGGACACTCGGAGGCGGGTCATGTGCTCCTGACTTATGGCTTGTAAGTTGTGCCAGGTGCTGCGCAGTTGGTTGGACATTGTTTTTGTTGCTTCCGTATCCAATTTGCACGATGTTCTAAGAGCTTGTGACGCTTCGAGCAGTTGGCAGCCGTAATGGTAGATGCTCTGTAAAAGAAAAGAAAAAAAAATAGAGGAGAGCTTTTAGATGCGAACACGTATTATTATCACGGATATGGTTGCCAGTTTGTTAAAACTTTTGATCACCTTCTGTCAAACTGTCAAATACGATAATCAAACATAAATAAGATTTCAATACATTGTTGTAGATAAGACTCATTTTGACATTTCATCATATTATTTAGACATTTAATTTGACAGCTAGGAAATTGACATTTCTTATCTTCTCAATAAATTTTGTACAGCTGTCAATTTTCAATTTCTCTTTGAAATTACGTATGATGTGTTTCACACTGGTCGACTCATTTTGACGTTCCATTAGTTTACTTTAAAAAAGAATATACATTTCTGACTTACCTCCAAAAGCTTCTTTGAAAAAATCTGGAGAGAGGTAGATTAATGGTGATACCACCTAAAAAGCTTCTTATGCCTAGCTTAACTGACATCCGTCAAATATTTTACTTGCGAGTAAATAAAAATTATTTATCAGCTGTCAAATTTAATGTCAATAAGTAGTTAGTCGATAGATAACTCAAAACGGGTGCTTCAATACCAATTTTATTTCTATTTCTCATTGAACCCTCGAAGAACTATACGAAGTAAGTTCCCAAATACCTTAGAGTCTTATAGTTAGTATTTTATTTTCATCATAGTAGCAACCATGTTTACGGATCAAGTTAAGTTAGTTTACAAATGATTCTCCCCCTCTCTTAACGTAACGGAATTAATTTAATGTTTAGCATATAGCGGTGTGCCAGTTATTAGTGTGGCCACCTTTCCACACTCCGACCGCTCTTCCAACTGAGGTTCTGCCTTTTGCCATTGCCATTAGAGGAAGGGGCAAGAATGAATAGTTTGATCTAAATTAAATGAATGAATGAGGAAGTTGAGTACTAGATAATGTGTATCTTAGGATCATTTTACGATGTTTGGGGTGATAATAATTTCACACCGCACTGAAGTTCTCGGGTCTATCTAAAGTTGGTTGAATGGCAATGGATAACCATCGGACGGCGACGACGAAGTTAAATAGAACTGATGATGTCTTGTTTGTTCATACACCTGCAATTTAGATTCTATTAAGGTGTAGAGGCTTAGTGTAAAATAGAGAAAGAGGCTCAACTTGACGTTCAAATCAAATTGATAGCTTCAAATGGTTTGCGGGATGTTTGAAGTAATTTTGCTTTATAGTAATGTGATACAAAATTGAAGATTTTTATCTTAAGTATCCAGGAAATGAGCATTTAAGTCATCTATTTAAAAGATATAATATTTTCATAGTTGAGGTGAATATATGTACATAATTGGATGAATTTCAATGATGACCATGACATAAAATTCATTTCAGCTACATAATTTCCATGGAAAATGTTCCATTTAATTTAATTTTATAAATTAAATAGACTCTTGAATTAATAGAAATAGTTATAAGGGCAATATTAAATTGTGATTTGACCGCATACTATTTTCATAAGAAAAATTTTACCCAACTTGACAACTTTGAAAAATGTCGCACACTTCAAGTAATGACCACACTTACAATGTTAAAATATGTTTTTAATATAGATTTTTTTAAAAGGTTTTATTCTGATTTGAAAAACAAAAGGCCACTCCGCTACTTTGCAGAACCGTGTTCTTTTTACAATTTCTATCCAATATGGCACTAAAAAGATGGGATGCGTTTTAATCCTCATTGATGGATTGTGTTCAGCCGAATGACATTGTGCTAATTAACGTAGTCTCTGATGAGGTGAAAATGGGCCTAATCAATTGTGATGATTTTTCGATGAAAGTCCGGATCATTTTCATGTATTTAGACACGGCGGTGATGTTGATCGACTACTTGATTTTTTGTGTTAATTGGACTTTTGAAACCTTAATACCTACAAATCAAAAGGAGGAATAAACAAATTTGTTTCGTTATAGATTTCTATTTTTCGTATCACTTACTTTTCCTTTGAGGAAATTTTTACCAGCATTGTAAACATGGAAGGAAGTTAAAGTGGTTCTTATACCCAAAGCAGGTATATTTTCGCAAGTCAATCCTAAAGATCTACTACCTTTAAGTCTATCATCATTCCTTCTTAAGACCTTAAAAAGAGTGATTGATATCCACTTAAGTGCAATTATGTGTACGTCTCAACATTCCTAGCGTAAAGGTAAATCGGGTGGAAATGGCGTTACAGACCTCAGTACGCATCATCAAATGCTCCCTCGACCATAGAGAGTTCACTATGGTTGCCTTCCTTGACATGGAGGAAGCTTTTAACAACGTGATACAAGACTTATGTGTACGTCTCAACATTCCTAGCGTAAAGGTAAATCGGGTGGAAATGGCGTTACAGACCTCAGTACGCATCATCAAATGCTCCCTCGACCATAGAGAGTTCACTATGGTTGCCTTCCTTGACATGGAGGAAGCTTTTAACAACGTGGACACATTTGCAATAACATTTCCAAACGTAGAGAGTTTGCTTGGGGAGTTAATTCATTTAATGCTCACTAGAAGAATAATTAATTCAAAACTGGGCAACTCTTCTGCCAGAAGATTCGTTAGAAGAAGGACACGGCAAGGTGGTGTTCTATCCCTTTTCCTATGAAACCTAGTAGTAAATGAAATCCTAAAGTGATTCCCTATGCGAATGACGTTCCTATAGCGATTTCAAGACAGCATATTTAAACCTTAAAAAAACTCTTACAAACTGCCTTAGACAGACTATTACAAAATCGGATTAGATCTATTTTCGAGAAAATACAAAATTCCATTTTTTAACCTTCCCTAAATTAAAGGAATCCAATTGAAGTTCTCAGGCGAGTCTAAATATTTGGCTCTTATTTTAGAAAAAAAAATACTTATCAAATAAATAGGATTAACAGCAGTGGATTAACAACAACATTGGCCACTCCGTAATTCTTAGGTATTTAAAATCAATTCCAAAGCACAGAGACTGCAATTCAACAGAAACTTCCAGATTTCTATACCTTCTAGATCTTTCTAGAAGGATAGGGCATTCCTGAAAGACGAGTCAATCCACTTTTATACAGATGGATCGAAACCAAAAGGAGAGGTTGGTGGAGGTTTGTTCTGTGAAATTAAATCTCGCATTCCGCCTTCCTAATCATTGTAGCGTGTTTAAGGCGGAACTTTTAGCGATAAAATAAGTCTTGTCCTGGCTTAAGGAAAAGGTGGTATCAACATCTGATATCTTATTGATTTTCTTAAGGCCGCTATCAAATCTCTCAACATTTTCTCTACAAATTCTATAACAGTCCTATAACTGTTGATAATATAGTTTAAAAGAACTGTCAAAATTTTCAATTTGTCAACTCGGATCCATTACAATAACTTGTTATGGGAAGTTAATAATCAGCCTTTCACGTTTCGTGAGGGACTGAAACTCGTTTTATTTAGCTTAGAAGGAAGCCTCAAGATTCACAATGGACCATTAAACTGGCCTAAGTGTGTCCTATTCCATCACGGCCAGCCACTTTAAAGTAACTTAACCTACTACCAACAGCTCACATTTGTCTATCAGTTCCACTTTTTCTGGCCGAGAAGGTTCTTGTCGATGAACCAAAAGTTTTGTTTCACTTTTAAGAACTGTGTGTACAAGATTTCAAGATTTTTTTTAGGAAATTTTAACCATTTTATTTCATTATGGCAAGTATTGTTCCATTTTTAGTAATGTGTTATTTTTCTTTGTGAAGTGCCAAAAGACTTCAGCTGCAAAGTTTATTTTTCTATATTAAATATTGTTTCATGTAAAGATACAAATTATTTAAATTAATAAAACAATTCATTGAATGCGTTCTCTGTCATGCGTTCTTTGGAACGAATTGGCTGTGATTCTGGAACACCCTATATAGTTTTTGCAACATCATTAACAGAGTAACTGAGCTTTTGTTCAACGGAACAGGATATTCTTATTTTGATCTTTTTGTGCAAATAAGCATAATTACTCGTATTGTTTAAGAACGTGTTATTGTATGACTCGCAAAACCGAGACCAGAACAAAAATTTGATAAATTAGCAAACCATCAATTTTGATTTGTTCTTATATTTTAATAGACACAGAGAAAAAAACATGTTACCCATTCTAAGCCCGCAAACGAATGCCTGAAGCACTCCGAAAGACCATTAACCTCTTTTCTGTATAATTTTTCAAGTGTCAATACCTCTGGGATATCTAAGAGTATACCAGAGCGCACTAAGCTTTGAACATCTAACCAACAAAGCAATAAAACTGTAATTACTTAAATTACCTGCACTAACTAACTGACCCAAAACTGTCATTCTTCGATGCACATCTGTATCAAAATCCATCCCATCGACTTGTTGTGCCACGGTGCGGCGCTGTGGATGGCGTAGCGGTGAACATATACCAACCTGAGCAGCGAGCAAACCATCAACATAACCATCACCTTGAAATTGCAAATTGCATGGCAATCAGCAACGGAAATCAGCACAAAACATCCACTTCCTCCACAGTTGTTTTTGTTGTTGCTTATGTTGAGTTCGGACTCTATTTATCATGCCACCTGACCAAGCAGACCTCTCAGACCACCCCATTCAAAATGTACCGTTTAACAAACCAACCGACCGACGCACGATGAAGATTTTGATGGCGCAAAGGCAGAAACGTTGTCGCTAACGTTGGTCGTTGGAGTTGTGAAAAGATATAAAATAAAAGAAACAAAACACCAGAACTCACCTTTCCAGTTTCTTGAAATGTCTGCAACTCATCTTTCTGCACCTGAATCTCGTGCACATTGCAGCCCACATGCGAATGACACTTGATCATGACACCGTACAAGTCGTCCATCCATTTGATGGCCATTCGGGCGTCCAACTCGTACGTGTGGATGTGTGTCACCTGCTCCAAGGTAAGTTTCTGCAGTTCGACGCTGTCGATGAAGATGTTCCGCCTGGCTATTGTCGTATCCAAAATATCTTTGACATTCACAATGTCATCGCTGTAATCAATATGCAGATCTCGGCCGAGGGCATCCTTAACGGGCATTGACAGCATGTCGCTGAGTTTTTCGCCCTCCTTCACCAATTCCTTCTCAAGGGCCTCTGAGAATGTTTTGGTGGTTGAATTGTGGTCAAACATGAAATTGAAGATTTATTAGTTCAAGACATCGAGAGACATAGAGACAAAGCCAACTTACCCAATCCCACTTGACTGTCCTTTAGTTTCTGCAAATTCCCTGCGGCCGCCTCGAGATCCTCGACCTTGTTTCCCATGACTAGAGATTCGAATACTGAGGTGGTGCGGTCGAAGTAATCTGTAACCAGCCGATAGAATCGCAGCGATGTGATTAGGATGTTGCGTCGCTTTTCGAGGCGCGTGGCAAAGCTGCGACAGACGAAATTCATGAATTCCCGCTGCGACATTAGGTCCTTGTAGGCAGGACTGGCAGACTCCTTGGCCTTGCTGTGCGATTCGATCTTGTATAGAAGCTCCGCATAGAAGCCGTAGGTTTCGCGACATTCCATCTCGAGTGTTTCATGTTCACGGCGCAACTCCTCGCATGCCTTGAAATCACAGCCGATCGTTTGGTTGCGGTTAAGCATCTGTTCGGCTGTATTAAGGATCCAGTTTGTGACGAAGGCAACGCCTTCTTCGAGGGCAGCCACTTCACGGGCTTCATGGACACTCTGTTCCAGGTCACGCCAGGCCGATCGAATGTCGGTTTGTTTCTTCTGGATGTCGATCAGCAGCTGCTCGGTGCGTGCGCGTTCGTTCGCCATGTCGGGTGGCAACCTGTGACTATGATGTTGGTTGCTACTACTATTTGTGGCGTTCGAACTGATGGAATGTGAGGTTGGCACAGGAGAAGTTGCGGTAAGGTTGATAGTTCCAGGCGAATGCTGTTCGTTAGCAGCAGCAGCACCAGCAGCAATCGTGGACAACGATGAAGATGATGGCGGTGGTAGTGGAAGAGATGTCGTCATTGGTTGCCATCGATAGCTATCAGTGATCCGGGTTAACAGTCGATTACCTGAAAGATATTAAGTGAGCTTGTGGTTAATAGTGGATAAAATAATGGTGATGATGGTGATACCTCTGAGGCATCGGTATTTCATGCTATGAAGAATTTTATGAGATTTCCTTATGCTGTCTAATGATAGCTTGGAAGGTGGCAAGTGTTTTGTTTGAGATAGGTTAAAAGTATAAAGGTGGCGTTGGAAACAAGCGAAAATAACCCTTAGAGTACAACTCTATGGTTTTTCAAGAAAAAGAAAGGATTGGCGAAAGTTGTATCATTTTTTTTTTTGAAAAAGAAAACCAAAAACTCTAAGCACGGTATACAATACATGTAAGACATTTCAGAAAAAGCAAACTTAGATTAAAGAGTGTAATACCAGTGGCGTGATGGTAAGTGCGTATAGGATTGTCATGTCAGAGGTCTTTGGTTATATTCCTGCCTGTGCCATCTAAAGTTTTTTTTCTTTTGCACTGCCTTTTGCGAGGAGTTGACAAATTTTCCAAGTGTAATTGCCTTTTGGATTAATGACAACATTACAAAAAAACAGGAATGGTTGAGAGTTGGAAGTCAGTTGTATTCAATATCATTACAAAAATATTACATTAAGACGCATGCTAAAAGTCAAGCTAACCAACAGTGTTACGGTATGTCAGGATCCTTGAGAGTGAAAATATGGAGGGTTTAACAGTGTGAACATAGGGTAAAGGTACACACAATATTGAACTAATTACATTTCAAAAGTAAGAAATTGTATCACACAGATATAAATACAATACTACAGCAAATACGATTTACAGAGTGAAGTTATTTAAGCAAAAAACATACATTTTGAAAGCTCGATAAAAATTGTGTTGAAACTCATATGCAGTAAAAAGATTATTCAAAAATTGTCTCTTAAATTTACTACCTAGGGCTACGTCTTCTATCTCAAGCTGTAACCTAGTAGTCTATTGCACACTGTTGTTGAGAGGTGTTTAGTATCAGGTAGAGTTTTATCTGGCGACAACTGCTTTGTCACACTGTCTGGTGACAACTGCTTCGTCAGTCTGTAATCTAGCTATTACTGCCATCTTATCACATTTGCTATATCAGACAGTAAATCAGTAACATCTTCTACTTCAGACTTTAGGCAAGTTGTCATTAGAAACTTATACTGTCGAATAATTTTCTATCTCAGACTGTTGTTTAGAATTGCCCTTTATTTCAGACTGTAAGTGACTGTTGTAATTTGTCTCAGTTTGTAATCAAGGAAACGGAGTCTAGTAAATTTCATGAAATAAAAGAAGCTTATATAAACAAAGGAAGAATCTTGGAAAAATACATTGCACAAAATTATTAAAGACAATAGTAATAAGTTTGTCTCTGTAATTTAAAAAACTTTAATATAACTTTATAAATTTGTCTCATAAAGTTCAATGATCCCAATATAATACATAACAATCAAACAATCTGAAATAAACGATTGTTTCATAACTCTTAATAAATCTGTTTCCAATTGTTTGAGTTACATAAATAAAATAAAATTACTATTAAAATTAACAACACATAAATACGAGTACAACCCACGAAAGTACTTCATATTTATGACATGAGTCAAGTAGGTGGGAACCTATACTTAAACTTTCAAGACTATGACTTGGGATTAAACAGAAACAAAAAACTAAATGGAGCAAGCTAGGCTCATAATTTCATAACCTCTATACTGCCGTACCGTGACAAATGAAATGTTACTTGCTTGGGCAGGCACCTTGAGGAAAGATAGATATGAGTTGAAAAACGTAATTATTTTTAATTTTGTCGCAACGGCAACGACCAACTTTATCTGAGCCTATTTATTTCTATATATGTTACTTGGCTCTTGGCCTCACCCTACTTCGGTCTTACTTTTTTCATATTTGGAATAAAATTAATACCTTTAGTCTAAGGAAGACTTTGAAGTTTACAGATAAATTTAAATCGGTAGAAAAGTGTCGGTTTTTTCCCAACGATCATCGCCGGAGGTTTTTGCGAAATCAAAGGAACCCGTTAAATACCATCAACAGCTAAAGTTGACTTTTGTAAAAGGAGACTAAGAAATCAATGGATACTGGCAAGTTAAAGGGTTCCAAAAAAGCATGATTTAATGTAGCTTTGAAAATTCTCCGGTAGTGTTCTTTTAAGCAATAATTTTGTATTTGGAAATATTTTATTATAGCTGATTTTGTTTGACTTAAAAGCACGTTTCTGCGACTCATGGGTTACACTTTGGTAACGCAAGTTATTTTAACAAGTTTTAAGGAGACAAAAAATGTGTACATTTTTTTGTTTGTAAATAAAATATTTCAACGTGACTTCACTATTTCTTTGCACAAACGTACAACATATACTTTACTCATATACATATATCTATAGTATTTACTTACCTGTATCTATCGTGTCAGCTATCTCAGTTTGTACTTGAGAGTAGATCATGGCGCACTGCTTGAGCTCCTGATCAGCATCTGAAGGTCGCAATGATTTACTGTCCGAGAGTAGAACATGCAGATTCTCAATATCTTGAATAGTTCGATCGAAAGTCTTACGGAATTCATCGATTGCCTGATGTTAAATGAAAATGAATGATGATCATGATGGAAGAAATAATTTCTACGAGTCTATTATATGACGCGACTCTGTTGTTGACCTACCTTTCGATTTTGCAGCCATAAATCGTGATTGTATGTTAGTGTACCACCTAATTCCTCTGGCAAATTATTTATATCTATATATTTTGAGATACGACTTTTTGACACAACAATTGGCTGTAAAAGAAACAGATACTCGTATGAAGAGAAAGTGATGCGAATTGAATTTTTTTATTGCGATCCAAGATTGCGTGTTATTTTATTCGAATATACGTACTTCTTCTTTTGTGTGGGATTTGGCACATTGTTCAACGTGTTTCTCCCAAAATCCTTCGGATCTGACTAGAAAAAGTGTAATTGGTGTGTCTCCGAAGAGGGAATAAATTGTGCGGGAATGTGTGCGAGTTATTCGAGATGAACAGCGTTGAGCGTCTACTATGACCGCAATGCCTTTGCTGAGAAGTTCGGAGCTTAAATAGAAAAAAAAATATAAATTAAACAAATTTCAATATTAAAAAACCATAATTTGTAAACTTTCTAAATTTTAATCTAGACAACTTCGGAGTTATTAAAATCCTAAAATAAATTTGAAATGTAATACTTTTATTTAATTTTACCATAAATAACCTGGTTATAAACTTATATTAACAAATAAATGGTTCCTAAATGTACTCAGATGTCAAACGTAAGTCTGATAAGAGTAACGTGATTTTATAACAATATTTAATTTTATGATAACGTTGTCAATTTTATCTAGGTTAATATTGGGTGTTTTAAACTCCATAAATTAATCAAAATCAATATGTTATCAATATCATTATTTTGTATAATATAAATGTTCGTCTTATTCACCACTAACAACTGAAAACTGATTTTACACTCATTGGCACCACATTTTAAGCAATTGTATTTTTAAAGGGTACTTTAAAATGTAAATCCTTTGTTAACTAGTTAATATAAACCCACTTATAGTTAAACCTTTTACATGTTTAACTTTACATAGTTTAGGTAACAGTTCGTAAAAAGACTTTGTTTTGGTCTTTTTACGAACTGTTACTTGAACTATGTAAAGTAGCACATAAATGTACAGAGTAGAGAACACAGCACCTTGAGAGACTAGACTATGTAAGGTGATAACAACACAAGACATTAATGCAAGACAGAAGGACAGAAGAGAAAGAACAACAGACAGAAAGAACACAAGACAACAGCACGCGGTAGGTTTCGAAACGGTCCTCCATCTGTCTACTAACCAAGCTCACAGATGCTTGATTTCGGTGATCGATGACAACAGAAAACAGAAGCTTTATCAGTGATTAGGCCATTATCTCTATAATGATCTAAACTATCTCAATTAAATTAAAATTATCAGTCTTTTATTTTTCGTAAGGGACTGAAACTGGTTTCATTGAGCTTAGAAGAAAGCCTCAAGTCTCATGTGGTATTACAATGGGCCAAGTTAGTGTGTCAACCTAACCTAGTAAATATGTCTTTATCTATCTATCTGCATAAAGCTGAGCACGTCAATGAACAATTCTTTATTCGTTTTAGACACCTACCTAACTTCACAAAAAATAGGCTATCGCTTTACAATTTAAACACATGTTCTTCCTCTTTCTTATCTTCTTATAATATATTTTCCATCCTGGTTCTTCCAATATGAAATTAAAATAAAGCTATCCAAAGCAAAAAGCATCAAACGAACTAGTTGAATACACAAACAATTGTTTTCGTTAAGTATGCATACAAGTATTTTTCATTCCCGGAATAAGTTGTCCTAAGATTAGTTGTGTCTTGGGATTTTTTGACAAATCAAATGGAATTTATATCTTTGAAGAAAAACTTATTTTACAGATATATTTTTAAATGTTATATAGGTACTTTTTTAAACAGACTCTTTGCATACAGGAACAAGTTCGTGCGACCCAGTCGTGCATTTTATTTCATCTGGTAGTTTTGAGAAATAATGAATTGCCAGTTTTTTCTATACAAAATAAAATCCTAAAAAAAACATTACTAAAAGTTTATAAAAAATTGATTTTACACCCTAATATTTTTTCAAAAATTTGAAATTATGGCTTTTAACTAGTTGATTCTAATAACAAACAGTATTTTTAACATTCAAAAAATTGTGGAGAAAATCGAATTGACAGTTTTTTTTACATAAAATTAAAACCTAAAAAAAAAGTTTGATAAAAAAATTAATTTCGCCTCAAATATCTACAATTACATATTCAGTAAATTGTTTATAAAAATCCAAAACTCCGTTTTTTTTTCATAAAAAATTAAAATCTACAAAAAACAGTACGCAAAATTGTAAAAAATTGAAGTTCGGTTCTCGATATCTCATGAATAATAGAAAATATTGACTTCGAATTAGTTTCATCCAACTAATTTGTATTTGTTTGTATAAAAAATAAAAGATTTTAAGAAATGCTACTAAAATTGGTAAAAAGCAGTTTTCGACTAAATATTTCGTCTACAAATATAGATTTTGAAATCAAACTATTTCATCAAATGCAAAATGTTGTTGGTAATTTTCAATTTTTTTTAAGCATAATTCAACTGACAACTTTCTTAACAAAACACGAAAAAGATTTTTTACAAGGCAAATCGACAGAAGGAATGGGAGGTGTGGGTCGCATCCCGGCCTATTTTTTTTTTTATTTTACTAGTGTCAAAGCACCATTGTTTTTAATATACAATGTATTTGTAGGCAATATCAGCTCTTGCCAATTAAATATACCATTTTTTTAAATTTTATTACAATTCGTATTAAATCCATATGACTTCTTATCATATGAATCGAATTTGATTTTATTATCTAAAAAACAAAATATATTCCCATTTCCCAACCAAAATATTCACTCGTTCTTCATATATGGGTGAAGAAAAAAGATACTCCGAACTTACAGACGGACATACCAACGTGCGCAATATATGTATATATTTCTACAAAACCATTTTTTTAGAATCTATGGATTTTAAAACGTCGAGAACAGTAAACATTCTAAAATCACAAAATGGGACCAGTCGCAATGACTTCCAATATAAAGTTAAATATACTGAACTCCATACAAATTTAATATATTTTATGTGGTTATTACAAATGTGGGTGCAAAAACACTATAAAAATTCATATCATTTTCATCACAAGAGAAGCCCATCTTTGTTCTTAGTCATCTTCAGTCATCCTCAGTCATTCTTAGTCATCTTCAGTCATCCTCAGTCATTCTCAGTCATCCTCATTCATCTTCAGTCAGCCTCAGTCATCGTTAGTCGTCCTCATTGATGCTCAGCCATCCTCAGTTATTATCAGTCATCCTCAGTCATCCTCTGTCATCCTCAGTCATCTTCAGTCATCTTTAGTCGTCCTCAGTCTTCCTTAGTCGCCCTCATTCATCCTCAGCCATCCTCAGTTATTATCAGTCATCCTCAGTCATCCTCTGTCATCCTCATTCATCCTCAATCATCCTCAGTAAATTAAATAAAAGTTCTAGTTCCATAGTTAAATTGAATATATTTGAAAACCCAAGTCGCCTTTCGTTTGAGAACTTTTATCTATACAAACAATAACAATAATTCTAATGTGAAAGTGCACACACTGAATTTATGAGCAGATGCAAGAGGGCACTTAAATAAATTTAAGATCATTTAATAAAATACGACTGATTCTTATGCTGACCTAATTATGCAAAGCTTTGTTTTATTTATGTTTTTAAGATGTTAAATAAATGTAAACAAAACAAAATCTCAAGCATCAATAATATAATAATTAATTCGGACAAAGTGAAAACACATACAAAACTTGAAATCGGAAAATTTCCGCTTTTTAAACTTACCTAATATTAAGGTCGTTGTCGGTAGAGAGGTCTGTCTATTCCGTGTTTCATAAAAGCTTTTAAATCTCCTAAATGTTTGCTCGTCTGGTTTTGGTTAAGGTAATTATTATGTTTTATTTGTTCAACCGAAATACCGGCTTAAAAATGGAAAACCATTTAAAGTGAATTCAAATATATTTTCTTCGTCTCCAAATTGTTTGTAAAAAAAGATCAAAACATGAATAAATTTAAAGGCACATATGTATATATGTAAACTTAGCTCAATATGTATAAAGGTTCAACAAGAAACCTAAATATGGAACTAATATCGAATTACCGATTCCAAATTATAACCAAATCAATATAAATTTTATTTTTATTCTAGGTATAAATAAGTTTATAAATGTCATTAGTAAGCATTTCCGTTGTGTTTGTCTTTTTTCTGAAAATTTTATGTTGCATAATCAAAAAGTTCTACTCTAAGCCGTAATAAGCAGATTTGTATGTTTTTTTGTATTTATTTTTGATTTAAATAAAACAAAAAAACAAACCGAAATTTGCGAAACATATTTTCAAATATGGAATATATCTATCAACAATATATACAGCAACCTACAATAAATCAAATACAAATGTCTGTCTGTCTGACTGTTTGTGTTTGACAATGGATGTATGACAAACAAAATATCACGAGAATATCTGTTTTTATTTCTATTTGTTTATCGAAATAATTTCAATTGTAGAGCAAGTTTTTCATTCCAATTGAGTGATCACGTCAGCAGCAATGGAACTTGGAACGTGAAAATTCTACACAGTTGAGTTGAGCCGAACGCGTTGTTGGATGATTTGTTAACAATCGTTGGTCTACTTTATGTTTAGTTTTAAGGTTTAAGACTTTTCCACATTTAGTTTCGACTTCATGCCATTTGAAATCGTGTCAAAGTTGGATAGCAAAAAAGATACAAACACCATTCTATGTGTTAAAAGGTCACACCTAAATAGTTTTTGGAATTTTGTTTTGCTAATATTTTAATCCTTTCACTTTGGCAAACAAAAATACCCATAATTGACGGTGCTAAAAACCATAATTAACATTAAAAAGAACAATTCTCATCTCAGCCAAAAGTTCTTGGAAAAAACGAAAAACTTTTATCTTATACCTGTTTGGACGGAGGCCGTTTTACTCACGGTTATTAAGATATGTCGAATAGGGTCAGTTATGGAATCGTGAAAATTTGACCTTGAGATGTTCAACTTTTTATAGTTTAGAGGTATAGAATTTTTAGTTAGTTTTTAGTTAGTTTAGTTAGTAATACTATTCTAATTAACGAAGGTTTGAACAACCATTTCAAATTTTATACATTTGTTTTGAAAATCACGGTTCTGTTTTGCAAATTTTGTTTAATGAAAAAGATCACTGTTGGTTGAATATATAAGTCACTAAACAAAACTACAGTATTTTGAGTGATGATAATCTTGAAGTTAAAGTTGAGACATTGTTAAATCCACAAAAACTACTTTTGCTACTAAAAAAACACCCTTTAAAAGAACAGAATCTTACGACTTCGTTATCCTACTTTAAACATTTATTTGGTGATTTTTTTCTCTTTTTAATATTTTTTTCGTCATATCGAATGAATTTCTAATTTAATTCCCGACTTTGGAAGCTGGAGAAAGAATAAAGTGTGAAGTTCCAAAAAACACAACAACAAAAAAGAAGACAACATGAGAAAATACAAAAATTACACTGAAGTTGAGTTTAAACTTTTGGTATCTTCTAAAGATACCTTTACCAAACCTACCTACTTTACCTATTTCTATTGATGTCGTCAGATCTCAGATGTTTGCGCGGTTCAATGATTCCATTTCCATACCAATCCCATAGTGTGAAAGGCTTAGATAATAAAATGTCTAACGAATGTTAT
The DNA here is from genome assembly GCF_945859685.1 of Eupeodes corollae. NCBI lineage: Eukaryota > Metazoa > Arthropoda > Insecta > Diptera > Syrphidae > Eupeodes > Eupeodes corollae. Next base: position 113,220,688 of record NC_079148.1, read on the forward strand.
TTTTTTTCTTTTGGATAAAAATAAAAACTTGAATATAAGATTTGAGTTTAATGGACTACCTTTATCATTTGATTGAATAATTTTTATAAATTTATAATGAAATCAGCTTTGGACTAAGATATTAAACATTGAAAGGTTTAGGCAAGGTAATTGCGTTCTAAGTGAAATGATTAGTATGTACGTTGGTAGTAAGTAGTAAAATTCGTTTACAGGTTTAAATTGTTGTGTAATGAAAATTTAAGTGCTATATTTTTATGGTAAACATAAATAGTAATGAAGTTTATTATTTACAAATTAGTTATTTGACAGTTAAATTGTTAAACATAAAAACACATACATTTTGTGATAATTGACAGATTTAAGTCGTTTTAATTTACTTAGAAAACATCTGTCTATTATTTTAAAATAATTCAAATTTTCCATGAGTTTTATAAATAGCAATGAAGGTTCAGTTGAAAAAAAGAGGCTAGGATACGACCCACACTGATAAATCCCCATACCATCTGCCGATTTGTCTTGCTTAAAAGCTTTGTAAGTTTTTGGGTGTTTGGTTTAAAAAGTTGTCAGTTTAATTTTTATAAAAAAAATTAATTAAAAAATATAAACAGTATGTTGCATATGATGAAAAATTTTGATATGATTTTTTTTTTGCTAACGAGATTTTTGCTCGAAAACCGTTTTTACCAATTTTTCATATTGACTACCGATAATTGTTATAATGTAGTCAAATTATATTACGGTTTTCAGAAAATTGACTACCAAATAGTCAATAGTTTTTACCAATTTTTTTTTTTATAGAAAAAACTAACAGTTTAAATTAAAATTAAATAATATTGTTGGCAACAATATTTTGTATAAGATAAAATTAGTTTCAAGCCAATATCTTAAATATTAAAAAAGATATTTTTGTCAAAAATCAATTTTTACCAACTTTTAGTAATGCTTTTCAGATCTATATTTCTATAAAAAATGTCCGTTCCATTTTTTCAAAATTTAACTAGATGCAAAAACGTTATTCTTCATATCACACAGTTATTTTGAAGATAAAATCATTTTTTGTTCGTAGAATATTCGAGATGACAGTTATTTTTTTTCAGTTTTTTTGTTTACAAAAAAAACTTTATATGTTTTTTTTTTTTAAAATGTGCTTATTTGGTGTCATGTTACAATATCTAATATGCATTTTAATTCAAGTCGTTAGCGTTATTGGTTCTTGAGATATTTTGGGTTAACCAAAATGTTCCTTTTTTTTTAAATTGCTATGCTAGAAAAACCATCCAATCAATTTTGTTGAGTGTACGAAAAAAAAATGTATTTGAAGTCGATATCTCTACTGGTTCTTGAAATATGAAACAAACAAACAATCTTCCCAAACGTACGTAAACACGCACGTAAAGACATTTCTCTAAACATCATTAATTTAGAATCTAGGGACCTTGAGACATCAAAAAATGTAAAAGGTTGCAATTCGAAAAATGGACCGATTACAATAACTTCCAATGGGAAGTTAAATATTAAAAGAAAGTTATAAAATGTTAGCACTAAAAGGCCTTATAGCCCGAACAAAAGATAACATTTTCATTCAAAAATTAAATATTTATATTTAATAACAATTTCTCCCTACGCATGTTATTTTTCAAGTCTTTATCAAATCGATTTGTAATTGCTCACAATTATAGAAAAACCAGCGTAAAAAGACTAACTAACGACTGGGTCGCATTAACTTGTTTCTTTATCCAAAGAGTCTGCTCAAAAATAGTACACATGTATATTTTAAGATTTAAAAATATACCTGCAAAATGAGTTGATAATTCAAAATTTAAATGACATTTAATTTAAAAAGAAAACTCCATTATTCATTTTTAATCAACAAACAAATATTGTTCAGAAAATATTACACCTTGTGGGTTTCTTTGATCGGTTAGTTAGTTCTAAAACTGTTCTATGGGGTGTACAATTCTGGAACAATTCAAAAATATGTTTCTTATATTTAAAGAGCCCTATTTAAGAATACAAATTTAGAAAAAAAATTTTAAAAATCTTTCTAAACGTTTTTGGGACTCTTGGAATTTACTATTTTTGATTAAAATATTTTTATTTTGACTTCAGTTAATTTTTACCTTAAAAAAAGCCTAGCGAGAATCAAGTTAAAACCTTTATTTTCAAGTTTGAACTCAAAAACCCAATGGTTTAGGCAGTCAGATGCTTTTTTTACTACTCTACCATCGTAATATCATTCGTTTGACTAAGATTTCGAGTTTGAAATTTTTACAAATACAATAATTGCCATATACATAGTTTCTTTATTTGCTTGAATCTTTTTTCGGAATTATCAAATATTGAATTATAGTCCAGTGAAATAGTAAGCTGAAATTAATTTTTTTTTTTTGAAATGTGTAAGTCTGAAATCTGAATAATAGTACCCGGTGCGATGGCTGTCATGCGAGAGGTCCTGGGTTCGACCTTTGCATATGCCACCTAAAGGAATTGACAAATTCTACAAGAGTTATTCTTGTCATGAAAAGTGCTTTCTCAAATTTTCCGTTCGGATTCGGCTTAAAACTGTAGGTGCATTCCATCCCTGACAACAGTACTCGGACACAGGAATGGTTGAGAGTTGTCAGTCACTAGGCCCTCATTTTCAAACGGACTGTTGACCCACCCAATTTATTTATTTTAATCTAAAATTCTATTATAGAATTCTACGACGACGGGGACCATGAGTTTTTACTACACAGAAAAAAAGTTGTGATATTAACAATCGTCGACAATCAACTTGAAATTTGGCCAAATTATCGTATGACTACTACAAAACAATTTTCAATTGTCAATTTAGGGTAGTCAATATGACAACTGCGGTAATCAATAAAACAACTTCGGTAGTCAATATGAAAAATTGTTTATCATATTGACTACCGATAATTTTTATAATGACTATCCGGTATCAAATTAGATTAAGGTTTTCAGAAAAAATTGTTTAGAAGTTTTCAGAAAAAAAATTCATATTTACTACTGCAGTTTTCATATAGATAAAAAAAAAACAAAATCCACAACCGGAAATTGTTCTATTGACTGACTATCGTGGTTATCGAGTAAAAATTGACTACCAAATAGTCAATAGGATGACTTTTTTTGTTCTGTGCACGTGCATAACAGTCTCTTGTTCCTGCTGGTCCCACAAACTTGTGACTTATTTCGTAAAAAAACTTATTTTCAAAAAAAAACAAACATTGCGCTGCACCTACACACCTACTACTTTTGTCATAAATTTCAATATTTTAAGCGAAAAACAGCTGAAAAAAATACAAATGAGTGAATAATGGATGAAACACAAACACGCATCAGATCATCGAAAAAATTGTGGATGTAGCTTACACAGCATATCCTGAGTATGTTCAGCTCATGGAGCAAGAAGAAGCGCAGACTGAGAGACGTTGGTGGTTCCGGGAGCTTAATCTACGGAGAAAAAAAATTATAAAGCTTTTCTATATGCCAAAAAAAAATCATCTTTTCAGATGAAGCTCATTTTAATCTTGGCGGGTATATAAACAAACAAACTTGAGGTCAAAGCTTCATTGTTATAGCCTGCATTGAATTCCTATGGCTGAACTCGTAAACGTCAAGCGAAACTGAAGCGTGTTTGTGTTTCAGCCATAAGAATTTCGGAAACTTTGTAGTATGATGTGGTTTTAAGCTGTTTCTTATTTCTTCTTTTCTTTCTGTTTTTTAACTTGCCCTTAAAATGTCCTATTTCGTAAGTTAGAGCTTGTGAATATCCCCTTTTACTAAGTGACGTTTTGACAAATCAAAAACAATATTACAAAAAACAAAAAAAATAAACATAAGTGGTTTGTCTTAATCAAGTTTGGAAACAGATCTGTGAAAGAGGTAACATAGTTAAATATTCTTATCCTCCTAGGTACCTTGTACTCAGCTAATAAAAGCTGATATAAAACACAAGGGGCTATTCCCGTTTCTATCAACAACACGCACACAGGAATATTAATATCAGAAAGCGCAGGTTGCTCTTATTAAAGCAGGCTAACATAGTTACGGATAATACATTCTTCCATAAATTACAAGCTTTGAAATTCCTTCAAAAATACCTAATATTTCATAGTTATCAAATTATTTACATTCTCTTTTCGCATAACCTACCTAAACAACCTTCTAATATGCTACTTTTCTTCATTTCTGTAATTTAGAACTGCTAAACCATACTCACTATAGGTATTATGAACGTATGCTTTCGTAAAACTTACCTTAACGATCGTCTTATGTACGAAATGCATATTTCTATGCAATTTCTATTCCACAACTGTAAATCGTTTATTATGCTGACCACAACCAGTATCCTGCCTTCACGATCAAATCCACCTGGTAAGTAGGCTGCTCGAGTTAGCAATGCGTTTAAGACATCTTCCTCCATGCCTTTTATATATCATATACCTACTAGATATAGATATTGTATCTTTATTATTTTAAAATGTTCTTTTTTTGTTGCTTAATTTTCACAAAACAAAAACAACACACACGTCCGTCGCGTTCGTCTTAGAGGTTGTCCAGGTTTGTTTTATCGAGTTTAACTCCGACTAGTTATTTGAAATCTAATAGGAGACAACAAGTTGTAGAAAAGAAAAACACAAACCAAAAATATAAAAAGGAAATCTAAAAAATCAAGTTCTACAACAAATTAGCAGTGCAACAAATAGGCACTCACTGCACTGCACTTCACCACTGCAACGCTGCAGTACCACCGATCACCGAACACCGATCAACGATCACCGATCTTCGTATCCTTCATATATGCTTCACCGCATGCGCTTGCGTTCAAGTTCGAAGCCATCCGTCAAAATTCATAAGCGATTCGGATGTAGGTACATCATGGCTTCAGCTCACACTCACTTCCCGCCGCCGACGTCGCGTCCGGTTATCATTTTGAATTCAAAACAAAAACAACAACAAAACACTACGACCAACCGACCAGAACTTGGCAATTTACAGTTAATAAACTAGACCATCCATATCGTATCGTATCGAATGGTATCGGTTGGAAAAATGAAAATTATGCTCACGTTCGTTTGGTCAAGCCAGTGCTAGACTAAAGGCAGAGCAGCGTTTTACCATTTTTGAAAAGCGTGTGCCCATAAGATACCTATTTTTTTTTGTAAGTTTTGTTTTTGTTAGTATCTACACCACGACCATATATGACAAACTCGTCAAAGTTGGATGTCGTGCGTGCGTTCGGCCAACGACAGCCCATCCAGAGCCCCTCACCACCACCGCCGCTACCGGGACATCACTTTTATAATATGTTGCAGCTTGCAGTTTCTGATGCTGATGCTGATGCAGCTGAGAGTTGATGCTGCAGCAGCGAGACGCGACGCGAGAGAGAGAATTAATGATTAAAATTGAATTGAAATCTTTGGAAAAACAAGATTCTTAGCGGTCGATTGCTTCCGTATTGGATGTCGTTCTACGCGTTGTCGTTGTTGGTCTGCGTCGCGTCGTCGTCCAGATACGACAACTCGAGTAGCACACCTTTCCATTACCATTACCATTACAACCAACTAGCTGCTAGCGCTATGGAATGCAGTTTTGTTTGCAGATACGATTTACACTTTTTTCAATTTTTCTTTTAGCGACAGGCCAACGATCATATGTCACACGGAAAGCCTTTATTTACACCTCGAAACGGTCTTGTACAGATACGAGTATAACGTTACAGGGGGCGACGCTCGCTCGTTCACTATCTCGGGCACACGCAGTATGTGGGACTGCTGTTCCAGTGCAGTTGTTTTAGACGTACAGCAGCGACCAACAACGAGAACGGCCGAACGTGAACGTTCAACGATCAACTATCAAATTACTGCAACATTTTCACAAAAGTTGTTGTCCCAATTTTCCATCAGAATGTTAATTTTCCTCCATATCATCGGGAGAGCTGAGCCGTATGGTGGGGGGAGGGGGGGCCGACAGCACAGAAAAAAGAACGATAACAAGTTTTCACGATATATAAAACGCGCGGCAATGAGTATGAAGCTGAGAGCAACTACAATAATACTCTCGACTTGAAAGAGATGCGTGGTAACATTCGTCAGATAAAAATTTAGATATATTTGTACCTTTTAGCTTAGCCTGGAAGACCGATCGGCACAGAGTATGAGAAGCAACTAAACGAACCACGATCAAAGCCCTCCTAACCGTCATCAGGCGAACTAGCTTGCTCAAAAGCTTAGTGAGTTTCTTTCAAACCTAGTTCGATCCAACAAGCTTTTACGATTTAGCTTGATTCACCTGTCGAAAAGTCTGTAAGTCGGCGTTAAGAATTAAGATACCTATGCCAAGTTCCATTGATGAGAGAAACAATCTAAGTTGATAAAGTGATAACATCGATGGATCGCTTTGAAAAAAAAAAAAAAATAAGAAAATATCGACACGATCGGTGTGGTGTGTCGACCTGTGGAGAGCGATATTTGTGGAAGAGCAACGAAGCATGATGCTCGCTCTTAGGCAAAGCACATGTTCTGGGTCTTCTTTTGGAGGAAGAACTTCGATGTTTATTCAGTTGGTGGTGTTAAGTTGATTATGATATCATGAAAAAATGCTAAACGATTTAGGTGTTGTGTGTGCCCTTTTAGAATAAATGGTATTTGGAGATATGATGAAGATAAATTTGAGCTTTCCGGTTTTTTTTTTTGGAATTCGAGACCTTTTGGCTGAATATTTATCTAAGGCGAGGTTTCGGAAATTAACTTAAGGTCAACATTAAGTGATTTTCGTGTTTTTAGTTGTAAGTTAAAGAAAACATTTTTTTTTGTTTTGTTCTAAAGGGTAATGTGTTTTTGTATTTTTATAAAATAGTTTAAGTCTAGATGTACATAGATGTCTGTAGGGAAGCTTTATCAATAAAGAAGTATATTTTTGTAGGTTTTTAAGGTATTAGTGATTTAGGTAATTATGTGACTTTGAAACTCTTGTTAGTTTTTGATTGATATTGAAAATGTTACCTCCGGAACTTAAGTCAGAAACTGTGCAGGAGTTAAAAAATAAAGGGAGAACAATCCGATTTATGGTAGACGTATGTCTGTCTTGCCAAGGGTCTAGGTTCAATCCTTGCCTGGGCTATCTAACGAAAGATAGAAACTATCCCACTATTTGGTTAGCTGTCATTTTTGACAGGTATACAAATACGCCATTACTTAAAATATAACCAAATCCTTTTTACAAATTCATTTAATTTTTTTAAGCTTATTACAAAAATAGTGAACATTTTTCAGTGAGAGTTTTTATGTTGTCGTGAAGCATTTTTCTCTGCCGGAATTAGAACTCTTGCTTTAAAATGCTCCTCATTCTAATCAAAAATTTATCCTCAATAATAAGGCCTACGGAAGGCCATTAAAAATATGAATTTTCGAACTTAGATCTCAGAGCATCTTAGAATGATTGTTAAATGAGGCTAGTTGAACTATTAGGGTTAATTGATTAAGCCGTCGAGTTATAATTAATTTATTTTTCTTATTGCCGAAATCGGAAGATACTGATGTTGATGAAGTTATGTGCTACATACACAAGTAAGGAATGAGTTTTTGCAGAGAGCTTCATTTATAAGTCCTTAACACTTCTTGAAAAAGTGTTATGTAAAATATAGCACATATATGTACATTAAGGTCAAAGCTTTGCTGAAATTTGTTCAAACTAAATATTTAATTTTCCTGGACTATTAACAAAATAAATTTGCACACTGCACATATTAAGTTCTATGAAAACATATATGTTTTTACGAAAAATATTATTTTCAGTGTAGAAGTTTTTCCAAATTCAGCTGTTCACTTTTTGGTTCTATGTTTTGTCCCGGCTTGCAACCCGTACACTGAACAAAATGTACATTTGTGTGCACTCAGAAGTCAAGATTCTGAAAAGATTTTGACGATATTCCGAACGCCACTGAAGAAAAAACAGGCCATCAACAAACCTCAATTTTATTTCTGCGGTCGTCAACTGCTGTGGCCTTTCAATTCCTTTCACAAAAACTTTTAAAACTGGCAACTGTTCAGCGTTTAACGAAGTTTAGGGAAATTTTGTTTACCACAGATATTTTTACACTTCAGAATTTCAGAAAGTAGTAAGCTTATAGCAAGTGTCAAACTACGATCAGAGGCTCATCATAAGTGCATGTGTTAGTTGTTAGTAAAAAATAATACAAATATAGCCTAACACACGCACAAAATACAAAACAAAATTAACATTTAACTATTACAGAACAAAAAATAAAATGAGAACGATTACGATAGTGGAGCACTGGTTCTAAACAATGATTTTAATCCCACCTTATTTAAATTTAGATCTATCGATGAACAGTTTAAATTATATAAAATGCTCATTCAACTTAAAGCTTCATTCTTTAGTTCTATGGAAGTCAATATGTATAAAATTAAATGTGCGCAGGTGATGAGTTCCGCCCCGGTAATTCAAATGTACACAATATAGCAAATAAGGTGCATCAATTTCACCATTAATGAGTTGATAAGTCATTATTAACACGCCTTTGATGGAGAGATTGCATTTAAAGAAGAAGAATACGATGTTCATAGGGAGGCAGATCATAGGGATCTTCCCAAGGAAGACCTTTTAGGGCAAAGCGAATTAAATTATGTTGAATTGATTCAATACGTTTTCTATGAATTTCGTAATAGGGAGTCCATACCTGCGAAGCATATTCAAGATGAGGACGAACATGGCAATTATACAAAGAAAGGGTAACATAGGGATCATTGAACTCCCTAGCCCAGCGTTTTATAAAACCAAGCATAGAACTTGCCTTATTAACAATAACATTTATGTGATGTGTAAACTCTAAGTTTGAACAGAAATGTACACCTAAATCTTTAAATGTGGAGACACGACAGAGTTTTTGCTGTGATATACAGTAGTCAAATACGTTACTGATTAGTTTTTTATTAAATGTTATAGTCTGGCATTTTAAAGGGTTGAGTAAAAGGCTATTTATCCCACACCAAAATGTGAAACTATCAATGTCGGCTTGTAAAAGAATACGATCATGGTTGGACTTTATTATTTTGAAATCTTCATATCGTCAGCAAAAATGAGAAGTTCACTTGAGCGTAGACATGACGATACATCGTTAATAGACAGGATGAACAGAAAAGGGCCAAGATGGCTTCCCTGTGGAACACCAAATTGAGCAACAAAAGGTTCAGAATGACAATTTCTAAATTTTACCTCGTACATTGACAATCCATATTTCTCTGACAGATTCTGAAATGTTAACCCATGTTGACGGTGCAAAACAAGCCATTCTTTCACTTCAAGTGTCAGCGGTTTTATCCTGAAGTCATAAGCAAATTAAATAAAACTTAAAACTCAAATAATTTTAAATTGATATTAATGTGTTCTACCTTTGAATATTTTGTCGATATGAAAGATCTTTCTGTAAAATTATTATTTTGTTAGCAATAATAGAGAAAAAAAACATTACTTTGTTTTGTCACGTGATGTCAGCTACATAATAACGCTTCAAAATTCCCGCAATTCATGCCAAATAGATAAAACATTTAACGGCTTATTTTAACAAATCATCACAAAATAAAAAAGTGAAGTCGAAATATGAAATTAAGCGATAAATGATCTTAACTTTTAAATAATAGTGTTATAAAAAAGAATAAACTGATCTTGCGCTTTAACTAGTCTGACAGCGTCAATTCAAAGCTCGGAAGGGTAACATAGTTTTCTATAAAGAGCTATTTTAGATAATAAACTCAATGTAGTCAATATTCCCATTTATTTGTCCCACTTATTTGATTTCCTCTTAAAAATAGACTACGAGTATCTGAATTCAAGTATCGCGATCTAAAAATTCATTGATCGCCCACGGTTAAAACAAGTGTAGCCGGTACCTTTCTTTTAGTCTCATTCTTATATTCTTCAAATACTTTCGATTTCACGTTTATAAAAATGTCTGTGATATTTTTAGAACAATACGACCACTTTGCTGTGAAATTACAAATAGATAAATGTGACACCCCAATGATACTCTTAATTCATCAACACAACAAATCGTGAAAAAAAAATACAAAATAATTATAAACAACCACCACCGGCTTGCAGTCGCGGCCGGTTTAATTTGTTTTGCTTCCGGATGATTTCTCTCATAATCCACTCACTCTCACTTACACTTCCTCAACGATCGCCGCCATTTTTCTGACTCTCTCTCTTTAAAGTGATCGTTAAGTTTTGAAACTTAACGAAAAATAATGATTTTTCTTTTGAAATTGGCAGCCATGATAATTTTTCGACTTTCCTTATTTCGAAAGCTCATATCCCAGATAGATGGTGTGTCTTCAGTGGTGAGTGCGTGCAACGGGATTACTCAACGTCTGTATAAAGGAAAAATAAAAATGGGTCCAAGTGATCCCGAAGAAAATATTGAAAATTTTTAGAAAATTTTAGAGTTTTAGCACTTCTTATTTTTTTTAAAAAGAAAAATCAAATACCATTCGCGACTTCTCAGCTTTTTCGTTTGTGATGCAAGAAAATTCTTAGTGAAATTGTTTTTTTTTTTTGAGTGTATTGTTAAGTGAAAATTGACAAATCGAAAAGAATAGAAAAATAAAATTATTTCAAATGAAGAAATTTTCTTCTTGGTTCATGGGAAATCAACCAGGACGACAGCAGAAACAAACACAAAGTGGAAGACCTAAAAAGAATGTTCACTGGAAATCTGCAGGTAATTTCGAAAAACATAAAGAATTGAAAAATAAAAATTCAATCGAAAATGCATAAAAAAGTAATTTCACACCCATTTGAGGGAAGAATTGAAATTTAATTATATTTTTTCTTCACATTCCACGTCGCGTCGTCGATGCCTTATTGTTACATAGATCGGAGCTAGAAATGGATATTTTTAGAAAAATACTCTCAAGTGGTTGATGTGTGAATTGGGTTGTTCTGAAACTCAACGAAACTCTTTGCTCTTTGGCAATTTCAATATTGTGTGTCATGCGCCTGGTTTTCAAAGTGAATTTCGAAAAAGTTGAACTTTTATTAAATGAAAACATTAGCGGTATTTTGTGGATACGCATTATAAGCTAACTTGTCAAAAATATATGTAGCTACTAAAGTTTTATTTGTTATTTTGTTTTTAAATGAGACTGTGTCTTGTTTCAGTGATGATTTGTGTAGATAAGTTTAGAAAATCAACAAAAATACCATTTAGTAAAATATTTAGAACGACTTACTCTGAATGAAGTGTAAAATTTGAGTTTTTAAATAGACCCCGATGAGGTGGAAGACCTATTTTCTTTACAGTTTTTTTGTTTGTTTTTATTTGTTCGATTATTTTAAAATGCAAAATTAAGATTATATATTGTTTATTTTTTTGGTGGTAAATGTTTTGACTGTCGAAGAGTTCGCAAGGAAAAAGCTTACACTGTAATTGGCGCAGGATTATATTTTATTTTCTCATGTATAAATTATAACTTTAATAATTTGATTCCCATTGATCTCCTATTAAGGGTTGTAATGTAATTTATTTTAAGTTTTTAGTCACGAAAGCCACTTGAAATGGGGATTTTGAAAAGTATTAAATTCTAAGAGTCAAAAAACCTCCCAGTCTTTTTTCCCAAAACAATATAAAACTTTCACGAAAATTACTTATTTTAGCAATTGTATCCAGGGTTTGTTTTTTTTTTTCATTACTATTTTTAACTTTTGATCGTTAATGACAATTTTGGAAAAAATTTAACAACTGGAAGTTTAAAATATATCAGATTGCGGTTAAGTTTAATGTAACCTTACATTTTACTAGGAATGACATAGGAGTCAAAAACATAATATTTTCATAACTATAATTTGAAATTATAAAATTAGAGGAAATATTGAAGTTATAGAACCATGTTAAAAATATTTAGTTGTGTGTTTCGTGAAATAATATAGTACCTCGTTATTTTAAGGGACGTTATTTCGCAGTATTAAATTACGCTGAAGTAGTACCCGTATCGTGATGTTTAATGTCCAATTTCTTAAACAGCCTCATAATTGTTAGCATTTTCCTAGTTACAAAAAGTTTTCGGACTGTTTTCATTTTGAAATATTAATAATACTAACAAAGGCTTCATTTTTGACTTTAATTTAAACCTTTGGCTTTTAATTTTCTAAAGTTAGCAACAAAATTAATTTTTTATGATGGTTGAAGTATTAAACAATAATAATTTCTTAGATTTTTCGTTCCTACAAATATTGGATCAATGAAATAATAGTTGAAGTTTTTTATTGAAGAAATGAAAAATGAGCAGAAATAAGCTTGCTCTATACATTTCAGCTTAACTTGAGTTGAGCCCTAGGTGATTTGAGTTCAGTATTACTTTTCTGTCAAATGACCGAACTTTATAAATTGATTTTGTTTTAATAAGATTTGTTTTACTTGAAACTTGTAATCGCTTCAAATTCTTTTGGATAATACAATATTGCTCTGAGAAAGAACGATTTCCAAACTTTGGGTTTCACTTTCAACAAAGTATTTTATGGATCATGTTTTAGCTGTGATCTTGATGGATTACAAAAAAAACTTAAAAAAGTTGTAATTTTAATTTTCACCTTTAGCAAGTCATGTTTTACACACTAGAACAAAAGACTGGTTCTATCATCATATAAAAACTGAACACGTCTATTCGGTGACAGCTTGTGGGTAACGGTCCTATTAATTTAAAACGTCTCACCCTCTTTGACCATTATTTTAGCGGTTTATGCTCCAAAGAAATGGCCAGCTGCATTCCTCCCCTTAAACAGTTTAATCGTAATACTGGCGATTCCAATAATGCTCATTAGTATACCCTCGAAGACCTACTTCGTAGTACTGTCAAGTACAGAGATTCGTTCTTTAGCCGTACTACGGGAATGTAGAATTCCTTGCAACACGCTTTTCCCAGCCATCTGGGTTGGATTGTGGGAAGGGCAACTGGAGTAGAAGCCCGGGGCTTCCACAAACAGGGTGCCCCCACAAAAGAGACTTGGGAAACTTTTTGTCTCAAACTTCAACTATTAAACATCTTTTCCTTTGATATGTATATTTTTTTTTGTCTTTTGCCTCTACCTACAACCTACAGTACCTTGTACATACATGATTATTTAATTATATTAATCTTAAATAACAGAAATTGTTGATCTATATTTGTTCACTCCAATCAATACTGCCAACACGAGTGGAACATACAAGGGGATGCGGGCTCTTATTTTGGAGAAAAATCATTCATCGCGGCGTTCGTACCTTGTTGTGGTCATTCTCTAAGTTTAGTGGGAAAGGCAGCTACTATCTCTTGTCCATCGGCTGCTCAATTATTTAATTTCGTGCAGAATTCGTACACGTTTTTCCCTTCAGTGCAAAGCGGCACTGAATTCTGATTGAGAAATTATCGTTGAAGAAAAGCGGCCAGTTTTAAGTCTTGAAAAAGCGCAGCGACACTGGTTGGTCTTTTCAAACTGAAGCTACGAAAGCCTTAGTCAACGGCTATTCGGAAATCGAAGTAGCTCTAACAAGCATATCTTCCAATAAAGAGCAAAAAGACATCGTGAGGAATGCACCTTCTACAGAAGATGAGTGGTCTCGATACCGCTTTGTTTACAACATTTTGGAGGCCATTAAACGCTACAAAAAACATGTTGCAAGACCCGAAAATGATTCTTGAATCGGCAATGCGTGCAGTAGAATCATTAAAATCCGAGGAAGCAGCCAAACAAATATCCCATACTGATGAATATGTACAATCACGCACCCGCACCGGAACGAGAAAGGTGAGGTTTAATCCGCTCAATTACGGGACAGCACAAGACGAAAATCTGTCACCCAAGGAAAAATATAAAGTATCCGCCTTCATCTCAGTGATTGACCAGCTATCCGTCTCTCTTACTGAAAGATTGCATTCCTATGCAGCTGTACGTTCGAGATTTGGATTCCTGAATCACATCGAGAAGATGAATGCTGGAAATTTGCACGCTGCAGTAGAGGCATTGGTGAAAGTGTATCCAGATGATTAGGAGCATAGCCTTGGTAAATGAGTTGGTTCAATTTGTGTCTATGATTGACTCATACAAAAAGGAAAACGACTATGAATTAGATCAATCGCCTTAACTATTTTACTACCAAATTCTCGAAAATCAAAATTTTAGAGCTACATTCCAAACCTCGAAATCGCATTGAGAATCTATTTGGTTTTGATGGTAACAAATTGAACTGGAGTGCGCTCAATTTCAAAAATGCAAATTATAAAAAATGTAGGCATGATGGGACGAAACCGTCTATCGAAGCTCTCTCTTGACCATTGAAAGCGATTTATTCCGAGAACTGGATTTCAACGAAACCATCAACGATTTTTCAAAGAAAACTGGACTGGGTGTTAACCCACACAAAACCGATCTGGTCTTATTTTCGAGGAGATACAAAATTCCATTTGTCTACCCTCCTTACATTAAAGGAATCCAATTAAAATTCTCAGACGAGGCTAAATACCTAGGTCTTGTCTTAGACAAAAAACTAAATTGGAAACGCAACGTACAGGAAAGAGTCAAAAAAGCCACTGTAGCTCTCTTTTCTTGCAAAAAATCTATTGGTAATAGGTTTACAACCCAGAATCACGCATTGGCTATACACATCGGTAATCAGACCGATTTTAGCGTACGGTGTGGCAGTATGGTGGACTGCCTTAGAGAAATGTATAAACAGGGATAAGCTAAATAAAGTCCAACGCTCAGCCTGCCTTTGTATGAGCGGATCGCTTCACACGACCCCGTCTGCGGCACTGGACACCTTGCTCTACCTTACACCTCTTGACTTATTTAGCAAACAAATAGCTGCAACCTCTGCTATTCGCCTCAATGCTTCGTCGCAGTGGACTAACAACAACATTGGCCACTCCGTAATTCTAAGGTACTTAGAATCAATTCCAAAGCACACTAACTACACCATACCCCAACTACAATTCGACAGAAATTTCCAGATTTCTACCTACCAGATCTTTTTGGGAGGATAGGACATTTTTGGAGGATGAGTCGATCCGTTTTTACACAGATGGGCCAAAAACAAAGAAGGGGTTGGTGGAGGTGTGTACTCTGAACGACTGAAATTAAGTCTCTCATTCCGCCTTCCCAATCATTGTAGCGTGTTGCAGGCGGAACTTTTGGGCGATAAAAGAAGTCTTGTCTTGGCTCAAAGAAAACGTGATATCAACATCTGATATCCGTATTTTCTCTGATAGCCAGGCCGCTATCAAATCTTTGGACTCTGTCTCTACAAACTCTATAACAGTCCATAACTGTCGATCATCTCTAATGGAGATGGCGCAACAGTTTAATATTCACCTTTGCTGGGTGCCGGGCCATAGAGACATTCCAGGTAACTGTAAGGACGATGAACTCGCCAGGAACGGTACAGTACAGCCCATGCTACCACGTTTGGCAAGTACTTTCATACCAATCGCTACTTGTAAACTGCTACTAATGCAAGACGCTGTGAGGAGGGCAGGCACCAGGTGGAACAACATCAACACGTGTCAAATCACAAAAAACATCTGGTCAACACTGGATTTAAAACGTTCAAGGTGCTTGCTCTCTCTAAGCAGATCGCATATAAGCTCGATAATAGGTGTCATAACCGGACACTGTCTAATAGGAAAGCACGCCACGAGACTAGTCGTATTCTCAAATGACTTTTGCAGAAGCTGTATGGACGAGGAAGAGGAAGCTCTAGCTCGAAAACGCAAGAATTACCTAGGAGAATTCTTCTTTAACGATCTAAATCATATCGGTATAATCAGCCTGTAAGGGACTCAAGCTGGTTCCATTGAGCTTAGGAGGAAACCTCAAGATTCATGTGGTATCACAATGGGCTATTAAATTGGCCAAAGTGTGTCTTGGACAGCCACTATAACCTAACCTAACCTAACCTCCGTTCGTAAACCCTAAATTTTAATTTCAGATAATTTTTTTCTATGTGTTTGTTCAATACTAAAGGAATCTACTTAGTTTCACAAGAAATTATTTATTGAAAAACTCGAGAGAAAAAAATGGTATACTTTATTTTAAATTAATTTATTATTATTATTTAAATTATTGATTCGAGGCCTCTGGACCTTTAAATCGGGCCCTTCCAGCCATTACAATATTCAGGAATGCAAAACCAATGCGCACCGACAACTCCTTTTAACCCCTCTCTCCCTTTCCAAGATGCGGGTTTAAATTACTTAGGATCCTCTACAATGTCTATTGTTATTAAAGTATAACGATATTTTGTTTGATATAATAAGTCATGGTTTGTTTAAAAAAAACAAAAGGTATTTTAGAAATATAAGACTTAGTCGTAGTCATTGATAGGGTATTAAATAAAAATTAACTCTCATCATCAGTATCAGCTCTATCTAATCGGATCCAGCCCGGCCTCATTCAACAATTCTCTCCATTTATCCGGATATCGAGCTGACGCCAGTATTGCGCACCCCAAGAATGCCAGCTAGAAGTGTAGTTTTTGTTGACGATATCTACTTGTACCTTCGAGTCTCCCTACATTAGTGGCCATACATAAGTGGCCAACAATTTTCCATAAAACCTTCTTCTCGAGCGTGCTTAAGAAGTCGGAATGCCTTTTAACAATCATCCAGGCCTTGGATCCATATGTCAGCACTAGCAAAACCATCGTATTGTAAGGCAGCAGCTTAGAAGTTATGTTAAGTTTTCTGTATTTAAAAAGCTTTGCTCTGTTTGCTATAAACTGTGAACCACTATAATTCAAACGAACGAATTAAATATGTCATTTCGTAGATAATATTGTTGCCTGCAATTTTTTGCTTAGGATTGACGATTTTAAACAAATGTCCGATACCGCTCTTAAACTTTGTTCTTCCAAAAAATATTCCTCTCCAAAAACAGGCCTTTTAAACTCAAGTAAAATTAAGCAACATCAACTTTAAAAATGACGATACTTTCTGCAATGGCTTTAACATTCTACTAAATCGTAAAATTGTTTATGTGTACATGTCTTAAAAATTGAAATTTAGAGGCTTTCCAAACTTTTTAGTTGTTGAGATTGGATCGATAACTTCCAAAGCAAAGTAAAACAAAACAAAAATGTATACAAAATTGGTCACTAGGATGGGGATCTATTCGCTTACTCCTCAATTATCCGACTTAATTTTATATCTAAATGTTTGTTCAAAAAACATATAAAAGAAAATATAGGCTACAATACCCTATCTGGTTCTTTTTTTATTTAAATATATCAAGACAAATTTGTTCGCTTAAAAGAACCATCAAATTCAATTGTTTAGTAATTGCGTTCTCTTATTTACTTCCAGAACGACCATCACCACCGGGACGTCCAATCCTCATCCCCCTATCGGATCAGCAACCTGATGTCGTCACATTAAAATGGGAACGACCGAAAATCGACGGAGGCTCACCCATAACCAGCTACATCATCGAACATCGTCGCATGGGCTCACCACATTGGGTCCGTTCAACACCAACACCTGTCACAGGATGCGAGGTATCGATTAGTGGTCTTGAACCTGGTTGGCGTTATCAATTCCGTGCGATTGCTGAAAATGTCGTTGGCAAATCAGATCCAAGTGAACTTTCGGATCCTTTGACTGTTACACTCCAGCGAAACGCCATCAGTGTTCCAAGATTTGCTAGCGAACTCACCGACATGTCCGTTGTGGAAAATGAACGCGTCGAGTTTCGAGTATCGGTTTTGGGACAGCCACAGCCAGAGATAAGTTGGTTTAAAGATGGCTACGAAATCTTCAGTAGTCGACGAACGAAAATTGTAAACGACAACGACGCCAGTGTATTGATTATTCACCAGGTGGCGCTTACCGATGAGGGTGAAATAAAATGCACGGCGACCAATCGAGCTGGTCATGTGGTAACCAAGGCCAAGTTGATGGTAGAAGCTCCGCCGAAAATACGATTGCCACGGAACTATGAAGACGGCTTGATTGTCGAGGCTGATGAAGTTCTACGATTGAAGGTTGGCATTGCGGGGCAGCCAGCACCATCAGTTGTTTGGCTACATGAAGGTGAGTTCATAACAAATGGCGGTCGACATGAGTTGGTGACAACAGATAAGAATTCGTCACTCAAAATTGACAATGTGAAACGCATAGACCGCGGGGAGTACAGTATCAAGGCAGTGAATAAGCTCGGGGAAGATGCGACATCTTTTCTAGTTACCGTAACGTCGAGGCCTGACACACCAGGAAAAGTGCGCCTCAACACATCGTATGGAAAGTCAGTTACACTGTCTTGGACGGCTCCGGAAGATGACGGAGGGTGCAAGATCGGAAACTACATTGTTGAGTACTTCCGTATAGGCTGGAATGTCTGGTTGAAAGCTGCAACCACAAGGCAGCTGAGCACAACCTTAAACGACTTGATTGAAGGCTCCGAATATAAATTCAGAGTGAAAGCCGAGAATCCGTACGGACTCAGTGACCCGGGAGAAGAATCAGATGTACTATTCGTACCCGATCCTAAGCGCGGTCTTAATTCCCCCGATGGTGATGATTCGAGAAAGCCAGTTCCACCTCGACGCAAGACGTTATCACCTCAAAGAGCAGTACCTGATGGTGAGGAGCAAAGTGGAGACACATCTCCAAGACAACCATCACCATTGCTAAACCGCAAGACCAAACCTCAAATCCTGGACAATGAGGACTTGCATCGAGAGATGTCTTACGGAACTAATCTAACAGAATCTCGCAGGTCTCCACCGTCTCCAATAAAGATGGATGTTCCTGGTGGAAATCTAACTAGGCGCAGCCCAAGCCCAAGAGTCCCAGACGGAGATGAAGAGATTCAAGTGGCACCAGCACTTCCAAGGAAAGTGATATCAAGGCCAACTCTTCCTCCTCTTTCACTACCGTCGTCGGAGCCATCAAGGCCAATCTCACCATCAGTGTTTCCACTCAAACCGGTAACCACAATGAATTCGCCATCAATAGCTCCAGCTCTTAGTCCCGTTCTTACATCGGCACTTGCACCAATACTAAGGTTTGCACCGGCAACACCAACTCTGCCCACTCCGTTACCAACTCCTCCATCTCCTCGAACTCTATCACCCTCAACAAAAACTCCTATGCAAACTAAAGCCACTGAGTCCAGTAACAAATCACTTCAGAAGCAGGCAAACCCTCAGAAAATTTTAGAACCTGCAAAGCAACAAGAGGAAATTTCGAGACAGTCAAATCCTCAGCAAACTGTTGAACCTATAAAGAAGCAAGCTGAATCACCCAAAGAAACTCAAGCACAATCTCGAGTTCGTAGTGTGAGTCCACCCGGACAAGCAGTACGTCGAACCCCACCTGAGACAGTTCAAGCCCCACTGAAGACATCCAAGACACCCCCAGAAACTCCACCAGAACTAAAGAAAACATCTCAGGCTCTACAAAGAAGTGAAGAACCTTCAAATTTGGATGTCAATCAACGTGTTCAACGATTTTCAGATCAACCATTCAGTACATCCGAGAGAAGATCATCGCAAAATGGAGTCGTAGCTAATCCAACGATTGAAATTAGCGCCCCAGCTAGTGATCCAGCAGGAAGTGAACCACATCCACTTTCGGAAACCGAGAAACTCGACGAGGTTCACACGAGCAATGAATTTATGTTGGTGGTCTTCCAAAAAAACAGCAAGGTCAAGGATACCGAAAGTATGTTATTCGATATTTTTCCAAACTTTATTTCCAATAATTTTTCTTGCAGAACAAGACTCCTTCGACTTGGACCTGGAAGAAGCACTTCAGCCACCACCAATCTCAATATCTTCACCCGACCTAGCATCACTTGAGTTTTCAAATCTTCACACTTTCCCACTGCGACGTTCGGTAAGTTCGACAGAGTTGCTTTACGAACGTGCCATGGCCCGATTTTATGAAGCTGTCGAAATGGAAGAAGCAGAAAAAGCCAAAAAACTAAAGATTGCTCAAGAAAAGCTCACTGTTCAACCGACTCAAGTGCGTAAGCGTCTTGGATCGATGAGTGAAGCGGAAAGACAATCATTTGAGAGGCGCAGCCAAAGGCGTCGTCAATCGGCTGACATAGCTGAGATAGTAAATAAATCAAAATGGGACTCCAGTGACAGCTTGGCTAGTAAAAAAGGCCTATTGCGTACTCGTGGCATGCTGAATCAGATAAGTCATGACACCGACGATGGAAGCGAGTACCTCGATCATCCTAGGGCCTTCCAAAAGCAGATAAGTCAAGAGACCGACGAAGGCAGCGATTACCAAGATCAACGACCTCGGCGAATGCATAAACAGATAAGCCAGGAAACCGATGAGGGCAGTGACTACCACGACCATGAACGAACTGGTGCCAGCTTCGATGTCGAATCAGACTACACAGCAAGCACAGAATCAGTATCCGAAGACTCGATAGAGAAATTCAAAAGGGAACTCGTTGCTCGCACACGTTCAGCCAGTACCGAATTGGAGACTTATCATCCGAGAAGTATGTCGGCAGGCGTTTTTACTCCATATCGAGCTCCGACGCCTGAACAGTCAGTAGTTGTTCTCAACCGTCCGATGCCTTTGGCGAGTCCCGATTTCGTTCCGAAGCCAATTCTCAAAAGACCTTCCAACGAAAGTGTTGGAACTGATGAACCAGCTTCACCAACAAGTGTTGTCCCACCCAGTTCTCCACCACCGATGAGCCCAAATATGCCAACAAGCCCCATCAATGAAAAACCCGATAAGTCAAAGGGCTTTAAGTCATTCTTCAAATGGGATAAGAAAACCCCCACAGAAAAGAACACAGAAGCTAATGCAGAACCACCACCAACAACCAGACCCCAACTCAAGTCTGAAACAAGTGTCGAAACTAAAAGAAGAATCAAAGAGGAAGAAGAACGTGCCAAACTTGAAGCCGAGAGAATTTTCCAGGAAGAGGCCAAGGTTGTTGCCGATCATTACGGAGATATTGTGCGACAAGTTGGCAGCACAAAGAAGTATAACCCTCCCTTATATCTAAACCGTGACGAATTGAAGAAGGCTGCCGAAAAAGCTGAACGGGAAAGCAACACTGAGAATTATAACCCCACTCACGGGAAGTCCCGTTTGTCATTGATCGAACGCCATCAAACTCAGCACGTTACTCAAAGCCCAAGCCGGATGCATATGAAAGACAAGGAGCAACAAAACGCTGAGGAAGTATTCAGCGAAGAGGAAGCTACTCCCTCATCGACATCACAACTCTCACAGCGTTCCGAAAGTCGAGGTCGGAAGAAAATTGTCAAAGTTAAGAAAATTATCAAAAAACGCATACCATCAAGCACTCGGTCTAGAGAAGCATCTTCAACCAGGCCAGCAAACGCTGCGGAAGTTCCACCTGATGACGCTAGGAGCAGACAAGTTGAACGGCCTAAAATTACAGCTCCAGAGCCGATTAAAAAATCCCTTCCCACAACTTCTACAGAGACCAAACCCACACAACCCCAAACTGCCCTCGTCGCTGTTCCTCAGAAATCACCCGATGAACTTTCCCAAGAAGCCGAGGAAAAAGTTCGTTCAGCCTTGAGTTACATGACAGATGTGTGTCTGTTCATTGCCGCTTGTTATGTCTACTTATTCAAAGACGCAAGATTGGTTCTTCCCATTTTGGCGTTGATGGTTTACCGACAGTTGGGCGAAGTCATCCGAAATAGTATTCCAGATTGGATGAAGAAGAAGAGACAATGACCACCGTCAAAATTTTTATGGATTTTTGAACTTTCAACTTAAATGATACTATTTGTGTGCGTTAAATTTATGATTTATGTTCCCAAACACAACAAAGTGATGTTTTTGTTTTTGTATTATTTGACTATCGGAGGTGTACTTGCAGGAGTTATTTAAAAATGTTGGACCATGTTCTTGCCTTGAAAATTATTTATTAACTTACAAAAAAAAATAACTTTAATAAAATTACTTATAAATTTATACAAAAAAAGGAGGAAAATGAAGATTGTTTTATTTCAAATCTGTGATAATTAATTTTCACGAATTTATTACAGAAAGTTGCTTTTTTTACTTTGACTCCTATGTTGCTGCAAGGTTTTGTTTGAATTAACTTTCAGAAGCTATTAACATGAACTCCTATGCTTCTGCAAGGTTTTGTTCTAATTTAAAGCTTGAGATCCTGTGTACATGTGTTTCACCCAGTTCAAATCAACATCCTAAAGGTATGCAATGATTTCTTATGTTCAGACCTTCCTTGAGATATGCTTCTTAAAAAACTAAACTCCTGCAAAGTATCCGCTGTACAGGCTGTTACCTACTTAAATTTCTGAGCGCCTGGTGTTTTTATTTTAGATAATTTTTGTTAAATAAGAAAAATCGTCACGTGATTTTTTCTTAGTTTTCTAAAATGGGGGTTTGACAGTTTTTTAACATGTGTTAAATATGTGATTAGGAGAGTGAACGAAGAATGAATGTATTGTATATAAACATTCATATTATAGTGGATTTGCCGGGCTTGAGCTTTTAAGGGGTTAAAGGCGCAAAATTCTTGACTACTTTAAGGTTATACAAATTTATTATTTTTATAATAATAAATGTTAGACTCCTCTTTTATTGAAAAAGGTGCATTGGAACAGTCACATTTCAGGAGTTATATTCTAATAAAGCGGACTATTTACTGATTTGTAAATACTGTGCTACATTTTACACTTTTTGGAATTAAGCAAGCGGTGTCCATTTCTTGAAGGTTGAAGCTTGATCTATGCGGTTTTTAAGTATAAGTAGTTCCCTAGAAACTTTAAGCAAACAAAGTGACAAAAATATCCTATAGGTAATACCAGGGATGCAATTTTCGGAATATAAAGACATGGTTTTTTATTCACAGGTTTTTGAAATGCAACTTAATAGTAGGCAGGTAGGGATTGAAGACTAGTGTTGAAATAGTTAAGTTGTTTGTCTTTGTACTTTCCATGTGTATTTGCATGTTTTTAAGTTGAATCATTTATTTTCTTTAAAAGAATGTTAATGTTTTTTTTTATGTTCATGTTTTTTTATAATCTTTTTAAAGAAATGTAATAGGTCTGTTTAGTAATGGTAATGATGTTACGGTCTAGTAATTTTCACTGATGTAAATTTATACATTTGGGATTGGCTAAAAAACCATGAAATTTCTGTCGCAATGTGAATAAAGCTTACAAACGCTTACTCAAAAGGAACGTTTTCTGAGTTACCTTTTTTGCAAAATATTCTCTTGACAGATGAAGCTTTCGATATGAAAAACAAGAAAATTAAGAATATTATTAAACGACAACCAATTTGGTAGTTTTTTTATTTAAATATCTTTAAAATTTAAATATGGCAACAATGTTGACAATAATTTTAATCGGAAATTGTTCAAACGTATTGAATTGTTTCATTTTATAAAAAAGACACGGAAAGCTCAGTGTTAGTCAATTTGTCTATAAAAAATATGATGATTGAATATGTATCACCTTAGCCTATTAGACCCTGGTTAAGTTTTAGAAAAGATTAATGGAATTGAGATCACGCCCTGATTCCAAACGGAAGCTCAAGTTCATTATCTCAACTTTTGCTTTTTCTGACAGCTCAACAGGTGTAAAAAAATGTCAACAAACAAAATATTTGCTCTTTGGAGGAATGAAATAATAGAAATATCATCCAAAGCAACCTCGAAGCAGGCCTACCGTAACGCAGACGAAACCGAAGCGTGTTTATGATTCAGCCATAAGGCCCATTTGTGTTGTCCACTAGCAAACCAGTCACATGTGCTTTCTGGTTCGACGAATATGCATACAACATTCACATAAATTCTTTTCAGAAAACAAACTGTTTCGACTCAGTTTATTATGCCGCGGTATGATACTGAGTTTCTGTCAAAATTACAAGCAGGAAACAGCTGTCAGTGTAAGAATAACCTACAACTTTATACATACTCGTTTTTTTTCATTTTTGTAAATTTCTTAAAGAACAACTCAATCAAATATTTCCAACATCATTTAAGTCATCTACTGGCGCCTCTCCCATCCTACAGGACTACACGACCATACGAATAAACTGCATCCCATTAAATCCATCAAAGTCCATGTCGAATCGGTTTTATTCTGTTTTTGTATTTTCTTTGAATGAACAGCCAAAGATCAAAGCTGATTATAGCCATAAAGTCAAACTTAAAAGTCAGACAGGACCAAAAGCCATTGAACCAGCCTCCATAACTGGCACGTGAGAAGCACTCTCGTTTTCCATGTTCACATTGACTTCGACAAACCATAAGAAGAAGCGTTCGAAATTTCACTTTTCACAAATTCCTTACAACCTTTTGTTGAATGAATCCAAATCTGTGTTTTGGTGGCTGGTGCTCTGCATCCACACTTCTACAACAGTGTGGCAGTAGTGCAGGTTAAGAAGAGCTAAGCTGAGCTGATGCTGTTGACAGTGATCAAGTATGGTTGCATTGTTCCAATGTTCAGACCCAAGTTGACGGTTACGCTTTCTTTGAAGGTCGCCCTAGTTTCCAAATAAGGCGAGGGCCATGTTCCATGTTGGTTTCTTTCGCTATAGGTTAGGTACACACGACGAAAAAGACACACACTGATGATGCTTATCGGAGGTAGTAAATCACTGTGTGCAGTTAGAAGATTCGTTTGTAGGCCGGTCCTCTTACGGCTGCTGTGCTGGTTTGGTCACAATGCAATACTCGTACTCGTACACATGCCAATTATTATCCGATGGAAAACGAGAGTTGTTTGTTAAATGCTAGAAAGTGAACGCGACCGTGATGTTATGTGCCTTAAGAATGACAGTTGATTTGTGATGAGTTGGAATTCGTTAATCATGTTCAAAAAGATGTTATAAGGCAAACTTGAATAGATTGTACATAGATAACAAACTCTTGAGAAATTATTATTTTATTTAATAATAAATTACTGCTTAAACCATCTAAGGCAATAAATGTTGGAAATTATGTATTTCTATAACATAAGTGAGTTGACAATTGTATGTGCCTATTTTGAGATGATTTACTATGAAAAACATTGACACAGACAACAAGTTTTAATGAATTTTAAGTAAAATAAAAAAACTGTTTTGTTTTTTCAAAGACACACCCATTTTATTCTACGCTTTTGTTTGGTATTTGAAAGTGAGCACTAAAAAGGGATTTTCCTGAAATGTATAGGGTAAATAGGGGTAAAACTTTACCAAAGGCTATTTTGTATTTTAGAAATAAGAAGATGTATTAGTTTAAAAATCTTAATTTTAAAACTAAAAAAATGGTTAAAATGTGAAAAGAGAGAATGACTTTAAATTTAATTACTGGGAAAAATATTAATATTAAAAATGTCTCATGTTTTTGAACATTTTTGAAAAGTTATAGGTAAATTTTTAAACGTGTTCTTGTAAATTTTTGAGAGATATATGAATGGAATTTGATGAAATTTAAAGATCTTTTAAAACTGTTTGTTTAAATGTTTCTAAACAATGTTAAAGGTTTTAGTAAGCAAAGCAGCAATATCGAGTAATACTCTAGGCTCTTAGTCGAAAAGATTTGCAAACATATAAATAAAATAATAGGAAATCGCTCATCAGTTCACCAACACTTGTCATATTTTCAAAAAAGAGAAATTAAATGAAATAAGACACTTGACACTTGACAATTTAAGGATGCTACAATCTTAAAATATAGTTTTTAATGAGATGTTGTACGTTTAGGGTACCTTTGTTCGTCAACCGTATTTCGAGAACGAGTATTGAAATTAACTTCAAATACAATTATTTTACAGATATGTTAATACTTTACTTACCATTAAAATGTGAAGAAATTAGTTGCTAAAAATTTTGTTGATTAGTTGGTAGAATTTTAAGAAAAAAATAATTATTGACCATTTTTTCCTCCAATAAATAAAATACTACCAACAAAACTCCTCACATATCTGACAGATGACAGAAACATCTTTAAATGAAATCAAATGAAGCGAGTTCTAATTTTCCCTTGAATCGATATCTAATGATAGAATGTTGTCATGAAATTTTGCGTAAGTATTGGCGTTTACGGTAATATTTACCACAACAAGTTTCACTAGTCTATCTTATATCCTTTTTTAACTTTCCTTTCGAAGTTGCCGCTCCAAAATATTTTAAGAGTTCAATAGAATCCTGCTTTCCATCAGTTAGTGCCCTGCTTTTATTCAAATCAAATGGGGTGGCGCAACAGTCCGTTGTGAACCAGGGCGTAGTGACTTACAACTCGCAACCATTCCTGTGTGCGAGTACTGTTGTCAGGAATGGAAGGGACCTACAATGTTAGGCCGAATCCGAACGGCTAGTTTGAGAAAGCACTTTTTCATGACAAGAATTACTCTTGAAGGATTTGTCAATTCCACGCAAGAGGCAGTACCCGCGAAAATTATTTTTTTAAATTAAGGTGGAACAGGCAGGGATTGAACCCAAGACCCCTTGCATGACAGTCCAACGCACAAACCATCATGTCACGGGTACTACCTGCCCTGCTCTTATTGTATTTTGGAAGAGCAAACAAAATAGGTTTCAGTGGTAATGCGAAGTTGTGTGACAGAAGGTCCACATTGGCATTTACTTTTGAAATTTGTGACGGGCGGACACAAAATACACAATTTTGTGACGGATGAGTCACGAAGATGGCCTTATTGAGTGTGTGACAGGTGGTCCACACAAAATTAGTATGACTTAATGCCCAGCCTAAAGTGTCGGAAAATTAAGTAAGATAAGTGAACTATCGCATTCTGCCTCTCAATCTTGGTTGAAAAATGCCAAGGTTCCTAATTGCCAGAATGCTTTCCTCAAGTTATTAAACTGGGGCGGTTTGGACTTGGGGATTTTATTCGCGAACTCACACAAATTGTTCGTTTACTTTTTAGACCAATTAGATTCGACGGATAAGAACTGAATTCGTCCATTAAGCCAATGTTGGTGTTCAAATCACCAATGTGAAAGAAAGGTTTGGCTGGTTTTTGAAATCGGCATGCACAACAGCGAAATAGCCGGGTGTCGCAGTTAGACCGAAAGAGAAAACCAAATCATAACAAAAGGTCAGAGTAGGATGGCATACTTTTCGTGGCCTCTTGGATGAGAGAAGTTCGCCATGGGACTTTTTTAGAGAAGCTAAGAGGAGTGAGGTCGAAAATAAAATAAGTAGTGACAATTTGTTGAGAGGAAAAAAAGAAGAAAAATCGTGTTAGTTTTGTGTTGGGTAAATTAAAATTGGGAAAAACCAAACGAAATTGGTGAGGAAGGCGTTGTTAAGAAGGAAGAGGCAGGATCGATTTGGCAAACAAAAGAAGCTAAATATGTTTTTTTTCTTTTGAGTGAGTTTTGTGCGTTCGTATTTTCTGGTAATTTGTGGTTGGCTATAAAGAGCCAAAAAAAAACCGATAGAATTTCGATCGATTCCTTTGTCTCCCGAAATTGCGGGACTGCAACCTTTGTTTCTTTGTTCTTCGGGAACTTTCCCAAGGTGACCTTTTTTGTTCTTTGTATCAATTTAAATTGTACAATTTTTTTGGGAAAAAATTCTGGGTTTTCTCCCTATATTTATAAAGGTTTCACAGATATAAAATAAAATACCTTAACCTTTTTTTTGGTGAAAAATTAACCTTGAATTTTATTTTAATTGGGGAGAAAAATCCGCTCTTTTTTTTTTTTAATTATTTTTATTGATTGTAATGGCAAGAACCATAATACTTCCTGCACCCATTTTCATTAATTTTTCAACAAGTTCTAAAATTAATTCTCAATCATTTAAGTTTATTTAACTTTAAATGATATTACGATCAAACTATCCCTTAACATTTTACTAAAGTCAAAATTTAAAAAAAAATTACATTTTATTTGTGATATTTCAAATTGATAACTCCGTTTATCAGATTTAGGTCTGTTCGCTTTGTTTTTTTTTCACGAACTGTCATCTGTCAATATTACATTAAGACGTGTTCAGATGCATCGTTTTAGACTGAAAGGCAATTAGTTTTTAACTTTTCTTGAGTTTGACGAATTTGTAGCGATTAATTTGGGGCAAGAATATTTGAAATAAGATTCAGAAATGACATGAATATATTCTAAATCAAAACTTGAAAGTTTTTAATACAAAACAGAGTTGAATTTTTAAATAATATAAAATTAAAATTAACAAAGAAATATAAATAAGTTTTTAGAATGTATAGAATTTATTAGTATTTATTTGTAAATATATATTTATATAACATTGTTGTTTTTTTTACCAAATATTACAATTTGATTTTTTTAATAATGTTTCTTAATTTACCATTCTACATTTTTCTTGTTGTCTTAAATAATTATTTTTCTTTTTTTCTTTCTCGTAATACTTAAATAATACACAGTAAGTTTTAATTTTAAATAATATAAAATACAAAGAAATCAAGGTGAAGCGTGTTTTTGTTGAATTTTTGTATATAGAAAAATATTGTTTTATTTACTCGCATAGTTTTTGTGAGTGATTTTGATTTTCTTGTATAAGTTTTTTGTTCTTTTTGTTGTATAACAGATTAATATAAATTGTGATCGCATAGAAACTATTTTCTTTTTATTTTGTTTGTTTTAATCTTGAGGTTGTTGTAGAAAAATAATATTTATTTTTATTATTTTTTTTATATATTTGTGTAAATGTTAAGGAAAGCAAAAAATTGTTTTATTAAAAAAATATACAAACTATTCTACAAAAATAACTTAAATCTAATATCGTAAATATTATTTATTTTTTTTGCTACATGCTACAATGGCTTTTCAATTATAAACAAAATAAAAAAGAAGAAATTAAATAAAATTAAATTAAACAAAACAAAAAATAGAATAAGAAATAATAAAAAAAAAATAAGGAAAATAATATTAAACAAAACAAAAATTTAATATATTTTTTCTTTTTTTGTATATTTATAAGAGAATTACGTACTAAGAATTAAATTAAAATATCTTTTTGTTTTTTAATTACAACACTTACACAAAGCTAATTGAATCTGAATAAGATAGATTTTATATGGTAAAAAAATCAAATAACGGCAGCAATTGGATAGATACTTTGAGTCGGAGGGGACTGTGGGGAAGGTGTGTTGCAAGGTTGGTATTTCTGGGGAGTAGAAAAATTTACAAATGGACGGTAACCGAACTGTCTAAGTAGGGATGATCCTGCTCAGGGCTGCTAAGCTCTTGATTTCGACGTGGGAAATCTGTGTGAGCCGATGAGGATGATGATGATGAAGTGTTGCTGGGTTTTCGCATTAGAGGCCATGCTGGTTCGTGTGATTCATTATCCGGCGTCATCGAGATGTCGGACATTATTCCACTTTCTATAAAATTAAGCAAAAAAAAAACAAACAGTTTTAATATATTTTTTCATGACCAAAGATTTAAGTTACCCATTGACAGCTGACTTATAAGTGTGGTTGAACGCTTGTGATTACCTCGAACTTTTCCACTTAAAACAAGTGTCTGTGTTTCATTGATGAGCTCTAATCCACTAACTGGATTCTTGCCACTATTGCTCCCGCCAGAGCCATTACTTATCGATGAACCACTTGTTCCGGATGACATTGAACTCTCGGATATCAATGAGTTTGGTCGACGTGGAGCCTTGCTGTTCTCCGACATGCTTCCTGCAAACGAGTTTCGTAGTTTTGGAGCTAGAAATGCATTACCATAAAGATCTCCTTGTACAAGCTTCCCAAAATTCGAGACTTACCTTTTCCCAATTGATTGATTGTAATCGATCGATCACTGATCTGATTATTGCTCGGACGTATGTCTAAACAAGGTTTACTTCCGATGCCCATTGAAGACATTTCGGCAAGGCGAATTTCTAAAAGACCAAAAATTCCTTTTACACTCTTTTTGGTTCATTTTAGAAAAATAGAAACTTACCTCGATTTCGTTTCGCCTGTTTCCATAGCAACTTCGAAACCTCTTCTGTCCAAGCATTTTTGATATCCTCCGACATACTCTGCAATGTCCATGTATCTTCGGGTTTACGTTTTCTAAACCATATTTCGAATTTTGTCGACGAATCACCTGTGTGTGCTGTCAAACCAATATCTGACGTTTTTATACTATTTTTGTATATGTAAATATCCAAATTCTAAAACAAAACACATTTTTTATAAAGAATCAGTATAATTTGGAAGTTTCGAACTTATTACCTTATGATCTGGGAATCGACGAGCTTTGCTAAATAGAACCAAATCTTCGAATAGAAAAACTTGTCGCAGTGACTTTTTGCCACCTCGTCCTTGCCAAACAAGAAATTCATTTTGGCGCAATAATCGACCTTGTTCTTTGACATTTACATCACAATCACGAAGTGAATCCATGGCAAGTAAATCGTTTCCATGTCTTAATTGGAATTTTACCATTTCTTCGGCACGGTGAAGTTCTTCGACGTCAGCGGCGATTTCATGAAGTGCAGAACCCTAAAATAAAAGTTTCAGGTTAAACAACTTTTAAATGTTGCAAAATTGTCACACACGACTCGAAATTTTGTGTTCGATATTACGCCAGATTTTTTTCAACGATAGAAATTTTTTTTTGGAAAATGTGGTTATCCTAGCCGTATTTAGAAACATATACAAAATTAAAAAAAAGTTTGTGAATACAATTTTTTGAGACAAGTTTCATTAATCTAGAGGACAAAGTCAAAAGAATAAAGGAAAGTGCGAAAATATAAGCTTTTCTAATTTTGTTCGATGGGAAAAGTTCCGGTAAACTTTCTAATCATTATTTGAATTCAAGGTGTGAAACGTTATCTGCTTGAAGTAAAGCAAATAGAAAAAACTCCGTGAAAAAAAGGCATTTCAAAAATTAAGTCTCTGGGTTTTTTGATACAATTCTTATCTGTCCAATCATATTTAGAGGAAAAATTGGCAGATAATCTGAGATCTTGCTAAACACGTTTTATAGACCTTCTTCAGTCAGATTTTATATAAGGCTTATATTCTTCAACAAAAAGATTTGAAGTAATTACTTCTGACATAATTTCCTCAAGTTATGTTATTTAAATATTGACGAAGTGTAAGCCTTTTCTTATTAATTGTCATCTTTATGGCTGAATCACAAACAAATTTTAACAAACAAAATATTTGCTCTTTGGAGCGATGAAATAATAGAAATTTCATTAAAAGCTACCTCGAAGCAGGTCTATCGTAACGCAGACGAAGCTGAAGCGTGTTTGTGATTCAGCCATTATATTTTTACTATACAAAATTTATATTCCCATCTTCATATAATAGCCGTGTTTTTTTGGTATTCCATATATAGTTCAGTGAGAAATTGCCTATAAAACCATCCGCAGTAGTCCGGTTTCTATATTTGAAAGTTGATACAGTTGAATATTTGCTAGAATAATTCATCAAAAAATTTCCAGGGTGGAATCGTGTTAGCTGATATTTGATAGTTGCCTATTAAAATCAAGAAAATACGTCTTTTTTAATGTGATAGTTGATTTCAAAGTTTTAACCAAACAATTTGAGATTAAATAAAAACTTCAAGAAGGGGGTTTGTTCATACACGACTATACTA
Organism: Eupeodes corollae; assembly: GCF_945859685.1. NCBI lineage: Eukaryota > Metazoa > Arthropoda > Insecta > Diptera > Syrphidae > Eupeodes > Eupeodes corollae. Next base: position 113,252,265 of record NC_079148.1, read on the forward strand.
ACTTGTGGCGTTGAAGCGAGCTTTAAACTCGGCGAAATTCTTTGTATACCTGGATCGAGTTGATGTTGGTGCTGAACTATTAAGTTTTTTTTTATTTTAAACACGAATCAAACTATGTTACTTGCACTTTATAAGAAACATCGAAACACCATTTGCATTTTAGAAAGTGCTGTCAAACTTAATCATTTTTAAATCTTCTTGTTCGGAGGAAACACCAAAAAGATTTATTTTATTTAAACTGAGATAAACCTTTGGTGGAAACATAGCAAAACTTAATTACCTTTTCTATTGTTTTTTCTTGCAAAACAAGCCCAGTTAGTCCATTTTCATTAATAAAACTAAATAATATCAGTAACAGATTGATTTTTTCCCCAATGGAAAACACATTCCAAATGCACAACTACTCAATGAAAACAGCCATCGAGATAGAAATGCAAAACCAATCGTACCAACATTTGAGAACGAAATCACATAAGATCCATTCGAGACTCGTTTAAATTTCAAAAACCCATCCATAGTAAGATTTAACTTTTAACTTAACTTTTATCGGTAGTATTCTTACTGCGGATACTGTTTTTGTTATTTGTGTAAAATTCTACTAAAACATTGGAAGATTTTCCAACAAAACACGAGTGTATTGTATGAACCTAATAAATTGAATTGACAAATATCTGATAAACTCAATTTTTGTCATAATTTTAACAGGACATTCTGTGGCATTTGTCACTTGTTCTTCTTTACAGTGAAGCTTGTTGTTGAATTTCTGAACTAAATAATCTTACAAAATTGCTTAGAGAAATTACATATGTATTAAATTGAAGACTATTGTATATTATATTGTATATTTTTTGAAAAATCTTATAGATTCTGATACAAAATTTGTATTGATTATGATTAAATATACAAATTTATATTTTTAAAATTCTTGACAGAAAAAACTGATAAAAACCAATACAAAGAATCAAAAAATTATTGATTTTAATATTTTGTTCCAAATTTCTAATATGCATATATTTATTTCTGATATCTATAACGTTTCGAGAATTGGAAGTGTTGTTTTTGACGTAATTGAAAGAAGATGTGCCATTATGTAGTTAATTTAATGTTTTTTAGATGATTACTGCTCTTGAGAAGAGAAAAGTTTTGTGTATGGTTTGAGTTTTATTTTTAGCATTAGGCTAAGAATATTTTTTAAGTATTCGAAACGAGACCTAGACTAAAATGTTGGACCCATAAATCGTCGATAATCTCTTCGATGCTGCATTAAATTATTTCAGCAGAAAATTTAACTTTTAACAATTAAAAAAAAGAGCAAAAGGAGACTTCGAAAAGCCTTTGGTTCTCAGCTCGTATCCGGTTGTTTTTGAAACAATTATAAGTGAAGATTTTGATAACTATTTTAAGTTTTACGAATTAAAAAAGAAGAGCAAAAGGAGAGTCCGCAAAATAAGGCAAGCCAGTGGTTCTTGAAACAATTAGAAGTCGAAATTTTGATAAAATTTGATGCAATAAACGTAAAGAACATATTAAGGCAATATTTTGTTGGAACCACCAATGGATCTACTGTTAATGCTGACCTAAGACAAAATTAGATATATTGAGCAGTAGGAAGCTTTTATTTGCCACTTCTCATCAACTGTTTTTTTGTGCTGATGATAATATGGGCTGGAGGTCTGATATAATTGAATAACAATACTTTTTTATATTTTCGAATTCAGATGAGTTTTGTATCAACTAGAAAACGTTGAAGAGTAACTATTCCTTCATTTTTAATTTAAGTACGATAATTAGGAAGCACGAACTTACCTCAACCGAGCTGCATGCTTTCACCAACTGCTGCAACAAAAGTGCATATTTACCCATTCTTTGTACAGGTTTCAGAAGATACGAAGCCAAATCCATTTTATCATTAAGCTCCATTTGTTTCGACTGTGAAAAAAACATTGTTCATTTCTTTCCTTGTTTTAAAAGCGGAAATAATTTTAAACTTACCTTAAAAAATGTCGTTCCATATTCGCTCATAAGCGTATCACTTTTTGGTTTATTCTTATTATACAAAGCGTACAAATAAAATTTTGATTCATTTTCCAAGAAAGCCGCACCAACTTTCAATGGATTGCATTCATATCGTTCTAATTCGGCCAAAAAATGTGGTTGATGAAATTCGAAAATCTTCTCGATATTTCCGAAAATTACATTTCTCTGACCGCGTAATGGTTGTGGTAAATTATCTCGCAACAATTCACCAACATAGTTTTCGATAACATAGTAGAGGGATCGAACATAGTCTCGTTCAGTTCCGATCATCTCTCGCATAATCAACAGAAGTCTCCTATAGAGTTGGAGTTTTTAAAGACAACCTTAAAAATTATAATAATTTTTGAAACTTACTTTTGAACTTTTGGATCGAGACCGCTAAGTTCTTCAATTCTGGGCAGATCCATGTTTGAAGCATGACACTGAAGATGAGAATTGGCTTCCATTGGTGAGTGAATGTCCAAGAACTGCTTCGAGTTTCTTCCATAGCAATCATCGTCGAGTTCATCACTGAAAATGCAAAATGAAAATCATAGAGATTTTCCAAAATACCCCATGAACAAACCTCTTGTCACACATCTGTCCAGCCTCATTGAGACTCTGACAGGAGCACACCCGAGCCAACTTGGGATTGCCCTCACATCGATCGCATCCACCCAGTCCCGAATCGGCAATCTTCGAGTGTTCCTCTTCGTCCTCATCACCGTGCTGTTCATCCCTTGAAGATTCCTCCCTCCAGCAATGGCACAAACTATCATTGTTCGATGACGAATTGGTCATCATTTTGTCCGGAGTGCTCGTCACCATCATCATTGTATTTGAATTCTTTGGTTTCACCCGATTGGAGTAGGACTTAAGTGTCACCGCATGACACTTCTCCACCAATGATGGTTCGCCCAATTTTGCCGAGAGACGTTGCATTTCGTGTTGCATATCTTCTTCCTTGCTGTGCAAGTTGAGCAAATGATGCAGACGTGAGGCATCTTCGATACGTTCACGGGTTTGTTCCAATTTGACACTAAAACTGTCCAAAGATGTTTTCAATTGTGTGGCAGAGTCTTTGAGGGGTTCCATATCAACGGCGGCATCATAAAGGTCACTGCCTTTGGCCAAATGTTTCTGTAAAGGATAAAAGGTGTGTTTTTGTTTAAGTGAAAAAGAGAAAAGAACTCGGCTTCAAAAATAGACACCCTCAATCTGGGGGGCGCGTCACTCCCTTCTCATACATAAATTAAATATTATTTAATAGTGTAAACGTAAACTCACTCACCATCGAAATGAAGTAATATTTTTCGAATTCCTTTTCATGCTCCTTGATGGCTACTTCACAGTCCAGCTGTAGACCAGTGAATTTAATCAGATTCTCCTGTCCATCTGTTTGTATCCAGGATTTCACCTGAAATTGTATAAAAGAAAAGACAAACAAAAATGGTGAGATCAAAAGTCAAAACAGAAGTAAAAACGGGTTCATTTAATTAACGGCTAATAACTTTATGTCTATGTCTTGTCTGGCTACGTTTTAGATCCATATGTACAAAGATGGCAGCACATTGTTGCTGGCTACCGGCATTGGAGGCACTTCTCTTCTCTACCTAGCTTTATAGTTTTATTGTGCTCTGAATTTGGAGGAGCCATTTATGGTCAATCAGAAAGATAGCGCGTTGAGGCTTTATTTTGCTTTGGATAGCGTTAACTAGCTCATAGACTCTCTTAGGTAAGTTTTATTGTACGACTCAACGGCGAGCGACGACCGACAACTTGGTATAGTTTTGTACAGCTTCTCTCATAAAGGAGTCCCGCAATGATGTACACCTTTAACTATATGAGACTTTGCAGTACAGAAGTTACAGTCTTTTGGTCTTGGCCGTGTGGCAGAAAATATATGTAGGTACGTTAAACGTGCAATTTGAAGTTGCAACAAAAATAAAAAAGACTTTGAAAGTTATGTGCGACAAAAGGCTACCGTATCCGTTGTAATCGGATAATGACTGTTTTCGTGCGATGTAATAAAATTCCAATCGGAAATAGTTTAAAATTTAATTAATTGAGAAAATTGTTTTTGTTTATGGATGATGATGATGATGCGAAAGATATTTTTTAACAATTCATCGTCTGTATTTTGTTCTATAACCATATTCATTTTTTGTTTTGCTTTAATCAATTGATTGGATGTGAAATATGGGCATCGAATATTTTCATGGAGTTTCTTTCATCAACTTTTGTATTTTCTTAGCTTCAAAGTAAGTTTGATCTTTGAATGGTTTGAATGGAAGAGGGGATGAATATGGATCAGTTGGTATTTACTATACACATTTTGAATGTTTAGATACATGTTTGGATGAGAAAGTCATTAACACTGGACATAAAATAGTCAATAAATATTTTCCTAATGATGTGACGACGATAGAAAAACGAAGATTACTAAATTATTATCACAAATACTTAAAACTGGCTACGTGACATTTAAGCTGTAAGATGTAAAACAATTGCGAGTTTTTCTTACACGGGAAAAATGTGTCAAATAACGATAAGTGTGCGTAGGGTAATTTTTAAAATTTTAATTTGAGCTCATTGACTTAATAAAGTTTGGACACTTTTAAGGCATTATAGTTTCAATATTAATGTTAAATATTTTGTTAGGATTCTACGTAAACACATGAAGAATTTAAGGCTATTTAGTTTCGTTTAAAAGACCCAATCATATTTTGAATTTTTTTAAATAATACGTCGCCAAGTTTTGGTGTCCCCAATTTTGAAATTGGTCTATTGACTGTAAAAGTTCATGAGTCTTTTTTTTGATGACCCTTTATGAAACTAGTAAGTGCAAACATGTGGTGCAATCTTTGGGTTTTCGGATTTTAATTACATAATTTATTATAAGACAAGAACAAAAATAGGACAATTTTTAAAATTTTTTTTAAGTAATGGGTTTTTCAATAAGGGTGGGAATATGACATCTTTCAAATGCTCGCCTCGGCTTCTTACGGTCGCACGGATCCAAGTGGTCAAATTTTCAATGAAAGATCCGCAAGGATCCGGGTGAATTTCAGTAATAGCCTGTGTTATGTTGACCTTTAGGGAATCTGTCGATTGTGGTTTATTTACATAGACCTGCGACTATAAGAAACCCTACAGGAAAAAGTCTAGCGGGGTCAAACGAATGACCTTGGTGGCCAAATCACATCTACCCCGCGAGAAATAACCTTACACTCAAATCGTTCATGCAAAATGTCAATCGTGGCGTTTGCTGTGTGGCACGTTGTGCCGTCCTCCTGGAACCACATGTCGTACGTACAACGTTATGCAGCGCTCGCTGTTGAAGGTGGCCGCCGGTAACTTTTTAAAGATGCATTGTCACTTGATGCACCTGGCGTGGGTAGGCGTCATCCCATATACAGCAATTGTGCTTGTCAACAGTCATTCATCAAAAAATGCGCCTCGTCACTAAAGATCGCTAAAGATTTTTCGGCCAAAATTGGGGTCCTCTTCCAAACCAACAAACCGGCATTGTCGAATGGTCACGAACTTTGGGCTCCTGGGTCAGTTGGATCTTGTTCAGGTGTAGGCCCACGTCCCGACGAAAAATTGGCCAAGTTGAAGTCTGCGAAAGGCCGAGTTCTTGTTCACGGTGAGGATTAGACGCGGCGATGTTCTCGGCCGATCTTGCGTTCCTTGAACGTACGGGTGTTGGCTGATAGTTTACTGACCCGGTTGTCTCAAATTTCGCCACCAAACGTCAGCAAAGAGTCGAGTGTGAAGGGCCACCACGTCTACAGTAAAATGGGCGCAATGTACGCAACGTTTGCGTTAACGAACACTCGTTTTGATAATAAAGATTAATCATTTGTACGCTCTGTTTAATCATGTAACTTGCCATGAAGATTTTGCATAATCAACTGAATTATAAACAAAAGATCGGACAGACGTCACCAAAACAAAATGGCTGCCACGCGGCCCCAAAATCTACCCACGCCAATTAAAAAACCCTTTATTTCAACCATTTATAGTAAAATCTTTTTCCATTTTGTACATGCATAATTTTTTTAATTACATAATTTATGAACTTAAAATGTATTTAATTTCCATAGAAATGTGTTATTGTAATCGGTCCAATTTGTCAAATTAAAAGCTTTGACATTTCTCGACATCTCAAAGTCCCTAGAGTCAAAATAAAATATGTTTAGAGAAATGTCTTTGCGTGCGTGTGTACGCACGTTTGGGAAGCTCCATATCTCAAGAACCAGTAGAGGTATCGACTTCAAATACATTTTGTTATACAGATAATGCTGCAGAAAGGACCCTCAAGAAAATTAAGTGGGTGGTATTTTTACCATAGCAATTTAAAAAAGAAGTGAAAATTTTTATTAAACCAAAATATCTCACGAACCAATAAAGCCTGCGACTTGGATTAAATTTTGTATTACATATATTGTAACGTGATACTTAATAAATAAAATTTTTAACAAAAATTAAATTAACGGTTTTGTATAATTCAAAACATTACAAAAAAATAATTTCCTTGTATCCTTGGTAAACATATTAACTTGTCCAATAAAAAAACTTATGGCACATAAAAAAAGTTTAAACAAAATTATGAGGAATATGACGTTTTACTATTTAGTATTTTTCACCTTTTGCAAAAATCTCTTGTATCTTATATTATGATAAAACTTTTTCTTTGTGTAAATTGATAATATAATACACCATTGACATTCATACAACTTTCAACCAATTGCTAGACTTATTTAAAAATTGATTTAGGGAACAAATTTTACTGTTTCTGTTCTGTATACTACATAAACAGAATTAAAATCTTCAACAACTTTGAAAGAGCTAATTGAAGACAGTTTTTTCAGTTTCTTAATAAATAGTTTTTTTATAGTACCGAGATAAGGTCCTGCTAATTTGTAAGTCTCGCTTATCAGCTTGTCATGTCAACTTATCTTGGTCAATTAATATACCAAGTTAAACAAACTTTCATTTTTCTTCTGAACTATAAACCTTGTGTTTGTTTTTTTATTAGCTACTCTGCTACAAACGGTGTTAAATTTCAATTATCTAAATAAAAAATCACTTCTACTTTCTATACGCAGTATAAAATCAATTTTCAAAAAAAAAAAACAGAACAATACCTTCTGTTAAATAAATTACACCCACATTGATTTCTTTGTTATTGAAAAAACTACAAGAAAAAGACAAATATCTTTAACTGCCCCAAAGATGTTAAAGCTCTATTTGTTATAAATGATGACAAAGCTGTCGTTGTTGTGTGATTCTAATCATGTTGTGTGAAAAGACAATAATTTGTGATGAGATGACTTTATTCAACAAACCCAACAAACTCCAGACCAAGCCTCTTAAGTTGATGCAAATCTATGCCATACCTCATCCCATATATGTATGAAGTCCCATAAGATAAGATGCACAACTTCATCTTACAAAAGAAAAAAGAAGAAAGTAATCTTCACTCAGCGATGTCTTAAGGTATAAAGCATAATGATGGCGATGAAGATTCTTGAGAAAACTCAATAAAACTTAATATGTCTGTATGTTTACTAGTTGAATATTGCCCATCGTAAAGTAGGAGCAACTCGCACAAATAAAAAACCGTTTTCACTTTCGTGTTCTAATTTAAACATGAAGGTCATTGCACTGGTTCTCATCATCATCATATCACATTCAATTCAATTTAGCTTAACGAATAATTAATTTTTATAACGTTCGTGCTATGGTCGCTCCTCGCCGTCAATCCAATTCGATCCAATCGCAATTAAATTAAGAAATAAAAACCCACAAATGAAGACTTTATAGAAATTACACCTTCCACTCGACTAAAAAGAGAGATATTAAATCCGTGATGATGCTCTTTCAAAAAAAAGCGGTAAATAGAGATTTCCATTTAATAACATTGTTTGATAGCGAAACGAAATAAATTGTGTACAATTTTAATTCGGTTCTCGTTATTGTTTTGATTTTGATCAGAAGTTATAATTTGTTAAAGATACATGAAAAAATTGCAATACGTATTTATACATAAAATTTGGATCACAACGCACATACTCACTGTCACTACTTTTTCTTGTATCTGAATCTCTATCATTGCCACCTTTACGATCATCAGTTAAACTACCTCCGATGCTGCCGCCAGCTGCGCCTCTACCATCACTACCACCCTGATGCTCTGAATTATTATAGTTGGACATTTTGGACTTAATTGCTTAATTTATGCAAACACAGATTGTAGATCATTTTTAATTTGTTTGGCCAATCTGCAAATTGAACAACGACCGGCGACCGAACGACGAGACGACCGACTACGAAAACCACGATGTTCTCTTAACCGATCGCACCTCTAATTGGAACTGTAATAGCGCTAGAGGCTATTGGTGCTTCTGGTGGCAAATTGTCGCAGCTCGCAAACAGTGCAGGATTTGCTAAAATCAAGGAAAATCCGCTAATTTGTTCTTCAAAATGTTCTGAAACTAACCTTGTTCAACAAGTAAGATTACCCACATGTACATTATAATAGGGTATTTTCGGAGAGATGCCGCGTTTTTCGAAAAATCAAAAAATTAACAAGGGATATATGTTCTACTATATAAAAATACTGTGGTACCCATGGCATGATGGTTAGTGCGTTGGACTGTCATACCAGAGGTCTTGGGTTCGATCACTGCCTGTGACATCTTATGTTTTTTCCACGGGTACTGAATCTTGCGGGTAATTGACAAATCCTACAAAAGTAATTCATGAAAAGTGCTTTCTTAAATTGGCCGTCTGAATTCGGCTTAAAACTGTAGGTCCTCTACATCCCTGACAACACAGGAATGGTTGAGAGTTGTAGGTCATTAGGCCCTAGGTTTCAACGGACTGTTGCCTAACCTTATTTATTTATTTATATTAAAATACTTAACCAAATAAAATTTAAATTTTCATACAAAATAAGAACAAATGAAATACTGTACATTATTTTTGCTTAGAAATTTCTGTTTCGAGAAAATAATTATAAATCTATCTCAACTGTTCAATTTCCGAAAAACCTGTATTTCCTGTGTTGAAACCCTATCGCTGGTTTTGGGCATAACATTATTTTTAAAGAGAATATTTATTTCAAGAAACATGAAACATTTTTGACAAAGTTTCATCAACGCAATATTGCAGAGTCAAATTATTATAAGAAACGACAAATTATTGACATTAGAAACATTTGTTTGGACTTCTTAAATAAATTGCTAAAAATATTTTAAAAGCTTGTAAGACCCTCATTTAAAATCACTCCGTCCCTGTGATTAACTTTGATCTAAGATAACAACAAATCTTTTTGTATCTCCATCTGAAATGAACACTTTGTTTTTTATTTTATTTATTTAGTTTTATTTTTACAATTTTTGTTTAGTTTTTGGATTGAATTGCATGATTATTTCCGTCTTGTTGGGATCGGAGATCGAACAAAATAATTATGACGATTGTTGACCACAATATAATATAAGCGATAAAATCATCGGGTTGCGGATTGGTGGCGGAACTGAGACTTAGACATTCACTGATAGAAAAAAGATTACAATTACATATGTATGTGTTAAGTTGCTGATTTAGTTAAGTTGTTTACACATTCTTGAAAGCGAGAGTTTGTAATTTTATTTTTACTTTTGATTAATAAGAATTTTTCATTCAGAATATTTCTGGCCTAGATGAGAAAGTTTATAATAATTAAGAAGAACTGAAATTTTGAACAAATCTCCTGATTAACTGTGATTATCGAAATTTAAATAAGTAGCTTAAGATGTTAAAGAATAAGTGCCTTATTATTTGTTGAATACTAGTTTACATTCAAAACACAAAAATTAGTATAAAAAAAACATTCAGACTTTTCCTAAATAAATACTTTTGACTTAACTTCTCAAAAGCCTTCTAAGTCCAAAGAAGCAGCGATTTGCAAGAGTTATTCTTCGTTTGATTTCAGCGCTGGTGTCGTTGTCTGTGTTTTTAGCGGTGCCTAGGTAGACAAAGTCCTTTACTACCTATAAGATATAGTTGTTTATGGTGACGTTTTGTCCAAGTCTTCGTTGTTCAATGTCCTTTTTTGATGACAGTATATACTTGGTCTTGCCCTCATTGACCACTTCTTCGCTTCAGTGCTTAAAATCGCTATACTGACATCACGCTTTGATCTTCCAATTATGTCAATTTTTTCCAGAACGATATTGAAGAAGTCGCATGACAGCGCATCGCTGAGATCTTTCCGACCTTCATAGAGCAGCGTGCATTCTCCATCGTCATTCTGCACAAACGGATAAGTTTGACAGGGATGCCAAAACTAGACATTGCTCTGCAGAGTCTTCTCTATATAGATGCTGTCATACGCGGCTTTAAAATCGATAAAGAGATGGTGGGTATCGATTTGAAGTTCCTGAGTTGTTTCCAAGATCTGCCGTAGTGTGAATATTTGGTCGATAGTGGACTTTCCTGGTCTGAAGCCACACTGATAAGGACCAATCAGGTTGTTGACGAATGGCTTCAGACGTCCACATAATACGGCAGAGAGGATCTTATACGCAATGTTAAGGAGACTGATGCCTCTGTAGTTGGCGCAATTTAGACGATCTCCTTTCTTATGTATCGGGCATACTATGCTGAGATTCCACTTATCGGGCATGCTTTCTTCCGACCATATTTTGCAGATGAGTTGGTGCATGCTCCCTACCAACTCATCGCCAGCTGCTTTGAATAGTTCGGCAGTTAAGATATAGCTATCTTCACTTCGTTGAGGTCGGGTAGGCGGAATTGTTGATCTGCGTCGCCGAGGTTGAGTGGTTATATCTCCCTCACAGCAGCATTCGGTTCGTCATCGCCGTTATTTAATTTGGAGAAGTAGTCTGTCCATACTCTCAACATAGAATGCGTTTCTACTACGATGTTCCCCTGATCGTCTTTACAGGCTTCGGTTCGTGGCTGGTACCCGTGGGAGGTTTTCTTTTACCTTTTGGTAAAATTGACGAACCTCATTCTATCTCTTCGATCGCGCTAACTTTTTTTCCATCTAAGAAGCTGGTGTTCCTCTCTCCTCTACTGCTCGTAGAGCTCGCGAGTAGCTCTGGTCCTTCCTTATTCAGCGAGATGTTAAAAAAAATCCCGATTTACTTCAAATTGATTAGAAACCTTATATTGTGGTTTTTGATTGGAAAACGAATAAGTTGCGTTTCCTTTTTTTACTTTCTGTTCATGGACAGCAATTTAAAAGGAACAATATTTTTCGTATTTAAGACTTCTAGTAAAAAACGGTAATTAAAAATAATAATAAAAATAAGAAACATCACTTCTAGAGGGATATGCTCTGTCTATTATTATTTTTTCCATATAATCAATACATTTCGTGACCTTCTGATGAACCCTTCAAAAATGACTCAGATATTACCAACCTTTTTCAAATCCTCCATAAAGATCTATTCTGAGTGTTGGAAATTGAAAAATCATCATTATTAGTCAATAAAAAGGCATATAAAGACTTGGACTTGTATCTAACGATACTTTCAATATTTTTTTTTGTTTAGATACATGTTTTATTTATGTATATTTTTATTGATTTTTTTCTCAACACGATATTGTTTAACTAAAATCACTACCCGCATAGGTAAAAACATTCCAATAACAATAAAACAACAACCGAAACAAAACAAAGCATTAATTTGTGTTTTCGTTGTTGTCAAATTTGCCATAAAATAACGCTCTGTCTACTCCCGCTTAAGCCACAAAATATGCCAAAAGCCAAGAAAGCAAAACTTTATGTTCGCACTAAACAAGCAAAACATAACCACGATCACACAAACATAATAAATACAAAAAATATCAAATTCAAATGAACTCAGCAAATAATAACTCACTGTGATGCTCATAATTTTCTCTAAAAATTCAAGCCCGCTCTTGCTGATGGCATCATGTATCAGACATCATAGTGCTTCAGCTACCATAAGATTACAAAGAGCATATTTTGAATGCGAGTATCCGCGCAGTTCGAAAGGGGTGTTAAAGTCGAAAACTCTCTGAACTATAACCAACTCACTGATGCCAATGATTTATGCACGGAACTAAATTTTCTACTCTTCGCTCAAACATCATTTGAAGATATCGCGTTATGCGTTATATGGATGATGGCCAATATAAGACACATCTCAGCTCTCAAAACACAAAATGGTCAGAAAGGCACCAATCTGTAGATACCTCTCCTACCCATACCAAATGTCCAAATGGTATCCTATAAAAATTTCGATTTATTGTTGTGTGAAGACAAGAAAGTCCTTTTAGCATTTTATCTATTATTATAACAGCGGTGGCAGGGAGTTCGGTTCGGCGACGGCCGGCATGGCGGCGGCTCGGCGGCGGCAATGGCCTAGAGGATGAAACACTGACTGTAATAGGAACTTGGAAATCTTTTGAAAGACGAACGTGCGGGCGAACTTCACGATTGATTTCATTTGTTGTTCATTTCTCCATCGGACGGTCCGTCGCGTCGTAAAGATTTATCCCAGTATACGTACAAAGATGGAGCTCGAGTGCGATACATTTGCAGTGAGATGTATTTATGCATATTTTACTGCATTCTTAGGGTAATTTATTTGTGCATTAAAAAGAATTGCACACTTAAAATAATATTGTCAGTTTTTGTTTAAAAGTCTAAAGTCTAATGTTTTTGAAATAGTTCAAAAATTTTAGAACAAGTGTTAAATTTTCAACTCAGCACTATAGTATTAAAAAATATCAAAAGATTGAAATGTAAAGATCAAAGAAGATTCAAACCATACGAGACCATACGACTGCTTCCACAATTTAATTTGTTACTGTTTCTTTCTCAGGGATCTACAAACTGCGCTGTTATTGTTATTACGCCACAATCGATTCGGACAGATTTGTTGTCCGCATCGATCCCAGCGATCAAATTAGGTTTCGTATCCAAAAATGATAAATTGCATTGATCCCTGAAGCACTTCATGGTTGAGGAGGGTCATAAATGTGCGCACAAACATCGGGCTAAAATGCAATTGGCATATACGAGTATACGAAGTCGAATGAGTATTGTATTTGTTTTGGCAAAAGAGAGAAACATTTTTTGAATGTTTTAATCATATTTTTTCTGTTGTCCAGAATACTTGGGGGGTTGTTATACTTTTAGTTGTTAGTGGATTGTGTTGCTGATGTTTGTTTGTTTTGAACACATTTTGAGTGCGCGGGTTCACGAAGTTAATTTTAGACATCATTTTTGCAATTCAAGTGGAAATATGGGTGTTTCAGGAAAAACAAACAATCAAATAGGTTTTTAGAGGAAATTATATTTTATTGAATACATTTTTTGAATTAGAGAACTTATGGCAGACTATTATGGATATTATTTATAATTGTATGAAATATAATCATCACCTGTTAAAAAGATAATATCATGGGTAAAATACCTTGGGAAATTCATTGATACAGTTTTAAATTTGAAAGATCCTTGATGCATTATTTGTCTTGTAGGTAAAAAGATATTTAATGAAAAATTTTCGATTATGTAATCGCTTGAAACACATTTTTCAAAATTTGAAATTCAGGAACTATTATTGTCGACAGAATTTTGACTTTTGAAAAATTCTAGTAATCAACATTTTGAAAATTGATGAATTGCGTTATGAGAAATCCAAAAAGGAAAAAGAAGTATTGTTCATTACTTTATTTTCTTTAGTATTTATATTTCTGGAGTCATTTTCGATAGAAAAAAATACTGGGAAGCATCGTATAACTTCCTATAGTTGCTTTTGGAAGCTATATTCTGATATTTTCACATCATTTTTTTAAGATATTTCAACGTTACAATACTATTTACGTTGAAACACTTCCTTATGTTTTTATAAAAATCTTTCAATTTTTATTAAATCGTTAGCATGAATTTCAAATAAAATTATTTTTGAAAAAAAATTCAATAAACGACAATTTTCAAAACAAAGTTTTAAAAGCTGTAGCAATTTGTATGGTTATAGAGTATATTTTTATTTTTGTGTTAAATAAACGATAAGTTCATTTTCTTAAGAACGTACATTTTAAAAATAATATTGTTTATACGAAATTAAGTCTGAAGTCAATATCTTTGTTTGTTTTCAAGATATTAAAGTTCAAAAGGAATATTTTTCAGTTGTAGCTAGTCGTTTTTTTTTTTAATTTAGCACAGTTAATTTCGGTTTAAATTCATATTGATTGTGTATTACGTTATAATTTTATGATGATTAGAATATTGAGATATTGAGAGCAGTAGTGACGGAACCTCCTTTTTTAAAATTTTGAGTTTATTACACTAATATGACTAAAATTAAATTTTCTTTTGATGCAGAAGTGGGGTAGCTCATATTTGTTCATAAATCTACACAAAATTATTGAAACATTGTTTCTGCACGCAATTTGTCGTAGGATAGAAATGGCGTAACCCGCTTACTCAAATTCTGCATTATGCTTTTTTTTTTAAATTTAATCAATTCCAATCACATACGCCATTTCTGCACCAAAATTGTACAGTAAGTTAAATCAACCATAGAGATCCTTCATATGAATCACATTACACTCGTCACAAGTCCGAAAGAAAATTCTTATCCCCTGATCTTAACATTTCAAAAATGTATAATTTGTACAAAGATTTTCACACCAGTCCGGTATATAATGTAATGGCACTTTCGTAATTGCATTTGATCTTATGAAAACCTTGCCAACTCCAGTCATTTCAACGAATGTGTGCTACTATATAGAGGCAACTTTGGACATACAAGGGTCGTTTGAAAAGTCCGTGAAAGTCAGACAGATGGCACTACTGGTGCATATCGAGGTTATTTACAGTTGGTAGCATGTCTTGAAAGAATACACACCAAGTTTTAGCCAGGTCGGTCTATTGGTTTGTGTTTGACATTCGTTTGAATTGAGGAAGTCAAAAAAATTAACGAAAAAGAATTTCGTGTGTTGATTAAACATTATTTCATGAAAGTCAAAAATCCTCAAGAGACTAAACAGAAGCTTGATAAACATTATGGTGACTGCGCACCTTCTAGTAGAACAGTTTACAAGTGATTATAAAATTTTCGGAGTGGCCATATGAACACAACAGACGCTGAACGTTATCATGGGATTCGCAACGAATAATCTTCATCGACTATCTGGAAAAGGGTTAAACGATTACAGAGAAATATTATTCATTGCTATTGGACCGTTTAAAAACCGAGCTAAAGAGAAACGTCCACGCATGGCCCACAAAAAAGTTCTTTTCCATCACGACAACGCACCAGCTCATACTTCAGCAGTTGCGACCGCAAAACTATTGGAATTAGTAGTCCAAATCGTTCCACATTCCCCTTTTCTCCAGACTTGGCTCCGCCGGACTATTATTTGTTCCCCAATATGAAGAAATGGCTGCCAGGAAAAAAAAATCCATTCAAACGAGGAGGTAGTTGCAGAAACCAATGGCTACTTTCAACAAACTAGAGCAGTGTTGCACGAAGTGTATAAGCCTGAAAGAAGACTACGATGAAAAATAAAAAAGGTTTATCCAAAAAAATTAAGCAGTTTTTATTTTCGCACGGACTTTTCAAACGACCCTCGTATAGTCTAGGTATCCATGACATGGCAAAGAACAAAGCTTAAACGTATATTTGGGTTGGATCAAGAGGTCCATAAGAAATTGAAAGCTGCTTATTGTACAAGTACAGTAATAACGAGACGTGCTTTTTGAAACTGCGATATTTAAAAAAAGAACATCTTCATTAATCACAGTTCTGGAATTACTGTTTCCAAAAGGGAACAGATCTTTTATACTTGGGCTTGACAACTGATTCTACAGACAGAGATGTTGGCCTGGTTGAATACGTAGATAAGGATGAAGAGTGATAGTTTCATAGCAGTCTTAACTCAAAGCTTGTAACTATTTTGTACTTTGAAAGTCATCATAAAAAAAATACTAACTTGTACTTTTAATTATTGGTATAGCCAAATTGCTTTTTTTTAAATTATTTCTGTATCCAGAAAGCAGAAATTGGGTAAGCCCCATATAATCCAGTAAATCACACTTTTACAGAAAAGATTTAGATTTAAAATAGATGATATGCCTCCAGATATGTCATAGCTGAAGTTTATTAGCCATTATTTTAAATAGATTACCAATAATAAACAAATGTTTTTCTTAAATTTCTTTAAACGTCATTTTCTAAATTATTGCAATTTGGGGTTACGCCATTTCTGCTCTCAATGCCTCAAATTTAATTTAAGTCAATATCATTATTTCGTGAGATGCATATTTTTGGTCAAGCAATGTTTTTACCTTTTTAACAAGTTTTAATTTAGTCTATATTTCAATATTTAGGGTAATCAAAAGATCTCTGTATTCAATTGTAATCATACCGCTTCAAGAAATAAAACAGTCAGTAAACTTTTGCTGAAAAACTGATAAATGTGACTTAATAATTTTTAACAATTTTGGTAATGACTTTAAGCATGTTTTGTTCATAATTTTAAGTAACGACTTAGTTTTTACTTCTAAAACATACAAAAATGACAGTTTTGAAAGTGACAGGTTCCCAAGGAAAGGCAAATTCAAAATGAAACCGCTTACTGGAAAACCCTAAGTTATCTGAAAGACACAATTTGAAATCGATATCATTATACGCAGTTGACAATCGAAGCTTTTAATGTCTAGCAATATCAAAACTTTAAATTCCATAAATCTGACTAATTATAATAACTCCCAAATACGAAAAAAATATTAGAGAATTTTTGTCCAACTTAATAAACATTGATATTTCTTAAACATTTTGTAAAATACACCAAAATCATTTAACAAAAATATAAAGTCTTAAAATCATTGATAAATGACAAATCAAAGAAAATATTCTCATAAGAAAACACAAGAAATTCGGTCAAGCAAACATATATGTACGTACGAGTCAACGTTTTCCAGAATTTTTAATAAGAATATAGATGACAAGATTAACCCAACATGCATTCTTAATTCTTTATATAAACAAACCAACAAACATTCTTGTAAAGAATTCCGTTAGAAATAAAAGTAGGCTTTATTATTATTAAATGTTTCTATTAACAACTTATTGCGATAGTTTTGATGTTAATTGTTTTGTTAATAAAGAAAATGGTTTCTTTAATGAAGTTCAAAAAAGAGAAAAAACAACAAAGTTTTTCTTCTCATTGTCACTGTCACATATTCAACTTAAACACTATATTGTTGTTTTGGTAAATTTAATTTAAGAAACGTTTTGTGTTAAAAAAAAAAAAAAACAGAATAAGGTTACAGCAGTTAAATATTTTTTAGTACAACATTATATTTAATCAAATTCAATTAAACCCTCAATAAATGAGACCAATTCGTGGTCATAAAATACTATTTTCATGGAACTTTTGGTACTAAACTTTCTTGATTTATTTGAGATTATTGAAATGTTGTAAGGTCGACCTTATTTAAAATAATTTGATTAGTTTTAAATCAATTCACCAGGAGCTCAAAGTAGCCGTTTAGGACCAATATTATTAAATTCATGTATAGAAGACTTTGTATTGATCTTTGGAAAGTTTTCTGTTTCACTTCTATCTATTGATGATATTCAATATAACAAGGGTAAGCTTTAACAGCTTTATGAGGAATGCGTAGTTAACCTTGTCTTTTTGTTATACTCAAAAGTTAATAAATTGTAAGAACATAGAAAAGTATGCATTCAATAATAAAAAGTAAGTGAAATTAAAAGGAAAGAACAGTACTGTGTTGAAAATTTTGAGAATAGGTGTTCCACAAGGCTCTACATTAGGTCCTCTTTTTTTTGTTTGATAACAAACGATTTGTTTTTTTTCTCTGAACAGCACTCAACATTCAGCTTTGTAAGAAGATTGCATTATGACCTTATTTTTAGCATTGACAAGGATTTTATTGCAATATGTTAATATGTAGAAGAGTTCATAGTTTAAAGGCAACATAAGTTTATTGTTGGAGAACAAAAAAAAACAAATGATCCCAATTTAAAAACTAATGAATGTTTAATCACTGATCAATCAGTGAACTCCCCAACTTTATTTAATAATGAATTTATGAACAAGCCTATCCCAAGTTGACATTTAATAGCTAACAAAAAAAATATTGTCATTGTACCAACTTGCAGCTAATGGCTTAATATTATTAATAAACCTATCATCAAGAGTCTTGTTGCGTGTCACCTGAAGACCAACTCCTCTCAACTAGGTCCCATGGTCATCGAGCCCGTGAGCCAAGCCCGCTTTGAGCTGGCGCTGGCTTGCTACCACCATCGCACCACACTATACCACCATGGACCGTAGTTAAACAAACATCAGAAAGTCGTGAAAAAAAAGTATCAAATGCTGCTTATTCCTGTGCGCCATCTGCATTAGGTGTCGTCTGTGTCAGTTGGATTTTAACAAAATAATTACCCGCCATAGGTTTACAACATGACACGTTGTTGTAAATTAATTTTTTCTTTCTTACTTACAGCTTATTTAATGAGAAGAAATTTTGTTTTTTAATTTTTGAATTGGCCTCTAGGATAATACGAATGATTATGATATAAACGTCATTTGAAGTAGGAGTCGTTTATTGTGCGGTTTTGTTGGTTGTAAAGTTGTTAGTTGTAATTGTCTTATTTGTTGCGCGAGAGGGACATCTTCTTCTTTTTTGGAATTGTTTGAAGAAAGGCAAAACTATCTATACTATACTCTCAAAAAGTATCTTTTCACACGTAAACGGTGAAAACGAGTTGTTATGGAGTTGCGCTTAAGTGAAGAAGATGGTCGGCTAGTCGGCTGGCTGGCTGCTAGGTCGCGACAGTCTCGCGGTATAATGTTGTTAATTATGTTGTTCCATAGTCTTAAAGGCCTTATACACACATATACATACTTATGTATATGGGAATTACAGAAAAGTAGATAATTGTGCGAATTGTATATGAATTTGAGACTCTGGAGTCTGGACTATATGGCAGTACAGTCATATACTTGTATAGAGTGAGGTAATGGAACGTTATTGCTTAGGTTTTGTGTTAATGATTTTATGACCAATTTGTCTAGTTTAGTGTCGGCTTTAGTTAGACTTCGATTTGACTTTTAGTTTTGACTCATTTATGGTGGACATGGCTGTTTTTATGTATAATTGTGTACACGGTATTATATGCCTTTAGGGAAGAGTCTTGAGACTTTGTTTTTTTTTTTTTATTGTTAATCCTTTTTTGATGAAGATATATGTATTTATGTATGGTTACGAAAATGTATTCTTAGGTTTTATGTTACTTTCACTTAAACTTTATGAAAGTCTTGGTATACAATTTAAGCATGCATTTGTTTTATCTGGAAGGATATTTGTCCAAGAAAATTGTATTCTCCGAGGCTATTACAAATATTTATAGGCATGGGAATGGTTGGATTAGTAGTGGGAGCGTGAAATGCAGTACAAGTTTTTCCCAACTTCTATTGAAATACAATTTTGTTAATTTATGTTCAATTTGTTAGTACTATACTAATATTCATAAATATGAAACCGTAGTCTTACTTTAATAAAACGTCTAACTTTTACGTAATTTTGCTCCCTCAATTTCAAAAATGAAGCACAAAATGGAGAAAAACGTTAAAAATTGTGTAGGTATAAATAATAAAAGTAGGTATACACCCCAGTGTACCTTTTTATATTTTTTTTTGAGGAAAATGCTAGGGGAACCTTTAAACACATGATCTCCTGGAAGACTTGACTAATATGCATTATATTCATTACCCTACTTCTTTGATTTGAGATTTGATCCCAATGAAGTATGAGACACTTGTTCCGGGGATCAAGTCTCATAGGGTACAAGACATTTTATTTGATCTTGTTTTTTTTTAATATAATAGAGATTGGAAAGAGTTCACAAGCCAAAGGGGGGTGGGAAAAAACGAGGCCCGATATACCCTAACAAACTAAGGGACGCTGTGAAAAATATCATGAACCACAAAACTATTTGGAATACCAGTAATGACATTAAAAAGATACTACCCCAAACGCCAGAAATCTAAAGAGAGTGAAATAAGTTATGAGCCTGATTATGCACAGTCTTGAGTCTTCTCCGAAGTTGGAGAAACATTATCTGGAAAACGCAAGTAAACTAAATCTCTTCGAAAATTAGCTTACGAATTTGCTGTGCAAAATAATAAGCACCCGCAGAAATACATTAAACGCCAAAATGAAACTACAAGTCACGATAAGTTTAATGGGCTTATGAGAAAAATTTCCCAATTGTCATTGCGGGTTCCTGAAATCATTAGCTTGAGCAGATCGACCAGCTTTTATAAGCACGACATTTCTCAGTTTTTTTGAAAATTTGCAAATGTTTAATGACAACACATAACTTTGGAGCAGAATAAAGTGACTTCTGGTGAGCGCGATGAACTAGTAACTGGATGCTGTGCTATAAATACAATGGGAAATTATATTCCCCTCTTTATGATCTTTTCACGTAAAAATTGGCAGCATCGTACGATCCTGCTCGTATGTGCACCCACAGGCACAGAGTGAGCCACTTTCCCTTCAGGTTCAATGACTGCTATTAACTTTGTAAATTTTTTGAAACACTTAAAAAATTTAGCAAGTGTTTCATGGAATCTCAGTGTTTGTTAATACTGGACAATCATGACACATACATCTCACAAGACGCAACCACTTAACATAACCATGTTTGAACCACTTAAAGCATACTACAATACCGCTTGTGACAACTGGATGCTTCAAAATGCTGGTAAGCCTTTAACTATTTATGATATTTCAGAGTTTTTTGGAAATGCCTTTGTACGAGCTTTTACAGTGCAAAATATACAAAGTAGCCTTCGAGTTACAGGACTTTTCCCTTTTAACTGCAACATTTTTACGGACGATGATTACCTTCCATTGTATGTGTAACGGCTGAAGATTAAGGCAGAGAAGTCTTATAAAATGAAGCTGTTACTCTACAGGTTTAAAACTTTTCGTCAGGTCAAGTTCATTGCGATTCAATTCCTCAGGAAACGGACATAGTTTTGCCTTAACCTATCCAGCTATTGATACATATTTCAAAAGACATAGATTATTCAGTGGAGGCATTACCACAGCCATCACCAGCACCTCAGCCTTCAACATCTAGAGCGTGTCTTTAAACTCCTAAAGAAATTCGACCATTTCCAAAAGCAGCTCCACGGAAACTTACTGCAAAAGGGTGTAAAAGGGGATCAAAAAAAATATTAATATTCACACCCGAAAAAGATAAAGTTTATGGAGAAATTTTGTTAAGACAGGAGAAAAAAAAAAACAAAAAGATTCAAACTAAAATTATTATTATTGTTAATATCGAGAACAAGGTACTTGAAGAAATTAGCAATTTATAAATGTACTGTGAAAGGATGTTTTTTCATAGAATAAACGATTAAAAAATTAAAACCATGAAGGCCTTTTTTTAAAGGTGCTATTTAGCCCATTTTACTTTTTTTTGCCATGAGCAAGCATCACTACATTGTGACCTAAAGATATTAATAAGAATTTAACTTTCTTTAAAATCAGACCTATTTCTAGTGATTAAAATCATATGTTCAAATAAAATGTTATTATTGCCATAAAACAAGCATAATCCGGGGATAAATTTCAAAATAGAAAGTATAATAATAATCAGACAAGTTGTAAATAGAAAGTATAAGTCTAAATCTAAAATACACATCTCAAGACGACTCCTGTTTCCATCCTAGACATAAAGTATGAATAAGTATCTATATCTAATGTATGTATGAGGAATGTAGTTCTCTTAAGATAACACAAAATGTATATAATATTCTGTCAAAATCGTATAAGTGAGTATCAAATTCTTTATTAGATGCACTTTTTCTTTTCCTCATCATGCCATCTTTACAAAACACAGATAGATATGCACAGCCACTAGAGATATTCTTGGCCTTCTCAACTTTTCTTGACTCAATTTCTGTGCTTCAATTACAAAATGAATACTAAATAACCAACAAAAAAAAAGAAAGAAGAAAAGTCCTAAAGCCATCAGAGACTGGATGCGCCAGATGATGCCAGATGAAGAATACTTATATGTACCTTCCATACATAAACTCTCCACATAAACCCACCCATCCAGCCTCATCCATAGCTAAAAGTCGGATGACTTGTAGGACTCGTGTTTAATTGCAGTTGTTCTACCACCACCGGTTAGCATATTTCTGGTATAATAATCACGGAACAAACAACGCGCATGCGTGTCTGATGTGCCTAGCCTGATGCCTGGCTCGGCTTGGCTTGTACATGTATCTACTATGCGTGCGTACGTTAACTTTTATTTAATTCATTTAAAATTCAATCTTTATATCAATATCTATATTGCAGTTCTTGAGAATTAGCTGCATAGTGTGACTTCTGCTGTTGCTCATCGAATCAGGAACAAGGAAACCAGAAAAGATTCTTTACGCGCATTTTCGTGTGTATGTGATTTTCTCTGCTTTCTTTGTGACAGTTAAAAAGTGGAAAATTCTGTCGGGTGGATGAATCATTGAGATAAGAAGCAGTGCTGGCTTCCGATTAATGTTGACATTTCTGAAGTTTAATTTATGGTTCAGGTATAATATCAGGTGCGTCAAGATTTTCTTGCTAGTTTTTTGCAGAATTTGTTCCGGTCAATCGGGAAGATTTTTACCTCGATGGCTTGTGCCAAGGCTGACCGCCAGCCACCACCGTCGAGGACGGAGATGGAGATAAAGATGCAGATGTGGTGTGCGCTGCCACAACTATTAGCCTGACGGTGCATCGCGTAAAAGTAATGTTTTGAAATGAAAATGTCAAAAATGACAGGTGAATTTTTTTGAGCTTTAAGTACTTTTAGTTTTGACAACCGGATAGTTTTTGTAATTGACATGTACGGTAAATATATGTATCTACAAATTGATGGTTTAGTAGGGATGGCATTTGTTGCTTATGATCATGTTTGTGTTGATTGAGCTTTAAGACTGTTTTTTTTTTTGAGTAATTAATTTTATATTGATAGAAATATTGATATAAATATTAGCATATGTTTGGGAAAGCAAATATTTGAACTGTCAAAATGAAACTTTATAAAACAATTTCTTTAATGGTATTCCCATTATTAGACGTACTCGTTTATCTGGATTCCAAAACATAATTTAAAAATAAGAAAACGAAATATATATGTTTTGAATTACAAAAACGTTTGTTTTTGATCTTGTTATCTTAAAAATATGCTTATTAATTATAGTCATAAAATATTGCCACAGTTCGTCACAAGTTGTTTTATAGTGTCTTTAGCTTCAAAGTATCCGAAATAGCTTAAGCAGATCCTGATAACCGAACCATTCATCTGATCTGCATATTTATCAACGTCAAAGTCATCAGCCAATAAAGTTTAACAAATAGTATTTAGGTTGATAGTTGGTTGGACGCTATATATTTGATTTCCTTCAAAATTTGGTCTTAAAAATGTTGCCTTAGTTCTCAGTTGAGCTAAATGTCCGCTTGGTTTGATTCGTGGTAATAAACTGAATTGACACATCATTATTTATGCTGTCAAGTTGAAAGAAATTGAAAGGTTCAGTGGGGTTTAACTGGATTAGACATTTTTAAGCACTGTTTGTTTTAATTTGGCTCATATGAATAAGTACAAAATCAATAAATTTAACCAATAATCCAAGTTGTTAGAGCTGTATATTTCTTTAAGACTGGCATCAATCAGACAAACAGTTAAAAATAGACAAAGGACGATAACTCTCCAAAGCAAATCTTAAAAAATACTCATATACCAATTTTATCTATAAGTAGAATCTTGTCTCCAAAAAGAAGACTTCTTTAAAATATACCTATTCTAGATTTATTTTTATCTCATGCATGTTGTACGACTATGGACCTATGTTAAGTCTTATCCATTTCTGTCCAAATAAACATATTGTTGGAAGACAAAAAAAGCACAACAAACAACTTCTAATCATTGGACAATTATTCTCCCTGTGGCTTTGGTACCGCGCACTTAAGTTGTCTTACATTTTACAACTGCCGCCATCCCCAACGACATGTCATTAGTCTACCAACGAACGTAGCTCGTAGTCCAATAGCCCCAGCCCAGCATCGAGTCTATATAGGAACTACCAAAAACAATCCTTCACTGATAGCGCCAAGAACTTCCAACAACACAACAACCACCTATTTGCGTTGACTTCTTGTTCGATTTATCCAACCAAATGACCACCCTGAATGGTCGAAAATAGGTAACATGCCCGCCACCTACCAACTCAATTACCACAACACATATCGTCATGTAGAGTTTACCATGCGTCGCCATCGTCGTCCGCGTCGTCGACGTTGTTGTCGGGCGTTCATCGTCATAGGTAGGTTGGTCCTGGTTGTCCGGCAGTTTTTTTCGTGGAATAACTGAGGGGCTAGAAAGACGAAAGGCAACGAGGCAACACGGAGCAGTATATGTATTCAATTTCCACCCGCAGAATAATGTAGCACGTATAAGACTTCGTCGCGGCTAGAGGCGCGGTGTCTCACAATCTACGTCTCGATAGTGCGGCACTTTAAGAAACCATTTCAAATAAGATATTGCAAATTGACATTTAAATGAAAAATCGTTTTTTATTGACCAACGCGCGTTGCCGCCATCATCAAGCAGCGACCAATTGCCGAAGATTGCGGTTACTCTAGCTGCAATAATTAGTACGAAGAAGAGTGATAAAGATGTCAGGCGGCTGTCAAACGCATATACTCGAATAAGTTGATAAAATTCGAATGCACTTCAATCCTCACAGATCACGTCAGAGCAGACGAGAAATGGAATGATGTGAAAATGACTATTTCACACGATATGAATTCTTCTCGTTTTTCGTGGTTCGTGGTTGGCGTGAGCAGTGCATTAGCATCATCCACTCGAAGAGCTCAGACTCAGACTTTAGAGGATTCAAGTGATAACTTTCGGAGGATTTTTTTATGATTAACTCGAGGAGGGTAAAAGCTTTTAGCGAATCGCGTTTTCATACAAGTTACTTGTTATATTGATGACTTTGAATAAGTTAAGTATTGAGGTTTAATTAAGCTTTCGCAAAAGACTCCTTCTCGAGCTATGGACGCTCTATTTGTGTTAAAAACTCGAGTGTTGACCAAGAGTCAATTCGTAAAAAAAACAATTCAAAGTGATTGAATTATTATTAATACTCAAAGGAAGTTATAAACCACTCCGGTATAATGGTTCACCATCAACAAGGTGTGGACGAGGCCTAATTTAGATTGTTATTATTGTTGAATAATCGTTTTTGGATGTTGTCAGTGAGCTGCATTGTCTGCATGTGGGTTGTTTTTTTAAGTTATTAATCTGTTACCTATTTAAATAAATGCTTAATGTGAAAATATAAATATTGTGTAAGAGTTCATAAATGCGTTCTTATTTTAAAATTTATGATCGAGTTATAAAAATTAGTAAGTCAAAAACTCAAAAAGGAGCTTCAAATATTGTATTCACATAATTCTTATTCGTGGAAATTCACAATTCAAGAAGATTTTATCCCGACTTTTATTTTTGAAAAAAACATTGGAAAATCCCGAATCTCTAAACTTGACCAGTCTTAGATTAGAAAAACGTTTTTGGTACAAATCATGTACCTGTAATTTTTGAGATTATTATACTTGCACTTAAATATGACATTAGTCCTTAATAGAGTCTAACTCGAAACTTAATAGTTATTTTGAATTTCTTAAGCTGGAATGACACGGTCAACCTGAAGGGTGACTCTCTGACGTCACCAACCAAACAAAATTTTTGTGTCAACATTCAGAACTGTAAAGCTTTAATTCTTTAACAGGCTTCTTGAGGAAGAATCTATTCCGAAATCATTTTTAAGAGCAACTACTTAGTATTTTCCAAGCCCAAGCCCATTTGCACTCACTACTATAGTTAAAATGTTTTTAGAGAACAAAAAAAAGCTGTGTTTTTTTTGTCGATTTAAAAGCGGCATTTGATAAGGTTAACAGGAGTTCTTTAATTTAAAATGTCTACCCTACGCCTATAACCGATATTTTTGCTGCTGTATGGAATGGGAGTAGAATGTCAAATTTCTTCAATACAAATGCTGGTGTTGCACTAGGTTGTGGATTGAGTCCATTAATGTTTGCACTATATATTGATGACGTGTCCAAAGATTTCCCTGGTGGTATAAAGGTTGGTGATATATAAATAAAAATGCTCTTATACGCGGATGACATTGTACTATTGGCTGATAATCCCATAGCTTTGCAGTTACAAGTAAACAAGCTTAAGCGTTTTTGTGATTCATGGGATTAAAGTATGAATATTGAAAAGCCGAAAATCATGGTTTTTGAAAATACTCATCAAAGAACAACTTCCCAAGGGAAATAGTTTTTGGAACGTAAACCAATAGAAATAGTAAATCAGTTCAAATACTTAGGTTTTAGGTTGATAACTCGTAACCTTGATTTTCGCACACATGTGAAAAAAGCTCTGCAGCCAAACGGTAATACATCTTATGTGGAGTAATTTCTTCTGCAACAAGTGTGTGGATGCAACTGCTTAATTTAGAGTGCAACCATTAAAACATGCCTGTGCTATGCAAACCAAGTGTTTGGCTATCAAAACTTAGAATAGTTTGAAGAAACTGGATAACTCAACACCTAAATATGCAATCCATACTGAATCCGGTATGTCACAAGTATTTTAAAGAATCTAAAACCAAAAGCTGATTATATAATAAAAGTTATGAAAATTCCTGACTCAAATCTTCAGCAACAGATATTAAAATATGCACTTAGAGGTCAAATATCAGCTTGCAAGGAATGGAATGATCTAGCTTTTAGACACAGCGTAGACTTCGAACTCATACAGCCCATATCAATTGTCGGGACTTATTCTACAGCTGTATAGCTAAGATAGATGATTCCCTACACACCTTTTATTCAAAACTATTTTAACGAAAAACTAAATCTTAATCAAATGAGTGTTATCTTTAAAGCAAGGACTGAAATGCTTTGTATACTTTATAGACCTCCTAGAGTTGACCTCCGCCCGATATGTAGTTTGTGCAACCGAAATTAAACCAAAATAGTGTATCATTTTCTAGCTGTGCGCATAATCTTACAAGACATCCGCAGGCCTTACTTCTCAAAGAGTTTCCATACACTTGAAGAAACAAAGGATCTTTTAAATGGTTGCTCAGGTTGGAACATTCTTTGTCTCTATTAATAATAATAATAATAATGCTTAAGACGTTGACTATCACATGAATGACACGAGTAAGCTTAAGAGAGCTCTGTCCATTCGAAATTATCTTCCCGTACTAAGTTATTGCAATCGGTCTCATTTGACAGATTCTCTTCCTTTCAAGGTCCCTAGAGTATAAAAAAGAAATGCTACCAAAATTGGTAATAATTGGATTTCGACTAAAAATCGCGTTACAAAAAATAGATCTTAAAATAAAAAAAGTATTTTTATAAATTTTAAGTAAAATTTTGGAAAAATTCAAGTAACAATTTAAAAAAAAAAACACTAAAACCTACAAAACCAACAAAAATATGATAAGAAAGGGTTTTCGATTCAAGTGTTCAAGAGAACAGACACAGACTTCAAATGATTTATCTCACCGAAAATATTTTCATTAACATTTTGTTAACATTTTAAGCAAGACAAATCAACAGATGGGAAGGGTTGCATGGGTCGTTATTAGTGTGGGTCGCATCCCAACCTGATTTTGACGTTATTTTTACGACAGAAATTCAACGCGATGGACCTTTTTTCTTCAACTAAAAAACTCTTTAAGGTCCAATCTCGGACAGTGAACATTTGAAAAATGTTTAATCTTTTGTTTGCAGTTTATGTATTAATTTTTTAACTAATTTTAAATTTTAATGTTATGAGCTTTGGTGATTATCCCAAAATGTTTCAGAAATCATTCACGTGAACGGATAATATAATACTTTACAGATGCATTGATTTAATTTAGAATAATTACGCATCACAATTTCTTACCACAAGAGTTATGTAATTTAAATATCATTGGTTGGACTATTAAAAGTACTTGTAATTGAAAAGAAATTAAAGTAAGACAAGAGCTATAACAATTTCAGTTAATTTAATTATTTATAAAAGTAGTTGAGTATGGAACTTAGTTCAATAAAACAATTAACAACTTCAATTCCTGGTGTCGGTAAGTGAAACTTTTTTTTCAAAACCTTACATATTTTTTCCCTAAAGTAATTTTTTGCATTAAAGTTAGATTTAATGTGAGTTTTAAATATAAAGATTTTGTCATGTTTAATGGTATTTTATTTTTAAGAAATTTAAAAAAATTGCTCTTTTTATTGACTTTCAAAAAGTAATAGTAAAATATAAACTGATATAAGCTTATTTACATAGTTTCAGAGAGTATTAGACACTTGGTTACTTCATTTATATTAACATTTGTCTAACAGTGAGAAATAGAAACATCAAATTTTTTTACTGCACATCACTTCTTCATAAAATATGTCTTTAATATTTCTGATTTATTAAAGGTTAGTAATATTTTTTTAACTACAGTGAAAGTCTTAAAATCACGGTATGATGATGATGATGAATGCACTAAAGTACCTAACAAGTCTGTAATTTACATAGTTGCTTATAAACATTATGTTGGTGCATTCGAGGAAAAAGAAGATTTTCTTAAGGTATTGATTTAAGAGCTTGCGGGATATCATCAAGAGTATGTATGCTAATTCCTTTAATTTTAATGCCAAGTCTTTAATTTACCCGAACAAATATCTTGTCAGGTTTGCCTCAAGCTATTTTTTATATGAAGGCTTATTTGGATGTAGGCATGTAGAAGGTACCTAACCTACATATGTTAATACATAGATACGAGTATATATCGAACATTGTAATTGTGACAATTCGAAAGGAACTATTGAGGTTACTTTTACGTTTTCTTTCTTGTGTTTTTTGAATTTGGAGAGCGGAAAAATGACAAATTTTCACTTTTTTAAACAACATGCGACTACCTTTACAATTCTTATTCGAGAACAACTCTTTGACTTGCATCGTGACAACGTGAAAAACTGCGAGATGCGAAAACCTCTTAGTCATATCCCTAGGGGGTTATAAATGGAATAAGTAAAGACCTTAATTCAATCCTTTTGTAAAATATCCGATTCTTATTGACGTTGTTGACAATATTAAGTACATATGTAAATTTACGGAGTATCTATGTCAAGGTATGAAATGAACACATGTTTTTTTATGTTTTGTGTTGATGATATTCATGCTCCAAGAAACCCAATAACAAACAAAATAACAACAATAATATTTATGTCAGTGTCAGTATGGTGTTAAATGTTAAATACGTGATAAATGTCTTGTAAGACTGTTTATTTAACACTTTTGAAATAAGAAGGATGCTTTCACGGCATCTTCTTTCTTGAAATTTAAACTTTTTAACTTATCAAAGAAAATATTTTGATTTCCTTTTAGCCAAACATTTAAATTATTATCGAAAAAAAGTAACAAAGTCAAATTCTAAAAATTATATTGTACAGTTGCAAAAAGTGATGTTGACTTGCTTTGAATTTCTAACTTTGTTTTATTTAATACGATACACAAGCCATAATGTTTTATGCATACAAAATAAATATAATGTATTAAACTTTTAATAAAATAAAAAAGTACGTATACGTCCAAGTGGAAAATGCCAACAAGCGTTAATATGTTGGAGTTTGTCTTTTTGACAGCTGTCACATGATGTATTCTTTGTAATTTCTAAATTAAATCATGCAAATGTATTTTTTGTTAGAACGTTTCGTTTAATTTTGAAAATGTAGTATCTCCAAAACATTCACCAAAATCTAAAAACGGTTTTACCTAATATTTTATAACCCTCCCAGAGCAAAACCCAATTTTTATTTCTGTTTGCATTAAAAGGAGTAATATTTTGTAAACCAAATATCGGAAAGGGCTTAATTATTTGAACGTTTTTCTACACCTTTGAGAAACTGCTAAAAAAGAACTAAAATGTTAAAAGTAAAAATCGTTTTAAAAAAAGTTGAAAATGAAGAAAAAATATTTTTTACGAAATAACTAAGTTTAATATTACATCATTTTTTTTTTATCTAAGACATTTTTTTTAAATTATACAATTTTTCTTAATTTAACATTTCCAATATTCTTTTCAGCTTTTCATACCGAACCGAAAGCAATTCTAGCCCAAAAACAACCAATGCCCCAAAAGTCATACAAAAATATATTTCATATAACGCGACAATCCTTTC
Source organism: Eupeodes corollae (assembly GCF_945859685.1). NCBI lineage: Eukaryota > Metazoa > Arthropoda > Insecta > Diptera > Syrphidae > Eupeodes > Eupeodes corollae. The sequence goes on from NC_079148.1 coordinate 113,282,617, forward strand.
ATTCGAAAACGGTTTCTTCGGTGGGCTTTCATAGATCTTACTAAACAAAGCCGGATGTGCAGTATGATACGTACTCAAATGTTTTGCCAACCCCGAAATTGTCAAATCCGATAACTTACGATTGAATGCATCCAAAAGTATTGAATTCTTTTGAAAATACATAACAACTTGATACATGAAAATTATTTCATTTAGAAAATTCAAAGAACTTCCTTCGAAATAGGCTTTGGCCATATAACTGCGAAAGTTATCTTGCACAGCTACTGTAGCTATATTCTGTTCGGAACGTTCGAGTAATCGATATCTTTCGAAGTTCGCAATACTGTCGGATATGATTGTACGATTTTCTGGAAATATATCGATCATGCTAATGTCTGGAGTGACCAAGAATTGGTAATTAAATTTGATGAGATCCTCGTATCCTTTGGGTATTTGGACGAAGGTGTCTAGACGAATTGCATCGTAAAGGGCACCTTGATAGGCGTTACGAATGACAAATGTTAAGAGCAACCACATCATCAGCAGGTATCGGGCAAATGTACGACGAGGCATATGCGCTGATGGATAACCAAGAGTGACGGCAACATAATTTAACCAAGGAGATTTGTTCTCTTGGCCGAAGAAGAAATTTCGAATTGAAGGCCTTACATATCGCATGTGCACCAAAAAAAATATACCAAATAGATGAAGAAGGCCAAGTAATCCCCAGGCCTGCAGACTCAGAGGTTTTGCCAAACGACCAAGCGGACTTAATTTCTCCTTTGGATTAACAATGTAGATGAAGGGTGAACTGTGGATCAGCTTGGATGTGGAGAACAGAACGTGACTAGGATCCGAAGCACTGAAGCCACCGACGACAATATCAACCTTGTTTTTTAAAAGCTGTAAGGAAAGTATGCATGATTTTGACTTGCCCCATCGACTATATCAAACTATTACTCACATCGTCAAAACATCCAAATGAAGTTCCATTGAGAAAGGCAAAACTTCGCTCATTCGGAAACCGAAAAATCTCAATTGTAAAATTCAGAATCATCGCAAAATATTTTAATAAGTATCCCTCAATCCCATCGAGGTTATCCCAATTTCCCACTGGTTTCGGATCGCTTTCATTTCCAGAAAATATCACAAACGGATCTAGAGCCCTTCCAGATATTCTCAATGGACATCGATTGAAATTTGAAAGCTTTTGTGGAAAAACTTTAAGCAAGTCCCCCAAATTACTCGTATTCTTGAATTTAAAGTAAAGATGTGGTTTCGGAATTCGACAATTATTTGCAATGAACATTTTTGTTATATACATCCTAACACCATTACGTGGATGTTGAAGAATTATATTGACATCGTAAACATTCATTTCGAGGCAGAGTTGAAATATTGCTTGCATGACATGACGGAAGTCCGGTGTAAAATGGGTTAGAACGATGAGGAAATAAAAATGCCGATTATTCCTGTTTTTCGAAAATCGGCGAAGAAGAATTCTATAAAAAAAAAAATCAATTCAACGTTTTTGACTCAAACATTTATCGATGGGTACTTTCCAGCTTACCGAAAAGCTTCAGCAGAATCAGTTATGAAAATATAATGTTCCCTGGGCTGATCGAATTGTTCACCAAAATAAAGCTGTATCGAGAGAGACTCCTTCAATTCCACCAAAAGATGATTCATCACAAAAATATTAGTTACTCCTGTTTCGGGAGTTAAACTGTGTTCAGCAATCACAACTGTTGTAGAAAGTTTACTGAAGTGTTTACGTGCCAAATAGAGGACAATTTGTGCTAATTCAACATTTTCATCATTTAAAGTCCAATTATCATGCCCTTTAACACTTATCACTTCTTGCCAAATAATTAAACACATCAAAGGCCAAAGTCTATTGAGCCGCATTGCAAATAATTACCTACTAACAGCGGTTTGAAGAATTAGTTCTTCTTGGCATTAAGGGCGGGACATGTTTATTAAGTTGATTAAAATTCACAAGGCTTTGCATTATTAAGAATTCTGGTTATTTTTTATTCTGATATTGAAGTCATGTAGGTAATTTTTCATAAGGATGTACAGATAAGTCTTTATCAAAAAAAAGATTATTGAGGAAAGGTTATAAGAGTTCTAGGTAAACTTATAGAAGTGAAATTGATGGCATTTGGGACTGTTCAGTTCATTTCAAGTTTAGTGTAGCTTTAGACGCCGCTAATTGAGTATTGTTAGCTATTTCACAATTTCTTAACCATTAATGGTAGAACTTATTTATAAGCTGTGACCGCGAATATAACCGGAATTTTGATGTGAAAAAATTAATGTTTCCGTCATTTTCGGAAACTCATAACATATTTTTGTGGTTTGAAATTAATAAAAAAAAAACAATATTTATAGCTAAAAATTGAGGATTAGTGAAAATAAATAAAAACGTAAGAACTGTGAAGTGACAAAACAATTGTTCGCGCATTTCTACAATCTAGCAATTAAAACGAAACTCAATAGATAAAAAACGTAATTTTTTGTGAAACATTCCATTTTAAGATATCAAGAATTTAGGTTTCCAATACCTTAAAGGTGGAAAGTTCCAATTTTACGGACATTATGGAATACAATTTTTTTGACCTTGACACTTGAATCAAAAACGAAACAACCCTTAGTTTTAATTATCTCCATTTGACATCGCTCGGATTAGTCAGTTCCTAGTAATTTCAGTTGTCAATGGGTTAATTCAAAATTTTGGGACTTAATTATTATATTGATATTTGAAATTCATTGTTATAGAGTTTAAGACGTTCCGTTTAAAAATAAAACTGGAAATATCATAAATTGTATGAAAAAGCCTGTTAAATGATAAAACCTGTCGAAAAGAGTTTCCTGCTGTTTGAAAAGCGGATGTATATGCAGAAAAGAGCACCCTTTGTCAAACTTTTTTGATTTCTCTTTAATACGTACTTTATGATAGCCTCAAGACTTTTTTCTTCTCATTTTAATCATCACTGTGTTACGCGGAGTACGGATGCTTTACGATGCTAGTCACGCGATGACTTCGAAGTATATAGATTGAAAAATGGGTGTTATTTGAATTTAATTACTCCCATTATCAAAATATTCAAAAAATTACACACCCCAAATGATTATTAAAATAAAATAAATAATTTTAGAAAAAAAACTTATTAATAAAATTTCTCCATCATAGATAACTTTTTTTTCCAGCACAAATTGCAGTGTTAAGTATTTGTACTCAGCTGCAAATATTCCATATAATAGCTCAAAAACTCAACATATCAGGTATCACCATGACTAAGCCCCCGACAAAGCTAACATCAGCTTAAGTGTAAGTGTAATTTAATTAGACAACTTGTTTGCTCCGGGCTATGAATGAGCTGTCGATAACCGACCTGAGCGGCCGACAACGCGAAGCGGCCTGCCGCTATATACTATCATCATCATCATGGCTACTGTAGAAATTTAATTGTAGTGTAGCTGTTTGTTTTTTTATCTTAATTTCTAATTCAATTTTTTTTTGCAATTTGCTAGACCGCATTCAATACTTCAAATCAAATTATACTGCGGCAAGCTTTAAATCCTAACGGTAAGAAATATTAATAAATTAAATAAGTCGCTAATTCGATTATATAATTCCATAAAGACATATTATTACTTGGCTAAGCTATTCATCGAAGAAAACGTTTACTAAACGATCGACACGCTATTTACGAACCAACAAGACATCAAAATAAAAACGTATGTTCACAGATCAGTCCCCTGTGGCATCCCAGTGGCAAGCATTTTGACTCCCTCCATTTCACCTGTCACATTCAGTCAAAACAATTAATCAAATTGTGAGTCAAAACGATTTGGAATGTTTGTTGAAAGATGCAGGCATATTCCACTCTGTGGTGATTAATTAGACAGAAGAAGAGGGAGAGAGAAAGAAGAAGTCGAAGAAACAAGACCAGAAAATTATTGGAATGTGGAACGATTTCATTTATGCAAGTTTTGAAGAGATGACATTCGGATCTCACACCACAAAGACGACGACAACGATATGGCCAGAGACAGTGACGATACTGCGATGCCAGGGAAAAAGAAGACGACGAAGTCCGGAGGTAAGTTAGGTCGATTTATGTCCCGTGGCTATGCCAAACGGAACTTGTTTTATACAAAATGTATCTTTACATTCGGTCTATAAAGGTATACAGTACACCCCTTGTATCTCACTCTCGTTCGGTGCCGAACTGTCAAGTAATTAAGCGGCAAGCGGGCAATTTGTAAGAGTTATGGCAAATTGACGAAAAGAAAATTAAACTTTTAGCTATAAGCAAAAAAGAAACAAAATAAAAAATTACATGATTTTTTGGTAAAAGCCTGAATGCGTTCACTTTTTCCCGCGAGTAACAAAATTTACAAAACTTCAAAAAAAAAAAAACAACATGTCGACGACGCATCATGCATTTCAAAGCATCTCAATGAACGATCGTGACCCAAATTATTCATTTAAATTATGAAAGGTAATTTTTGCGGCAGTTGAAGAGCAAAAATATACAAAACAAAGTAACATTTCTTCCTGCCTCCTTATGGTGGTTATGATGATCATTGTATTAAACTTAAACTCTCTGTGAGGAAGACATATTTTTTGGAAACCTGTGGGGTATGACAAATCACCGCGGTAATCGTGATTGGTATAGAGAATTGGATGGTATATGCCCTCCGCAATCCGCATGCGATTTTGGTCGTTTGTTGGGCGGTTCGAATGTCTATATACTCAACTTTACTTCAAAATGAGCTAATCACACGTTATTGAAGATTCTCAAGACATTGCGGTTTTCTTTTCAACTCCGCAGGGAACATTAATCATGAGCTTCTTTATAAGCATCAGTTTTTTTTGTTGGTTTATTTGCATTCAAATAATTTGTTTAAGGGAATATTGTTTGAATTTTTGAAAGATTATAGGTTTAGATACTTTGAAATCAGATGATGTGGTTTTTGGCGTTTTTCTTATGTCACAAAACAACGATTTGCAGATAATTTTATAGCAGGTAATTGGTGATTTCTCTAATCAAATTCTTTATAGCAAGAACTAATGAGGACATTTTTGGGATTTTTGCGATTATTTTTGGGTTATTTGTGGAAGATACTCAACAATTATTGATGAAACGTTTAATTAGTGTGAGTTATGATTGGTTATTTAGATTATTAAGGGCAAGTGAAATTTTCAAATTTTAACGCATAGCAATTTGTTTTTTGGTCCAGTTGAAGATTCAAATAAATAATAAAATCTAACGTTACTCGATGAACGAAATTTGGATATGCTCCGAACTTATTCGTATACCAGTAAGATTTTGAAGATAAGTGTAGGTTTTGAAGATGTTTAGGGGTGTTTAAACTGCACGGATTACCTTTGGCTAGAGGCCATAATGTTAAAGTTATCACTATAAGAATTAATTTATTAACATGTGTCCTAACACCATGAAAATACTGAAAGGACTAGTAGCAGTTTTGTGGATTATTTTTGCGCACACTACTAGCAGAAGACTGTAGTACCCGTGGCATGATGGTTAGTGCGTTGGACTGTCATGCAAGGGGTCTTGGGCTCAAGCCTGTGTCAGCTTAATTTAAAAAATTAATTTTCGCGGGTACTGCCTCTTGCGAGCAATTGACAAATCCTTCAAGAGTAATTCTTGTCATGAAAAAGTGCTTTTTTCAAACTAGCCGTTCGGATTCGGCCTTAAATTGTAGGTCCCTTCCATTCCTGACAACAGTACTCGCACACAGGAATGGTTGAGAGTTGTAAGTCACTAGGCCCTGGTTCAAAACGGACTGTTGCGCCACCCCATTTGATTTGATTTTTGACTAGCAGAAGACTATGTGAACTGTTTGCTATTTTCGAAACAATCGTTCAGAATTTTACTAGAATTTTCCAAGGACTACACCCGTTTAAAATTCAGAGATGCTAAAAGTGAACGGCTATGGAAGAAAAATATGTGTGTTCGCTGGATGTGCTCTGAAAACTCACCCATTTTTCCAATAGAAACTTATCTTCGACGATGAAATACATTACTGGGAATGTCAAAAAATTAATTTTACAATACTGGACGGACAGTGCTAATCCATACGAAAAAAGAGGCTGGGATGCGACCCACACTGCTAAATTCCCATCCCATCTGTGGATTTGTCTGGCTTTAAAGTTTGTAGGTTTTCGTGTTTTGTAAAAAAAAAGTTGTCAGTTCAATTATCCTTAAAAATTAAGGAATTACCAACAATATTTTGGATATAATGAAATAGTTTGATTCCAAAATATATTTTAGTTAGCGAGATTTCTAGTTGAGAACCAATTTTTACCAATTTTAGTAGCATTTCTTAAAAGTTGTTATTTCTTATAAACAAATTTGAAGTAAATATCTTCTATTGTTCCCGAGATTTTGAGAACCGTAGTGCTTTTTTTATGAAAAAAAACGGACTGTTGGATTTTTATATAAAAATTACTGGATGTTGAACAAAATATTTTGTGTGAGATAAAATGATATTTTTAATTTTTGAAAACATATTTGAGTCGAAAATCAATTGTTATTCGAGTTTAGCCATAATCTCAAAGTTTTGAAAAGATATTTAAGTCGAAAATTATTTCTTACCAACTTTTAGTAATGTCTTGTAGGTTTTTACTTTTTATAAAAAAAAATGTCAATTTAATTTTTCTCAAAATTTGACTGAATGTTAGAAATCATATTTCTTATTAGATTAAATTATTTGGAAGCCAACATCTTAAATTTTGGAAAAGATATTTGAATTTGGTTTTCTTAGGTTGTTACCAGGTGTAAAAAACTTTATTCTTCTTTGCACACAATTATTAACTTCCCATAGGAAGTTATTGTAAATTTTGACATTTTTTGCCGTTTAAAGGTCCCTAGAGTTGAAATAAAAGATTTTTAGAAAGAAGTAAGTGCGTCCGTGCGTTCGGAAGTTTTTTCGTTGTCCATAGTTCAAGAACCAGAAGAGATATCGACTTCAAATAAATTTTGTATACAGAAAAAAAGGCAGAAGGATGAAGAAAAGACTCTCAGGAAAATTGCAAGGGCGATTTTTTACCATAGCAGTTTAAAAAAAATGAAAATTTTGGTTAACCTTAAATTTGATTTATCATAATTGGTATCTTGCGAACCAATGGCACTAGGGACTTGAATTGAATTTTATATTTTTTTATTTGTTGTTACCAACCAAGTATATTTTTTTTAAAATAATCCAATTATCGCTTTTTTATAAATCAAAAAAACCGAAAAAAATCGTCACCTCGAAAATTTTAGGATTACAAAATGATTTTATTTTCAAAACAATTTTGCGCTACGAAAAATAAAGTTTTTAACATCTGGTAAAATTTTGAGAAAAATCCAATTGACGTTTTTTTTATAAAAAAAAAACCTAAACAAATCATTACTCAAAATTAATAAAAACTGAATTTCGACTCAAATATCTTTTCAAAAATTTGAGATTATGGCCTCGAATTAATTTTTACTTAAAGAATTATTGTTTTCATCATTCAGAAGAATTTTGAGAAAAATCGAATGGACAGTTTTTTTACAAAAAATAAAAACCTAAACAAAAAAAAAAATAATAAATTTCACAGAAAATATTGTTGCAATTTTCAGTAGTTTTTTTTAGCAAAAACGCAACAGTCCTTTTTTTCATACAAAAATAGTACGCAAATTTGATAAAAATTGAAATCATACTATTTAATGCAGATTTAATTTTTTATGAAAAAACGGACTGTTGGATTTTTATATAAAAATTACTAAATATCGAAAACGTGTGAAATAAAATAAGTTTGAAGCCAATATTTAAAATTTTTGAAAAGATATTTGAGTCGAAAATCAATTTCTACCAACTTTTGCTTAATGTTTTTTAGGTTTTACATTTTTTGTACAAAAACTGTCAATTAGATTTTTTCAAAATTTTATGAGATGTCAAAAACATTATTCTTCTTTGCACAAAATTGTTTTATAGATGAAATCATATTTTAATCGTAAAATTTTGGAGTTGACAATTTTTTTTTCAGGTTTTTTGATTTATAAAAAAAACCGTTAAATGGATTTTTTTCAAAAAATATATTTCTTCGATATCACGTTAAAATATATTATATAAAATATTATTTAAGTCTCTAGCGTTTTTGGTTCGTAAGATATTTAGGATTAACCAAAATTGTCACCTTTTTTCAAACTGCTATGGTAAAAAAACCACCCACTCAATTTTCTTGAAAGCCCTTTCTACATCTTTCTGCCTTATTATCTGTATAACAAAATTTATTTGAAGTCGATATCTCTTCTGGCTATGGAGAACGAAAAAAACGTCGCAAACGTACGGACGTACGGACGTACAAACGTACGTACACACGCACTCACAGACATCTTTCTAAAAATCTTTTATTTCGACTGTAGGGACCTTGAAACGGCGAGAAATGTCAAAATTTTCAATTTGACAAATCGGACCCATTACAATAACTTCCTATGGGAAGTTAAAAATGAAATACATCCCGAAAAAGACTAAATTTTGATTGGCAATATCGTATGTACAAACTACGATTTGGACAGTTTAAAACCGTTCATGACAAGCTCTAAAGATCGATAACTTTTAACGTTTTTGGCCCGAATTAGCTATATAAAATGAATAATTACGAAAAGTATTTTCAATAAAATGGCGCTAGTGGCTAAAGAGCTTAAGGTGAATTTAAGGGCAAGTTCATCTCACGTAGAGGTGATTTGTAACTAAATTGTTGAATTGAAAAATTTGGAATGTTGAATGGATTTCAAAAATATTTCGTTGCGTAATTTATGATTTTTTTTTAAACACTTTGTTTGTTTTAAGACTTATTATAAAAAATTATAATGAAGGATCATGTACTTGCAATCATGATTTTGGCTTCAAGTTTTTTGAAGTCCTGAAAGGCAGCACTCAGAAGCAGAACGAATGAACTTGTGATCATTCTTAAGTTGTTAATCACTGTTTTCATTAAACAACAAAAAAAAAAACTATTTTCTGATAGTTTTGATTTTACTTTTTTCTTATAATTGGTACTTTAGCTGCTCTTAACATAACCATGACAATCTATACAGTCAAACAAACAAAAATTATATTTTATTGGACCTTGTTAGGCTCAATTAAATCTTCAAGAACGCACGCACTATAGCTCCTATAAGCCTGGTACAACAAGCCTGTCTCCAGGCTCGGTAATAATAATCAAGTTCATGATTCAGGTTTAATTTTAAGTACCCGAGTATAAATGATACCTCTCTAACTATTATACTAGTTTTAATTTCATTGAAAACATGTCTCTCTCTTGTTTAATAATAATTCCAATAGCTACCCCACTCTTGTATTCCTTCCACCGGCCGGTAGTACATACATATACTTAATTTTATCTCTCTGCAATAAAAAAGAAAATTAAATACCTTAAGGATTTTTTTTATTTTTCTGTTTAAGAAACAATCAACTCCTTTTGCCCATCAAGCTCTTGTGCGCACTCTAAACTTAGCCCCTTATGTGTTTGATATGTTTGTATGGAGCACGCATATAAGACACAAGATTCGCAACAAGTATCATGCGTCTAAGCTGCACTTAATAATGATGTATTGAATTATCAGGCCCTGTCATCCTGATTGCAGCACGTACGAGTATATCTATGTATAAAGTAAATGCGTGGCATATACAACATTTAACAAACATGTTACAATGATGGAACCTCTTCTGTTTCAAATAAAAAGGAAGGATGTAATGTCTTGCCGCAGTAGGCCGACAAGCTTTATATCTAATATGGATATGGCCGCGGTGACGGCGCAGCGGCGCTGCGCCTTGTCGACGCATGATGACAACAACTAAAAGACACGCACCAACATTCAGTAGGTATCTATGTTGGTAGAAGAAGGGAAAGTGTAGTTTTGGTCTATAGTGCGTATGCGCAACTTGTATTTTTTTGCGTTTAACTTATTTTCTAGTCATTAGATGAAGAAGTGATGCCAAGATATTTTTTTTGGTGATGCTGTAATATTTCATTTCAGTATTCAGACTCATTTCAATAAAGTTCTCGAAGTTTAACTCTTAAATTTATGTCTTATAGAAGTCGAACAATTTAGTATTTCTGTAGTATAACTAATCGTTATACATGTTTTCCTTTTTAAATAGTTCGCTGTTTGTGCAGCTGTCATATTTTAATTTTTAGTTTAAATTGATAAACACATCAAGAACGCATTAAAATTATTAAAATGGTAAATATTTTTTAGCTTGCGCTATAAGTGACATATTCCTAATTGGAAATAAACGATTATTGATTTGTCTTAAAAAGTACTCTGTTTTTTAACATCAAAATAAATCCTTTTTTTGGCATAACCTGTAAACACCTCTAAAAAAAGGTTACTCGACGCCTGTTCCAACCTTACATGTTATAAAATTAAAATATTTCAAATCGTGTTTTTTATATGTAAGTATGTATTCGTTATTTTATCAACATAAATGTGCAGCGAGTGTCTAGAATAGCGAGTATCTAAAGCAAAAAGTATTTAAATTGACGAGGTTCCTGGAGCTTTGTCACTCAGTACAATTGTAAGGTAAAATAAGGCTATCATGGGTAAATTAGATATTCAACTTGTTTATTTCTCTTAAAGCTGTCAAATTACTAAGTGGCCTGCTCGTTATTCTAGGAACTCGTTGCTCTCAGTAATTTATACTTAAGATTTAGATGGTTGCTGTACAAATAACTCGTTGTTAAAAGGCTTAGATTCGTTAAAGTACTCAGTGCCCTTAATATTCGTTGCTTTAGGTACTCGCTGTTCAAAAAATGGCAGCTTATAACTTCGAACTGTAGAAAAAAGCGATTATGGGTAAACTCATTAATAGTTTGAGACGACTACCCGCTCGTATAGTTTAGGGTTATAGACTTTATATAAACACTAACGAAATTCATCCTCTTCAGCTCAGAACTTCATTGCAGCTTTAATTTCCATAATTTGCCCGAATTTTGCAATATCTTACTTATGATCCGTAAGTTAAGAGTAAATATTTGTTATTTGTAAAAACCTTAAGATTTACTGAAAACGAAATCATCAAATTCATATTCAGATGTTTGTGTACTGTAATTTGTACTAAATTATTTTAAAAATAAGAGGTTGGCAACACTAACCACAATTTTTCAATTGTAACACTAGAAAATGCACCATAATATTGATATAGATTTATGGTGACAATTTTACTTATTCATAATGTATGTATGTAATGCATATGTATTAAATTTAGACGCATTCAGCTAACGTCGCATCATTGCACTGCACAGCCGCGCCGCACTGCTTCGATTCAACCATATCTACTTAGCCAATTTGAGTATACTGGTTACAACAGCCAGGCTACAAAAATAAACTATCAAAAATTCAACATTTGAGCTCCATGGACTTCATGGCGTATATTATACCATACTTAGTTTGTACCTCGCGTTATGGATAGAGACGGTGAGAAGGAAATGCTTTAAGCAAAATTGTGTTTCAAGCATGTCACACACTATATTCGAAGTAAATTTTATGTCTGGGGCTCTCTTTATAAATACCTTCTTCTAGACACCAACTAGCCAGCCCCTCCTCCTTGTCTCACGTAACTTCTCTGATGTTTAAAAAAAACTGTCATGACTTAAGCACAATAATGACATATTAAGATTATAAATTGGTAATGTAATTGAATATGGATTGGTATAGATTTTTGAAAAGTCATTCAAAAGGCGTGTGTTAAACGAGCGTCAGTTTTGGATATTTTTCTTAACGGCTTTTTAGATTGGTTTCGAGTGCAGATCGAGAGTTAGGTTAGATATAAAATATGCAATAGTTAAAGTTGATTGGTTTTTAATAAAAATCCAACTAATTGTATACTTATGCAATTTCTTGAAAACATTTTGGCATGTGCCACAAGACAGACTTGTTAAAACACCAAATGAATGCACCTATGTATAGATCTATTTATGTTTTTTAGACTTGAGACAAATTAATAAACTTAAGGACATGTGACTTTAAATGGCAAGTGAAAAGGCTTCAAATATATACAAGTTGTTTATTTTTGGGAGAATTGACATAAAGATTTTTCTGTCAGATGAAATATTGTTTTGGTGTTCTTATACTAAGAAGGATTTTGTCTAGACAAGACTAAAATATAAGATCCCAGATATACACATCATTGTATCAATAAAAATATTTAGAAGTTAAGCTTTGTATATACATTGTATGGTTTATAAGTCAAAAAATTATGGAAAATTATAAATTGATTTGCTTAAATTTGGTATAAATTATGTTTTTGCGGTTTAAATTAGGTGACGCAATAGTCCTTTGAAAACTAGAACCTTGTGACTTACTACTCTCAACTAATCTTGTGTGCGAGTAATGTTGCCAGGAATGGAGTCGACCTACAGATTTAAGCCGAATCCGAACGGCCAATTTCAGAAAACACTTTTCATGACAAGAATTACCTAGAATTTGTCAATTTCTCGCAAGAGGCAGTATCTGTGAAAAAGACTTGAGATGGCAAAGGCTAGACAGGGATCGAACCCAAGACCTCTAGCATGACAGTTTAATGCGATAACTGCATTTGTTTGCGGTTACCTGGAAAATAAGTTAGTGGTATTAGAAGTGAATGGTAAAGACAAGAAGGTGGCAGCTGTACTTGAGAGTGTGAAATACAATTCACGAATACTTACTCGACATCGATTTTAAAACACAACCATTTCACGATATGGATAGCGAATAATTCAACAAATAGGGTTGGATGAACTCAATAAATAGGGCACCAACCATTTCGATATCGCTTCTCAGTTTGGGCCTGACAGCAGGTTAAATAAGACGACAATTTTTGACGAAAAATCATTTTTCTAAGGCACGCAAAGCTTATATATTCGAGAAACCAATGCTTTTTAGTGTATTTGTATGTATGAAAATTTGTTGTTAATTGTGGATTATAACATTTTTTTCCAAAATGCGACTGACAGCAAAGATTTAAGCCATGTCAATCGACTTTTTTGATATTTTGTTAACAATTAATTATATTGGCCTAAACTTATTTTATAAAAATCATTGTTGTTAACATTTGGTACAATTTTTAGAAAAATATAATTTAGTAACGCAAATAACACGATAATAAATTATTTTATTCATTTCAAAGTCATTCTTTTCGAAACAAAATCATGTTGCAAACATTAAGTGATTTTGTTTTGAAGAATCCAATTTTCTTATAACAAGACAAACCTACAAAAAATGTTACTTAACTTGTAAACATTGGGTTAAATATCTCTTTTTAGAAAAATCTAATTGACAATTTTTATATTTTTTTTTAACTTTAAATCCAATTGACAATATTTTTACAAACATTACCCGCTTTTTTGGCATTCTATAAATAGTAGTTATAGTAGAAAATTCCCAAGAAAACCCATCAGCAGTAGACAGATTTTTGTATTTAAAAATTGGTACAACTGAAAGCAGATCTGCCAGAATAATAATAAAAACAAAGTTAAATTTAACTTCAGCAAAAAAAACTTATTAAAACTTATAAAATGGACAATTTTCAAGAAGAAATGGTAAGTAAACATCTGGAAATTGAGATTCTATAGAAAAAATTTCATTTAACAATTGCAGCTTTGACATAAAATAAACACTTCAAGAGAGCGAGCTTAAAGTTTACTTCATAAGAAACATCAAAACACCATTTGCATTTTAGAAAGTGCTGTCAAACTTAATCATTTTTAAATCTTCTTTTACAAAACACCAAAAAGATTTATTTAATCTAAACTGAGATAAACCTTTAGTGGAAACAAAGCAAAACTTAATTATATTTTGTATTGTTTTCACTTGCAAAATAAGCCCAATTAGTTCATTTTTATTAACAAAACTAAATAATATCAACAGTAACAGATTGATTTTTTTCCCCAATAGAAACACATGATTCCAAATGCACAACTACTCAACGAACACAGCCATCGAGATAGAAATGCAAAATCAATCGTACCAACATTTAAGAACAAAATCACATAAGATAAATTCTAGACTAGTATAAATGTCAAAAATCCATCCGTAGTAAGATTCTACTTTAACTTTTATCGGTAGTATTCATACTGCGAATATTGTTTTTGTTATTCGTGTAAAATCCTACTTTACAAAGAAAGAAAGATTTTGAGTTTAAAATTTTTACTTTAACCGAAAAGCTTTTACAAGTTTAAGAAATTTCCAATTGGAAAACGGGCAACAATGGAAAGTCATCAGTTTGGGTTGCATTCCAGCCTGTTTTTTGAACCTATGAATTCGAACCGGGAGCACGAATAATACTGCATAATTCGGTTTTATTCCGAACCGATATGTGCTGATCTTGATTCTGACTATAAAACTAAATTGTTATAATGTAAAAGAAATCTACAAATCAGTGGTGTAAGCCCAGAATGTTCCATGTAAACTCGTTTTGAAAAAAGACCTAAATGTTTCCACCTAACGATACACCTTTGTCCATGTTTTGAAGCTTGAGAAGATGTTCTGCCGTATTGTTTGTAATGTATTACATTTTTTAACTATAAACCTTTAAGTTAACATCTTCATTTCCTGGACACAAAAATATATGCGACCACGACCAAAGTGCATCCATTAAATCTTAGTTTTTTCCCACACAAATATTATGTTAAAATGTTAAGTTTGGTTCATCGAACTATACCAAAGCTTACCTATGGAGCACTTTTCCACGCCCTGACTAGGCAGTGCCGATAACCTAACAAAAACAAAAACCATCATCTTTTTTAACAACTTGTCACTGATGTGCGTTCGTAGCGTCGCGTTCGTCGCGTTCGTCGCGTCGTCGTTCCTAAAAAGGGACATGCAAATTGCATGAATGTAAATCTGTGTATTTTTTAATGGAAACATCTGCTTTCCAACAAGACAAACAGCATAGTCAATGTCAGAGTCAGAGTCAGAGTCAAAGTCAGAGTCAGAGTGTCTATGCATGTTTATAGTGATGTTATGTATTATAGAGTCCTGCCCGCTCGTTGGATCTCTGCCTTTTCTAAGTCCATTAAAGTCTGTGTGGTAAATTATGGCAAAACATAAAGTTGCAACAGAAAGAACACTCACCTCATTAATTTCATCTTCAAGTGCACGCTGTCTTGTCAGCTCACGTAAACGTTCTCTCCGCTGCTCGGTTAGTTGTTCCAGACGTTTGGCAGCTCGGTCAACTTCATTGAATAACATCGTCACTTTGTTCAGTCTAATTGCGACATCGATGTTATTACTGCTGTGGTTGTTGTTGTTGCTATTTGTTGCTGAATTTGTTGCTATTGATGCTGTTGATGTGGATACGGATGCGGTTAAGGTACCTCCAGTGGTGATTGTTGGATTGGGTTGTTTGCTCGGCGATGACGTCACCGAAGATTTGGTATAACTATTTCTACTACTATTATAACTACTGCTACTATTACTACTATTGTTGTTGTTGTTATTGTTGTTGATGTTGTTGCTATTCTCATTATTACTGATGCTAATGCTATGGCTATAATTCAGCTTTTTGGCTAAGTCCTGTAATCGGGCCAACGTCACGGGAGCACGTTTCCTCAAATTGTGCAACTCAGAGTCCATTAGAGCCCGACTTAGAGCACGATGTTGAGCATAGAGCTGCCGACGTGTCGGCAAGCCTTGCTGATCGGATGACCGTATTTCACCCATGGTGGTAACAAGACGTTGGCCAGCCGCCAAGCACTGATTCTGGAGCGTATCGATTAGTGTGAATATTTCACGCCACTTCTTCTGGTCATGATGATGTAATCCAGCGCACTTTTTAGGGACTTGTTCAGCTGCAATGCTGTTCGTGACTTCATCCACGCTAATGAGTTTCACTGAGTGCTATTGGTATTTGTTAAAATGGTTGTGTGCCCGCGTGCGCCAAGAAGACGATCATGAAAGAAAAAGATACAAGAAAAAAGAAGGAAATTCTTAAGCTTAAGCGGTTTATTTAAGTTTTCTTCTTTTTTTTTTTGATTTTATGATAGAAAATAATTCAATTTCTTCTTTTTCTTAAATATAAAAAAAAACAATAACAAATGACTACAAATTAGGAAAGACGGAACAAACTATCATCGATAAACAGTTAAGGAAACAAAAAAGAAGACAGCAGAAAAAAAACTCACCTTGTCATGGTCCCTATTTGTCAGCTTACTCAATAACAGGCTTCGATCTATGCATACGGCAAGAATTTCACTGAACTGGAAATGCCTTGTTAGGAGCTTCAGACTGTTGCAAATTAATTCGATTGCATTCAGGTGGCTGGATTTCTCGATGCTGATTAGAATGGTAAATGCTGGTGGCGTTTCTGATGCTGTTGTTGTTGTACTATAAAAATACATATACATTTATATTTTTTTTTAAAGAACAGGTCAAAGGAGAAAGGTAAAAAAATATTTTATGTTTTTTGTATTTGAATTTCAAATTTTTAGTTTCATTAAAATATAAGCTGAACAAAATATATGATTAAAGACTTAGTTAAATGAGGTTTGGAAATGAAAGCACGAATTGGTGTTAAGTGAGAGGTATACAAGTGCTATGAGACTCACTTGATAAGCTGAAAGCTTTTGTGTCTCTAAAAAGAGAAGATTATTTTCTTTAGTATTTGCACAAGGTTATCCATTTTGTGGTAATTTTCGACCCCTTTTTTACACAAAGTTCTTAGCCATAACTCTTCGAATGTTGGGTTTTAAATGCTCAAAAGGTAAAGATTTATTTGCATAAACACGGTCTTGCGCATAGCCTCACGAAAATGGGTAAGCGGTGTCAAATCGCATGATCTTGGTGGAGAGTTGATATCGCCACTGCAAGAAATTACTCGACCAGGAAATGTGTCTTGCAATAAGCCCATATTCGCTCGAGTTGTGTGACATATGGCACCGTCTTGTTGAAACCAATGTTCGTATTCTTCAAGAGCAGATATAAAAAAGTCGGTTATCATATGACCATAACGCTCCGAATTGACGGTGACACTCGTTCCATCGTCGTTTTCGATAAAGTAAGGTCCAATCACAACCGCGGACCAAAGAGCGCACCAAACGGTGACTTTTTGTGAATGTAATGGCCTCTCTTCATTTACTTGAGGATTCTCAAAACTTCAAGTACGACAATTCTGTTTATTAACACACCCACCAAGTGGGAAATGTGTTTTGTCGCTGAAAAAAATTGTGTTCGAAAAATCACCGTTCAAGCACCCATTCAACGTATCTTCGAAGTTTTAATTAATCAGCTAACTTGAAGTTTCTGTAGTAGGTTTGGAAAATATGTATGAGTTTTGGGATTCAGCGATCCATTTTCGTAAATTTCAGACTTTAAAAACTTAGTTTGACAAATGTCGAATACCAGCCCTTAACTTTTAGGTCTTCTGTTACTTAAAATTTAAAATTAATTTTATCATTCATTGCATTCAAAAATTCGTATTTCCTAACAAAATTGCAGATCGGTATTTCTGTTGTAATAAGTACACAGGAATGTTTGAGATCTATGAGTCACTTTTTTGTTTTATGATTTACGGGCACTCAAGGGGTTACAATTCCCTTTATATTATATTTAAACACAGTGCGAGCAGTAGGAATAGGGAAGGATTTAAAAGGAGATACCTGTGCACATTGGTCTTAAAGTTCTTAACATAAAAATGGGAGGGAAAAACAGAGTTAGCTAAAGCATTCCACATTACCGATGTGCGATTTAAGAAAAAATCTCTACACTTGACAGTACGCCTGAAATTGAGCTCAAGGAAGTGCGAGTATTACGGCTGAATCGTTTAAGAGGTGGAATGCAACTGGCTAATTCGACAGAACATTGTTTGTAAAAATATCGATAAAACAACGAAAGGCATGAAACATAGCGGCGGTGATCTAGCGATGTAAATCTTTCGATTATAGTTCTATCGCCTATCATTTTTGAGCCTTTTTTTGTATTTTATCCAAGAGATTTAAACTTGTTTTAGGGGCACCTTCCCAGATATGCGAATTTTATTCAAGTTTTGGACGGATGAATGCTTGGTAAATTACAGACAGATCAGAAGGGTGACAAATTTCTTGCACCGTCGCAGAAATTCTAAGCTCCTGGCAGCATTTTTATATACATGATATACATACCAAGTACTGACAGTTGATTAGTTTCTTGGATGCAAAAATAGAGGACTCGGGGCAGTGTTACGCTTTAACGACAGGAGACAGCATTGAGTTTTCGAAGCATTAAATTCTACACGGTTTTCCTTTCCCATTGTCCAGATCTGAACGTAGTGAGCTTATCATACGCTGCCCTTTAAGTTCCACATCTGAAGGACAAGGATGTGAATCTAGAAGCGAGTATGAGAAGCTGAAGGTACTATCGTCGGCGAAACAGTTTAATGGATTAGTAGTGGCAGACATAAGATGATTTATGAATATAAGGAAGAGAGTCGGAGACAAGGCGGAACCCTGGGGAACACTGGCATTTAAATTTTAGACTTAAACAGGGACAAGCTGGACAAATGCAGTTTTCCATCCACTCGGAAAGAGACCTGTAGAAAAAGAGACCTGTGGAAAAGCTTACGCAGTGATTTTGCCAGCGTTAAGGAACAACTCTTCAGAACAATAGGGGGGTTATTATACGGGCCAGCGGATTTGTGAATGTCAAGGTCTTTCAGTACTCTTGCGACTGCACGAGTGCGAAAGAAGGTTCGTCCCATAGAATCATTTACGCTCTCAAGAACAGGAGGACTCATGACACTTTCCGGTAGCGTCGAATTAACAGCAAACTGTGCTGCAAGCAAACTGGCTTTATCAATTGAGCTTACATAGAGCGTTTCATTGTGGACGAGGAAAGAAATTTACCGGAATATCTAAAGGCTTCAAAAAACATGAACCTTCAGAATAAAAAATACGAAATGAGAGACTAATTTTTAACTTATTTATAGGCAATGGCCTGTGTTTTAATAAAGCGTGTCTTAAAACAGAAACTTTTGAGCTTTTAGTGTTAATTACGGCCATATTGTTGAGTTTTGGCTAAACTGTCAAACTGGCAGTTATTTAATCGGTCTTTATTTCACATACCAATGATGAAATTGTTTCATCAGAATAGGTGCCAAAAGTGCTTGATTGTTTAATTTTTGTGCATTGGTTTAGTAAATGGCCAAGCAATACCCGTACTTCGATCGATCTTACGAACATCTTACCGCTGTTCAATAAAGTACGCAGAATCCGAAAAATTCGATTTCTTGTTGATCACAAAAACTCCTGCTTTCATCAACATAATTTGTCAAATTTTGTGTCGTGAGCTGAAGGTGTTTACTAAATGAGATCTTCAACTGTTGGAAATTGACCCTAATCTACATTGAAAATTATTATTCTATTATTACGGTCCTTTCTTAAGAAATAGGTACAGTCATACAATTTTGAGTATTAAATCATGCTGTTCAAGTTTTAACGAAAAGAAAAAATAAAATTCCATGACGTAACATTTTCTATGTTCTCATCAGATTCTAGTAAGAACTTCAATCAAGAAAATTTAGTATACGCCCCTGTACCTTGCACATATAAGTGGCAGTATGTCATATATTTTAAGTTGTTTAACTCAGGCTTAATTTGTCAAGAAGATGAATAAAAATACTCTTTGTGGTACATTTTTGGAATTATAAATATCTCGGGTACTCATTTCCCATATTTTTTCATAAAGTCTCGCTCACATTTTATCTTCTTCTCATCTTTACTTATTTTCTTGTTCAACCGTCAAAGCTACCCGAGACATTCCAAACTTGATCATGTCTTCAAAAATGACATTTTCAAAGATTGTTGTTTCATGATTACATTCAAAATTATGAAGGTTCCTCCTTAAGAGTTCACATCAGAGTCAACTTAATATACTTTTCTGTCAGTTTACATCTGCACAAGTTTAATAATTTGGCCTCAATTTTGTCTGATGGCCTTCATCCTCGTCAGTCACCCACTGAGTTTATTTTTCTTTAATTCACTTAATTTCACTCTTCTTTCTGGCGTTGTATCACTTTTGACCTTCAACGTCCTTCCAATTGAAGAAAAGGTAAAGGTAAATTCATAACTACTTACTTATAAGTCTTTTTCTCTTAAGTGAACATATCTTTATGGGAATATACTACATACTTTATAATATCTTAACCTCGAAATGAAAACGCCTCATCAGCGTATATAATGTCTTCTTCAGATGTGCATCTTACTACTTGCGTACGGGAAAAAAATCGCGTGCATCACTCTTCTACTTTAGTGTGTCAAGTTGTAACCTCAAAGGTCGAGATGCTCATCAGCAACTTCTTAAGTGAAACCTCTTTGTCTGTCTTTGAAAATGCGGATAGGCGACCGGGCCTGACTGAAGTCGACTTCTACTTTTAAAATTCACCATCACTATTTTCAGTTTTTGAGGGCATTTTTCGTTTTATGTTTCACCAGTTCAATCGATTGACATAAATTTCGTTCCCATGTGAACCGCACGTTGCGAATGAAGCGATACAAAAGATGCGCATGCGCGAATCCATTAGCTCCAAAACCGAATCGTAGGAATGTTGACTGAGACAAACCCTGCCCAGAGTTCAAATATTTGAGCACACACACCGAATGCGAATGTGGGACATAAAATTTGTTGCAAAGTCTATAAAAATCAAGCTCTAAAGCTGGAGCTGGAGCTAGAGCTATGGAGCTGACTTTATGGTCATTATAGCTCCTCGAAATGGTAAACAACAAAAATCCTAATATCAGATAAGTTAAGGAAATTGAAATGGTGCCGTAGACGTTGCGTCCATTCGTTTTGTTGTCGTTTTGCTGTCACGTCGCGTCGTCATCGTAGTCGCAGTCGTAGTCGAATGCTATGCTAACTGTGCTATGCTACTTTTAATTATGCTACCTAGATTATATGCGCCTGCGCCTGCGCAATTCCATCAGCCACAGATAGTTGTCCGGTTTTTTTTTTCTTCTCTGTTTTTGTTTCAAGTCATCAGGAGGCTTTAAAGCCGAATCCGTTTGACACACCATTGCGACGACAATCGCGAGAAAAATGGCAAAGTTTAGATTGCGCGCGCAATTACCTAATTTCCAATTCGTACAAAAATTGTCCCATGTAGATGCAACACGCCATCGTTTGAGGAATACAAAATAAACTAAGTCTATCTCTATCTCTCTCTCTTTTTGTTGCTCCTTGTTTATCTGAATATATCTGCTTAAAGTGATAGAGGGAGGGCGGATTAAAGAAAGAAAAAGAGTCAACCAACTAGTACTGCTATAACATGTCGCGAAAAAGATAAGGAATCTCGGGCCTGGTTTGACACAGTTGTTGGCGACTTGAGAAGTAAATTAGTGATCGTGGATGTTAAATTGCCTAATGAGACAAAAATGGCAGGTAAATCAGAGTTTCAAGTAATTGGTTAAATGTTTTTCTAAGTTTTTACACGGATTAAGTTTGTTTTACTTTCGATAATGAAATGTCGCATGTTAGATAGCAGGAATTTGTATATTTTTCAGCTTCTTGTATGTTGTATGGTAATTGGTAGTAAAAAAAAGAAACTACAAACAATTTAAAACTGGCAATACTTTAAATGCCAAAGTGACATTGATGAAAAAGAATGGTATTGTTTGTGCATCCGTCAAATGCGAAAAATGAAGGATGCAACGTTGACTACATGTCAATTGAGAAGAGGTTCTTATAAGTTCTCAAATTTGCAATTTTGGCAGCTTGTGAAATTCTATGCTCCTTAGATTAGAACAATAAGGGGTCTTTGTACCAGTTATACCCGGAAACGTCCATGTGTGCAGTTTTGCACAGAAATGCCTTAAACAAAAAAACGAAGAAATACAATTATTTGCCTTCATTTATTAGCATATGTCATGAGTAATACATTTTCCCAACTTCCGAAACAAAACACTTTAAACAAACCAAACATTTTTCCAGGAACTAGCGGATCAACAAGAAAACAATACCTCTTCCAATATTCATCTCATGTACGACTTCTAACTCTGACACGACAGCCCAACATCATACAAAGCAAGACAAATCGTATCCTATATCTCTTACTCTCTGTGGCTTCTTTTTTCATTTACCAAGAAGCTATAATCAGTATTGTGCAGATCAAATGCATAGAAGAATATAACCAAAGCACTGCTGTTTAAGATCTATGATTGTAGCAGCCTGTAGAAGAAGCTTCCCAGGTTATATACCCATAAGATATCCATTCCTGATTCCCGGCACACACAGGAGTGGTTCTGGTTATAATGTCTAACACTTGTAATTCAGTTCAGTTGCAGTTGCTGCTTGCAGAACATTACCGGAATACTAATACCGTTTTTTTTGTCGTAATATTAAGCTGAACCTCTTCCTTGCCTACCTTCGTTCACCGTGTGATAGCCTTCATCACCATCAGCAAATCACGCGTTTGCTAGGCTTGATGGGTTTGTTGTGAGCGGTGTGTACACAAGAGGATGGCAAATGACCTCATTTGCATAATGCCCCCTATCCATAATAGGTTGATTCCCATGATTAGCAAAAGACCGATGAGTTTTCCCAGCAGAGTGATTCACAAACAAAACGAAGACGTGTCGATGGACGAACGGAGACGACGAACGGCTTTACCGACCGAAGGCTACGATGAGGATGTCGATGGAACGCACTCAAGCGTTCCTTTTTCGAACTTAAGTATGAAAATTGATCGATCAGTATGTGTAATGCTTTCATCCTGCTTTCATCCAAAGGAGTGACTTGTTGAATTCTTGGGATAATTGGTCAACAAACTCGAATACATTTGATAGTGCAAATGAGTCATAAGCAGGGTTGTTATCGTTTGTCGTCGTTTTATTTGACATCTCAAAAATTGTATCTCCATCCGTGTGAAAGAGTTTACACCATTATTTAAAAATTTCATATTGTATTTCTTATAGAATTAAGTCACTCTTTGAGGTGTGGATTTGATCCAAAAGAAGAATTTTTTTGAAGAATATCCTATTTTTTTAAATTGCAGAATTTTTATGAATATGAGTTGTACAGAATTCATAAACGATTTAGCTCAATTTTGATTAAAAGTCCAATACTGATTTATTACTAACAGCAATGGAAATATTCTTGGAAAATATTTGTGTGACTTAAGAAATAGCTTCTTTTTTTAAGAATTAACATGTAAGCTAATGACTACGCTCATCTCTAGAATTCAATAAAACAAGAAATCCATAAGACTGGAATTATATATGTTTTATGGGTGCCAATCGAGCTTCAGGTGCCTTTAATCGTTAGTCTTTAATTTCGTTCATATTAATTGAAAACCTTCTCTACCGTCATTCACTGAGGATCGAAGCTTGACCTGGACTTATGTTCAGCAATTGCAATGACCGAATAATGTTATTAGCTCACACAACTAAATTTTAAAAAGTTAATAGAGTTTTGTGTTTAGGAATTTTGAAATAAAGATATAAATGTCTATTATAAATTCCACGATAAATCTTTTCCTTAGTAAGCAATTAAAAGTATCGT
Source organism: Eupeodes corollae (assembly GCF_945859685.1). Classification (NCBI taxonomy): domain Eukaryota; kingdom Metazoa; phylum Arthropoda; class Insecta; order Diptera; family Syrphidae; genus Eupeodes; species Eupeodes corollae. Next base: position 113,306,109 of record NC_079148.1, read on the forward strand.
TTCTTAATGAAGAAACTTTTTCTTTTAAGAATTTATCTACCCGGAGGTATTCTTTCGATTGTGCATCTGGTAGGCGAATTAATTTTTTGGAAAGTTGTTACTTCTCTCGAAAGCTATTGCTTTTTATTACTTCCCTGGAAAGGTACTTTTCCTTGGGGTTGCAATTTTTGCTATTGCTTCTTTAGAAGTCTTCTCTTTCTTTGAAAGTAAATGTTTTCTGAGTAAGTATGTACTTTCTAGGAGAGTTATTTGTTGTGTTATAGATTCATGGAAGCTGTTACTTCTTTGAATGGTCATTGAGTATTATTCGGAGACATCTGGTTGCTCTAAAGAAACTGCGTTTTTGTGTACCTTTTATAGCTTTTGTGTCTTTAAAAATGATCGCTTCATTAAAAATATAACATCTTTTTGTTGTATGTTTTTTCGTTTGTAGTTTTTTTGTGCAATCATAAATATTTGTTTTTTCTTTTTTTTTTTAATTTTTTGGGAAAACTTTCTAATTTGTAGAGGGGTTATTAATACCCTTAACATGTTTAGAGTTTAAACGCAGTCCGAGCTTTAGGAATATAGGAATGTATTAAAGAGGAGATACCGGTGCACATTGGTACGGATTTGAATATCAGTAAAGCATTTCACATTCTCAATGTTCGGTTGAAAAAGGAATCTCTATACTTGACAGTACGTCCGAAATTGAGCTCAAAGTTAAACTGATGTGCATTCCTATAAGTACGAAAATTATAGGTGAATTGTCTGAGGAGGGAAATGCAACTGGCTAATTGGACAGAACACTGTTTATTAAAATATCACTAGAAAAACGAAAGGTATGCATTTTGCGGCGATGTTCAAGTGACGTAATTGATTTAGCTATAATTCTTTCGCATATCATTTTCAAAGCTTTTTTTTGAAATTGTCCAATTACTTAAGCTAGTTTTATGGAAACTTGCCGAAATATGCGAGTTACAATCAAGATTTGGACGAAAGAAGGCTTTATCAATTACATCCAGATCAGAAGGGGTGAGAAATTTCTTGCCCCTTCGGAGAAATTCTAAGCACCTAGCAGCATTCTTGGCAATATCGAATATGTGATCATCCCATAAGAGTTGATCTCTGAGTATTGAAAGTTGATTAGTTTGACATTCATGTATAGCGACATCGGAGGAAGGTTACGCTTTAATGAAAGGTGACAGCATTAAGTATTTGAAGCATTAAATTCTACACGGTTTATAATTGGACAACGTTGTCGAGATCAGAATTTAATGAGCAAGGACAAGGATGTGAATCTAGAAAGGAATATGAAAAGATGGGAGTACTGTCGTCAGCGAAACGGTTTAATGGATTAAAAAAGACAGACAAAAGATCGTATACGAATATTAGTAAGAGAGTCAGAGACAAAACTGAGTATTGGTTAACAACAGCATTGATTTTATGAATATTAGACTTGAAACCATCCAATACAAATTGTATTGAACTGTTAGAAAGGTAATTTCTAATCCAACGAAGAAGAGATTCATCAATGCCAAAAGCAAGCAAGCAAGCAAGCTTGATGCCAAACTCTATCAAATGCATTTGAAATATCTTTAGACGAGATTACATATTTGGGAAATCCCTTTTTGGAAGCTTTTACTTGTTTAGAAAAGAATTAATTCTTAAGGAAGCTGTTGTTTCTTTCTAATGTCATTGTTATTTCTAGGAAACCGTTTACTTTGAAGCCTTATCTTCTTTTGCATCTTTGGAAGGATATTGTTTCTTCTAAAAGTAGTTAATTACTTCTTACAAAAACTATTTTTTTTTTTATTTGGAAGTCTCTAGAAAAGTATTTTTGTTTTGAGAAGCTATTCCTTCCGTTACTTTATACTTACGCTAGGGACAAGTAAACCTTTATATAAACAGGCTATAACATCTCTGATCTCATGTCTCACATTAAACATATTATTGCTGCGAATCATAATAATCTTTCCCCTCGAAGCGACACGCTAATGCCATATCCAACATACCGATCGACCATTTCAACTATTGGACATTTTTCGTTAATTTAATGGCAATAGATGGCGCGGTTGCAACCATAAGAACGAACTATCATGACTTTGTTGTTCGCTGTCTTGTTGCACACTTAACACCTGCGCCATACACAATATACGCTACTAGAGTATATTCTTGGGGATTATCACATCATCTATTATACATATATACGTAGGAACCTCCATAAGATATTGTATATAACTCTGCTGCCAAAGGGGTAACCAAACGGAGTTGGTGTGTTGAAAGTTGATGTTGTATAGCGATGATTTAATATGATTGTCAAGTACAACACCAGAGAATGCTTGAGAATTGCACTCTAAGATTGCCTTGCAGGCGATTTTATGTTAAATTTTATGGTGGATCATAACATGCACTCTGGAAATGATATGGCAACAAAAAAACACACCAACAACAAAAAAACGAAAAACTGCTGAAAAGACTGTCGATCAACAGAGAAGGCTTATACTTAATAAACCTGCCTACATTATGCTGGATTCAGATGAGTGGGTTGATCTGAAGATGCGACCGAACACCAAAGAGACGATGACGACGACGAAGAAGATGACTACGAGTTCGACGATGATGGAGGAATGTTTATATTTCAATTGAAAGAAGCCTGACATACATTCGAGTCAAATCGATGGTCGATTGGATTGAGGGTTCAATCGCATACAATCGATGATCGCATTGATGCATCAATACACACCAAGCCCCGAGTAGCTTTTTATTCCATCTAAATATATTGACGCATATTATTGAGGAGGTTATGTCTCGCGTCGACAATCGACAGTCAACACGCACATAGTACTCGTAAGAAGTCGCTAAATATGAAAATCGAAACTAGGTTAATGAACTTATAGTTGTATATACAACAAGTTTTTATAGATATGACAGAAGCCTTGCAACGTAATTGTTTGTAAAACACGATAATAAAATTAGTTTCGAGACGAACGTAAAGAGGCGGTATGGGAGATCGTATAGGTTCATGAAATGATCTTTAGACTGAAGTGTTGTATATACAAACCTAGTGCATGTGATTGTCATGTCATTCTTGATAAATGATGTAAGTTTTTGTATGACACAATTAGAATGTATGTTGTATTTTAAGAAGTGAAGTCATAATATTTATCATAACATATCTGCTTTTGGCACTTATTTGTCAAAATAGAAAGAAAAAATAAAACTAACTAAAAACTTTAAGGTTATTGATATAAGATTATGATTTATGAGTTTAAAAAGATTGTAACTTGTACCTGACATGATGTAGTTTGACATTGTAAGCAGAAAAATGAAGTGACTGTTATGGTAATGGTGTTTATGTTATACATGATGATGGTAATGCCTACACAATTTTTGTCATTTGATTGATATTAGTCAGTCACTGAAACTTTAAAATTTAATTGATTTGTAACTTAAACAGCTCGCGCCCCCAACGACTTTCAGTTCGATGTTTGTGCTTAGGTTTCGGTAGAAATTGATTGCACCGGCAACTCAAACAGCCGTAATTTTGTAAGTCTAAAATTTGTGCCCTTCATCAATTGAAGACATTTTGAGTTATTTAAGACGTAAGGCCAAGATTTTGAAGATATCCAGATATACAGAAAAATAATACTGAACTGGTTTTGAAACATAAAAAGGGACAATTGAGGCTTTACAAAAGGTTTTCCACTAAGAGGTTTTAGATTTAATAGGTCACTGCTTTTGCAGCTGTCACTTTCAATGCAATAATCGTATAATACTTTAAAAGCGGATCAAAATTGTTAAAATTCACTACAAACATTGAAGTCACAATCCGTCAAATTTAAGTACTATTTGGTCTTCCGCTGCAAAGCACGTTCTAGGCTGAAAATGTTGAAATTAGTCCAAAAATTAAAACTGTTGGCACAAATTAGTAATACGAAACCTGGCTCATGGATAAACTCAAGAGCATTTCTAAACGAAAGAGTATTACGGTTGAATTATTTGAGGGGAGGAAAGCACTTGGCTATTTAATTACTTATAGAAGCAGCGATAAAATAATGATAGACATGAAAGTGAAATAAGAAGGTTAAAGAAGCACGACGAATATAAATATAGGCTTTATAACTATAGCCAGATCAGTAGGGGTAAAAACTTTCTGCATCGTATTAGAAAACCTAAACACTTAGCAGCATTTTGGCGATGTCAAATATGTGATCATTTTGATCACTCTACAAGTGGTTTGTAGTGCACATACCAAGGACTGATAGCTGTTCAGTCTCCTCGATGCCGACTTATGGATAGTGGCATCGGGGGAGGGTTAGGCTTTTGCGCCAGTAGACAGCATTGAGTTTTCGAAGCATTAAATACTACACTGTACAATGCTGTCAAAATCAGAAGTAGTCCACATCTGAAGATGATAATCTAAAAACGAATATGAAATCAGCGAAATAATTTGGTGGGTTAGAAGTTTCAGGCAAAAGATCATTTATAAAAATAAGGAAGAGCATCGGAGACAAAACGGAGCTCTGAGGTGCACCAGCATTTATTTTGTGGATATCAGCTTTGAACCCGTCCAATACTACTTGAATTGAACGGTCCGAAAGGTAATTTTTAACCCAACGAAGAAAGGATTCATTGATACCAAATGCACGCATTTTAGATACGAGAGCTTGATGCCAAACTATATCAAATGCCTTTGAAATATCAAGTGCAGTAATCTTTCTTTCTTGAAAACGATATAAAGATTTGTTCCACTGTTCGGGGATGTAAACCATGAGATCATAAGTGGGCCTATTGCCACGAAAGTCATTGAGAAGCTTCCTTTCTTCAAGATATTTCTTAAGCTGAAAATTGATCAGCGTTTCCATGACCTTGGAAAGAAGGGACGTAAGTGCAATTGGACGATAGTAAATGGTGAGGAGGATTCGCTTTTTTAGGAACAGGCTGGACAAATGCTGTTTTCCATCCACTCGGAAAGAGATCTGTAGAAAAGGATAGATGGAAGAGCTTACGCAGTGGTTTTACCAGCCTTGAAGGACACCTCTTCAGAACAATAGCGCGGATACTATCCGGGCCAGCGGATTTGTGAATGTCAAATTTTTTAAGTACTCTAGTAATTAACCGAGTGCGAAAGAAGTCCATTGAATCGTGTACGCTATCAAGTACAGGCGGAGTCATGTCACTCATTGGTAGCGTTGAATTAACAGCAAACTGTGCTGCAAACCAATTCGCCTTATCAATCGAGCTTTCATAGGGTGTATAATTGGGAACGGACGTCGGAACCGACGGAGACGTAGTGTAACGCAGATCTTTTACAAATGACCAGAAATGTTAATTACCATTGGGACATTGTAGGATATTTCTGTTGTATCCCTTTATGTCGAAGAAAACTCAAATTTGTGATTTTTTAACGATCTTTTAAATAAGACATTCCACAGACAAAAGTGTATCTGAATTTTCGTAAAAATTTAGATCTTGAGGCTTTTAAAGTTTAAGTTAAGTTTTGTTATCCAAATTTTCATCGAAAAGTTATCTGAAGTGGTATAGCCAATTTTCTCTTTTAGTTGTGTTTGTTATTCTGTTGCGAACGGTGCATAGTGGGGTTAAATCACTTATCTTTTAGAATAGGTTTATTTTCAACAAGGTGTCATATAAGTAACGAAATAATTGCAATTTCACAAAAAAAAATTTCTGACCGTGTCATTTCTTGAAGATATGATCACAATTTTCCACAAAAGATCTTATTTTAACACCTTTGGACTTTTAACTTTTGAAGTCACGATTAAAATAAAGTTTTAGCAAATGGTATAACGTAACATTGGTGGTAAGTTGACTTATTTCGTCTTCTATTGTAAATGAAAATACTTTCATATTTACCATACAATAAACAACCATTGATTTGTTTCAAAACATGCTGGTTCTTTCAAATAAGCAAAATAAAACCTTTTAATGGAAAGTCCAAAAAAAGAAACATTTATAGAAATAGTGAATCATATGAACGATGTGAACTGAATGACTCACGCGTCACATTGTTGATTTTTACACAATGCGCAATAAATTTTACAATTTAGCAAAATACAGTCAAACCATTATCCATCTGTTGCTTAATTTAGACTTTTTTTCATAGCGTTGTTGTGTAAAGTTTTAACTTACCTTTCTGGGATGGTGCTGTAGAAAAGCAAAACGGTTGCAACCTCATAGCAGTTTAAACTAGAGTTCATCAAACACTCAGCATCCACGCTAACAATAGGTCGGCCACTTAGATCGCGTGTTCCTAAAAGATATTAAAAAAAAAATATGAAAAACAGAAAACAATATAAAAAGATCAACTACCCCAAAAAAAAACAACAACAGATCATTCACACTGAAATTCAAGATAAAAGATAGAAAATGAAGATAAGTATCGAATAAGTGAAGTTGAGGTACAAGTTTCTTTGTATGCAAAAGGCTCATGTTATGAATGTATACCTATAGACAAACGTGTGTATGAATTATAAGTGCTCTCCCATAGACCGGGTAAATTCTTTAAATTGTTAAACATTTTTTTCAAACAAAAAAAAACTACAACAATATTGAAATCTCATGCTAACTATATATGCTATTGTTCCATGCCTTCAAAACCTACTTTAAAAGTCTTTATCTCTATGCTATACCTTACCTATTACTCGGATAAAAATATTTGTCCAGGGAACAAAAGATTACCTAACTAAGAGAGACCTGAGCCGTACAAAAACATATACGTACGACCGACGGCGGCGGGTTTCCCACATCATCGTTTATAGAGTTCGCAATCCTCTATGAATGGAACTCCTATAAACGGAGCAGGAACGGTGGGGTTGCTGGCTGTAGTGGGCAATGAGTAATGGGCAGGTAATAGTTTTGAAAGATCTTTTATTTTTATTCATTCCTTTATTTTTTGTTTGTTATTTTTCTATGACTAAACGGGACACCAGGCAAGTAATTCATTTTATTGCAACGCAATTGGTGTATGAAGATGAATACAGGGTGTTTCAGTCACGATATTTAAAATATCCTATCCATCCGATGAAATATCAAGAAATACGACAGAAGAATCAACATAAAACAAAAACAAATAAAATGTATGTCAGAAATGTTAACATTTCGTTAAGTTGCCTCACACCAAAGTGATTTATCTTAAACCATTTTATTGATTAAAAAAAAAAAAAAAACAAAGGAACCATCAATTTTGACATTTCAATAAAATTTGAAAGACAACAAAAAAACTCACATCCAATTACTGCACCTCTGATGATGGAGCAACACGTCTAACGACATTGTCAATTTTTTTATCTCGAACCTACCTCAAAAGTCATGTCTTCATGTTCAAAAACAAAAAAAAATCAATTTTGTTCTAACATCATAGACGTCGTTGTGGTCGTCGTCGTCGCTGTCAGCATCTGATCTGACACAAGAAGCATTGCAACATCATGCATGAGTAGCCAAGCACAGAAAAAGGCTTGAGATATTAGCCTGGTCAGCCCGCACTAAGCTATAACTTCAAGGAACCCATTTGATTTGCATGACGTCCATGCCATGTTATATTCATTTTCATACTCTCTAAGGTTCTTCGGTCTTCTATGACACTGCGAACATCCACATAACACTCTATACTCCCCGATTAACTACATATGCAGCAGCTCAATTAAAACACTGTAATGTCTTCGACTATATAAAACCCATTTGGTTTGAATATTTTATAGCGAAGCGAGGCTTCTTATAATATTCTTTTGATGTATCGTGATGATGTGCCAAGCCAGTCATCATCAAATAACGTGTGCATGAAAAAAAAAAATTACTCAACTCAATTAACAGATTAAGACTTTGCAATCAGGAGGCCATTAGAGGGTGATAGACATTTACAGCCTATATGTATTATACAGAGCTACAAACTTTGTATGCAGTAAGCTTGTAACAGGATAAAAATCAATTATTTGAGGAGAAAGTGCAAAAATTGGCAGAACCAATTTGTTGTAATTAATGATGAAACTTCTTACTGACCTATAAATCCATTTTTCTCAGGATCTATTTATAAATACCTTTCGGTTAATTAAAATAACCATAGTAAATTAGTAAGGTGTGTTGCCGTGTAGGTGTATATCAGTCAGTAGTTGTTGTAAAATGAGACCTAATAAAAATGGTGAATTTCACCAGAATTGGTACATTTTAGGCAGAACGAATAAAATATTTCTGAAAAATGGAACTTGAGGTTTTGTTCAACATTGACAAAACTATTTACTCTGTCTTGAAATCCTCAAACATATCCAAAATATAATTAAACATATTTAAAAAAAAAAAAGGTTTTCACGGGTACTGCCTCTTGCGAGGAATTGACAAATCTTCCAAAACTAATTCTTGTCATGAAAAGTGCTTTCTTAAATTAGCAGTTCGGGTTCGTCTTGAAACTGCAGAACCCCTCCATCCCTGACAACAGTACTAGAACAAATGGATGGTTGAGAGTTGTAAGTCACTAGGCCTTAGTTCTCAATGGACTGTCGCGCCACCTAATGAAAGAAATTAAATATTTTTGGCGAAAAGCTCCATTAACTTCCCAAAAGAAGTAATTGTAAACTGTGCCATTCATCGAATTGAAAATGTTTTGAGAACAAAAAATGACATAACCTCCAAAATAATTGTATGCATTGCATGATTTTGACTTCTGGTAACATTTATTTAGACAAATAAAAATCTAAAATTTGATTTTTGACTTTAAAACTGGGTAATAATTTAATGTATTTAATAATCTTTAAACAATCTATGCAAAATTATAACCAACTTCGTTTTGACTCGTATACCTCCAAAAAAAAGAAGTTTTTTGACTTCAAAATGATGTCCTTCTATGCAAAATATTGAAATTTTGTTTATAAGAAATACAAAATTAAAAAGTGCTAAAAATTGGTAAAAAATACATGAAAATATTGAAAACAAAATTATTTAAAAAAATCGAAAATTAAGTTGTTAAATTCTTTGTTAAGTTTTAAGAAAAAGAAACAAACAATAATTTTGTTATCAAAAACAAAGAAAAACTACAAACACAATTTGAAAATAATGAAAAATGCTTTTTAAGTTACATTTCTAGAGAACAAAGACATTGACTTCAAACTTTTTTATCTCCTGCACAAAATGCTGTTTAAATATTTTGTAAGACTCTTAGAAATCTACAAGCCACAATTGCAAGAGACTGTCATGTCCTGTTCCGATCGAGTCTCTAACAACCCCTAAAGAAATCCTATGCTGCCAGCATTAAAAATTTAAAATCAGTGGCAAAATTGCCTTGCAGCCATAAGAGATGCTGCATTTGGAGTACTAGGATTTCAAACGGTCACAACAGCGAAACAATTGGTTTTGCAACATGCTGCACAGAAGGACCGGTGGTGCTTGAGAGCTCTACGATTAGAAGAGAAGAGAGGAACACAGGCTTCTTAAATGAAGAAAAGGGAGCATGAGAAGCGCGCGATCGGGAAACTTGTAAGGACGATCAACGGAATATCGTAGAAGAACCGCAGTCTATGTTGAGAACAGGTAAAGTCCACTTCTCCACATTATATAACGTCGATGGTGAATCGAACTTCGCTAGGCAACGCAGATCAACAATTCCGCCTATCCGAACTCGAGGAAGTGAAGATAGCTATATCCTAACTGAAGTAGAATAAAGCTGCTGGAACTGTTTGCATCGCTGCCAAACTATTTAAAGCAGCAGGCGATGACTTGGTAGGGAGCATGCACCAACTCATCTGCAAAATATGTTCCGAAGAGAGCATGCCCGACGAGTGTAATCTCAGCATAGTTTGCCCTACACAAGAAAGTAAACCTTTTAAATTGAGCTAACTAAAGTCTCCTATACATTGCATAAACGCCTAAAGGCGTTTGTCAACAACAGTTTGGATTCAGACCAGAAAAGTCCACCATTGACCAAAATTTCACACTATGACAGATTGGAGAAAAGCCATGAACTTCAAATCGATAACCACCATCTCTTTATCGATTTTAAAGCCGCGTATGATACAATATATAGGAAAGAGCTCTAAAGAGCAATGTCAATCAAACTTATCCGTTTGTGCTGATTTGCATTTGATGTCAAAAAAAGTTTTAGACAAGTCGATGCAATGTCATGTGACTTCTTCAACATAATTTTGAAAGAATTGTGCAAAACTCAACCGTCAACACTAGAGTCACAATCTTCCAAAGGTCCATCAAATAACTCGGATACGCTGATGATATTAACATAATTGGAAGATCAAAGCGTGATGTCATTGGAGCGGTTTTTAGCATTGTGACGGAAGCGGGGAAAATGTGTTGAGTTGTTAATGAGGGCAAGACTAAGTATATATGCTGCCATAAAAAAAAGACATTGACTTCTTGAAAAAAACGTCACAATGGATAGCTAAAACTTTGAGGTAGTTAAGGATTTTGTCTACCTAAGCACTGCAATAAATTCAGACAACGAAAGCGCTGAAATCAAACGAAGAATAACATTTGCAAATTGTTGCCTCTTTGGACTTAGGTGGCAGTAATAAATAAATAGTAGTAAATTGCTCTCTAGAGCATAAAAAATCAACATCTTTAAGACACTAATCATCCCGGTTATCATTTACGGCGCTGTAGAGAAAGATCGTGACTCAGGTGGCGTACGCGGGTAAAAATAAACTTAAACTCGAAGCTGGAGCCAGCTAGGAACCGAGCTGGCTGGAGACGTATGTTGTTTGAGGACCAGGTCCGAGCGGATTGTAGAATCACCTTAAGTAAGTAAGTTTTCGAAATATCGACTGACGAGCCCAACGTGAATAAAAATGCAACACAAGTAATTTAAGGGAATAGTGTAGTGCCAAAATGTGTAACTCGGCCCGTCTTACATTTTCTTGTGATTTAGACACAAGAGTCATAGAAATTTTGAATACAATTTATCCAGAAAGTCTTTTTCGACTAAAATTATATATGAGAATTTTGGATGTGATGCTGAAATTCACCTTTACGTAACATTTCAATTACAATAAAAATGTCAGTTCTTATTGCTTTTTGATATGCCTCGTATACTATTTTTTAAAATTTTAACACCGTGTGACAAATGCGTGAAAGTGAAAGGGTCATAATAATATGTAATCAAATGACCTGCTCTGCCGGCTACCAAAGGGCCGCCTTTCCTTCACACAGCTACTGCTACGCTACAGCAATGAGTTATTGAAATTAAATTATTTCTTAACTTGGTTGCGTGTGACAGGCGGCGGTGCAATGTGGTTGTTTTTCATATCACGCATGAATGCTGCGTTTTATCAGACAGGGCAAATAATTTGCATTCCTTACGGTTAAACGATGATGTAGGTAGTTTCTTATTTTCTTTAAGCCTCATGACTGAATCATTACCAAACCAAAGTTAAACGTTGTTAATTTCTCATCGAAAGACAAAATATTTTTTTTTCTTTTTCAATTACTGACGTAATAAGTTGGTACCTACTTACACTAAAGAGCTTGACAGCATTAATGGGCTTAATATGTTGTTGGGGTCCTTATCGAAAGTATTTGTAGGAACATTGCACTCAGGACTAATTTTGTCGAGGTTAAAATTATGTGCTCACTGAGGGCATCTGTGTTAAAGATTTACAAATGGCCCTAAGCGTGTAGTATAATTTAGTGATATGAAAATAAAATGAAAGTGCGGTTGTTGTAATTAAATTGGAAGATAATAAAATAATGAAGTACAGTCTTTGGAACATGTCTGAGGAACTGTAGACATTTTGCATTTTAAAGCTGGGAAGGTTTACTCAATTACGCAATTCAACGGATTTATGTATCAGTGATTGATTTCGGTTTTAAGTATTTTTTAATTATACGGCTTTAGGTTTATCATTGCAATGTAGCATGTATCTGTAAATTCATAATTTACATAAAGATTGTAAAGGGGGTAACTCCTTGTTGGCATTTAAGGTTTACTTCTTCTTACAAACTGAAATATGTATGTAAATGTAGAAGTGTAGTATGTTGATAAGACTTTCTGAATTCCGATAAAGGACGGATTCATCTGCTATCCTTTTCATGTAATTAGTACAAAATTAACACTTTTTCAAACAATAAGTTTGATTTAGCACACTTCGCAGCATAGATTCAGGACCTCTTGTAAACGAGTACCTTATTTGAGACAGTTAGTTTTTGGCTTAAATTCAAACGTTTTTTCAGAAATGTATATCAGCAGTTTAAATACTGTTCAGGACTTATAAAACTATCCTTTCCACATGCCCAGATTTTTAAAGAAAAAGAAGAGGTCCAAAGTGTCTACCTTGTGGTACACAAAGATTTAAAATAAGAAAAAGTAAAAAAAAGTAATTTGAAACTGCATTGAAATAATTCACAAAATTATACATTTAAGACATGGATATAACCGAAGTCTATCGTTATAAAATGGTTATACAAACGTGGCCTGCAGGAAATGATATTGATCTGGAAAGAATGCTTCGCTTCTTCTTCTGACTTTGTTTACCTGTTAAATAGGTTGATATCCTTTGAAAGAACCGAGAACATGCAAATATACTGAGGTGTAAATTGAAGATGGAGATTTTATAGGCCAATACAGCACCAAGAAGAAGATTAATAGACGATCTTTGGGGTAATTCAAGTCGGCGTGAAAGAGCTGCATACATTATTTTTTAGTTCCGCCAACTCACAAGCATCAAAATCTTGCAACATCAGTTTTTTTGGAACTTTATTTGCATGGAAAGAATTTTGAATATTAATTTTAGTACATCCATTTTAACGGGCCTACATTTTTATAACTCCTAATTACTTTACTTATCTAAAATTGTTGACACAGTTTTTAAAAATGATTCTTTCGAATAAACAGACCTGCAATGTTAAATTTAAAAATTATGAAACCTTAAGACTAGGATTAAACTTAAATCTCTGGGTTAAATCTCACGGGTGCATCAATGCCATTTGGGCTCTTCACTTACAAATAACAACCAAACCATTAGACCTACAAATCTTAAAACATCGAAACATGATATCCGTTCGATCTTCGTAAAAATCTGGTTCAAGTCACTATTTACAAACTTGCTCCCCATTAACTCTTCATAACAAATTACTCGCTAATATATTGTATCCACCCACTTCTACTAATATGATTCTATCTAATCTCTACCACTTAAGGCACGAGTCTTCTAAAAGTTCATATAAATATTGAAAATATCATTCAATTAACCCTAAATCACACCCGTTTTCTAAAATGCAATATGCATAGATTAGATATACTCGTATGAGAAAACCGCCCGCCTCCAGACACCACTTACCTGGCAGATGTATCCCAGATGACAATAATTTCTCTGGTAATTCAGCAATCGAGCGTGGAGCAATAATCTCATCAGGCAATTGATTATCTGTAAATTAAAGAAAAAAAGAAGATATTATGAAAAAGAAGACAAACGTAAACGAAGACGAAGAAATAAAAGAAAAACCATTCAAAATGAATCTCAAATTACAGTGTTTAAACGGCTTAAATGCGGTAAATCTCCAGCACGTAGTCACAAATTAAAATCAAAACAATTTAATTAAACCAACTCTACCGACCCACACGCCAACTTCAATCGGCCAGAAACAACGATACGATGCGACGGACTACAACGACGGAGCAACGAAACGAACAAGTCCATTCGTTGGTCGCGTTTACATTTGCGTCGCGCTGACCGTTGCATTGCTGCCAACTTAATATACAGAATACAGCGGATGTCAGATGATTTGTTCGCTGTAGCTCTATACCTGTCTTCGGGATTGCCAGCACCAGCAACAGAAACAGCATCAGTGCGGTCAACTCGGAGACTCGGACTTGGACACACCTGGCGGGCTTACCGGTAAGGTAGGGTTTTGGAATTCATGTGAAATTATCCCACAATGAGCTGCGTCCGACACACCTTCTTCCTCTGACGAAGATAAATGCATTCTCGCTCACCTGATTCTGGGCAAAGATTTGGGAACAACTTACATGTTGAAAAAAAAATTCAATTCGCCGCGAGTAGGTGTCAAAATGACAGGTCTTTGATCACCACACAGGACCAGAAACCCCACAAATCTCTATCAGAGTAGAATTCACCCACAAAAATCGAAACACACTCGTTCGTACACAGGATCGCTGCTCTCAATTTGGATGGCAGGTGTTTCTTTCCAGAGCGTAGGAGGAATCTCCGGTTCTTGAGCTACAAAATGTATTCGTTTAGACCTCAGGTGCAGTGCGGTGCGTTTGCGCTTGCGTTCCCTGCGCGAGATACTCCATTTAACGCTATCTCGCCGAGCGATTAATGGATATTAAGTTGCACACTGAATTCGTTCATTCGATATACGAACAAAATTCGTACTCAGCGGAGCCGGTTCTATGGTTTAGCGTTCCCGGTCCTCAACACTACCTGTGCTGTGCTGCCCTGCGCCATGGCACAGAACCAAGTCTTATGAGTATTGCAAATATTCAACACTCAAGACCTGAATCTGCGGCAAATTAGTGGGATTGCTTGTGGCTTAAAGCAGCACCCAGGCATCCAGCACAAGTCAGCAGGTTCCAGGCCGCGAATTGCAGTTAATCGGTGCATTAATTTCAGCTGCCAATTGACATTGGCTCGGTTGAGATTAATTCGTATTGTGTTCGAGTGGAGGCGGTAATGGTATTTCTGTCAAGCAGTCAACATATAGCACAAATATCCGATAGAGGGCGGTGGTGGTTGTGTTTTTTGCCAGAGCAGGCAAGTGGTCTGGTCTTTCAAGTCTCAAGTCTCTTAAGGAGGCAAATTGATTTTGATTCTTTTCACAGTCTTCTGATGCTTTGGCTTTGTTTTTTTTTATGCTGAGGTTTGTGCATAGCTTATGAACCTATATTTCTTAAAAAGGAAGCGGAGGAGGTGGCATATAAAACTCAAACTTGCTGATTTTTTCATTTCGTCTATTCTGCTGACAGCGGGGTGTCAAATACCAAAAATGTAGTTTCTTTCAAATGTGTTAATAGGGAAGAGGTGGTTGTTTTGTGCGATCAAGTTGATTTGAGTTGTGCAATTAGGCGGGTGTTGTACGAGTATGTGCGGTTTCTTGATCAACTTGGCTACATTTCAGTATACCAACCTATATTGGAAGCTGGTATAATATGACTGCATTCTTTTCAGCTTCAAAAATATGTTAAATATAAAATAGGAGGATAACCTCACAATAGATTATTCAGAGCGGAGTTTGGGTTGCACCACATGCTTGATTGGCATTCTTGTGGTGGCATTTGAGAGCTGGAAGTTGTATATATCTCATATGAAAATACCTAACTATAGAAGCACTTAGACGAGTGCCTATATGGGTTTGATGGAAAATATTTTCGACAGGAGTCTATAGTTTTTTTTCTTCACCAACTTGTTTTTTGAAAAATTCCATACAAGGAGCTTTGAATTGGGCGACAGGTTATTTATGTGATTTAGTTTGATTAAAGAAAACTTATTTTTTCTCAGGGCATATGCGATAGACTAAACGACTTATGGCTGTATGAAGAATGTGCATTTTATTTGGATGTGAAGTTGTTTTTTCATGAATAAGATTTAAATTTAAAATGTTAGTTTTCCAAAAATTTAAGTTTTTAGGTAATTCTACATTCAGTACCTCATTTAAAAGGTACAAATATTTTGAAATACTGAACAAATTTCCTTATATGTCAAAGAGTTGAAAAAACTAAACTGAATGCATTCATTTATTATTCAGATTGGTTATTATTGGTTCATTGAACGATTGTGATTTCCGAATATTAAGTTTAAAAAAGTAGAATTTTTTTATTTATAGTTCTAATTTTTAAAAATTTGATTGGTGCAATTAGTGAGTATGATACATTTTGTGAAGGTTGGGCCTTAGGGAATTGTAACTTGCTATGGAACAGCAAAGTCAGGAAAAGTTTTTTGTCACCTTTTTACACAATTTTTCATTCTAAAGCAAAACATTTTAAAATACTTTTTATACTTATAAAGGTCATCTCGATATTGCACTGGAAGTTCAAAATGTTTAAAAAATTCTATTCTATGTTTTAAATATCTTGATATCTTAATGTGAATTATGAATTAATAAATATGAATATGTCCAATATGTCCAATGTCAATGAAACACAGAATTTACAAAACACAGTATTATTCATTCAGAAACTTTCAATATCCCCATGTTCAGAAGTGCTTAGATACAATTTTAAACGACTTAAGTCAGCCTTCAGTGCAATTTTATCGTAAGTTTTATTTCTCTATATGTTGACCTGTCATAAAATTGATCTACATAAGCGAATACGTAAACCCTTAAAAAGGCTGACAAATGAGTGAGATATATTACACAGTAATATTAGATGCCTTTATAACTAAATAAACTAATTAGGTGGCGCAATAGTCCGTTGAAAACTAGGCCTTAGTGACTTACGATTCTCAACCATTGCAGTGTGCAAGTACTTTTGTCAGGAATGGAGGGGACCTACAGTTTTAAGCCGAGTCCGAACGGCTGATTTGAGAAAGCACTTTCCATGACAAAAATAACTCTTGGAGTATTTGTCAATTCCTCGCAAGAGGCAGTACCCTTGAAGAATGCTTTAGGTGGCACAGGCAGAGATCGAACCATCGAACAAGACCTCTCGCATGATAGTCCAACGCATTACCCATCATACCACGGGTACTTTTAGATGCGTTTAATTATCGAAAATAATCCGCATGTATATTAACACGTATTTTATCAACCAGGGCCAGAGGAGCCTTCGTTCTGCGGAAACGTCTGTTTTACAGCAGTCGGCTTGAGCGGGAGTGTTTACGACGCTGTACCGGCTTATATCGAACATCTTCTTATGTGCATTACTAATCTAACGAGATCCTATACAACAGAGCTCGAATCGACAGAATTGACAATTTCGTGATAAAACTAGTTGGAGCTCACATTGCAAGAGCTTTGTCTTCGACCAACAATTTAATTTTCGGGGCGTTCTATCCAAACAAAGAGTATTTTAAAAGTGCACGCTTGAGCGGCTTCATTCCACCAAAGAACTCCTCTTTTTGGATATATGCGGTCTGGTCTGATACAGGATAGCTTGGCAGTTTCACTAATCTACATTTGAATTAAGTATTATTGTTTAACTAAGAGTTTCCCTATGGGACCAGTAAGTTAGTTGTAAGCTATGGTTAATTAGGCTAGTTCTATTAGTTTTTTAAGATAGTTTTAAGATTGAATAAATAAAAATGAATTTAAAAAAAAATATTATTTTATCAACAATTTGTGATCTGGGTCAATTTCAGAAATCTAAAAATAGTTTTCATTGTGACGGGTAGATAACTACTTGCGTATTAAATGTCAAAGAATTGTGAACTTTTGTTGGAAGAAAAGAGACAGACAATGTTTGTAAAGTAAACAAAAATAAGTAAAAAAGATACAGCTGAATGAAAAGTTGTATGTCTTTGGTCTACCACCTATCTTATTTTACAGTCAGAGACCGTAGAAAAGTTTTTTCAATTACATAAAGCAATCTGATTATCGGTTACAAGGTTTTATAGTATTCAAAACCTCCTATTGTCCATATAGACAATGCAAGGATTAATTGATTTCCTTATTCCGACAATTTTTCACTTTTGTTGACATTTCAAACAGTTCAAGACCTTTATTGCATGATGGCGTTTTTACCAACCTATGAGACTCTTATAGAGGAAATAAACGTATGTTATTGTTTCCCAAAAATTAAAAATATGACATTCTTAAATTAAAAAAGGTGCATGTTTCAGCTTTTGTAGAAATCGATGAAGCCGATTTTTAATACCGTTATAACTACTAGCACATTAATAATAAAGCTCTTCGTGCATTTAATCTAACTAAAATTAGTATTTTGTATTTTGTAAAGTTCCATATTCACCATTTAAATACAAACGTGACAATAGTGACAGCATTTTATTTTAAGTTCTGAGGAAATTTTTCCGATTTCTACACTTTTTGTTCTACTCTTATATCATACAAATGTAAGGCTTGGATCTAGAGGTGACTTGTTGTAGTTTTGTTTCAGTGTCTATCATGGTTTGCTAGAATCCAAGTCCAAGAAAGGATTGGGAAAAAGTCAGTAATCAAAGCTCTAAGCGTTCAAAATTGACTCAAAGTTCTGACCGATAAAGTTTTCTGGAAGTACAAACCAATTATTCCACGAACCTATAACGGTGCCTATACACTTGAGGATAATAATGAAGTTTTGTTTAACAAAAATAAGCTTTTCCGCTAAACAACATAATTTCCAACAGAACCATTATTTTTAACATTAATGTACAAAATTTGAAAGCGTTGCTCAGGCGTCACTCTGTTCAAGTTGAAATGCTAAAATAGCGTTGCCAACTTAATGTTCTATTTTTTAAAAAAAACACATATTGTCTACAGTTAAAGAGAGTTTCGAATTTTCAATGAAATTATAACATGATTAAGATAAAGCTATTTAAAATGTTCATGATTCATTCAAAAAACGTTTAATAACAAGGTTTTTTAGTTAAACTTTGTTGTAAGATAAAATGATTTTAAAATCAGCAATATGTTCATAAAATTTAAGGAATTACAAAATAGGAAACTGATTTAGCTTCATGAAACCCAAAGACAAGTTGTTGGTAGATGTCATTAAAATGACTTAAATTAATTATTACAACAGTAAGTAGGTACAGGTTGCAATATACTAATCTTAATAATACCATGAAAAATACAAACAATCTAAAAATATAAATTATATGAACATAATGTTCCCCAGTATAAGCTTAGTATAAGAAAGCTGATTAATTTCACTTGAGAGAAATTACATAAGAAAACAAACCAAAATTTATATATATTTGCAAAACAACCTTCCAATTTGTCCCGGACAACAATAGAACACCCCAACATTGCGCTGCTATTATATACAAGGTATTGGTACTATACTAACTATGGCCGATTGCACTGCACCAGTATAAAAACAGAGAGTCACCATAGCACAGTACAGTACAGGAAAGCACAGCGCCACCATCAAACGACATTAGGTAATATTAAAATAACAATAAACATGTCCCTCAAAAAGCAGCCATTACCTAAGCGAAATGATTAATTAGTGAAAGGAGCATTCAGCATTTTGCATATCGAAAATGAAAATGAAAATACAAAAAAAAAACGCTGCGATGGTGCGGCGGCGGCGACACTGGTGATGGCGAACAGTGCGCATGAGTTATGGTTTTGGCTCCAAACAAAGGCATTAAGCAGAGCCGCACTCTGTTGTTTATGGACACTACAATACTACCTGTGTACATAGTTTGTAGACCGTTTTGACCAAACACTGGACATTTTTGTTTTCGCTTCAAAGCTTCATAATACCCATACCTTTAGCATTAGCTTCGGTTTCGGCTTTTGGCTTCCTTCTAAAAGTAACGACAAAAAAACAAACGTTTTTCCTTCGGGGACTCTTTCAATTTTTTCTTTTGCATTTCTGACATAAGGCCACGAGTCTAAACTTATATTGACCGAAACGAAAAAAAGGAAAGACATTTTCTTTCTAATCGACCTGACGACGCGCGTCGCATCGTCGTCGCGTCGTAGTCGGCATCGTTGTCGGCATCAGTGTTCCTGCCGCATAAAGCCAAGCGGTAGCGACCCACGATACGCCAAATCAATGGCGTCAAATCTAAAGAAATTAATTTCCTATTGAAGCCATCGACAAGTGAATTCTCTTCCCACACATTCCCGCTGCACTCCAGCCACAACAACATAACCATACTACAACAGATGCTAACGCGACGCGGCGGCGTTTGGCTTTTATGGGCAGCTTTACCTATATAGTCAACTCTCAAAACATAGCTTCGCCTTTGCCTTTGCACATATAGCAGAGTGCAGAGTTTAATGTCAAGGCGAATGAGATAAATGAATGCTGCTGAAGGCGCCCTTAGACGGGAAAGAATTTATCATAATATCGGCTGTGAGAAGCGCGAGAGATTAATGTCAGCAATGAACAAGATGATGATGATGATGATAGATACGCCCAGTCAACTCTGCCAAGCCATCCAGCTAGTGTAGCGGCGCTTGGTGTCCCAGACCCAGACCACATCACAGAGAGCTATATCTGGATTTGTTTGTGTAGGCCGAAAGTTTGTAGAGGATGAAAAAGAATGTTGTGGGCTTCTTTGCTGGGTTATGCAACTTTCGATTTTTGTTGTTTGGGTTTGGGTTTTGTTTTTAGTTTTTGGTCTTCCTTCTAATGAATGGATTTAGAATTTCACTTTCATTTCATATTCAAAAATTGGAAGCGGAAACGAATAAGAAGTTGTCATTGAATTGTTTGTTTTCTGAATTTAATTGAATGGAGTGACAGAAAATTGAAGGCGACGCGCGACGTACACTTATGCAGGGATCTACTTATGGTGTGAACGCTTTAGAAATAAAGTTTTTCAATTATCATCACTTTTGGGTACTTTGTTAAAATCCATAGATCAAGAAGAATAAATATGTAGGTAGGAAAATAATAGAAGGGTGCATTTTCACTTCAACATTGGCTTTGGCAGTTCAATATTGATTAAACTAAATCTGTCAAATTGGTTGTGATTGTCACTATCTGACAAAAGATACAAAAAATATGAGATGCCCTGAGCACGATGAAATTTGCATGGGGAAACAGAAAATATATAAGCTGGGTCATCGGTATTGAGCTAATATAAAAATCGATAGACAAAATAAACTGGATATTCAGGAAATACGAACATTTGCTTTACCTGAGCAGTCCAAAAGTTATTTTCCAAGGTGAGGGATCCCAAATAATGAAGAACCAAATGAAGATGGAAGTTTTAGTGATACACTTTTAGATATAGCCCTTAAAAAACTGAAACCAAAGCCAAAACCATCAGAATAAGAAAATTCGAAGACATGTTACTGATGGAATTGTAACTGGAACCGGGAACCAAAAATCTTTTGATATACAAAATATTCCTGAAATAAGAGACCTCGATGAACTCACCATAGATAAAAGTGTGGAGAAAGCTATTAAAAATTAAATATTGTTGTTGCAAACGAAATCCTTAAAAATCCAGTGTTGGAAATAGGATAAGCTAATGCAAAATTTGGAAAAAGAATAAAGGTCCTTAAACTTATATAAGATCTTTTATCAGGCGGCATCATTTGTAGCAAAAAAAAAAAAACCAGCAAGTCTAGATCTAATAAGTACATAGTTAACTTCTCATGGTTGCAATGGATAGTTCCGGAAAAAATTATAAGGAGAAGTAATCGATGGAGGAGACTTATATGCTAGATGCCAAGATTGTAAAATGCCAACTATAGACTCCCAATAGGAATGCAAATATTAGAAATGGCAGAAAGAGGTACCGTAGACGCAGGAAACACCCTACATTTAGAAAAGCAGGAAACATTGGTACGATTCCTGATATAAATTTCGTTGCAGAAGAAAGCCTTATCACGAACTGGAGAGTCATTGTTGCAATAGGGTGTGATTTACGGTACACTTTCTTTTTTACTGAGGAAGAACATCCGACGAAAAAACCGAAATCAATCCCAAATAGTGAGCTGGAATGCCAAAAGCCATTATATTGATTTACTTAACAGGACAATCAAAAAAGGAAAGACCTCCGTTTTCCAATAAGTAGATAACGCCGACAAAAAAGTTGTAGTCAAATTGCAGCTTTTTCGTTAGGCATACAAATGCCTTAATGGCCTAAAAGAGACACGCAAAAAAAAAAACGCAGGGAAGAATTTAAAGAATTATCAGAGACAGTCGAAAGCTCAAATTAGATAATATACATAAACAACACGGATCTGTACCATTTGGAAATTGGAATTAACTTCTTCTATAATGGTGAGACTCATTTCTGGATGAAAGTGTACGTCAAAAGTTAAACTATGGAAAGTTTATGATTTCACAAAAACCATGCTTCTTTAAGATTTAGGAAATATAGGACCCTGAAGATCTACCTTAACATATTAGAACCTTTGTTGAGTGTAAGAAAAAAAACTTCAACATGCAACTTTTTTTTTCAGATACCACAACATACCAATATTATCTATTTATTTTGTCTTCGAGATTCAAATAAAATTCTTCATTAACTACTAATTAAATAAAAAAATAGACATGACACGTAGTTCAGGCCCGTGCTTAGTAGTTATAGACAACAAGTTATAGGGTTCCGTATTGTAACAACAAGAAACTATTGATTATGGTTTGGTAAGGACCTCCAAAAATACCCCTGCACCCAGACCTGGGTAGAGTTAAGCAAGAACAAACAAAACCCACCTTCATTCCTAAAAGAACACAACCATCTCAATAAACACCCAGGTACAATATTAAAAACAAAAGCAAATATGTACCTACGTGGGTTGCATATAAAACCTAATAAAACTCACCTATTTCCTTGGCTTGTTGTTTCTCGTCAGGATTCACCTCCTCATCACTGTCAATATGTGGAAAGGAGTTTCCCAAACAAAAGAGTGGCATTGATGAGGTGCTGGTCGGTGTTGTTGCCGTCGAAGGAGCAGGATGATTCAAGGAATTATTGTTGTTGTGGTTATCGTCACTCGAGGCACTTTCATTACTTCCAAGACTGCGACAACTTGACGGCGTTGTTGTTGACGTCGTCGTCGTAAGCAGCATATTGCAATTATTATCCTGCTTCCCAGACAGCCGTCTCAATAAATATTTGTTGTTTAACATTTTGTTCTTTGTTATTAATTCACTCCGCTTGAGAGCGCACTTTGGTGAACTCGTTAAATTCTTATCGTTCATCGACGTCGATGTCGACAAAGAAGACGACGTTGTTATTGTTGATGGTGTCGGTGATGGAGATGGTGTTGAGGTTGCACCTGTTTTTGGTGTTGCTGATGTTGTGTTTGTTGTTGTTGTTTCATCGATTCCATATAAATTCGTATCAAATGCACTTATATCGTGCGCCGGAAAACCGGTCGGAAATGATAAGTCGGTCAAGGATATTCGTCCGATGGCACGTTCCACACCTACCAACAGATTCTGCAACAGCTGTGGCAATTCGTCGGACAACATCTCTAAGGATAATGGACTTATGTAACTGTTGCGATAGTCGATAATTCGGCTTTGCACAGTCGATCCAATAGCTGCAGGTGTTCGCCAAACAGCACACAATTCTACACTCGAATTTTTACCTTTGATGATAAAAACCAAAAAGTTTTAATTTATGTATTCAAAGGTTTTGTTGTGAATTGAGGGGGAAGAATATAACTCACCTGGCTTAACACAAATATAAACGTCACATGGACGTAACAAGGCTTCATCTATGGCCCCCAGCTGAAGAATCAGCTCTCCGGAACAAGTTGCTAATGGCCATCCTTCGGGCCAGACAATCGACTGAGAATCAAAAAGAGAAGAAAAAAGGTATCAAATTATGTTCATTCATTTTGCGTATTTAAATAAAATTGGAAATGCAGGTATTTCTTAATACTTTCTTCTATATACAACTTAAGCTTGTGAGCAATTAACAACAAGTTCACATCATTGACAAACCTGCGACCATAACATGGTCTTGGATTGCTTTCACCTTAAACCCTTTCTGGTGGTCCAATCCGACAGAGATTTTCAGATTGTAACTAAACATAAAATATACTTCGTCGATTAATTAGTTTGAATCATCGTAGCTCTTTAAGATTGTTATCTTGAGTTCTTGACCGAGTACTAATTAACGAGAATAAGGTTAGCATAGATTTTGGTTTGTTTTTATAATTTTAAGTTATTTTTATCATAGCCACCTACTGAGTGAGATGTCGAAGCCCTTTTTTTATGAATTAGAGAAACTTGTGGCTTAGTGTAGATGGTTTTTGTGAGATAAAGATGATTTTTTTGAATGGGCTTTGAAACGTATTTTGTTTTGAGTAATTAACAATGATTTGAAAACTTTACATAATTCATATAAGATTATTTTGTTTAGGAAAAACAAGGTATTACTTGTTCTTATGTGATAGTAGCTATGTCAAGATGGTTTATTGACTTTTTTGGACTTTTAAAAATCTTGTATTTCTCAAGTTGTTAACATACTCATTCTCGCTCTGGTAAGGAAGTGACATTTTGAATATAAAAAAAAACGATCCGTTAGTCGGTGATATATGGATCCATGTCAAATGATTGTTATAAAACGATAACATGAGAGTTTTTGAAGTGATTAATTTGGTTTTTGAGGTCATGCTACTTCTAAAAATATTTTCATAACATAGTAAAAAATTAGAGAAACAACAACATTTTGATTATGTTTTGATAAGAACACCCTCGTTATGCGAAATAATTTTAAGACCAAAATTGATTTTAAGCTTAACAAGGATGAGTTGGTCATTGGAACTTTGGAAAGTAAGATTTCATATGATAAGGATGTGGTAAAGAAAAATTATTTATATGTTATTCTATGGCAAAAAGAACTTTATCTATTAAAAAAAAATATTTGATTCATTTTATTTGCTTTCGAAAAAAATTTGGTATTCAATGTTATTTTAACTTAAAGACAGCAACTATCCGAAATTTTGAAATCAACAACTAAAAGTTAAGAGGTTCTACTTAAGGTTATTTCTTAGTTTTGTTTTATTGTGACGAAACTTTTGTGAAATTTAAGCTTATAGTATTATTTAATTCCTTATTATGACTTAAAAAAGTTTTCTTACATTTCAACATTTTAAACTTCCCTTTATCGACTTATTTTACAGATAAGCATTAGCAATTTATGCAAAAGGACTTTCAAATGTTTTGGTTGGTAGTAATTTTTAAAAAAGAAATAATGCTTTTCGCTTCCAAAAACATAAGATACTTTTTTAAAGATTTGGTATGAATTTGAAAAAAAAAAAAAATATTCTGATTCTTATTTTCAAACAAAATATGAAATCTTCAACATTTTCTTCCATTAAAGATAATTTTGTTCTCCGAAAAATTACGTTTTTGACATCTTGTAATATTTTCAGGAAGATTCAATTGAACACTACACAACATATTCTTTCAATTGTTATTAGAAAAAGTTAAATAATTATAAATCAATCGTTGAAGTGTTGAAAAAAAAGTCAAAGTCAATTTGTAATTTGTTTCTAAGAGAACTAAAACAAATAGTTCGATAAATTGATTCTAGGTTTATAAAATTTTTGCGTTTTGTAAACGAAAATTACTAAAATTTAACAAATCTATTCCAATAGAATTTTAGATATCTTTAGTAACAAAATTAAATTATCTTTAAGCAAAAAACATACATATGTACATATTTTTCATGTGGCTTCAAACCAAACAAGTTTTATGCGTTAAATCACAAAATGTCAAAAGCCGATAGTGTTGGTAATATCGCGGTCGTTGTTCTTATTTTCTCAAAAACGCAGAGTCATTTCTTTGAAAGCTTCCTCCGCATTAGTAACTTCCAATACCAACCATATTAATCATTAAAAATAGCTAAGTAGCGTTATTCATTAATTGAAATAACTAAGATCCAAACAAACCATCACTATCAGACAAAAAACCACAATAATCAGTGAAACCTTAAAAATGGTGAGGCTTTTATCTTCGAATTGAAAATAGCCCTTTTTAATAAAGATCAATATTCGATGAAAATCTGTAATATTTTCATGCATTTCAAGGAATCAATACGATAAGACGTCGTTAGTGATGGACCGGTATGAGTTCTTGTGTAAACTTTAAGACCTTCGTTCTTGCAGTGTTCAATGTTTTTGAAATGCCTAACTGCAACAATCGACTAGAAATTGACAAATCTAGACTTAAATCAACAGTCTTAGTTGTGTTTAAGCAACACGTCAGTTTTGATGTTTCACATCTTATGTAGCTACCAGTTTCATTATTGGTTTTCAAAATGCTTCGCGACAACACAGAAATGCTTCAGTTTTGCGAACTGTGTCCAACAATTTTTCAGTGAATTCTAACGATTTCATTGCGCTTTTGAAGCGTGTACCTTTCCAAATAATGTGATTACGTAGTTTTGAATTGTCACTTGCCAAAAAATCAAAGTATCAATAAGGACAACTGCCTTAATAGCAGGGTACGAAATGTTTTGCTTCAAAACCTCTAGTTTCTCAAATCTTAACAATATTTTTGCGTGCAGAAACCAATAATTATTTAAATTTGATCATGACGAAAGTCCTACCCTTTCCGGGTTTGAAAAAAAAAATATAAAAAATAAATTAGGAGGCGCAACAGTCCGTAGAGAACTAAGGCCTAATGATTTGCAACTCTCAACCAATCCTATGATCAGGTCATTTCAGTTATTGCGGGATCAACAGTCTTATGCACAATCCGAACGGCAAACTTGAGTCATTTCCTCGCAAGAGGGAATAAGATGGCACAGGCATGAATTGCACTGGAGACATCTAGCATGGCAGTCCTACGCATTAACTAACCATCACGATAAGAGACTATAATGGATACAATTTAAAATTATTTCGCCATATATCTACCAAAAGACGCAAATAGTTAAAATGGACTAACATTGTCGAGAAACTCGATTTATCAAATTGAATTCTAGTTCTACCACTCGTATAGGGATGAAAAGGAGACTAAATTAATTTTAAACACGAAGAACTAAAAACTTTTTAAAACAAATAAATAACTTCTGTTTTTGTACTTAAAAAAGTGAATTGTTGAGTATGTAAATAAAATATCTTTTTCTAGAGGTACCTTTGCATGTTTTAAAGTCTTCATTTGTACGAGTAAATTAATGTAAACCTCTTTGCGTTGATGATGCCTATATACAAAATTTCATCTAAGCCCACATAACTGGATCTTTTTTTATTGTGTGAGAACAATGAATAAATGATTTTCCACCCTCAAGGGAAAAAGTTAGATTGCACGCTGAATTATATTTTTTTTCGTTTTTGTGTTCATATTAAACCATCAAGTTGTACTTCGTCTGATTGCCAAGTTAGATAGATTCCCATGTAACTGCCATAATACAAAAACATCCAGTTACATGAGCTTAAACAGATATCGCGCTATTGCAATAGAAAAAAAACCGCTATTGGTGGTTTGATTTATGAGAAGATGGTGCATGACCAAGTTCAAAATCAAATTCAAAAATTCAGACTTAAATTGGCGGCATAGTTAGCACGAAAGCGCCGCGCTTTTTAAAGGTGTACTGTAGTACATTGTATGGGAATACATGCAATGAAAACGGCCATGGCAGGCAACACCGCAGGGAAGAATCATACTCAACTCACGACATGACAGAGAAAACTGATTTGGATTTCATTGCCAGTTCCCTGGTGAAGTGAACCACTGCTGCCGCAGCGGCCGCCTGCATGGCCTGCTTCGTCTGCAACTTGCGTCCATTTCGTCGTCGACGTCGACGTCGCGTCGCCGTCATCGTCGTCGAACGTCTTCGTGTGCAAATGAGATTTAATTAATTTTCAAATTGTTCACTTAATTTGTTTTATGGAAAAAGAAGAAAGATTGATATAAACAAATTAATTATACCAACCAAGCTTCCAGATTGAGCATCGCAGAAGATCTAGTTCTAGTTTCGTTTCGTTTTTAACAACGAGTGGGTTGGGATAGATAGAGGATTTTATCTTCTTCTCTCTGGCGGGCGGTCACATTCAAATCAAGTTTTTCCCATACTCTTATAATCGTAATTCTTTTTATTATTTTTATTATTAATTGATATAGCAACAGTTTTTATGGGCAATTTTATAAGCTCTTTCAACAAGTCTATGCTTACAAATTTAAGTGCAATCGTGGGCTTACTTTAGATGAAAGAGTGTGTATAAAACTCGTTGATAGTTTTAAATGGTCTTAAAGGGTTTTTATTACCTCTTCGATCGATAATAATGAAAATATATTGTGGGTATTAAATTGAAAATTTATCATTTTATGATATAGGAAAAAGTGGAAAAAAACCGATTTAATATTTATGCGCATTTAACTACTCAAAACGTATTAAGGCTTTTATGTCTAGTCACGCCGAAAACCCCGATTTGAAAGTACAACTTCTTGGATTTGAAAGAAACTTTGAATCAATAGAAAAGTTCTACAGTTTATATCACATACAATTATTGCGAACATCGGTTTAAACAATTAACACAAGCTTTGAGATTTAGACAGACGTTTTAAATTTTATTAACTTCCCATAGAAAGTTATTGTAATGGGTCTGATTTGTCAAATTGAAAATTTTGACATTTCTCGACGTTTCAAGGTCCCTAGAGTCGAAATAAAAGATTTTTAGAAAGATGTCTGTGCGTGCGTGTGTACATACGTTTGTACGTCCGTTTTTTTCGTTGCCCATAGCTCAAGAACCAGAAGAGATATCGACTTCAAATAAATTTCGTTATACAGATAATAAGGCAGAAAGATGCAGAAAGGGCTCTCGAGAAAATTGCGTGGGTGGTTTTTTTACCATAGCAGTTTGAAAAAAAGGTGAAAATTTTGGTGAACCCTAAATATCTAACGAACCAAAAACGCTAGAGACTTGAATTAAATTTTATATATTATATTGTAACGTGATACCAAACAGGTATATTTTTTGAAAAAAATCAACATAACGTTTTTTTTATAAATCAATAAAACTGAAAAAAAATTTGTCACTTCCAAAATTTTACGACTGAAATATGATTTCATCTCTAAAACAATTTTGTGCAACGAAGAATAATGTTTTTGATATCTGATAAAACTTTGAGAAAAATCGACAGTTTTTTTTATAAAAAATAAAAACCTAAAAAAAACATTACTCAAAATTCGTAAAAATTGAATATCGATTCAAATATCTATTCAAAAACTTGAAACTTAGGCTTTAAACTTATTTTATCTTATAAGAAATATTGTTTTCAACATTATAACAAATTTTTAAGAAAATCGAATTAGCAGTTTTCTTACAAAAAATAAAACTCTAAAAAAAACAATACCAAAACTTGGTAAAAATTGATTTTCGACTCAAATATCTATTCAAAAATTAAAAATATTGGGCTCAAACTTATTTTATTTCACAGAAAATATTGTTTTCAATATTCAGTAATTTTTATATAAAAATCTAATAGTCCGTGTTTTCATAAAAATAAAATCTACAAAAAATAGTTCGCAAATTTGGTAAAAATTGATACTAATACATAAAGACAAACTTTTAAGCAAGACAAATCGACAGACAGGATGGGAAGTTATCAGTGTGGGTCGCCTCCCAGCCTCTTTTATTTTATTTTTATAATAATACTTCGTCTTCAATTCAGATAAACCAATAACCAATCAAAATTACAAACAAATCTTAAAGTTAAAATTGATTTATTTTCAATGTTTGTATGGAATGCATAGATCTTATAGTACATCCATTTAAATTTTGAAAGAGTTTAATAAAAGTCTGCAGATTTATCATAAATGTAAAGTTTCTGTAAAATTCAATATTAGTGGGTTTTCCCAAAAAGATTTAAAAAAGCTATCCATTGAAAAAGACACTTGATTACTGTCAAATACATACTTTTCATCAATAGGTTTTTTAAAATGTTTCAGTATACTGAAAATGATTAATAGATAAGAGACATAAGTATTGCTTACTCGAATGTTTTAACATTTTTCAATATTGTTAAGACCTTTTTTTAAAACTAAATGATACTTAAAACTGCATATTTTTCGAACAAGACTTTATTGATAAGCAAACAATTTAAAAAAAAAAGTTTTCCAAATTTTGAAATGTGATTGATCACCCGCCTGTGAAGGTCCTCAAACTCAAGCAATGCAAACAAATTCAATATATTTTGATAGATATAGTAGTTATACATATTTTTGAATTGACCCATCAACTTGTTTTGCATTGTATTGTATTTGAAGTTAGACTATTTTTCCAATTTTCTCTGTAAAAGGCAATTAAATCGTAATTGGAAATTCGATTAGTTTTTGGTATTTCAGAATTGTCAACATTTTATTAGCTTGTCATAGAATCGCCTTGATAATTGAAAATGCTTATATTCCTGAGTTTTCACGGTTTTTAGATTCCTATCTGATGGTTGTAAGAGAGAAGAACCAGCAGGGGTATCTAATTCAAATAAATTTAGTTAAACAGATATTAATATTAAAATATGCAGAAGCAACTTTCTACTGGTTTATTTGACTATGGCAATTTTAAAAAAAAGTAAAAATTCTGTTGACTCAAAATATCCCACGAAGCAATTAAGCTTTTGACTTCAAATAACTGACTTCAAGTAATATTTTTAGAAAAATGAAATTGAAAGCTATTTCTTACATTAATAATAAAACTAATCCTAGCTTAAATATTATGAAACTGATTCAATGTTTCGAATATTTCTACAGAAACCATTTTTAAACCATAATTGGAGCTTCAATTTAAAAATATCATTTGCGGGCGCTCATACTGTAGCAAGGGTTTTAGAATTCTTTCAAGGTCGCTTAGAATTTACCTCATTTCTGAGATATTTGAAAAAGTTGTTACTTGTACGCAAAATTAATTAAATTGTATTCCGAAAAAACATTTATAAAATACGATAAGAGTTAAAGGAAATGGTCAAATTATCTTTTTCTCCAGTTCGGATAATTTATAAACTCAAATGATATTACCTACGAAATAATTCTATGCTCCGAATAATTATTTTTGAAATCTTTAGAAAAATCTTATTATCACAAAGTAAACACACTTAAAAGACATTTCCTGAGCATACAAAATATTGTTGTTTGCATTTGGTCAATTTTTAGAAAAATTCAATTCAGGGATGTGAACCACACTGATAAATTCTCTACCAGTCTGTCGATTTGTCTTGCTTAAAAGTTTGTAGGTTTTCGTGTTATGTTAAAAAAGTTGTCAATTGAATTATTCTTAATAAAATTAAAACTATAAACAATATTTTGAATATAATGAAATAGTTTGATTTCAAAATCTAGTTTTGTTAACGAGATTTTTAGTGGAAAACCAGTTTTTATCAATTTTAGTACCATTTCTTAAAAGTTTTTATTTCTTGTATAAACAAATACTAATTGGATGAATGAAATAAATTTGAGCTCAATATCTTCTATTGTTCACGAGATATCGAGAATTGAGCATCAATTTTTACCAACTTTGTTTAGATTTAAATTTGTTATAAACCAAATGAACAGAATGTTGAAAACAATATTTTATATGAGATTAAAATAGATAAAATCCGAAAGTTTTACCTTTGAAAAGATATTTGAGTTAAAAGTAAATTTTTGCTATGTCTTAGTATTGCTTTTATTTAGTATTTTTTTTGTTTGTAAGAAAATGTCAATTCGATTTTTCTCAAAATTTTACTGAAAGTTGACAACAATTTTTTTTTAAAAGAATAAATAGTTCAAAGTCAATATCTGAAGGTTTTGAAAATATATTGTTTTACCATCTTTTATTAATTTTTTGTACAAAAAATAGTCAATTCGATTTTTTTTTCAAATTTAACCAGATTCTGGAAAAGTTATTCTTAGAATAATTTTTTGTTCGTAAAATTTTCGAGGTGACAAATATTTTTCACTCAGAGAAAACTTTCTAAAAATCTTTTATTTTGACTCTAGTAACCTTAAAATGTGTTCAACATTTTCGATTAGACATATCGGACCGATTACAATAACTTCCTAGGGGAAGCTACAAAATAGTGGTTACGTTTTAAATATTTTTTCAGAAGATAATATTAAATAAGAGATACATTATTTTAAAAATTTAAAAATTAAAATTTAGTTTATTAAAAGTGCAGGCACAAATAACAATCTATCAGTTTGGTTCGCATGCAAGTTTCTTGGTATTTTATGATTTATATTTTCAATATTTTTTTTCAATCTGAAAAAATTAATATGAGCTTTGAACAAAAGACAAAAAATTAGATTTAAAAATTTATTGGCATAATAATAGAAGGGTCACGAAATATTTCCAATATCCCACATCGGATATTTTTCAAAACAATCATAAGAATCAAAAAGTTGACTTTTATTCCTCTTTCAAACCATACACTTTTATGGAAATTTCAGAAAACTGAAAAATAGCTAGCTACGAAAAATTTCAACGTGACTAAAACTTTATAACCAATGTCAAACTTTTTGTAAATATCACACGAATGATTTTCTGAAATAGTAAGAGCAACGTTGACAGGGTTGGAGGTGAACTACAATTTAACGTCTAACAGGGCGGCTACTTTAAGAAATCACTCTTGGATTGCAGGGAACCTACAATTTAACGTCGAACAGGACAACTACTTGCAGAAAGTACTCTTGGATTAATAGTCAATTTCCCGCAAGAGGCAGTACCAGTAAATGAATTTTATGTGACACAGGCAGGGATTCAACCCAAGACCTTCAGCATGACAATCCAACGAATTAACCATCACGCCACGGATATCTGATGAACCAAAAATGTTTGTATTTTGCTTATAAAATAATAAACCAAAATAAGATAACAATAATTTGTTGACAGAAATTCTTTGAATTGAAATTGATCCATTAGATCCAAATAAAATATATGTATCTATCACTATCATCCGTCGATGTGAAATTTAAAACCTTTGTTTTGTTATTTTGTATACATGATTGAAAGGTGATCCATTCCGGGAACCATTTTATTTTCAAAAACTAAAATCTTAAAAATAAATATTCTCGATTGTTAAAATTTTCGATGACAATTAATCATTCTGACTTCTTTCATCTTCTCTGCGTCAAGTTCCATTATTCGAATATACTCAACATAACGTCAGATTTGTTCAACTGTAAGTGGTCGTATCGGAGAACGATTTAAAATGACACTTGCACCGAGTGATCACTGATCGTTGGCCACCCAAGAATACATTTCAAAAAGAAGATCGCGAAGCTTGACAGTCATCAAGGAATTTATGTATTTTAAAGTTAAAATGAAGAAAAATAAAATAAATATGATTTAGATTGCCATTGACCCAAAAAGTAAACGATCGCGATGATCAAAATAAAAAGAAATAAAGTAAATTTGTAGAACTTGCGGATACTTTGTGCAATTTTATTTTTAGCTTTATTTTATATTAAATTGAAAACTGCATCTATTGAACGTCACCGTACGTCATTTTCGTTGTTCGTTGGTTGTTGAGTTGTTGTGCTGTTGGTTGTTGCCTGTTGCCGCTTGATCGCTCACCATCGTCAAACGCTAGCCAACAGTGTGATTGCCTGGGCCTGGGTTGCTTTTATGATCGATTCTGGAATTTTATTGAAAGAAACTATCTCATGGCCATGAATTGAATATGAGGGCGTTCTGCTCGATTGGGTCTCCATCACCGCCATTGACCTACCCACCGCCACCGACATTGTCGTCGTCGTCGTAGTCGAACCAGATATACTTAGTTGATTTGTGCCACACACAAAATGTGGCACACCTAATCAAAATGTCGCCATTGTCTGCTTTGTCGGGGCATGCAATTTCGATGTTCAATCAAATCTGCGTGTATAAACGTAGATATAACATGCAGATCCAGAGTAACTGACAATGGCTAAGTACCAATAAAATCCAATTAAAAAATGTTTCATTTTTACTCATGTTGATTTCTTTTTTTTTATTTTCAAGTTGTGTGACTTGTGAGTGTGTGGGCTGCCGTTGGGCGCCAAGTTAAAAATATAAAAAAAATAGAAATAACAACAACTTCTTTTCGACAGAGATGAAAAGCAAAAATAATGCCAAAGTTGAGAACACTTTGGCATGATGGCGTATATACCTAAGGTAACATAGGTACTTATATCAAGTGAAACGAAAAAAACGCCACGGTCGCCGCCGCTGCACTGATGGCTGCTACCGGAGAAACGAAGTAAAACATTTTCCTAATGTCACATGATATTTTAAAACATTTTATTGCACCCAGAAATTCAGTTGTTTCCAATTAAATTAACGAATCCGAATTTGAAAAGACAAGCAGTCGGCATCACCGACGGACACGGACACATAGACGGAGACAACAACTACGAGACGGCTCTATATCGGCTGGCTGATGTTGATGTTAGCGATGTCGTTGGTGTGGTGGCGTCGAGAGCGTGTATATTTTGCCAACTTTTGCGCTTCAAATTAAATGAAAAACTTCAATTTTATTTTTAGTTTTTGGATTGGTTTCATATCAGATATTTCGTTGTATATCTTTCCACGATGGAAGGACGAACCATAGACAACAACGGACGACGCGACGGTTGTTAAAACACACGTTTAACAATAATAAACGTTAGCTTTGGCACATATGCCAATAATAGTATTATTCGCTGGTTATAGCCGTGATGACGACTTTGCTGATTGTTACGCGCGTACATCTACAGCTGCCTAAATGCACACGAACCTATAAAAAACATTTCCAATCCATACAATCACATTATGAAGTCTGGCGCTGAATCGTACCTACTTATATCTGATAGATACTTAAATGAAAATATCTGCGCAAATACTTTTGGTTTCAACAAACATATCTCACACAAAATATCAGTAGTACGGGTATGTTGTACGTAGTTATTATATTCCGAGCTGACTGTTTCAACTTTTGTTTTCTATTAAAGATGCATTTAATAAAAATAAAATACCAATAATAGTTGTAACTAAAATAGAAACAAAACATTGGGGAAAGAGAGAGTGCGACCCGAATCGGAATAGTTTTTTGGTATTTGGATGTGATAACAGATATAGGAAAAAGTTTTTGAGGAAGTTTTGGCTGTTTGGTATTTTACAAATATGGAGGAACATATGTTGCGAAATATTTGTTTATAAAATATTTAAGGGAAAAGTTTTGAGACCGATATTGTTATTTTTTGTATTTAATGATATGCTTGTACGGTATCTAACGACAATCGACAGTGCTCAAGCTTAGTCCATTTTTCCAGAAATATTTGCTTTAAATGATGAATAGGGTGACCCGATGGCGATACTAATTTTTCAAATTGTAACATTTGCAAAACAGGCAACGCTATCTGCTAAAAGTATAAGAATTTAAATTTTGCCACAAATCGTTTAAATGTGAGGAAATTACTAAAGAAATAATTATATAGGGTCATTAATAACTTGGTTTTAAGTTAAAAGTGCTGGAATTTGACATCTGTCAAACTCATCTATCGTTAAATGTGTCAGTATATTAGTACATTCTATGTTTTGCGTCAGATTTTATTAGGTTTTATTTTTCTTAGTGAGGCACCGCAAAGGTCCCTGTTTGTTCAAGAAGTTCCAGAACTCTAGAGTCTCAATGTCAATCTCCAAACTGAATAATAAATTGGCTTTAATCATGCACATGCATTTAGATAGGTAGTGAATATATTTGCTTGACACATTTATCCAATTACTAGGAACAGATTGGTGAAGCCAGTATAAAAAAAAACAAGGCAAGGAATTTTAAGTGAACATTTGTATTTTTGAAAAAAAAAACATAGTTGCCAATGTCCAGTTTAGCCCAACTGACAATATATGTAAAATATTAAATTTTAAGCTGTTTTTCAATGGCAACTTCCATATTTTTTTAAGTTGGAAGGGAAATATTGTTCAACCTATACGTATACATCCATTAAAAAGAATGATATTGATTCAATCTACCAAATCAAAATGAGTGGACCTATCCAAGGGCATCATAACCTTATTTATTTTACAATGCAATTTTAACGTGTTGATCGTTGGTATTTTATGAAACACCCTATTAAAGTTTTACTTGGGTTAAAATTCAGCTTGGAACCAAAAAACGATATGAATACCACATTGTTTCAAGAAATTTAAGAAATTTTAACAACAAATTGAAATTTAAATTATTTAACAAATTAAAATAAAAAATGTAAGTATACGCAACAGTGTTTCAATAATTTCGTCTTGGTATGAATTAATAAATATATTAAGTGGTTTACGCTTTTCATACAACATTTCATACATTATTAATGTAAAATTGGGATAAATTCAAGGGTTGCACTAATTTAGGAACACCCTACGAGAACCTATGGCAATATGAGAAAGCCAACTGGGACTGTCTCAACGACTTTTTCAGGAACTTTAACTGGTCACTCTGCTTCTTCGATAGTTACGTGGATTTCAGCGAAAATTTTGGTTAAATATTATATCCTTTGTGGAATGAGAAAAATCATGGTTTGATTTGAGCTGTAAAGATTGGCTTTATAAATTTCCGCCTTTATAAAGCAAAATCCACTGAGAAAAACTGGAATAAGTATTAAACAAGTCAGAAAGACTTGTAACGAACATATTCGACGCATTGAATTTTTGCATGACCAGAAATACTACAGTGTCCCAAATGTAGTAAAAATATCTGGTTATTTGTAAAAAATGTGCACAACGGGAGATCTTGAGTTACTACGCTCGTTTCCGATGAAATTCCTTTTGTAAGCTCGATTGATAAGGCCAATTTGCTTACAACACAGTTTACTCGTAAGCTTTAACGACAGAAGTTACCATTCAGACCACTTAATTCAAGTAGTATTGGACGGGTCCAAACACGATATCCACAAAATGTATGCTGGTGTGCCGCAGGGCTCCGTTTTGTCTCCAGCGCTCTTAACTATTTTTATAAATGATCTTTCGCCTGAAACTTTTAATCCACTAAATTGCTTCTTACATTCGGTTTTATATTCTCATCCTATTCTCATCGAGGAAACTGAACAGCTTTTAGTCCTAGGAATGTGCATTGCAAGCTACTTGTTGTGAAGTACATATTTGACAGGACCAAAGGTTTCTTGCCTGTCAATTTTGTATCACTACTTTCATAGACTATGCTCTTACAAAATATCCAGTTTCATTTCTACCTTCAAACAAATCAACCCTAATACCCGTTCTTCTAGGAAAACTCATCAGTTTACCTTTGAGCCCAATTTCGGACGTACTCTAAAGTAGGTACAGAGATTCTTTTTAAAGTCGCACTGCACGAATGTTCATTGCTTTACCAGACTCAATATTTCCCACTCATTACAATGTGCAAACATTGGAAACTAATGTGTACCGGTATCTCCCTTATAATCCTATCCTCCCTTCCCAATTGCTCGCACTGTGTTTAATCATTATAAGGGTATTCATATCCCCTTGAGTAAAAAAAACCTTCACATAGATCGTATTATTCAAATATTACACATTTAATGAGAGTCCCTGTAAAAGTGTCTCCTAGAACCTACAACATAGCAGGAGAATGGTATTACCGACACAACGCCTTGAGCGAATTTAATAAAAACTCGTTAATTAAAATAATAAACAAAATATAAGATTACGTATACGCAACAGTGTCCACTTCATGAACTTAAGTAAAATTCAAAAAATTTAAAATAGTGAATAATGTTCATATTAATTACAACATTTTACTCCTCAAATGGTTGTAAAATCAAGACTTATGTTAATTTTGGGACACCCCGCATACACCAAGTTCGTATTAATGAAATAAAGCATCTTCAAGTTCTCTTTCACATTCGGTCTTCCACTTAATTTAACTCACTTAAACTTCATTCCAAAACATTGCAGAGTTCTCCTATTAAATGTCAATTAATGTAAATGTTAAGCATCTTAACAATTATTATTATACCACCATGTAATCAAAAAATATGTATGATCGTATGTAACATATGTACTTACACTTAAATTGAGCCATGAATTTAAGTGCACTTAATGTACGAGTTCATTAAGAGAAGTGAAGCAAGACCGTCATTTTTATTGCATTTCGAGTGCATTCAATATTACAAAAAAAGGAAAAGAGACGGTATACAAGATGCGTGTAAGTAAATTGTATATAATTATTGCAAAACAATGATTGAAATTTTGATTCTCTTTATAACTTAACCAAGGTTAAGATATACAACAATCGTTTCTTTCTTACATTTTTACAAGAGACCCTTAACATAAATTCATTGACAACCGATCCCAATAAAATTATAAAAGAAAAACACAAATAATAAATACAAATTTCGAAACATATCAAAAATTATTATTAATATAAAGTTTCATTGAATTAGTTAATTTTTTATTTTATTATTTTATGCAAATATGTGCATATAATTTTTATTACATTTGAATTATATTTGCATTTTAATCAACTTTGCATATGAATACGTTGTCAAAATAAATAAGATTTATGGAACTTATTAAATAAATTAGTGTTTGTTAATCGCATCTAGAGTAGACTTATCTTCATAATATATTTTATTTATGATGGAGATGCATTTGCATTTGCATTCGATTGTATTATGCAGAATCATTTGCATTTTATGCATAAACATTATCAAGATGAAAAACCTTAACCAAGACCAGAGGCGTGTGTTTTTCTTCTGCAAACATACGTGAGTACATTTTATTTGGTTGATATGTATCTTTGTTTTATAACAATCTGAAGTTATTTATAGTTTTGTTTGTAAAATTAAATACAAATATGTATAAAATAGTTATACCATTTCACATTAACTGATTTGGTTGTCTCATTATTATTATTTCTCTTTGTTTGAATTTATGTCGATTTTTAATCGATGACTCTTGTCTACTTAAAAATATATGCAACTAACCTTTTGCATATATTTCCAAGACTTAACTAAGAGCTTGTTATTCAAGTATCAACGAAAACTAATTCTCTTTGATTATTGATGCAGTTTCATTGATTAGGCTGTAAGCTCCTGCCATTATTTTAAATTATTCAGATTGTTGGTTTGTTTTTGAAGTTAAACTTGAGCCAAAAACTAATAAAGATAAACAAATTTACGAGTAACTTTTATTACCACTTGCCAGCAGAGTGCAGCAGAATTGACTCTTATTATTTTGATAACACTTTAAAGCCTTTTGCTAATCATTTGTTTTTCTTTTAATAGTAAGTTTGTTGATAAAAAACAGTTAAAAAGTATTAAAACAAAAATTTAAATATTCAAAAAAAGTTTTAAAAACAAAAGACACAAATAATGTGCATATGCAACATATTATTAACTTTCTCGGGATAACGTATTTATAGCTTAAGAAGTGCTTACATTAAAAAATCATCTTGTAGACGAAACTTGGCTATAGAAAGACATTACGCGTCAACTCTTAGATTCGAAAAGTTTAGTAATTAAAAGCAAAAAACAAAATATTAAATACAAATTCTATAGTTGGATTGAAAAGCCACAATCTTTAAAAGGCCTGCGTAGTAAGAAGTGAAAAATGACAAAATCAACAAGACTTTTTTAGTTACTGTGAAGCCAATTCTCCGTTAAACAACACAGTCTCAGTGCGAAATTTCAAAAAGAAAAATATTTCGCATGGCGAGAATGAGAACGAAATAAGTTAAGTAAACCTCTTATAAAAAGAGTGAGCTATGATAAGACTTGTCAAGTGAGTACAGCAAGTGAAAAGCAAAATGTTGAAAAAGACTTTGAGAGTAAGAAATGAAAGAAGATGTTTCACTCGTTAAGATAAAATAAGAAGCCATAATTTCTGTAAGCCTTTTACAGTGCTAGGTTAGGTTGGGTTAAATTAGCTACGGATTCAGAATCCACACACTTAGACCAAAAGAAAAGGCCCATTGTGTTACAACATAAATCTAGAGAATTACTGTTTACTAGTCGAACCATTTTGAGCTTTTTATAAAGCTAAGAAGATATATCCTATTTAGCTAGTTCACTGGGATTATCAAAAGAGTAGTCTACCAGAGATGAAGTTCGCGTCTTAGTGAAAGAGCAGGGCAAGTGCAGAAAAGGTGAGAGATTGTTTCCTCTTCTTCCTAGTCCATAGAGCTCCTGCAGAAGTCACTTGAGGCTACACCAAGTCGTATTGCTTGTCTGCCTATAAGACAGTGTCCAATAAGGACCCCTATTAGGAACCTAATATGAAGTCTGCTTTGAGATAACAAGTCTTTAAAACGCTTTAGGTCCAGTGAAGGCATTATGAGTTTTGTGGCTGAGCTTGTTGGTAAGTTGTGCCACCTAGAGTTAGCTATTGCAAAAGCAATTTCTTTTAGCAGAAGTTTACATGTAGCTATCGGTATACCTATCTTCTCCCTTTCAGGTGAAATAGGTATGACGGTTCCATTTTTAACGAGTTCATCAGCTCTACCATTTCCTGTGATGTCTCTGTGGCCTGGCACCCAACAGATGTGAATGTTAAATTGCTACGCCATCTCCATAAGAGACGAATGACAATCGAGGGCCGTTTGAGATTTGGTTGAGACACCGTCAAGAGATTTAATAGCAGCCTGACTGTAAGAGAAGATGCGGATATCATAAATTGATATCACTCTCTTAGCCAGGAGATAACCTCTTTGATCACTAAAATTTCCGCTTGAAAAAGAAAATAATGATTAGGGAGGCGGAAAGAGATGCTTAGATTAAGCTTTTCTGAGTACACACAACTACCAACTCCCTTATTTCCCTTGGATCCATCTGTATAGAAATGAATGCTTTTTTCATCCAGAAGTGTTTGTGGCTGTCACATCTCAATTTGACAATACGTGAAATTTCTAAGAGACTGAATATTGGTCAACAAACTGTGGCATGAAATTTGAAATAATATCGTGCGACTGGGACTACTAGCAGAAAAAAAGGCTCAGGGAGGCCAAAAAAGACGCCCCAGTGGAAGAACGTTTTTTGGTCTTGCAAAGCCGTCGGCATCGGTTCAGGACTTCGGTGGACCTTGAAAACGATCTGTGTCGAGCTACAGGCAGAGTAATTTTTTGTCAAGCGCAGTAAAAAAAAGGTCTCGTGAAAGCTAGACTTAGAGTATTCAAGCTAGTACTGAAGCCGGATTTTCCAAAAAGAGTCAAAGAAAAACTATTGCTCTGGGCTCAGGAGTACCTAAATTTTGCTAACATGTGGAATAATGTTATCTTTTCGGACACATCAAAATTCAAGCACCATGTTGGAGTTAGGAGGATAATTGCGCGAAGAGAACCAAAAGAAAGCCTTAGCTCTGATTGCATTTTGCGTATGGCCCTTAAAACTGAAGTTGTGCTGGTGTAGTGATGCTTTTTCGAGATGAAAAAAGTAGAATGAGCTTTCTAAAATCCCAGGTCAATGAAAAAGTTTACCATCGAGTCCTGGAAAACGTATTGCAACCCACGATGCTAGAGCTTTTTGGGGACACTTAGAGTTTTATTTTTCAACAGCATAATGCTCCTTGTCACACACCCAAAATTGTAAGTATGAATTTGTTTTTATTTTTACAATGACTTACTTATACTAAGCTTTCAAAATAGCTGAAACTTTTGTGCCTAAAAATAATATTTTTATTTTTTTTATTTCAAAGGTTAAAAAGTACTTCGAAG
This sequence comes from Eupeodes corollae, assembly GCF_945859685.1. Lineage (NCBI taxonomy): Eukaryota > Metazoa > Arthropoda > Insecta > Diptera > Syrphidae > Eupeodes > Eupeodes corollae. Next base: position 113,347,225 of record NC_079148.1, read on the forward strand.
AAAATAATGTCGAGGTACTAAGTTGGCCTCCAGATCTCAATACAATTGAGAATATTTCGTCTATAATGAAATTTAGGGTTGCGAAGAAGCTCCCAGAGATAGTTGATGAATTAAAAAAAAAACAACTTACCCGGACCTGGAGCACGATACTTGCATCCACATGGAAAAACCTATCTCATACAATGACTTACATATGTGCAGAAGTAATAAAAGCAAGACAAGGTACAACAAAGTACTAATTCGATTCAACATGTTTCTGAGAAGCAAAAATAAAAACAAAACTGTACCAATAAACATTTTTCGGTACAATCACCTTTTTCTCCCGTGACTATTTAAAATCTCCAAGTTTTTCTTGTATCATAAAACGATTTCAACAGCATAATGAACAAATATATTGTTATTTCAACAAATTTGACAAAATTTGAATAAAATCGAAAAAAAAAAAGTCTGACATAATTTTTTCGAAACTAAGAAGTTGGATGAAATTTATTAAATAAGATATAAATACAAGAAATTTTATAGACTTTAATAGTTACAGTGTAAAATAAAATGTTTAATAATTTTAAAGTCATATTCTGAAGCATACTCCGAAGAACCTGAGAAAAAATCAGAGACAAAAGTTAAATCAGTATAAAGTTCGATAAAACTTGTTAAGTTAGGGGGAAATTTAAAAAGTGTAAGTTTTAGTATTTTTAATAAAAAAAATTACAGAAAATAGCTCGATAATGCTTCTATATTTAGAGTTAGAAGACTTAGTTTTTATTAAACTTGTATTATAAGATTAGGAAGTGAGATTTACGAAAAGACGAATAAAAAGTGTTATACATAAAATTATACACGAATTAGTTACAGTTAGAAGATATATTTATGTGAGTGATGGTAAGTTGGTAGAAATATCTTTCCAGATGTGTTTGTTCAATCCCTGTTTGTGCCACCTTAGTTTTTTCATAATTCCTGACCCTTGAGAGAATAATTTATTTCATGAAACGTGTTTCTCAAACTAATCGTACCAGACCGAGTTTTCTACCAATTTATTTATAGTAAAAATTAGAAGCAAAAGCTTCGGTAAGGCTCGCTGCGTTAAATTGCAGGTTAAAAAGTTAGATACAAATTTTAGTTATCGTTAAATTTATTAATGCTTTCAATTTTATTACATATTGATATTTATTTATAAATAGGAAGGTACCTAAATATATCTTGTAACTAAAATATACATATTTTCAAAGGCAGGACTCAAACTGTAGTGAATTGTTAAATTACAATATATTGATTTTTTTAAGACCAAAGTTATATTCCCTTGTCTCATCGTGTTTTAAACCAAGCTCAAAAGTATTTCACATTTATTACAGATGAAGTTATTATTTTTATAACGAAGGGACATAATTACATGGGACATAAAACAAACTTATATTTTAAGATGCTAATAAGTTCTCACATAAATAATTAAATTCAATTAATAGACACGCGACTTCTTATATCTGTTTCATCAATTTGAAACGCCATATTGTCATTTGACATAAATCATGAATGAACTTCCCCAAAAATTAACTCTGACATTTTATGGTTTTCTGAATGAAACATAAAAAACGCCTCAAAACTCATTTCAACAATAAAATGCATTTAGGCTTCAAACAAACAAAACAGACACACACTAGTCTTGACGGCACATTACCCCATAAACGATCCCTACCTTTCTTTTTAGTACGTCGCTCGTAGGTATACTAACTGCTCATGATGTGTATCTTCAGACTTTTAATATTCCTCAAAAAGATACAATGTACCTTTCCTACCTACCAAGACTTGCTTATTTTGTACATTTAAGGGCACTAACTCTAATTTCTTGACTAATCATCCCTCTTTCTTTAATTTTTGTTGTTGTTATTGTTCCAGAATTTAACAACATTCGGAGTGCATTCAACCACTAAGCGGGTGCACTATGTGTCTGTTCCTTGTGCGGTAGGTCGTCGTCTTTTGAGTGTGTAATTTTATTCAACTTAACGCGCATCAGAGGTTGATTTATGCTGGCATAGCAGAGGATGTACATTGAAGGATCGTGGAAATTTATATCCCCTATGCACGTTTATGGTTTTTTTTTACTTTCTGTAATATTATTTTATTTGTGCGCAAACAAGGATGGAGTAAGGATATTATCCTTATAGCCGTCTAGGGATGGATAAAGTTACAATAACCTATCCCTATATCCCACACCGTCATGTCTGATGCTTGTTCTTTTTCATTCTTTGTTTTTTGAATGATATATCTGTTTACTTATTGTGTTTTTATTTCGGCATTGTATTTTGCAATTCATTCATATTATTATATTCTATAAACAAAAACCAATACCCAACCCATCTTATAAGCAAATAAAACATAAGGGCTTCATTACAAAGTGTTAGAAGTCTTCATGAAAGGTATGTTGCTTTTATAACCATGAGAAAAGATGAGAAAATTTCGCAGAAAAGTAATTTATGAATTGAAGGCAAATAAAGAAGATTTTTAAGACTAAAGTTAGAAATAGCAATTATTTATCCAACACGAGATTTGTTCAATGCTTAAAGAGAAAGATTTTTTAAGGTTTGAGAATTACGGTGTTCTTCGAGGCATTTTAAATCAATCTACAACTTTCAAAATATTACTACTCGTGATTGCTTTTGTGCGGAAAGAAGAAAAAAACAAAAATTGTGTTGCTGAAAAGGTACGGGAAGATCGGTATCTGCATGGATATAGTATTATAGAGGTTTCCTAAAAGAGGTTTAATTTTTAAAAGTCAAAATTAGCATGAACTAAAAGCGGTGAATCGCAAATAACATCAATTTTCCATTAATGGGTCCCCAAAATGCATCGAAAGGATCATTATCATCCTATAAAAACGGAACATTTACACCTTGGACGCTATTTCCCGAGAATTTGGAGCTCGAAAAACATAATAATAATTGTTATAAAGCGTGTAACTATGGGTTGTATTCGTAAATGAGGCTGGTAGAACTCTTAACATGAATGGATTAGATTACGAAGATATGAATAATGATTTTTATAGACTCAATTAGAAGATATTGATGAAGATATCATTGATTTGCAGCAATACAGTGCTATTTACCACAAAAGCAACAAAACAATCTCAATTTTTCAAAAAAAAGTTTATTTAACTTGTTATTTTTAGAATGCCTGATCCTGTTCGGCTATTGAGTTATTGCGTTTAAAAACTTTAAGACTTTTTTCCTTTGGGAAGTCATCTAAGACATACAGCTTCAAATATGCGAATTGATAATGTAAAAGTATATGAAATGAAGATTGTCCTTAGTTCACTGATATTGTTCTCAATTTCTATTCTTAAGAAATTACCGCTTTTTATTCAATACCAAGATGAAAAATATTCCTGGTAGACAAAACAAAAAGTTCAAGAATCATAACAATTTTTAATGTTGAATAAATAGTACCTAAGTCAGAAATTATTTCAGTAACTTAAGGATTCTTTCTGTGGTGAGGGCTATGGGAACAATGTAAATCTTTTTATTTTGTATAATTAATTTGTATAGAAAAATGAAAAAAGTCATTAAATTCTCATTTCTTAAAATAATCTTCCCACAAAAATTCCGGTTTTTTTCTATGATATTACGAAATCTATCAATGAATTTTTAATTACGCACTATTTTATTTTAAAGTAGTTAAACTGCCTTCCGTTTCAATAATAATTACGTGTAAATGCCATACATTAAAGGTGTTAACAAGGACTCAAAAAATAAATTTTATACTTCCATTCAAAAAAATATCAGCATCACAAAAAGCCTACAATCATAATTTATCAGATATGTAGATACTGTATCTTGCGTTTATTTTGTTTACCCCAAAACCAACCCACACACTTTTAACAGTAATTTCTTGCTGACAAGATTTATAGCCTATGGCAAAATTTGCCGTTATATACCTTCTATAATAATAACAACTACGAGTATAGTATACCTAACTTCTCTTAACTTAAAGATAGATACTAATTTATCACCGTTATGCCATAAGTTAGAACTGTATACAGAAATTCTGCACAAAAATCCCGCAATGACATAATTACCCAACAAATTCCATTTAACAAAAAAAAAAAAAATATCGTGAATGACTTTGCGTGAGTGCCTCCTACATGCGAGCACGCATTGTATCCATAATCGGTCAAAGCAATTATAAGCCAAACTTAAACAACAACAACTATCTATCTACGTTCTTTTAAAGCTATTTGCTGTGCTGGTGCTTGTGCTTGAAAAACTGTTTATTATTTTTCTAGGTTTCTTTCAGCAGGTAGGTTCAAGAGGTACGCAGGTATAGAAACGGAACACCTTCGAACTTTGGTGCATGAGTTCCAAGCCCCAGAGGTTCCTTTCATCGCTGATGTTAGAAGCCGACATTTATATTTTTAAGTGTAGAAACCAACAGAATACCGAAGATCGTAAAAATGTTTCGAAATATAATTCTTCACCGGACACTCACTAAATCATAAGTTTATAGTTTTCTTCTATTATTTTCTTGTAAATATTTTATACCTTTTACCATTGTAATTATAACTTTAGCCAATAAACAAAACCACGTCTTTGTAAGAGCGTAGGTAGCCTCTAAGCTGCTGCTAACCACCACTCTTTCGATATACTGACCCGAAGCTCTACCACCAAAGCAACCTCCAATCATCTAGTTCCAGTTTTGACCACATTTGGCTTTCATGAATGAATAAACGATTGAACTGAATGAATGAATGGAAGATGATGAAGAGGAAAAAAAGAGATACAATTTTTATGAGTTTCTTGTAAAAGATCTAAAAACCCAAAAAGAAAAACTTACAAGATACAAAAAACAAGATTGCTTATCTGTGGTGACATTAAGTCGAGTGATATATGATAAATGGGTGCGTGCATCTTGTTTTTCGAAATACTTGGGACAATTTGTTGTTGTCGGTGTTATTGAGTTAAGGACGCATATACCCGGTTAGATATTTGTATCAAGACTTTTTCTATAGGCCGATGTGTTGTATATGTTTTTGATGTAATATATACTTTTTATAACACTCGAAAGAAATTCAAGTCAATTAGAAACTGATTGTTGAGTGAGACACCCTTTACTCTTGTACACACTCGACTATATCGTCTTCATGTTGTTGTTTTGTTAATTTGATTGCGATGAGTGTGAGAATTTGAATATCTTCATCACCTTCATTGGCAGATGGCGGCAGCAGCGGCGGTGGCGGTAAAAATAAAGAGTTCTTAATCTTATGTTTTCATTCTTTAGCTTATTGAGCAATTTCAATAAGATGTAGACGAAGAAGAAAAGCATTTAAATTTCTATTGGAAAAACATAAATATTTGGGAAGTTATAAATATCGATTAACTCCTACGACAGATTACAACAACCTCCAAATAATAGTTTTGTTTATATACATTTAGCTATATTGTTTATTTATTGAACTTTTATGAATTGTTATCAATATGACCCGCATCACATTATTGTGTTGTATACACAAAAAATAATCAAAATTGAAATAATTCATTATTTCCGGTTTTTATATTTTTTATTTTTGAAAAGAAAGTTTGATACAAATTTATGAGAGCTTTTAAACAACAGATGTTAACGATTTGATTAAGTAGTTTAATAAGCATGAAGATAACATAATATAAGTGGCATTCCCAACAAAAAATTAATTAATATACAATGCATTATTCTTGACAAAGTGGTTACGCATAGGCAACACTCTTATCGTCTTTATCTTAACGGATATGCCTTAAGGTGAATTCTTATAAGGAAATATGAAAATTTGTGGTTTTGTTTTTATAAACTTATTGGAAATTATGTGAGTAGGTTTTTGAAAATGGGTCTTAATTTGAAGTTTTAAGTAAAAAAATTAAATTAAAGATGTTCTATGGTATTGGCATTCAATAGTAAATACTTTTGAAGTGATTTGAAATTCTCATTAGTGTAAACGGACCGATTTGTCAAATTGAAAATTTTACATTTTTCTACGAGAAAAGAATGGAAATATATACATGATTTTGAGGGAGATATATGTATATACATATGTAATGTACATTCTTAAATTCGCAAGTTAGGTATACTTTTTTACGAATTTAAGAGAAAAAATAAGAAAAAAAAAATATATTGGATTTGCTGACACATTTTACGCGTGTGAAACTTATGTAGAATTATTTTGATAAATTAAGTTATTTTAGATTTAGCAAAGACGCTTTTTTATATGTTCTAAGGAAAATAGAACCTTTTATAATAACTTCTTCAATTCAAAACTTGCTACAACCCTCCGATTCCTAGCAGAAGGAAGCTTTCAAAGATCAATTCAAAAAATTAAAAAATGTGATTTGAATGCGTTTGAAATATGGAATAAACCGAAATACAGAAGATCCATTTGCATGTTCGAAAATCCAATTCACGATAACGAATTGTGGAACACCCAAATTCACTTTCGCAAAGTGTATTCACAATAAGTGAAATGCAGAACATGGGCATATATCTCAAAATTTGAAAAAATATTTGAGTCTAAAATACATTTTTACGAACTTTTAGGTTTTGTCAATTCAATTCTGTGAATTCGATTCTTTTTAAAATAGATAACAAATATTTTAAAGCCAATATCTCAAAGTTTTGAAAAGATATTTAAGTCGAAAGTAAATTTTTACCAAATTTCGTTAAATTTTTGTGTTTAGTTTTTATTTTTTGTTAAAAAACTATCTATTCGATTTTTCCCAAAATTTTACCAGATGATAAAAACGATCTCTATCGTTGTACTCAATTGTTTTAGAGATATTATCATTTTTTATTCGTAAAATTTTCGAGGTGATAAATATTTTTTTTTTCAGTTTTTTCGATTTATAAAAAAATCGTTATTTGAATTTTTTCCCATAAATATACTTGTTTGGAATCACGTTACAGTATATAATATTAAATTGAATTTAAATCTCTAGCGATATTGGTTGGTGAGATACTTAAAATGTTCACCTTTTTTTAAACTGCTATGGTAAAAATAACAAGCACGCAATTTTCTTAAGAGCCCTTTCTGCATCTTTCTGCGTTATTATCTGTACAACAAAATTTGTTTGAAGTCGATATCTCTTCTGGATCTTTAGCTATGGACGGCATAAGAAACGTCGCGAACGTACGGGCTTACAGACATACGGACGTACGAACGTACGTACACACGCACGCACAGACATCTTTCTAAAAATCTTTTATTTCAACTCTAGAAACCTTGAAACTTCGAAAAATGTCAAAATTTTCAATTCGACGAATCAGACCCATTACAATATCTACCTATGGGAAGTTTGTAAACAAAAAGTTTTTATAGAGAAATATAAAAAACTGAAACAAAGTTTCTGCCAGCTCAAATATTTTACAAAATATAACATAACATTGTGTCTATAATAATTTTGTACCACAAAAAATGACAATTTCGGTGCTTGGTAAAATTTTAAGAACAGTTCAATTGATAGTTTAAAAACCAATATAAAGTGTAATTTTTTAGCTATCATCTTTTTGGCAACACTGGTTTTAACAGCTGAATCACGTTTCCTGTTTTGATTCAATGTCAATCATCTTCAGTTTGGTCTATAAGCATGAATCGCTTTACGAACGAATTTTATTATCAAAATGCATGCTCTGTTAAGAAAGTTCATCGCGAGTAAATATCAGCCAGAAGCATTGCAAGAGCTACCAATGCATCCAGAAGAAGTCACAGTTTCGTGCGGTTTATGGGCCGGTCATTGGACCGTACTTGTTCAAAGATGATGCGAATTGTAACATAGAGGGATGATATCCAACTTTTTTTTTGCCCAAAATGCTGGACTTGCATGACATGTGGTTTCAACAAGACGGTGCCACATGCCACACAGAACGCGAAACAATTGTCTAATTGAGAGGCGAGTTTGGCGAACATTTTATTTCACGTTCGAGACCGTGCAAATTAAATTTAATTTTTTTTTGTGGGGCTATGTGAAGACAAAACAAGCCCTCTTCAATTAACGCATTGAAAGACAATATTGAAGCATTTATTCGTGAGATACCAGCCAAAATTTTAGAAAGAGTATGCCAAAATTGGACTTAGTTGATAGACTTTTTGAGGCACAGTCAAGGTCAACATTTACATGAAATAATCTTCAAATATTAAATTATATGGACCGTACTATCAATTCAAATAAAGATTTCACGAATTTTATGTGTAAAAAAAAATTTCCTACATCTCTTAAAAAATCACCCTATGCAAAATACACTTGTAAAATTTGGTAATAAATAAAATAATAGAAAATTTTAATGAAAGGATTTATTAATTTTAAAGTTTTGACAGTTGTTTTTAACAAAATAATATTCTACTAGAAATATTAACTAATCTGTTAATATGCTTGATTTTCTCCGCAGAAATCAGCTTTTCTGTTTTATAAAAATGAATTTTTAAAAACATTATAAACCACTTATGTAGAGTTATCAGTTTTAGTCGTGTCCAAAATATTTTATTTGTCATTTTAAATAGTGTATGAACAAAAACTGATATTGCCTCCAAGATAATTTTATATGCACCGAAGAATAGCGTTTTTGACATCGGGTAAAAAAAACATACTATTAAACATCGGCAAAAATTAATTTTCTACTCGAATATCTGGCAATAGGTTTTGGTATCAAAACGGCACACTACAGTGCTAATTGAATCTTAGGCTAGGTTGCCTTGAGATCGCCATTTTTACCTACCTGGCAACAATTAAAAATACTCAAATGAATTTTCTTTTTAACAAAATATCGTTAAATTTTGGTAATTTTTTTAGAAAAATCCCTTAAACCGTAATTTTTACAAGAATTACAATACTACTTTTGACTCCAAAACTATTGAATTTTATAGAAAATATTATTGGTAACATTAGCAAATTTCAAAAAATATTGAAATCTGAAATGAATAACTTATTACGTAATAAAAAAAAACGTTGTTTTTAATATTATGTCATTATTTAGAAAAATTGAATGAATAATTGAAAGAAAAAACTAAAACAACTTAAAACTGGTAAAAATATTTTCTACTTAATTATCTTAAGAACAAAAAAATTATCTTATACAAAATGTTGTTATTAATATTTTGTTTACATTTGAAAATATGCTTTTGGCAGCTAATTAAAAACCTTAAATAAAATAGTACTAAAATTTAATTTTATAGACTGAGAACAAAGTAACAATTTGAGTTCAAAGTTCTTCAGTCACATATAAATAATGTTTTTAATGGTTTGTAGCATAAATTCAATTTTTTTTTGAAAAAATAAAAAGTTCTTCCAAAACTATTACTCTATTTAGATGCCGTGAAATAAGGGCAAAAAAACACAAGACCAAATTTTAAAACTTAGCTTCATTCCAATTTACAAAAGTGAAATAAGGCCAATTTACGGCAGTTGGTCATATTATACTCTGACAAAGAGAAATAAGACTAAACTATTTTGAGAAATAAGACCAACTTATTTTTAAGGATAGGCATGTTAGGACACACAATGAGATTTGGCGAGGATGCGAAGTTGAGTATTGAGTTTCTTTGCATACCATACCGTTGAAAGTGGAATACACCAATTTGGAAATTCTTGAAAATTGGCCTTGTTATAAATTCACAGCACCCTGTATTTACTTTTAAAAAATTTCCTGTTTAAAAAAAGCCATTTAAACATTTTAGGCCACAACCAATGGAAAGTTTTCAGTCTATATCATATTGCGGCATTCCAAAATAGCAGACTTAAATTCCTTAAAAGTTGGTTCCCAACTTTTTTCAAAAATTGAAAGAAACTACACACCAAACATTTTGTTTGAATTTTCTGGAAAGCTTTAAGCTAACACAGAACAAAACTACCTTTAACGAGATTTTTAGTCGAAAAACATTTTTTACCAATTTTACAAGGATTTCTTAAAAGTTTTCATTTCTTATATAAACAAAAATAAATGAAGAAAATAAATTTGAATTCAATACCTTCTATTGTTAACGAGATATCGAGAACCGAACATTAATTTTTACCAAATTTGTGTACTATCCTTTTTATGAAAAAACGGACTGTTGGATTTTTATAAAAAAAAATTACTGAATCAGAAATAATATTTTCTGTGAGAAACAATTAGTTTGAAGCCAACAATTTTAATTTTTAAAAAGATATTCGAGTCGAAAGTTAATGTTTACCAATTTTTTTAGTTTTGTTTTGGGTTTTTATTTTGTATAAAAAAAACTGTCCATCAATTTCAATTTTCCAGATATTGAAAACGTTATTTTTCGTTGCACAAAATTATTTTGGAGATAAATCATTTATTGTTCGTAGAGTTTTTTTAATTGGAATTTTTCCCATAAATATATTTATTTGGCGTTATTGGTTCGTGAGTTATTTAGGGTTAACCAAAATGTTTATCTTTTCTTCAAATTGCTATTGCCCTTTCTGCATCTTTTTGCATTATCTGGTTCTTGAGGTATGGACGATGAAAAACACATTGGAAAGACGTACGGACGTACACATGCACATAAATTTCTCTAAACAAAATTTATTTGGACTCTAGGGACCTTGAAACGTCGAGAAATGTCAAAATTTTCAATTCGACAAATCGGATTGATTACAATTACTTCCTATGAGAATTTAAAAATGTTCAACCTCTTTTAATATCATTATCCGCCATATTTTAGAATTTTAAAAATTTATTAAAATAATAAACACATTTGTCAAAATCCATTCAAGTTTTATTTTTATCATCTACAAATCAGACTAGAATTTGTATTAGCTCGAACAAGTTTTGTTGTTGATAAGTAAAATGTTAAATTTAATTTTGTCCTTGGTTTATGAAATTTTGAAAAATGTCCTGTTTTTTGAGGTACAGTCACTAGGATTGAATTGTTTTTTTTTTTTTTTTTTTTTTTTTTTTGTAAACTAAGAATGTGTTCTTAAATTCAGATTCATATTGAATTCTAAAAATTATCTAATTTTAGCAAAATATTGAAAAATATTTCATTCTGGTGTTCATGTTTTTTTTTGTTCATATAAAGCCATTGTTTATTTGTCTAATATTTTTAAAAATGTGTACATTTTCTTCTGATAAAAATGTCAAATAAATAACATCATGTCGAAATCAGTTTAACTTAATTTATGAAGTTTATTATTATTTTTTCTTATCCTTCTATCTTTGTAAATAACTATACATAATTTATTTCAATTAACAATATCTTTTTTTAATTTTAATGTTTAAAATATTTTCCTAGAAATATTTACGAAGAAAAATAACGAAAAAACTCTTTATATAATTTTCCCTCAATTATGATGATCACTTATATCTAAATCATTTATTATTACCAAGCTGTCCATAAATTTGGTCATTTATTTTTCTTTCTATATATTAATATGTTTGGATAATGAAAATTTACACAAAGACCTCAAAGAAAGGGAAAGCACGTAACGTATACTCTTTGACTATTGAGTTACACAGGTAAACGAACCGTTTTTCAAATCACCTATCCAAATCCAACGTCCAAGTACGTGTGCCATTTAATTGAATCAAAACAAAACCCATACAGACTTTGCACAGTGGGATCCTTAAACACTCAATATGAGATAATATTAATTTTAATATATTTTAATAGTAAAATAATTCTCAAATAATATAAGACATAGTTTTTTAACAAACCAAGAAATCCTAAGACTTTTTCATAACATAATTTATATTCTTGTTCCTATTTTTTTGACAACATGGGCCACTGTTCTTCATCAGGTCACTGTTGATCGTCGTCGTTGTCGAAGACCATGGTCTCAAAAGACGGACGGTCATAGTAAAGACACAGACGGACATTAGCTATACATAAATATGTACGTACATAAGTACCGTACATATAGGTACTTATACTCGTTCATAAATACACGGCAGCCAAAGTGTCAGCGTATTTCAAGAAATTATAAATTTGAATAAATTAAATCTTTTCCAAACCAGTTGACACTTGGAGCGACCCTTATTACCACATTGTCCCTTTTGCATACGAAATATGCATCAACCCTGGGATTGCAGTCGCAGTGCAATGCCTGCCTCTCTGTCTATCTGTCTGCCTGGCTGGTTTTATATGCAGCAGAAAGGCTCGGGCTGGAAAGCGTCGTCGTCGGTCGTCGCTCGTCGATTGAATAAATTATTCTTAAAGATACATTTAGCCGTGCCTGTACATAGAGATACCATTTATTAAGGGATAACAAATCAAATTATATTGAGTTGACAGAATTGGAGCAGCGCAAGCTTTGGTTTTGAGTTGCAGCTTACAGCACCAGCATCGTGGCGTAGCGTTGCGGCGAGGCGAAGCGACTTGGCCTGGTCTGGTTTTGCATCAGAGCCAAGACATCCAGCACAGCGCACTGCCATTGAGGCTCAAATTGAGATTTCGTATAGGTGCCTAACTTACTTAATGCAATTCGTGAGATCTGGTTTGATTTTTTCAACTTATTTTTATTGAACTTTTTTTTGTTAAACCATTTGAAGTCTATTTGTATTTGTATTGCAGTTTTATTGAAAGTTATGAGTGTCATGGCAGAGATTTTAGAGGTTCACGCCATCACTGCCACTGCAATGACCTATTGCGTTGAATATTTATTGGGATAATAGCATAAGGCGTTAAGATTAGCTAATGCTTGTAGTTTAAGCCTAAACCTAGTCGTTAAGTGGCGACTGATTTATAGAAGTAGATTACAAGGAAGCATGGGGCGTAATAGTTGAGTTTGAGAGTTAAGACTTTTCAAGAAGTATATAATATTTGAAACACATTTAGATAAGAAGAGTTATTTGTCCTTGCAATACATTAAGTTTTCTTTTCTATAAGTTTATTTGGTATAGATATGCATTTTTGGATTTCAAATTTTGAATGCCTTTGCCAAAGGATTTTCAGTTTCTAGTTTTAAAGAACAAGTTATTTGAATTTGTGAAAAAGTCCTCGAGACTTTGGACTAATTGAAAGTTCAAGTAACCAGTTCTATAAAGTAAGTAAGTCACCTTTCTGTGATAGGATGTATAACTGTTTTATGTTGTAATTTCTGTTGAAAATAACCTCGATAAAAAGAGATCCTGAAGACTTAGTTCTAGAACAGTTAAAAAGAATCTTAACACATCAAATTCCGTTGTCCAGTTTCCTTATGTTCGCACTTATGTGTTTTAAAGGGTACTTAAAACCACTTGAGTGTGGTCAAGTTATAAAAAAGATTAGATAAAGCAACGTAGACATTTTGTTAGACTTCGGGATTGGTGAGAAAAATATCTTGGATGATGACTGCGTTACTTTAAAGTTCAACCTTAATAAACATATATTCGAGTTTTTAAAACTTCTCAGTATCAACAAATCTTTATTTGAATTTTTTTGTGGCTATTTACGTAGGAAAATATAAAAAGCAGATTTTCATAGCTTTACCTTTTTGCATTAAAGCGCCGCGCCGCGGACTCACTATTAAGTGAGTTGATTCAAAGCAGGAGTTATCTCTGATAATTTTTATGCGATGATTATTGACTAAGCAATCATATTTCTTATTTCAATTTCATGTTGTAACTTAGGAGCAGTAAAACTGTTTACATTTATACGACCTAAAGCCGGCTGCGATGACGACTAAACCAATAAAAACAAATTGTCCTGATTGAATGAGGCAATATAAGCGCACCTGTTTTGGAATTACGTTTGTCAAAATAGTTATATCATAAAATGGAATGCAAAATTCAAAGTAAGTGAAAGAATATTTGTTAAATGAATATTAATAAAGAATTACTTTTTGCAAAATTATTTTAAATATCTTTAACGACTTTTGAAAATGTATTGCCAAATGCTATTTTCATTTTTTTGCACAAATTAAACAGCGAAATGTGTTTCAAATAATAAGTTTAGTCGTTTTAATTCAAAAGATTTAGGCCCTTTTCTTAGCTATTTTTTGATAGCCTTTCACTTCAGAACTAGTATTGCGTACTTACGATTTTTATTATTATTTTATTTTACGTTTTTAAGCTTACCTGCAAAGAAAGAAACAAAAGAAAAACTGTTAAATAAAATTTAAAGATATTTTTGTAAGTTATTTGATTTTGTTTACAAATAAATTTTTTAAAATATATTATTTTGTATCTAAATTTGTTAATTTTGCAATCACTTAAGTGCAGGAGAAATTGTTTGAGTACATTTTTCGGAACTATTTTTTAGAAAGAAATAATGGATGAGGATCGAATTAAACAACTCTAAGTAATTCAAACAAATCAAAACCAAAAAAACCATACAAGCAATTATAAGTTTTCAATTTTTCTGTTGCAACTTACAACACATCGTTTTTGGAAGACTGTGGCGATAATATTTATTGGATGAGAAGTTCTTGGGCAAAGATCATGCGATTTTAGGGTATATAGCAAGTTTTGAATTTAAAAAAAAAATTGAGCTCGAGCATGACCTTAAGATGGAAGAGAAGTAAAAAAAGTGGATCCCTTGATTCCGTCAGCCTGTCTTTCTGTTATGCCACTAAAACCCAAACCGTTAAGTAGGTTGACTTCCAACTAAGAATTTAAGGTTTTGAGGAGATTCATGTTAGACATTTTGCCATTTTTTTAAGACTAAAAATAACAGTAGTTCCCATACAAATTGTTTGGTCAAAAACCGAAAATTCGAATTTTCTCAAAAACAAGCCGATTGATTTTTTATTTTTTTTCTTGTTTCAATATTAAGCAAATATTTGTGTATTGCTTCAAAAGGGTATCCTCAATGGAATCGTTATTTTGATCTTAAGTTTTCTCAAGAACTAATCAACTGATTTAAAATTTTTTTCCGACCCAATACTATTTGATAACCAAAGTTCTCAGTTTTTTTATTTTTGATTTAAAAAAAAAATGTCAACATTTTTTTCGAAATTCTATATTTTGAAAATGGGTCACCATTTTTGTACGAAATTGAAATATAAAACGTGTAATTATAAGCTGTAAGTAACTGCAAAATTAAAAATACGAGTAAGTTATTTTTTTAACTTCCCATAGAAAGTTATTGTAATGGGTCCGATTTGTCAAATTGAAAATTTTGAAATATTTCGACGTTTCAAAGTCCCTAGAGTCGAAATTAAAGATTATTTGAAAGATGTCTGTGCGAGCGTGTGTACGTACATAAGTACGTCTGTATGTCTGTATGTCAGTATGTCCGTAAGTCCGTACGTTCGCGACGTTTTTTTAGTTGTCCATAGCTCAAGAACCAGGAGAGATATCGACTTCAAATAAATTTTGTTATACAGATAACACGGCAGAAAGATGCAAAAAGGGCTCTCAAGAAAATTGCGAGAGTGGTTTTTTACCAAAGCAGTTTAAAAAAAGGTGAACATTTTCGTTAACTCTAAATATCTCACGAGCCAATGACGCTTGAGACTTGAAGTATATTTTATATTATATATTGTAACGTGATACCAAATCGACATAGTTTTGGAAAAAATCCAATGAACAGAACAAAAATTTGTCACCTTGAAAATTTTACGTACCTATAAGAAAAGATTTTATCTCCAAAACAATTGTGTGTTTTTAACGTTTTTAACATCTGGTAAAATTTCGGGAACAATCAAATTGACAATTTTTCTTATAAGAAATAAAAACCTAAGAAAAACATTACTCAAAGTTAGTAAAAATTTTATTTCGAATCAAATATCTTTTAAAAACTTTGAGATATTAACTTAAAAATACTTTTTTCTTTTAAAAAAATGTTTTGTCAACATTCAGTAAAATTTTGAGAAAAAACTAATGGTACAGTTTTTTTTACAAAAAATAAAAACTTAAAAAAACAATACTTAAACAAGGTAAAAATTTACTTTCGAATCAAAAATTAAGAATATTGTCTTCAAACTTTTTTTATTTCACAGAAAATATTGTTTTTGATATTCAGTAGTCAGTTTCGTAAGAAAATAAAATCTACAAAAAAATAGCACGCAAATTTGTAAAAATTGATGATCAGTTTTTATTTAAATTAATATCTTATATCAATTAATTTCATGCATCCAATTTTTTTAAAAATTCAAGATATGCTACTAAAATTGGTAAACAAATTTGTTTAACCAAAAATCTAATTAACAAAACTAGATTTTTAAACTATTTCTTTATATGAAAAATATTATCGGTAATTTTAAAATGTTTAAGAATAATTTAACGGACAATTTTTTTAACCCAACACGAAAATCTACAAACTTTTAAGCAAGATAAATCGACAGACGGGATGGGAAGTTATCAATGTGGGTCGCATCCCAGCCTCTTTTTTACAGGTATATTTTTAAATCTTAAATACAGGAAATATTTTTAAACAGACTTTTTTAATACATGAGCAAGTTCTTTCAACCAAGTCTCGCATTTTATTTTTAACATGACTAAAATTATTAGAAGTGTGTGAAATTGTGAAAAATTGCCTCGAAACATAAACTGTAAAAATTGCCAAGAACCGCATTCAATGGCTTATGTTTTTTACCACTTACTGTCAATGAAATTAAATTATGGATCAAAAATTTATCGCAGGGTGTGTTTCATTAAACTTTGCTTTCGAAACCGACACACTAATGATTCTGTATAAATCATTCTTCATTTTACTTTCTTTGGAGTGCCGCTTCCAGTCAGTTACCTAGTGTAAGAAAATCTAATGTCTGCTACTTGAAACTTGAAAATCTTTAGTATCAGTAAATTCTTTTACTTAGATGAGTACTGCCAATGCTTCCAACTCTGATTCCAAATTGTTTTTGAAAATGTACTAAAAAGCTTAAACCCCAATAAATCATAATTTATTTAGTTTCATCTTTAATAACTTATCTAAAAATTATAATTTTTTTAATACATGCTAGAAGCTCTTTTTTTATTTCGTTTAAGCAAATTAAAAATATCAAAAAAGGGAAATCGATTTTTTCAAACATTTTATTTTTTTAGATAAAAGGTTCACGTAGAACTAAGACATTATGCAAAAGATATAAAGGTACGTTTTTCACTCTTATTTCATGGTAACCATTTATGATATAATTTGGAAATAGTTATATTTAACCTCTTAACATAGATAATGCGATATACATAAGTATGTACACGTACAAAATTGAATTAAATCCTGATGATAATCAATACATTATCATAGTGTAACATTAAAATATCATTGAATTGAATATCTGCGTACTTAAATTAAGTTTTGGAATATTGACTCTTATGCATTAATTTAGAATGTTATGAACAATAAGTTTGAGTTTAGCATATCAATTAATTTGATATTAAATAAAAGGTTAATACCTTAAATAAATGCAAAAATCTTGAAAGCTATTCATTAGAAGTTCATCCCCTTAGAATTTATTTCAAAACATACACACAAACATTGAAAATAAAATAAATTGGGTGGCGCAACAGTCCGTCGAGATCGAGGGTCTAGTGACTTACAGCTCTCAACTATTTCTGTGTGTGAGTAATTTTGTCTGGAATGGAAGGGACCTACAGTTTTAAGCCAAATCAGAACGGCTTAAATTTGAGAAAGGACTTGTAGAATTTGTCAATTTCTCGCAAAAGGCAGTAACAGTGAAAAATAACTTCAGATGACAAAGCCAGGGACCTCTGGCATGACAGTCTAACGCACTAACCATCATGCCCCAAGTACTACGCACAAACACTAAGATCATAAATATTTCATTAACGGTTTTCATTTAGTTCCCTTAAAATAAATACATCATACTTTTAAAAGTGCCCTGAGCAAATCTCTTCAAAAACACTTATATAATGCCCCAGATAGCAGGAAATCTTGAACTTATTCAATACCAAGATGTTGGGATCAATGAAACATATGTAAATAAAATATTATGTATATATACATTATAAAGATACCTTATTTTTAAATCTAAATTGCAAACAATACAAAATAATATATTTATTTGTAAATATGTTAATAATTTAAGCAATTAATTCCCCTTTCCATTCAAACACAATTTAACCTCAAGTGATGGATACAGTATTGAAAAAAAAAATCAATACATCCATTCAAAACAAGCACTGACTTTGTCTATGCTTTAATAAAACTATCTATAAATATGTAAAAATCAATTGAGCATGAATAAAAGAAAATACTTCACCTTAAATAACCCATCATTAAGTGTACTATTTGAAACCATTAAATTCAATACCATCGATCAGTCAGCACAAATAGACCACTTCAACTTGAAGTTGAATAAAATCGACAAACAAACAAATAATATTAAACAATCATCCAAAGTTTATCGCCCTTTACCTTTAGTTGATTTTGTAACAAAACAAAAACCAATAAGTCACCATCAAAAGACTTTTTGAATAGTCCACAAGAAAACACAAACTGCATTTCAAGTTGAATATAAAATAAAATGAAATAAAAATTGAATTGTTCGACACAATGCAATGGGATCTACTACGAGATACATATTCCTTCTTCCTCCTCAATCATCTTACCTTCTCATAGTATTTGTATCTTTCCGATACACTCAATTTTATTCTCTTGGCGTTATGTATTTTTGCATTTCAAATTGAGTCAATCTGATGCCTATACTATGGCTGGGCTGCTCCCCTTTTCATCTTTATCGATCGATTCGACAAATACGGCATCGAGAGTCCATTACGAAAGCGCATCTTAAAACAATCCTCGAAATGGTGCGGTTATATCGATCGAAGATCGGAATACCTATTCACTCGTATAAATATGTTCATGAGAAATATGTAAGAAGAAATCATCACATTGATCGCATCACGATCTTCCTGACATCAACTGCTGCGACTTGAACCTCATCTCCTTTTCGCTCTTTCTTCTTTTCGATACCAGAACTTCTTGAGAACCATCGCATGTGGTGATCCTCATCATGGCATGGATGATGATGATGATCATCATCATCATCACAAGTGTAACGCTGGTTGACTGGCGACGAGAGAGTGTTCCCAGCCCAGTTCTTTGATCCCATATTCCAACCTCATCGTCATCATGGTCGTCGTCGTCGGTCTTTGGTTGTCGCTTCATCATAAAAATCACGAAATGAAAACACCAGGGGTATCAGCTGTTTTGACGACGACTTCAAAACAGAGTACAATGCTTTTTCCCAGAACTTCATTCAGATTCACTTCAGTTTCATTTGGACGTGGAACAACACCAAAAACAACAACAGCAGAACTACGGCTATATCCAAGAACAATTATTTATGGATTCAAAAGAGAATCACGGATAAAGAGCTAACGACGACGATAGACGAACGCCAAACAAAATGGAAACAGAATTTCGTCAAAGTGTCACTTTTCAATTAAAATTAAATTATTCTTGAATTCGACTTGGAATGAAGAAAATGAAAAGTTTAGTAAGAAATTCGTTGCAAAAGATAAAGTTTCTAGTTCAATTATTGATAAAGTTTTTTAAAGTTGTGAAACAAACATTTAATTTTATTTAATACGTCTGTCACGTCTCAAAGGATCTTAAATACTAAAATAACATTTCAGACGCGTTTTTGATGACGGAATGAAAATTTAATCTCACTCTCAAAAAATTTGACTTTAGATGAACTTATTGAAAATTTACTTATGACATGATTGTAATATAGTTTGCATAATTTTTTAGCAACTCTGGGAAATCAGAAGCCTTTTTAAAGACATAAGCTTGAAAACCCCTGTATTAAGCAACTTTTCAAAAATGGTAATAATTAATAAATCAAAAGATTAAGTTAAACAGACTTAAACAATATTACAAAAAATAGATTGGGTGTTACAAGTCGAAACCGACAAATATAGAAACAAAAATTTATGAAATTGGATTTTATCATATTTGTATTTTTGTTCTTATTGGTTGAGAGCTGTCAGTTTTGGAATCAAAGAACAGTGTATTTTACCGGAAAATAGAACAAAGTATTTTTTGTTTTATCTTTGGCAAATATTGAGAACTTCGCAAATTAATATCTTTTTCTATATGTGATTGTTAATTCAATCTCATCAGGCGAAAAGGAATAATGAAATTTATAGAACCTTATCAACAAGTTTTAAGAACTTAGACATTTGAATGCCAATATTGCAGCAGTTCAATGTTGATGAAAGTCTAGAAACATCATAATCTTTGAAATTTCGTATTTACAAACCATTAGATACTAAACCCGCAATTATGTTATACTATAGATTTATTTTAAGACTCGGATTGACGAAAAAGTTGATATGTCACATAAACAATTGGCCAGTATCTGACAGAAATCTTTTCAGTGGAATTCTCAAATAACATTTTGGGAGTATTTTTTTGAACATTTACTGTCAAAACTTACATAAAGAAATTTCAGCATTTATATACCCAAATTCTGTCAAATCGATTTGCATTTTCCCATTGAAAGTTATTGTGATCGTTCCGATTTTTCAAATTGAAAACTTTGACATTTTTAGTAGTTTCAAGAGATATACGTAGACGTGCCATGAATTCTGTTACAAAACTTCAAGACCTTGTTGACCAAAACATTAGTTTGATCAAAAAATTGTTATTTTAAAAACAGCTGGGAACCGCAATATTGTTCGGGAATCGGTTTCTTTTTCAGTTTCCTCTATTTTCAAGATTAGACGACTAGCCCAAAAAAAAGTAGTTGCCCTCGAGTTGCCACATTTGCACGCTTATGTAGCAGTTCGAGAAAGAGTACCACTAAAACCAATTTGGAAGAAAAAGATAATTTCCATAGAATTGGATATATGCACCAAAACAATTTCAATACTGATTAGGTCCACCTACACATAAAGGACTATTGACGTTCTTCAGATAGTATGTTAACACCTTTACTCTAAAAAGTTATCGTGGGAGGCTTTAACTGTGGAACACGAGAAATGAGATGCAATTTGTTTTCGAATGAAAAGATTTTTAACGTTGATAGAGTTTAAAACGAAGGAAACGATACAATTTATGCGACATCATCATATCAAGTTAAAAATATCATTTTAAGAATGAAGATTAACCATCACCACCCTTCTGTAATGATTTGATTGAAAGTCTCACACCAAAGTGTCACATAACGCAAGTTTTTGAAACAAATGTGAAAACAGTTGACAGAGAGAGAGAGAGCGTTTGGTAAGTTGTTTGTGATTGCAATTTTCAATGGAGATAGATGAAAACAAAGCCAAGACAACACAAAATTGCCTTAGGGTCAAAAAAATAGGTTTCAAAGAAGCTTAAGATTGGCTCTTGAGAAGTTCATATTTTAATCCCTAAGTTTATATTTTGTGGTCAGAATTCGAAAGCGTGCTTTGAATATTTCTTACAGGAATTTTGAAACTCTTAGGATAGAGTTAACAGAAACAGAGAGTGCTACTATAGTTTGATGGCAACAATGATTGAGAGCTTTCATTGCAGCTAAGATTGGTCATTTCGAGTAAAACTATTTTCTTAATTGAACTAATATTATGACCAAATAAATGAAACAAAAGTGAATAGAAAATATTATATAACTATTGGTATTGTATTGTAACACACCTTTAGAACAACTACGTATTAAATTTTTTTCAAAAATATGTATTTATTCGGAAAACCTTTTTTTGTAAGACATATCTCTAAAGAAACTTTATACATATATCGATATATTATGATTTTTCAAAAACGAATAATGACATTGAAGTGTGCAGAAAGGACTCTTAAGAAAAAATAATTGGTTGGTTCATTATCGCAATTTATAAAAGAAAAAAATGACTGGTGGCAAACATTTCACGAAAGACTGTTATCGATTTCGATTATTAAATATCTCCACAAGAACACTAAAAATGTTTTAAAATATCAGAAGATAATTTGAAAGTAATTTAAACTTGGCGGTAATCGGTACCAAAAATCACAGAAATTTGAAGTAAAGGGCCAGAACTATTGGAACCTGTCAGGCATTGTCATTATAAACATATGTCAAACACTAATTTATGACCATTACGATTTAATTGCTTAATTGCTTGGTGCATTAAGTAAGTAAGTAAGTAAGTAAGTAAATTTTAAATCTGACAAAGTTCAGAAAAATTATTTGCAGACATTGTCAGGTGCAATCTTTGACAATTCGATTGTAAATCTGTAAAGTTTTTGAACTGGCTCGCTTGTGTAGGTGTTTTTAGGTCATAAGACCTTTTTTGTCAGATTAATATGAGATCAATCTGACAGTTGACAATAAATGTGCCATTCAAGAAATGCTTCTTGGCTACTTTCTTATATATATTTGAAGCAGTTTGAAAAAATGTAATGTTTCTTTTGATTCAATGCAATTTGTCTTAAAAGTTCCGCATATCTTAAATGCTTCCAAAAAATGGATATTTCATATTCTTGACAAATTACAATCTCAAGAAATCCACCTTTAGATTTCACTGCAAACTCTTATGCAATTGCAAACTCGTGTTTCATTCTTTTTCACAACAAATTGAAACCCTGCAAAGACGACACTCATTTCGTCTCTGTATAACTTTTTTCAGAACAGTTTGATCTAGAAGAACATTATCAAGATAGGGGGATAGATAGTTATAGATAGCTTATAGGTAAGTTTCACAATTTCTATACCAAAAACAAGTTTTATTTCTATAGAGATTCTTTTTCTTTAATTCGTTTGGACAAAACTCCAATAACCCAAGAAGACAGAATAGTGAACCTTTATAAATTGTGAATACAGAGCAACTTCAGCTTTTTGATCTTATGGAAACCAAACTCCTGCGCCACCGCTGTCGTCGTCGTGCGTCGGTTGCCGCTCTGTACAATGAGGTTGTCTTCAAGAAAGCCAAAAGAGGTATTCCCTATCTTTTCCAACTTTAACGTGTATGAATAGAGCCTATGTGTGGTCATGCTTATACTTCTGTTTTTATATATACTTTGATTTGATGTTCAAGTCGTGGGTATAATTATTATGACAGAGGAGAGAGGTTAACGACTGCCAGTTTTGTATACCAGAGTAGGTATCTAACTGATCCCAAATGCAATCATTCGCCAGCGCAACGCAAGCAGCGTCTCGTACCATGATGATGGGTTATCTCATCATTGGGATATCAAGGTTAAGTTCAGGGGAAACAATTATTAGGTTTTAAAGGCTTGTGGGTATAAACTTGGTGGGAAATTACAAGATCTTTTGTATACAATTATGGAAAAAAGGTGTTATTGTAAGGTTTTGACAAATGCATCTATGATTTTCTATCAATCATTAGATTGTGATGAATAATTATTTGATAGTGAAGATAGAATAGAGAGGAAAAATCAACAAACATGTGCAGACTTTGCGTTGGATGGAAGGTTGGTAAGTTGATTTTGACTATAATTAGTCCAAGGAAATGTAGACTTTTAGGTACAAACATTAAACTATAATAACCTTGAAGATTGAAGGGAAAAAGGGCACACATTGTTGGTAAGCACGCAGTTGGTTTGTAGACAGTTGGTAAGTACAACAAATTCTAGGAATATCGGGAATTATAGGTTTCCGGTTTTGGTATACATAAAGTCTCATCTCTAGAATTACTTCCGAGATGTACAAAGATATCATATTTTTTTAATTGCAACGAGGAAGGGACTGAAGATCAAACACAAAAATTATGCATGTAAACATGTGTCAAAGACTATGGGTCCGTAAGATCAATTTATGAAAATTGTTGTAGTCAAAAACTCAAAAACTCAAAATGATCTCAAACTAAACAAATTATATGAAGACCGGAAAGCTAGCTGTCATTCTGTTTAGCCTAATGTTTGCTAAAAACAAACATCTTAGTCAACTTAGGATCGATTCGATACACACATTCAAAGTGGTGACCGATTTTCTACAAATGTATTAACATGACTGTGTTCAAAAACCATGAGGAATTAGAAGGGCGATTTTAAAAGTGATTACATGATTAAATTTACAAAATTTTCTTGCAACAATTGTTCAGTAACGGAAAATATTTATAATATGATTCAAAATGACGGGAATATAAACTAAATCGTAAGGATTGACATTTTCTGTGTCATTCTTCTGATAATCTTTTTTTTAATTACGTTACTCAATGTCATTTTTGTGGAGAAACGCAGTGTTTAAGTTAATTCAGAACACATTCGAATGTTTTTCGTAGAATAATATTAACTTCAAAACAATGAACTGATATAAATAAATGACCAATTATGTCTTGACTAACTTTTACTTTACCAATTTGTGAAAGGCTACAGTCATAAGTGATAGCTGTCACATCGACACTGTGAATGTCTTATTCTAAGGAATTTGACGTTATATTATAAAAATCGCTAAAAAATGTCACGTTGCGACAACCATTATTAAAACAGTGCTTATTGAATTTAAAAGTTTCATAAAGTATGCGAAGAATTAAGTTTTGTTTTTCATTTGAAAAGTGTGCGTAACAAACAAACATTTTGGAACACATCCCTCATACATTTTCCTTATCTTATTTCTGAAAATTCAAGTAATTGATGTAAACTTGTATTCAACAATAATTTACTTTTACAAATAAATTAAATGACAAAGTGTAAGCTTCAAGCTAAAATGTTCTTGTTAAAAATCTGAAGTGGGTCAAAAGTATCCACTGAAATACAGCGATATAAATAAATTGGTGTTGGAGGGTCAGATGACTCAAAGCCGACCAAATCAATTTTAGGTCGGATTTTTTCAGCACAAAAAATTGTCCCTGAAGCTCATAAAATTTCATTGTATCAAAATAAAGTACCGTAATTTCTTTGTTTTTGGTCAGTTTTTTATTTCTGTTGAAAAATAGAAACTCACACAAAAGCATTGCCAAGGAAACCAAATAACCAAGCCGTATTTTTTCGTATTTTATTTAGTTAGAAAAATATTTATGGAATCCTTCCTCTATACATATTCCTTGGCTATTTATCTATTGTGTCATGAATTAGGAATTTCAACACAATGCACTTCCCTGTTGTGGACAATAAAAAAAAAGACGATGTCCACTCTGGTGACAACTCAAGAGAGGCTTCAAGCCGCCCGCCCGTAGTTGTAATCGTTAGTCGTCGTCGTCGGTAGGTCGGTTGGTTTATAGTTCTTTTGCGGGTTGCGTTGATCGTTCTAGTCCCAATCCTAATCCCGGAGTTCCAGTTAAGGTTGTTGTTTCTTATATTTTGCTTTCTTCCAAAACGGACAAAAGGTTTATAGGAGGAAGAAAAAAAAGGGACTACATAACGGGATGGAATTTGTTGTTTTTTTTTTTGGTGTCTTCCACAAATGGTCAACATTTTCTGGTTTCACATTATTGAAGCAGGAGCTCAGAGCACACGGTACTGGACTCGCATCAGGACAGCTGTTTCATGGACCGTGAGCTCTGATGTTGTGTGTTGTATAGTTTTGTTGGTATGTGATGTGTGTCTCGCTTTTCAAAGCAAGCCCAGAGGTATTGCGTCTTGAGTTCAATTTATGTGACAAAACGCTATTATTATTATGCCGCACGTTTATAAAAGAGGGTAAGCCCCTCGTACTATAGTAGGTTTAGTTGCCACGGTCATAAAATTCGATTTTACGGAGTTTGTAACAGGTTTAGGTACCTACCTACCTTCAAACATACATTAGGTACGTACTATGTAACGTATAGACCTTAAGATGTCTTGACTCTTTGGATTGCGCAGCAGCGGCGTCACAGGCTTGCGAACCAATGCAATATGTGACGGTGATGGTGTCTTGTTGAATTGGATTGATTTAGGTGCGAATCCAGGGATTATATTAAATTAAACTGCCATTCGGTTTGTGTTTGAGGATGATATGAGGTCTTCAATGCAATAAATTCACATGGGATTACATGTGTAAATGGTAGGTATAGGTTTGTGAATTTATTTTTTGTGCGTGTAGGTACCGATATACAGCGGGTTTTATGTACCTACGTGAGGTTCCGCATTCCGGAAAGATTTTTGATGATGGTTTTGAAAGATATTGTGAACGTGGTGTCGTCTACTCTCAAAACCTGATTGGACAGATGTCATTTTGTTTGACATTTGAGTGTTTGTTTGAAATGTATTTAATACTTTTAGAACTGTGTCGGGGATACAAGATGTGAGCACTAAGAGTTGTACTAAAGTTTTTTCGACAAATTGCATTTTGAATTTCTAGATTGTGCTCTTCTCTGTTCTCCTCTCTCCATGAAATTGTAATAAACATAGTTTTTTAATCACCTTTGATGATGCGTAAAAATAACAAAAATTTTGGAAATTTAAAAAATATCAGACAAAAGTTTTGGTCTGAAGTCTTTGAATTTGGCCCAAAAACTTCACCAAAACGTTTGTTTATTTTTATAAATGAATGTGTAGATTTTTAAAGCTATAGCTTTCATTTCATTTCGAAGCTAAAAATTTTCTAACTTTGTTATTTCCAGAAGAGGTGACTACCATTATCCAACGAGATCTTGTGATTCGAAGACTTCAGGCTTTTTTTAACTGCGGTCACGTCAATTATAAAGTCCATTTCAATGCTCCGAAATGAATCGAAGACTTTAAAGATGGAATTCATGAAGTTTTCAATGACTGAACACAATGTATAATATTAAAGACTATTATGCAAATAATTTAGTACAAATATTGGAATGAAAACAGCTTTTCGAAATCTCTTAGAACGATCCAATAGTCAAAAACAAAAAAAAATCACTTCAAAATCTTAAGGAAAGGTTTTTAAGAATTAAGAATTTTGAACCAATAATACAATACTTCAAAATTTGCTTCATGCATTTCTTCTTATATCACAATAAAATTGTAAATACATATTTTTTTTTCTATACTTAAGAAGAACTTTCTTGATAAGTCATTTTCACTATAAGGAGAAAGTGCTCAACAAGAACTTAAAAGCATGTTCTTGGAATTTTTCGTAAAGAACTTAAATCCTGAAATATCTAAATTGCTGTTCAAATTCGTATGTACTCAACACTTATTCTTGAAAAATATTGCAAAGTACTGGTTTCAGGCCTTCTGAAATATGTGCACAATTTCCGCTATTAAGAGGCCATATCCATGGATATAGTTTGTGCCTTTTGCAACAAAAACTGATAATGCAGAAACTGAAATTACACCCAGATAAAAGCAATTCCAGTTCTTATCAAACATTTTTTTCATTACGTGTTAAAGTTCAATCCCTTCTGCTTACATAACTCATTTCTTGAGAAAATTCAAACTTAATTGTTAATATTAGAGAATTTTCATACTTCTTATCTTAAGATAAGATTCATTTCACGATCCTGGTATCAAACTATTCTCCTCGAAAAATTCTAATCATATAGACACTTTGGACGTAATGGATTTCTCAGTTCATTCACTTATGGTTGTTTGATGCCAGCGATCGCAATATTTTATTCCAATCAAATCTCAACAATATCGTAAAGAAACGTGTACGTGTAATTTGATTTAAAATCTCCCTTGAATAAAGACGTACAATATTTATTTTTCTCCCTAAATCAAACATTAAGTATCTATCCAGAGTTTTTCATAACATCCCGTTCCTTAAAATAGATCCTATAGCATCAGGCACCATTTCGTCTTGTGATCTGCATAAATCCCTCCACTTAACGTCGCACCCAAATCCATCTTAACAGCAGCAGCAGCACAGTAGCAACACAACCAACGAGCGGTAAGACCAAACTAGAACTTTTTTAATTATTATGGTACAATTTTTCGTTTGCAAAGAGACGACACACTGTGCCCGTCGCTCGCCGAGACCGACCCGCAAACCCAACCGCGAGAACCGACATGGACATCAGACGCAATGCGACGGACCGTTCTGACGCTTTGTTTATTTTTCCTAAATGCAATAGCAGCAACAGCAGCAGTTCCCTGAACAGCAGATAGAAAAAAAAGATAGATTTATGCCGTTCCATTGCTCTGAACAAAGACCATATTTGCGGTTGATTTGTTTTGTCCGCTTTATGGCCAAAGTAACGCGAGGAGGCTTTTGACTTTTAAGAGAGCGACTGCTATATTGCGCAGCCATTCAAGGATAACCGTATGAATCAAACGGTACGCGGACATTTGCTATATTCTATTTCCTGTCACATCAAACACACAAAATGTTTAATTTTCAGTTTGCCGTATTCTTAAATGGCAACAAATTTGTGCGCACTTTTTTCGCATGAAGTCATAAGAGTTGCGATATTGTTGCAAGCTCTTCGAGCGGGCGAGTGATGGGGAAAAATGACAGAAGAAAAACCTTTGTTTACACGGGATATTTATAAATGTGCCAGCTTGGTATTTACAAGCGCGTGAGCTTGTCGCTTTTTTTTCGTATTTTGTTCTGTTGTTGATTTGGTGGGGTATTATTATATGGGGGAGTGCTTGTGAGCTACGCATCACAGAACGTGGGTGTGGTTGGTTTTTGGATACAAATAGTCGTTGGAACAAAGTGTGACTCGCCCAGGTGTTTGGTTTAGCAGCGCAACGAGAGACCTTTCATGATAGACGAATGTTGTGGTCTATTGGAATCAACCATCGTCATCGTCATGAGTTGCGTGAGAATGATGACTCGTCGAAGTAAAGCGTTAAGGTAGGTCTGCAGTCTCTGGAGGTTTATTGTATAGGTACCCATAAGGTTACTATATACACTTCAATTTTTACGAAACAAAATGTTGAAATCTATCAGAGGTATTTTTATTACCGTGCTTACGGACTTTAAGGCACCAAGTTATTACAAAAGAATAAGACACTTCACATGACTGTTCTTCAAATGACTCTGACCAATTTTCGTTGAATTTAAAGAAAAAATGTGAGATACACGATAAGATGTATATACAACTTCAGCGTTTGACAGGTAGTTTTAACATTTTAGAAATCAACACATAATAAAAAATGTGCAAATTTTGTTAATACCTCTTGGACCATTGCAGGATAAAAGACGGGTTTAAACTCTAAGACCAAAATAACAACAATCTACAATTTTCCTAACATTAGTTTTGATAAAAAAATAATACCTATGTAATTTGAAAAATTGTTTAAATGTAATATTTAAAAAAATGTTTACGCCCTAGTTAACATTACAAAAAAGCTGTTTTATCATAGAATGCAGATTGACGGACGTGGTGGTTATGGCGTATTATTATCATGCCAGAGGTCTTGACGTTAATCTCTGCCTGTGCCACCTAAAAAGTTTTTTTTACTGGTACTGCCTCTTGCAAGAAATTGACAAATCCCTTAAGTGTAATTTTTATCATGAAAACTGATTTCTAAAATAAGCCGTTCAGGTTCGTTATAAAAACTGTAGGTCCCATACATCCCTAACATGACTCTTACACAGGAATGGTTGAGAGTTGTAAGTCACTAATACCTAGTTCTCTACTGTCACTCCACCTAATTTATTTATTTTACATTCAAGGGTTAACAAGTATATTGCATGTTTAAAAAGTTGTAATTGATTGAAAATTTGGTTCGGCATTCCAACATTTGTAAACTGACGGTGGAACAACGCTTCCAAGTTGAGCAATTTATCTTGAAAATTATGGTTTTGTTCTAAAATTTCATAGGCACATTTTGTTCAGCGATGGAGTTCACTTTGGTTGAAAAGATACGAAAAAAAATAAAATTGCCGTATTTTGAGTGTTGATAATCCTTCAGTGTATATTGAGCCACAGTAATGGGTTTGTGTAATAATTGACCCATACTTCTTTAAAAACGATGCTGGCCAGAAAATGACGGTTAATAGTGACCAATATAGATGAATGAGTACTGACTTTGATTTATTGAAGGAAACCTTTGGCAACAGCATAGTTTCATGTTACGGAACCAATTGGCTTTCAACTACTACTACTTTTAATGCGGATATGTGAAGTCGCTTATCAACGCCAATAAGCCCAAATCGATTGAAAACTTCAAGACAGTATTTGTTGCGTTATTATACAACCAAAAATGTTGAAAAAAATCACCTTAATTTGGTGCTGCAGAAACTACGTCCGAGTCAGCCGTGGCGGAATTTTTTGCTATTTAATTATTCTAACCTTTAAATTTTAGGGTTTTCACAACAACAAAAAACGTAACCAAATAATATTGTGTTTTTCAATAAGAGCGCTACAAGATTTTTTTTAAATAAAACAGAAACGGTTTTGGATATTAATAAAATTCTATATCCTTTTGAAAGTATGAGTACGTTCGATGCCATTATGTATGGAACTCGATTTTTTTGCATGGTCACCACGGGCACACTTGCAACAGTTCAGACGCTGAACACAATTTTCGACGGTTTTCAAGCATAAGTCGGCCGATATAGCTGCCATTTCACTTGGCGTAGACCAAAGACTTGACGTAGCCCCACATTGCACGGTAGCGATCACCATTCACAGTAACGTGCCGGTCTTGATCATCATGGAAGAAATACGGCCCAGTAACGCCGACGGCCCATAAACCACACCAAACCATAATTTTTTCAGGATGCAATGTAAAACATTGAGTACGTGTAGAAATGAGCCTCATCGCTAAAGATAGTTTTTCGATGAAAATCCGAATCATTTTCTAGGTGTTGCTCAGCCTGATTTACGAACATACGACGTTTCTGGTGGTCAAGCGGCTTCAGTTCTTGCATCAATTGAATCTTGTAAGGATGAATCCCAAGATCTTCTCGCAAAATTCGACACAACGACGTCAATGCCCAACTTTTGATAACGGCGTGCGAGAAACACATTTGAGCTCTCTGCAACTGAAGCCTCAACGGCAGCAATATTCTCAACACTACGGGAAATTCTTTATCTCACTGGCACGGGAACATTTTGTACTGAGCCTGTGGATTCAAATTCGTCGTAGCGCTCTTAACGTTGAGGCCACTGGCTCCGAATTTCGGTAGTAAATGTTAATGATTTCGACTCGTTGGTGGTTCGTTTATCTTTCCACCTTAAAATGGCAAACCTTACTGAAGAAAAATATCAAAAGAGCGGCAAGAAATATGGCGTCGTTTGATGTCACTGTTGCTCTACTTTTTTGGGGTCCCTGTTGAAAAACCATATAATAACTCTAGTAATCTTTAAAACAAATATTAGCACAATCAATTCGCTGGAAAATCAATTTCACTACTAAAAGTTTTTTGAGTTATTCTCCTAGTTTTTAACATTCCGATAAATGTTGAAAAGTTATCAGTTATCACTGTGAAAATTCTATCATAGAAATTGAATGTACAGGAATGTGCTTTCTAACAATCAGAAACGCTTGGAATCTAAATGTGAAACTGCAGAAATTTGATCAAAACTTTTCATTGCATTTGTTGCACGTTTCCAGGAACCAATTGTTATTATTTCTGATTAGTCTGTATATCCGTATCCTTTCTTCATTAATTTATTATTTATAACATAAAACACTTTATAAGCACTTCTTACGAATGTATGAAGATACTTACATCCTTTCTAACTCTCAACGAAACAATTTGCACGAACTTCACGAACACTGATCAATATTCATTAATACCATAACAGAGCAGCATATTGCATCTAATCTAGATGCAGGCGCCGCCGCCGCCGCGCGCCACTGCGGTTGGACACCACCGCGCCGTGCGTTGATGGCAACCGCTTCTTCAACTTCTTCACATTCCCATTAGTGAGTCTAATATCTATGATTAATTGAATGTTGTGCATCTAACGTATTGGTTTCACATTATTCTCGCATTTAAATGTATCATCATCTTCAGCATCACAATTACTATCATCATCATAATCATCATGATCACTAACCATTCAAACCGATCGTATAGACCATCAACTTGGCCATCTCGACAAATTCCTATAATAATACATGACGAATCGAAGGCGCCACACTGCCGAAGTTAAAGTCGAAGCCGATGCTCCGTGTAGTGCGGTTTGAGTGGAATTAATGTGAAGGTTGTGCCATGGGGAAGCGGAGGGGCATCAGCAGCCAAGGAATCAAATGCGCATTAGAAATGAATTTATGTCTGCTTCCGTGATTTTTCATCTTCTCTCGAATAAGAAGAAGAAGATGGTTGTTTTTTTTTTATAAATTTCTAACCATCATAATCCCTTTCAATTTAAGAGCCTAACCGAACCACAAATACCTACCTAATAGCTAACAGTAGGCTATAGGCACCTGTGCATCAGCCTAGTCTACCTCAAGCCGTGAGCTGGTGAGCCTTGAGAGTTTTTTGTGTGTGTTCCGAGTGTTGGGATGGCACAATATCAAAGACATTGGATTCCGATGAGAAGAAGAAAAACACATCTCGATTCAACAACTCAAAGATCTAGATACAAATTCAAGGTGAATATCTTCTGTGCTAGCCTTGACTAGTACGCGTCTCATACGTGATGTGAATCTGTAATTATTACATGCGCGCAACTATAGTTTTGAAGCATATACTATACGTATACGTTGTACGTAAAACACGGTGAGTGCACTGGATGGAAGTACGACGAGTAGTTGCAGAAAGAATAAGCAACTACAAAAGCCGGTACTACCTGTCTCTCTGGTGGCTTGTTCTGATGCGTTGTTGTATAGATGTCGTTGATGTCGTCGTTGTCGGTGTCGTCTTCAACGTCGTAGTCATCGTTCCGATCTGTTCCGTTTGTTGGAGGATTTGTATGCAACATACTCATGGTATAAATGTACCTACATAGGAACTCATATATGGAAGAAGGGAGGTTAGGGGGACTTCCTTTTGGGTATGTGCTTTGGAAGCAAATGTCCACCTGCATTTGTTTGGATTCAGTGGCAATGGCGGTGGCGGCGGTGGCGGCAGCGGTTGCGACGATCGACCGGAGCTGTGGAAACATGGAAACATCCAGAGGACATCGAACCGTATAGAGGAAACAGTGTTTATGTTTAACGTATAGAACTTTGATGTTTGTATTTTTGTTTTGTTAGAAATTATTGAATAGGTAGCTATTAACCATGATAGCATGATTTATTTTGTGAAGAAATTAAATACATCATATCCCATTGTTAACGGAAATCAATAGGGATTTATTTCCTGTAGATCAGATTATTATTAGAATCTTAAAATTAAATTAAAAATTAAATAAGGTGGCGCAACAGCCCATTGAGAACTTGGGCCTAGAGACTTACAACTCTCACCCATTCCTGTGTGCGAGTAAAGATGTCAGAGATGAAGGCGACCTGCGGTTTTAAACCGAATCCAAACGGCTAACATGAGAAAGCACTTTTCATGACAGGAATTACTCTTGGAGGATTTCTCAACTCCTCGTAAGAGGAATTTTTAATTGGCACACGCAAGAATTGAAACCCAGACCTCTGGCGTAATAGCCCTAAACACTAAAAATACACCCCACGGGTACTACTGAAAATCTTAAAATAACGGATTTTTATTTTAAACTCATTATTTTGGACCAGATAATCTAACAAGTATGGGATCACTTCAAAAATTAAGTTAAAACATACCAGTTTATGCATTTCAGGCTTATGGCCTAGTATTGTCCTTACAGAATTATAGGACTGAGAGATTAATTTGTCTAAACTAATAAAAGTTTCATAGTGAATAATTTAATATAATTTTTTGAATTTTGGTGTTATTTGATAAAACTGAAGAGTATTTGAAGATTTTGGTGTATTTGACAATACTTCAACATTTTTTCCAATTCAGTTAAATAAAGTAATTTGATTCGCAACTTTTTTATTTTTCTATTAATGGCGGATACAAATATCCAATTTTAAAATCAATCAACATGACGGTATTCTTTCCCCTTAATTTTATAGATTTTTGAGAGTAAGATTTTAATCTTGTTGAGATTCAATACACTAAACTGCTAATGTCAAAAAATTTCACAATTTAATACATGTTCATGATGACGTTCGGAAATTTGGATCGTTGCGAAATATTTTCATATACGAGTATATCCATTAAAAGTACGTTATATTGCTTGAAATGCTTTTTAAAGAATGGCTCCAGACCCTTAAGTCAAGTGTCCAAACGTATAATTAATATGAATAAATTGAATTCTCGGCCTTCAAAATCAGCCGCGTATCCATTTCATGTATGCATTTTAATGAAAACTCTGAAATGTATCTCAGAGTCAAATTTTCATCGTCCATGTTTTCAAATGACCGTACAAATTAGTGGGGTGTGAAATCAAATTCAAATTCAAATGTTAACTATATATAGTTTTGTTTCAGTATTTACACTTTTTACAGCAAATGAAACTTATTTAAACAAAATACTGGATATATTTTTCGGAATGGTGTATTTATCCAAATCATAATATTGGATACTTTTGTACAACTGTGTTTTCTCCTTCTAGGTCTTAAAAAATTGTGCATTTTTAAAAATTCAGGAAATACAGTATTTGTATACAGGGTGTCCCATGATGACCACGGCAGACGAAGACCATTAATTTTAATTTAGAAAAATAATATTTAATTGTATTAAACCGCTTATTTGTTAATCGCATGGAAAAAAACATGTATGATGGAAAGGCAATTATATCTGTTCTTCCTTAAATAAAAAAGACAAAAATCAAGAAAAATCGGCTTTAGTTTTGACAAGTTATAGAGCCAGTTAAATATCGGTCTTAAAAATTCACCTATAAATAATTCATTAACCTGGAAATATTTGTAAGGTTTTTAGTCATCAGTTATTTGTAAGAGCACTTCATTTATACTTTTTTTGGTGAATTAATTGTCGTATCATTTACCATCATATCTATGCGATTAAACATCTTTCCACAATTTACTATCACAATTATTATATATTGCTTAATTAAAATACGTTCTTTGTATCTAGATAAGCTAGAACCTAAGAATGACAAAAATTCGTTTAGAAATTACTCAAAAAATCATTACAGTATTTAAAATCAAAAACGAAGTAAAAACGAGAACATTAATTCAAAAGTTTTCGACTTGAAAATAGGACTTATTAAACCAGGTTTTGCCTGCGTTGGTTACTTTGAGACAACCTGTATTTGAAAGAACGGCTATATTTCAAGAAACAATAAAAGAATTTTAAATATTAAATCACAACAATGATTAATTGTTAAAATATTAAAGCGACTTAATTAAATAATATATTTGGTATTTTCGACTAGTTTTTAACATAGCGTCTCTAAAAATTAAAAAAAAAAAACAACCAAAACATTTTAGATTTCGAATAATTATAGCTTTCTAAATATATTTCGAAATTTTGTATTTATTAATATTTTTGAAGCTCTCAATTTCTAGACGAGATAGGACCAAAAATCGTTCGGTAGAGTATACTTTTGCTTCGTTTTTAAATTCGGCACTCCTATTTATACTTTTGTATGAGTTTCTTGCTATGTACTACATAATTAAGGTTAGTAAAATAGATTCACAGAAATAATAACAAATTCCTTAGATATTTTCTTCAAAATTAACAACGGTATGAATTTTATTTCAATGCGATTTTTTTACGTTTTCGGGGTATGTTATGTTCTTGGTCACATATACTACCTATAATTTGTATACCACTTACATAATTTATATACCGAAGATCGGTATAATTTGTGAATAGTCAGTGTAAATTTTAAAGACAACAAATGCTCGAAAAAGTTACCCAATATTGGACTTTCCGAATGGACCACCTAAGACGCAGCCGCGGTCAACATTTAAATGAAGTTATCTTCAAAAAGTAAATGTCATGGACCAATCTAACGTTTCAAATAAAGAATCGATGAGATTTTGCAAATTGTATGCATTTTTTTTTTTTTAAGTTCTCAAGCTCTTAAAAAATCACCGTTTATTTCTAAATTGTATCTAGTTCACTATACTTTGTAGATTCATAATTTGCTTAACTGACAAATATTGTCATTTAAAACTTCAAATCGACATTTAAAAGCTACGAATTCTAGAAATATTGCACAACAGTGAATTGTTTACTACACCCTATTTTAGTTGGCTACTAATGGTTTGCTACCTTGACAATTGGTTTTTGATGAAAAATTGGTAATCAAAATATGTATATCCGAATAAAACATAGCAGACATCCAATATTTCCAATAGTAATGTGATCTCAGCGTTGTCATTTAAATATACAAATATCTAAGACCTTAAGAATATTTTGGCAATATCCTATAGGGAGCGGTCAAATGCTGTATTTTAAAATACTGTACTGTCAAACCTCTGTAATGTACTGTATGGTCATAAAACTCTATAGTTAATATTCTGTATTTGAAAAGACTGTAGATTTAAAATCACAAAATGCTGTATTTCATTATGCTGTATAATAGGGAAGTTTTAAGAGATAAGTTTTGTGCAATTATTTATGGAATTTTTTATTATGATAGTAACTATTTATGGAAAAATGTAAGAGGGATACAGGGGAAGAAGAAAATAAGAAGAAGCTCAAAGTTTTTAACTTTCCATAGGAAGTTTTTGTAACGGGTCCGATTTGTAGAATTGAAAATTTTGACATTTCTCGACGTTTAAGGTCCCTAGAATCGAATTAAAAGGTTTTTAGAGAGATGTTTGAGCGTGCGTGTGTACGTTTGAATGTACACCCGTACGTTCGAGAAGGTTTTTTGTGGTCGATATCTTAAAAAACAGTAGAGATATCGACTTTAAATACATTTTTATTAAACAGATAATAATGCAGAAATGTGCAGAAAGGACTCTCAAACAAATTTGAGTGAGTGGTTTTTTTACGATAGCAATATAAAGACAAGGTGTACATTTTTGTTCACCCAAAATATCTCACTAAATAATAACGCTAGAAACTTCAAATGAATATATAATTTTTAACTTCCCATAGGAAGTTATTGTAATGGGATTTGTCAAATTGAAAATTTTGAAATTTCTCGACGTTTCAAGGTCCCTAGAGTCGAAATAAATTTTTTTTAGAAAGATGTCTGTGCGTGCGTGTGTACGTACATTCGTAGAAATAGAAATAAAAATAGAAGAAATACTGTTTTCAACATTAGGAATAATGTTGAGAAAAATCGAATTGACAGTTTTTTTACAAAAAAATAAAACCCAAACAAATTAATAAAAGTTGGTAAACATTGATTTTCGACTCAAATATTTTTTCAAAACTTTGAGAAATTGGCTTTAATTTACATTTATCTTTCAAAAAATATTGTTGTCAATATTCAGTAAAATTTAAAAAAAATGGAATTGACAATTTTTTAAATAAAACTCTAAAAAAAAAACAATACCAAAACTTGGTAAAAATTTACTTTCGACTCAAATAGCTTTTCAAAAATTAAAAATATTGGCTTCAAACTTATTTTATTTCACAGAAAATATTTTTTTCGATATTCAGTAATTTTTATATAAAAATCCAACAATCCGTTTTTTCATAAAAAATAAAATCTACAAAAAATAGTACCCAAATTTAGTAAAAATTGATACGAGTACATAAAGACAAACTTTTAAGCAAGACAAATCTACAGACGGGATGGGAAGTTATCAGTGTAGGTCGCATCGCAGCCTCTTTTTATTAATTATAAAATTAAAAATCGGTTTTTTCTATAAAACAAAAAACTGAAAAAAAAAAATATTTGGCACCTCGAATATTTTACGAACCAAAAATGATTTAACCTCCAAAATAATTGTATACAACGAAAAAAAACGTTTTTGACAACTAGTAAAATTTTGAGATAATCGAATGGAAATTTTTTTCACAAAAAATAAAACTTAAAAAAACATACTAAAAAATTGATTTTCGACTCAAATATCTTCTCAAACATTTGAAATTATGGCTTCATAAGAAATATTGTTTTCAACATTCGGTAAAATTTTGGGGAAAAAAAACAATACTAAAACTTGTTAAAACTTTACTTTCGACTCAAAAATCTTTTTGAAAATTAAAAATATTGGCTTTAAAATAATTTTATCTCACAGACAATATTATTTTTAACATTCATTATTTTTTTCTAAAAATCCTACAGTTTATTTTTTCATAAGAAATTAAAATCTACAAAAATAGTAACCAAATTTAAATTGGTAAAACTTGATGTTCGGTTCTCGATATCTCGTGACCAATAGAAGATATTGACTTCAAATTAATTTCATTCATCCAATTTGTATGTTTATATAAGAAATAATAACTTTTATGAAATTAGTTTTTGACTAAAAATCTCGGTAGCAAAAAAAGATTTTGAAATAAAACAATTTCATTATATGCAAAATACTGTTGGTATTTTAAATTGTTCAACTGACAACTTTTCTTTACAAAACACTAACCCCTGCAAACTTTTAAGCAAGACGAATCGACAGAATTGATGGGAAGTTAGGGTCGTATTCCATCTTCTTTTTTTGTTTCAGTTTGTATTAATTTAACGACTTATGAATCATCATAGGCACATAAATATGTTCTTGTTCAAGGGAAGTATATTAGAACATTATTTTGCTGTTTTCTTTAAAAATATTATTTTGTTGTCAAAATTATTTATATCAAAATGCTTGTGTAGAGAATTTTGAAATACAAAATTTTGATATACAGAATTTTGAAATACAGAATCTTAAGATACAGTATTTTGATAATACATTATTTTAACTTCATTATTATGATCCATAAAGTATTTCATCCAATCTTGATCCGTAATTATGTGAGTATCCGGAATATGTGGAGAAGTTGTTAAAGCATTTAGGTGAGTCTATATATTCAGAAGAATAACTTCACATTACTGTACAATGTTTTTGTTTAATATTTATTACACCCTGCAAAAATCACTGTATTGTTATTTTGTTACATTTTAGCCTCGAGTACTAAAGGTTTTTGTGTCAACTTATGCATTTCAAAAATAAACTCCAGAGCAATCCGAATTTATTATTAAACAAACTTATTTCCGTCGACTCAACACGACGAGCGACGCCATGCCACTTCTTTAAGTGTATGTGCTGTGCATTACAACCATAAGTTCCAACTTATGTCGACAAATTAGAAAGAAAATCTCTCAACTATTTATATTTTCTTTTTGTTAAGTACCATTAACCGTTATATTAAACAAAATCATTGCAGCACACAATTCAATTGATTTAAATTCGTTGAATATGTTGTGAACCGCTCTCGCACTCATTCCTGCTCTTGCTCCCAATCGGAGCGGCTTTGACTTCAGTTTCGGCTCTTCTGGATTGGACTGAAGTGGACTTTTATTTTGTTGAATTTATTATGAAGTCATAAACTTTACTACACGGTGTTTTTTTTTGTACTTGCTGATATTTATTTGTATATGAAGTGCATCCAGGGAACGAAATTCCCGCTTACACTCTCTCTGACATAATGTGACGGAGACGCGCGTTGTTGAAGTGGATTTAGAGACTGTCCCAGGTCCAAGTCGCGGATTTGAATTCGGATTCGGAGTCTGCTGTAGTTGGTTCGTAGCTTATATTGCTTGGGGGGAAGAAGAATTATTATTGTTTTGTTA
The DNA here is from genome assembly GCF_945859685.1 of Eupeodes corollae. Taxonomy (NCBI): domain Eukaryota; kingdom Metazoa; phylum Arthropoda; class Insecta; order Diptera; family Syrphidae; genus Eupeodes; species Eupeodes corollae. Next base: position 113,386,441 of record NC_079148.1, read on the forward strand.
GAGAGCGATTGTTTCTTCGTTGATGATGATGAAGGGGGTGTTTCGCTTTTTATTATGACGACTACGACGATGACGACTTGTTGTGCTATTCGAGGGTCACTTCCTCCACCCGTTTGGCGTGCGATTTGAGTAAAGTACTTCCTGCTTGAGGGCTCTGGCTCTATGCGAGCTGAGCTGAGCTGTGTTGAATGACATATTGGTTCATTGTTGTTGTGTTGTATGTTTGTTTTTTAAACAACTAACTCGGTGGTGGATTGAAATAAAAATTTGTCGTATTTTTTGTTATAAGCTATGTTTGTCAGTTTTTTTTTTATTTTTTGATTTACTAATGTAATGGGGGGAAAGTGGGAGTGCTTGAGATGTTGTTGTTGGTAATAAAGGATTAATTCGAAGAGAATGGTGCGCTCGCTACAAATGGGGGAACAACTCAAAGCCGGACGAAGTGTTACACAATTTGGGTGAAAAAAAAAGATAATCCAAATAAAAGTTTTTTCTTTTTTTAGTTTTATTTTTTTTGAAGGGGTGTAGAATTTGTTTTTGAATTAATTGTTTTTTTAAATGAAACATATGTTATTAATGGTTGAGAACCAAATAGTAATCATAAAGAATTAATTGGATAGATTGAGTTTTAGTGTATTGTTTAAATAATGGGAAACATGTTCAATTCGATTTGTAACAGCTTGCAGATTATAAGCTTATCATTACAACAAAGATCTAAGATCTATTTGTCATTTCATAAAATGTTCTTTATAAAAAAGTGTTTATTTTTTGTAAATTAAATGTGAAAAAAAAGCTCCCACCCTTGGGGATTTTTTTAAGTTCTTATGAAATTAGTCTCAGATATCTTAGATTAATCTCACATATCATAGACCCAGAATTTTAAAAATACTCAAATAGATCATAATTAATTTGGGTGGATGTTTAAGTTTCGGGTGTGGTCTTTAATTATACAAAAATTTAAAATTTTGAAATAATTTCAAGACATTAAATTATGATCTGTACTCTTGATCTCACCTTAGTTTGCTCATGTTTAGCTTCTAAGTTGAAAACTTGAGCCTAATGATAATGCTTAAAGGATATTCACTACCAGTTTACAAATATGAAGGAAAATTGATAGAATAATCTTTCTTTTTATTTGCCACATAAAGGAACAATATTGCAAGTACTGCATTCGTAAAAAGTTTCTAACTTGACATTCAAACAAATGACATTACAATGGAAGAGAAGTCGAAAAGAGTGGATCCGCCGATTCTGTTTGTCTGTCTGTTCTCGCTTCCACAGGTTAAGCCATTGGGTCTATTAAACTCAAACTTGGAAATTAAAGTTTAAAGCAGATTCGAGTGGGGCATTTTTAAAATTTTTTTTAGACTAAAAATAATAAAGAAATTTACTGGTCAAAATCAAAAATTAAAATTTTTCAAGAACTATTTTTACTAAATTTTCTCTAAAAACTTTTTTTTTTCCTAACTTGGCTTCTTTCTTTAAAAAAAATATGTTTGTATTGCTCCAGAAGGGTACCCACTGGTTTTTTTCTTTTAAATTGTCTCAAGAACTATTGAACTGATTTCAATAATTTTTTCTTTGCAGAAGCTCTTATTCTTTTTTTTGATGATGAAAATTGTCAAATAGTACTTTTAGAATTTAAATTTTTTTTCAAAATCGATATTTCAAAAACAGGACAAATTTTTTAACGAAAGTTAAATGTAAAATATTAATAAGTTCTAAGAAATGTATATAAAAACTAAAATTGAAAAATTGTATTCAAAAAAATATAAATAAATCAAAATTTGTTTGATAATTTAATTAAGAATTTTATTGGTATTTTTTTAAATTTTAAAAAATAAGTTCTATTCTAGACAAAGTCTACTGATACGGGAGCAAGTTCGTTTGAATGCAAACGTTTTTTTTTAATTTCAAAAAATAGTCAAATAAGAAATTTGAACAATACATTCTTTTTGCTAAGTCTATGAAACTTTGTCCCAGTCTCAGCTAATTGTTAGCATTTACTCCTTTTTTAGAAATTGTTGACAATAGATTTCGAAAACTTATGTACTCGTATATGTACGTCAGACTTATTCAACCAATTGACATGACATTTTGAATGATAAAAAATGCATTCTCTTTAAAAGTACGTAGACTTTGTATGGCATAGTTAATTTGTTATTACCAATCAAACATTTTAATTTTCCACTTAAGAAGTTAGCCATTTGGCAAAAAGTCTTTAAACCTTGAAAATTCTTAATACTTCTATAATTTTTACATAAATTATAATAAAATATCATATTTCATTATGATTTCAGAATTATAGGAACTGTAAGTCCTTCTTTGAACTCTTGAACAAAAAACAGACGATGTTATTATAAAAACGCTGCTCAGTAACCATATTTAAATAAATTCTTTCAAAAATATTATTGGAAGCACAGCTTTCCATAGCAAATTCCCGTTTCTGTAATCTCAATTAATTTTTTAGAATTTCTGAAACACCTACGAATTTTAGCCCAAGAAATTTCTTTGGGCTGATTTGTGAAAATTGTCAAATTTGATAGAAATTAAAGTAAATTGCTTGCTTTTGGTGTCAGTTATAAAATTTAAAAACAAATTTAAAAATAACAGCAACAAGACAGTAATATTGTGTGAACAATTTATTGTTTTCCCGTTCGCTTACTTTTTTGTAATTTTTTTTTTGGTGAGAGAATTTTACCCCCACTCTTGTTTATTTGGTTTTGTTACATTTACGACGACTAACTGTGACTAGTTCTTTGGTGTTGTTGGGTTACATATTATCCGCGGTTAGAATGTCAATGGAAATTAAGGATTCACAAATTGACATTGTTTTCATGGACCTTAGTCTCCTGTGTAACGTGTATGGACTTGATGTCTGTATGATCGACTTGGTGGTAAAGTATCGTGGTGGTGAGGAATTGTGCTCACCGGTTAAATCTCTAATGCAACTTATGTATTGCGTTTTCAATATAAAATATGACATTTATCTTATTTTAATTTTCGTGGGCATAACGACATTTTGAGATTTGAAACTTTTTGCTGGCATAATTGTCCATAGCTTTTATGTTCTCTTGTGCAGTCTTAAAGTTTGTGCTAATTATGGGTAACGTTGCAACACAATTTGACAGAATACAATAAACAAAATTTATATAAATTGAAATTTAAGAATAATTAATAAATTTTAAGTTTATAGGGTTTCTATCTTAAAGACAATGAACATATTACCAATTAAAAAATACTCTACATTATTCTTCTTTCTTTGTTTTTTTTAAACATCCAAAACCATACGAATGTTAATCAAAGGTGGTTTTTCTTATAATAATTGTATTGCTTAATCGATCTGATTGCTCAAAAATAAACCTAATCAAAGTATTGAACAAATTTGAATGCTTTCGGTAATCATTATTGTCTAAATTTTGTTGACTAATAGACTTTATTCACAAATATCTTTGAACCCAACTTTTTAATGCATATTATCATCTTACCTTATTGACGTTATTGATTATTTCGCTGAAGTACAATATCACTGCAACTCAGTTAGTTTGTTTTTTGTTAGTTCGTTTACTTATAGAAGTTCTTGTACGACATTGAAAATATGTGACATAGAGATAAGGATAAAAAATTTCAAATGAATCTCTTTCTTTCAGAATAAAATTGAATTGCCAAAAAATAAAAGAAAATCTGGGAACTTTTCTTTGCTTTCTCGAACAAAAAGAACTTCACCATACATACTTTTACTTCCTTATCATATTTCTACATCTCAATCTTAAAACTGTATGTAGTTACAAAATGTACGAACCTACTTGCAACTAAATCCTTATATATCTATTTTTCCAAAAACGAATACGAAAAAAAGTTCTATCCTGGCGATAAAGAACACAAATTGAGGACAACACTGAGAAGAAAACAAAAATCTTTTAAAATGTATTGTTGTATAAGTTTGTGCAACTGTGCAACTTACACAAAATCACACAGTCCAACAGAAACGAACAGAGACACAGACCACCAGACCACCCACCCATTTTTAAGAAGCTATCACTTTGAATAATGAGAAAGTGGCATGCACCAGCCATTTAATTCTACTAAAGCTGATCATTCATTCTTAGTGTATTCGTATAGAATAAAGAGAGGACGACCCGACCATATACCTCAAGCTCTAACCATGATGGAACTACCAACTACCTTGAATCGGATTCATGCGGATGAGGAGAGGATGATATGGCACGAGAAGAATCACAAGTTGAATGGCCTCTGACTGTTGAAGCTGAGATTTAAATTGTTTAAGATATTTTTTTTCTTCTTTTATTGTATCATTTGCATGTACATAAATGTAGGTAGCTATATGTACATATATATAAACATTTATCTATTTTGTGTTCATTCTATATGATTGTGGGTCAGGTACCGGGCCACGAGTGTACCCATTACTCTTTTAATAACGAATAATGAATAATTAATGTATTCAGTTTAGAGTGGCAAAATTAAACGAATTAAATATAAATAAACAAAAATAAAAAAACGGTTTTTAAAGTAAGAATGACGTAAAGTAATAAAAATGGTATCAACGAGATAATTATTTGTTACCTATTGTTTCTAGGGGTTTTACTGGAATTGATTTTTAATTGATTTAAATAGATTTTGCAAATTTATTTAACTTCAAATAACTTAAAATAAAATACAAAACTAGAACTACTGAACTTTTTTTTGAAATTATATAGTTTGCATACAAATTTTATTTTTTTTTAAATAATTTCAAGAAATTATTGAATTTCTAGAACTTTTCTAATGCTCTTTGTTTGGAATAAAGGAATAACTTAAAGATTTGTTCAATCGAAAAGTTAATGGTAAAAATATGGTTCTTTTCAGAAAAACATGATGAAATCTATCTTGTGCAATAATTGGTATTATATTATATACAGAAATTTTGAATTGTAATTAAATGTAAAAACTTAACATTACTAATTATTGTTTATTAATAATGTTTTAATATGTTTTTAATTTTATAGAGGAAAAACCTTCAAATTAAGTATATGTACGTTTTTAGGTTTGAGTAAAATTTTGTAAACTTTTAAGATGGTTTAAAACAATATTTTGAAATAGTTTTATTTTTATTAACTTCGAAGTTTCTTTGTGTTAATTGATTGAGTCTTCAATTAAAGAGTTCTATAATTTTGTTGTTGGAGTTTTCTTTCCAAAAGTGTATGCAAGCAATGTTTAATATTTCTTTTTTATTTATGCTCAGGGGTTGCGAAGGATTCGATAATTCCTATTCATAGGGCAGGACAAAAACAGGAAATATCTTACTACCGTCAAATCTGCAAACTATCCACCATTCTAAAACTTGGGTGTGATAAGTTTTTATTTTTGCTTGGGGAAGTAATATCGCTTTCCCAGCATGGCTTTGTATCGGGCAGGTTGACAACTACTAACCTTTCTATTTTCACAAACTACGTTCTCAATAAAATTGCAAAGGCCTTTGATAGAGTCAGCTACACTATTCTATTGAACAAACTTCGAAAATTGGTTTTCATTCAAATACTGTGTAATGGTTGAAATCTTATCTTATAGGAGGTATTCAATTTGTTTCCATTGGTAATGTTCTCTCTACTCCTGAACATATGTCATCAGGAGTTCCTCAAGGTAGTCACCTGAGGCCCTTACTTTTTCTTATTTTTATTATTGATATGCCAGATATATTTCATAATTCCCTAAGACTTTTATTTGCTGACAATCTTAAGTTTTCAGAATGACCTTAACTTGCTTATTGAATGGTGCAAGAAAAGTCAATTATCTTTAAACGTTTCAAAATGCCAATGTATTGCTTTCTACCGTTCTTACTATCCTACTTTCTTTGAATATAAAATTGGCAGTAGTATTTTTGAAAGAATCAATGAAAAGAAAGATTTTGGCCACAAACTCAATTTTATCAAACAACAAATCTCAATCTGGCCAACGCCAACTCAATGCTTGGTTTTATTAAAACAAAATCATCAGAGTTTTCAGACTCTTATAGTATTAAATCTCTTTTTTGTGCATACGTAAGATCTATTTTAGAAAAGAATTTTACTAGGTTATGGAAACTTGGATGGAATATTGAAATTCCTTCATATGCTACGAGATACAAACTTATCGGTTTAGAGTCACTCGTTATTCAAGATAAAATCGTCTCTGTTTTATTTATTTGCGATATTCTATCGCATCATATCAACTGCCCATACCTTCTATCTTTAATTGATGTAAATATACCTTCTCGTCAACTTAGGGATTATGATCTATTCCACGTAAGTTACCACAGGGTTAATTAGGCAGTTAATAAAATTATAGCTTGCTGTGTTAGGGAAGCCTATTCTGTCTCTAATGTAATAGACTTTGACTTCCAATTTAATAGAGCCGAAAATTACTTTGATTTCATTTATTTATTTTTTTCTTTGCTTAAATATTAATTTAATTTTAATTTTAATTTTAAGTAGTAAGATGATTAATGCAATTTCTGTTTGATGAAACTAAAAAGCAAAATAAGATTTTTTTCCAAAAATGAACAACAATATTTTGCATAATATGACGATATAAGTTTAATTTAATTATATATTAATTGTTCCCGAGATATTTTGTCGAAAACGAATTTTTAGCAGTATTTTTTTGGATTTTATTTGTCTGCAAAATTTTTTTGTTGACAAATATATACTCGTACGTATGTACGTTGATATATAAAAAAATTATCATAACTTCAATTCTTTTAGAGTTCATACAAAATTGGTACCACGTCAAAATATATAACATACAATTTAATTAAAATCGATAGCGTTATTTCTTCGAGAGATAATTTGGGTGAATCAAATTTTTCCCTTTTTTTAAATTTTTAGATTCTAGGAATTTTAAAACGAAGAGAAAAGTTTGAATTTTCAGTTTGACAAAACGAACCGATTGCAATTACTTCACATTGGAAATTGAAATTTTAAAGTTTTCCTTTCTTAGAATAAGAATAAAAAAGGTTTCAAAAGTAAACTCTAGCGCAGTATTATCTAAGTATATAAATTTGAAAAAGGAGGACAGCATCAAAATGTTGACTTTAAACAAGAAAGAAATCATATTTTTTTTAATTTCAAAGATAACGAAAAAATAGCTAAACTTTTATAAAACCTAAATGAGTTTCAAAAAGAATTTTTTCAAACCTTAGTTTTAGACAAAAAGATAAAAATTAGATTCTAGGAACCTGAAAACGTTGAGAAAAGTTAAAATTTTTTCAATTCGATAAAATGAACCGATAGCAATAACTTCCTAATGGAAGTTGAAAATGACGAGAATTAAAACTAATCAGTTTTTTTTTTCAGAATAACTAGAGATTTCAAAAAAGTGAACTCTAGAACAGTGTAATCAAAACACATAATTTTGAAAAGGAGCTGACAGTTTCAAAACGTTGCCTGCAAGCAAGAAACAAATTTAAATTAAGTGTCATATTTTGTTTTTAATTTCAAAGTTAACCATAAATTTGAACTGCAGTTATTTGTGAATTTTTAAATAATATAATTTTTGACAAAAAAGTAAAAATACTCTTTTAAGAAAATATTCGTTTTTAATAATCACTTAAAAAATGCAAATAATTTAGAGCAAAAACTTGATCATTAAATTTTAAGATTTCAATAAAAAAAAAAAAACAAAATATTTATCATTTTCTTTTACCATAAGACTCTTAATACACATTTTTAACACCTTTACAAAGAAATTCCTTAAATTTTTTTAGGAATCGAAGTTGATATTTAAATTTCGAGCTAAAGATTGTAAAATTCTTATTATTTTGAATTTTTAACGTATATTAACGTCTTAAAATTCAAACATCATAAACTGAACTTGATGACGTTACATTTTTATGTCAGTTTTAACTGCTGACTCTCAAAATAATAATGATAAAATATGTGCAGATAGCCCATCTACCATTCACCAAAAAATGTCTACCACAATCGAAGCTATCAGTTTTTAAAAAACAAAACTTAAAGTTGTTCAAAAATTATAGCCCAATAAAAGTTGCTACTTAAGAAAAAAACTTATGGGGAATTCTAAATTTTTGATTCTATAAAATTAAATAAATAACAAAAAATAAGATCATGCATTTTTTACAAAATTTTACAAAAATTGATAGCTTTGTTTTAACAAAATTCAGGGTATCTACTAAGTAGTCATGGAAATTTTGAAAAATTTAGAGACACATAGGTAAAGCTCTCAACATTCTACATATATCATAAACTTTATGATCATAAAATTAAGATCAAGACCTTAACTATATCCAATCCATTTATACTTTCACTGACTGACTGACTGACTAAACAGTGGAAAAGGTTTTCAAATTGAATTAATCCAATTAAAATTCTCTTAATCACTGATGTATAAGAATTAATTAATAGAATTTCCAATAAGCCAACTAAAATTTAAAATACAATTTAAAAACAGAGTTACAACTGAAATAAATAAACGACTAATTAATTAAAAATAAAAAGACCTTAAACATTTTTGTGTTAATTCTCAAAAAAAGAAATATAGAATTTTTGATTGTTTCTTATACTTTCATTTCATCATCTTCATTTTATAATAGCTATAGTTTAATGATGAGATATAAATCCATTATTTTTGTTCTGTTTATCAGAAAAAAAACTCGACCTAACATAAAATAAAAACTAATAAAACTAAACGGGTGTTCCCTCATTTTCCCTCCTTATATTATATGTTTTGTTTATATGTAGAGTGACCTATTTCAATTGTTCTTCGCCACAGTCAGTCAAGTCATTGATGAAGCATGGGAGGGATATATGTACGGATAGAAGCCACCATCGTCGAAGTAGAACCGAAACGAACCTAGCTAAATGATAAAAAGTCTTATGGAACAAAACTTGAAAACAAAAATATATCGATTTGAATTCCATCATAGACAAAAGACATCCGTTACGAAGGCATTAATTATGCTCGCTGATAAAAATAACGAATGTAGATAACTTTCCTGGGCCACCATACCTACCATACCTATAGCCTGGCCTGGTGTCAAACTTTTACTATACGATAACGACCTACGACGATACGATACGGGAGGGCCATAAGGTTGGAGCCATTCTTGTGGCTTTTGTGATTGTGTGGATATAATTTTTTTATTTTTCAAATTTAATGCCCCCATCAGGTGGAAATATATAAATTCTAGCGCGTGAAATATGGGTCATTGATGAGAGTGGAATTATAGGACTGTAGTAGGAGAGGACGGAAATTGCAATAATAATTACTTTTTAAAATTAGAAAATAGTTCTGGGAATGGAAATTGATATTTCGTTTCGAATTCGACACGATAAGGCGATGATGGAGGAAGAATTTATGTTGTTTATGGGATTTTAATGTTGATTTGTATTGTCTTCTAAAGGGTATTGAATTGGGTTCAAGTATTTTATGTTGAAGTCTTAGACTTCTAGGTTATTGATCAAATTCTTTGTTATTATTTATAATTTTATTAGCTTATGAAAATTAAATTTAGAATCAAAGTGGGTAAATATTTTAAGGAGTTTGTAAAAAGGTTCAAAGTAATCAAATATCAAGATAAACTGATTCAGTTTTTATATTATGATATTTAGTTATGAGAAGTAAAATTATGAAAATTCTTAAATGGAAAAAGAAAAACTGCAATCCTTTGAAAAATATTGAAATACAACCTCAATTAGGGAACTTATTAATTGGAAATGTCAGAAACGCGAAAGTTAAATGGATTCATCAAATAAGTAAAACTTGAAGCAGCCATTCTAGAATCTTAAATATTTTTAGTTGTGTAATAAGATACCAAAATACTTCAAATTAATAACAATCATCTTTTAAACTTTGTTAACATTTTACAATAAATCGTTTCATATTGTTAGTCGTTTTCTTTTTAAACTATAAATTTCACAAGAACGTACGTTGAAAATCCTAGTGATATACTTTTGACAGTCTTGAACTTTTTTACACACATAAAGCTTTGGGTAATTACCAATATTAAATTTTGCAATTTGTTATTTGGGAAAGCCTTGCAAATTAAGGAGTTTTAAAAGCTTTTAGCACATTCTTGGGTTCATGTGAGATTTTTTAACTTAACAATATTTTTTATCAAAACCAATCCACTTTAATATTTAACTTTTTAAAATTTAAATTTTAAGAACAGCTGATTCACAATAATCTTTTAAAACTTATGATTTTATATATAAAACCTATCCATTTTAATGTTTTAACTTTTGAACTTTATTAAGAACAGCTAAATCACAATAATTTTTCAAGACTTATGATTCTGTATGTAATTCAAAGTATTGTCAATTGAAGTGACTTTTTAATATGCTTATAATTTTACTTTCACGGTATTGACACGTAAGTGAATTTTTAACAGCAAATCTTTGAGTCGAAAAATAAAAAAATCTAATTTCTAACAATTGATAAACTTTAATTGAATACATTTTTCAAAAACCTGGAAATATATTTTGTGCAAATTTATTTTTCGTTTCTATAATTGGCAAATATATTTATCATAATATTTTCTAAACTTCGATTTCGAAAAAAGTTTAGTTTTTGTAAAAAAAAACATCATCGAAAAATTTTTTCACATTTTTAACTTCCCATAGGAAGTTATTGTAATGGGTTGATTTGTCAAATTGAAAATTTTGACATTTCTCGACGTTTCAAGGTCCCTAGAGTCGAAATAAAAGATTTTTAGAAAGATGTCTATGCGTGCGTGTGTACGTAGATACAATCGTACGTCCGTACATTCGCGACGTTTTTTTAGTCGTCCTTAGCTCAAGAACCAGAAGAGATATCGGTTTCAAAAACATTTTGCTATACAGATAATAAGGCAGAAAGATGCAGAAAGGGCTCTCAAGAAAATTACGTTTTTTTGTTTTTTTTAATATAACAGTTTGAAAAAAGGTTAAAATTTTGTTTAACCTCAAATATCTTACGAACCAAAAACGCTAGAGACGTGAATTAAATTTTATATAATATACTGTAACATGATACCAAACAGGTATATTTTTTGAAAAAAAAATCAATATAACGGTTTTTTTAAAAAAACAATAAAACTGAAAAAAAAAAAATTTGTCAACTCTAAAATTTTATGACTAAAATATGATTTCATCTCTAAAACAATTTTGTGCAACGAAGAATAATGTTTTTGACATCTGATAAAATTTTGAGAAAAATCGAATTGACAGGTTTTTTACAAAAAATAAAAAAACGAAAAAAAAAATTAACAAAAGTTCGTAAAAAATTATTTTCGGCTCAAATATCTTTAAAAAAAACTTTGAGATAATAGCTTGCAACTAATTTTTTCTTATAAGAAATATTGTTTTCAACGTTTGGTAAATTTTTTTAAAAATTCGAATTGACAGTTTTTTAACAAAAAATAAAACTCTAAAAAAAAACAATTCTAAAACTTGGTGAAAATTTACTTTCCTCTCAAATAGCTTTTCAAAAATTAAAAATATTGGGCTCAAACTTATTTTATTTCACAGAAAATATTGTTTTCGATATTCAGTAATTTTTATATAAAAATCCAACAGTCCGTTTTTTCATACAAAATAAAATCTACAAAAAATAGTACGCAAATTTGGTAAAAATTGATACGAGTACGTATAGACAAACCTTTAAGCAAGACAAATCGACAGACCGGATGGTAAGTTATCAGTGTGGGACGCATCCCAGCCTCTTTTTTAACTTTAATTTATGGGCAAATGTTTAAAAAGGTAACTAGGAAAAAACATTTAACTAAAAAAAAGACATATCACTAAAATAGAAACCAAAATTTGAGCCATTTAGCGAAAATCTCAATAATTTGTCAAAACAATTTTGCATTATGCAATGTGACATTTTTGTCAAATTTTAATATCACTTTTTTGTCCAAGAGACTTATTTTGTAGAACACTGTTCTGATAAACCTTTGTTAAAAATTAAAGTTAATCGAAAGATTTGAATTAACTTAGGTCTTAGACGAAAAATGCAATACTTAATATTTAGCGAGAATTAGTCCAAAAAAAATTGAAAACATTTTTTTTTAAATATAGCCGCAGTGTTATTATTTATTGTGTTATTGTATAATAAATCTCATTATACTCTTAAAAAGACCTTCCTCTAATATTCAAAAAAAAATCTATCAAAACCTCAGAAGCTTTGAATTAATTAAAGTAATTACATTTACTCCCACAATACTCTTCAAACAACCAATAAACGCTCCTATTTCGAACCTCAACTTTAAAGTCTTATGTACAAAAAATATTTCCATCACCAAGTAATCATTTCATGGTCAATAGCATCAATAAAAAAAAGCAAACTTAAGTAGCTACCAAATTGTCATTACAACAATAGGTATGTACCTGCAAAAAAAAAGTTCATGATTTTGTGGTCAAGAAATTGTCAATTAACTCTGGTCAGAAATTTGGCCAGATTCAAGTTCGAGTACCTACCTACTCAAGTTTAATATTTAGCCCTGAAGAAGTTCATTACTTTTCAATGAGAAAAGATCAAGAACCTTGAAAATGATGGCCATGGTATAACAAGTACATATCCCTTTTGACCAATTGCCAAAACTTTGTAGGTATAATCAATAAAGGTAATAAACTCACCTTAAATTATTCTCCTGTAATCTGGAACAAAAATTAATCCAAAAGTCTGGGCAAGGGTTAAAAATCCTCTTTATGAAGGGATTATAGGTTTATACAGTTATAGGGGTTAAAAGTTGCTTAACTTCACTTAGTATACTTAAACTGTTTTCCTTCTTAAAAACAAAGAGAAGAGAAGGTTCCACTTAAAGAATTTTAGAAGAAAAGCCTTGCACTTTCATTTTTAAGTAAATACTTGATTAAACACTGTCATACATGAATATGAACAAAATTCACAATTTCGTAAAAATAATAAATTTTCACTTTTTCCAAAAATATTCACTAAGTTTTAATCTTTTTTTTTAAATAAAACTGAATTAATAATATTTTGTCTCACTTTAATATTTTTTTTTTTAAGATATTTTATAATAAAAAACTTATTTAAAAAAATTTAATTGTTATAAGAAAATATTGTACAAAAAGTTAAGGCACCGTTTAATTTAAGGCAAGAATAGAGATGATCAAGTTTCACTTATTCCTCTGATTGAGACTGATGCACATACTAAGGAAGTACCTACACTAGGTATAAAAGACTCAATTTAACTCAATAAAAATATAAACACAAAAACGCAGCAGCAGAAAAAAGGAGTAAAAATGAAACGCGTCCACGACCGATGGTAGCTAACATTCGAATAAGTCCACCAGCCATGGTCCATCCAATTGGAACTGGAGTTTCTGCTTGATTTGGTCGACAACGACAACGACAACAACGAGAACGACGCGACGACAGCGACGAAGATACATACAGCAACGCACCCACTGAAAAAGTTTGCCTTTGCCTGCTGGCTGGTTGATGTGCACTTCTCCTGGTGTAAAATTAAACGTCATCGACATATCCACCATTTACACCAAACCAACAACACTGCCAAAGTCATGCCTCTGGTTAACTACCATCAGTCAGTCCACAATAATTTCTCTGCCTGCTCAATGAAACAGAAACCATGTGCGGCCGTGGTGGCCAAAAAGTATAATCGTGGTGAAACTATGACAATTTTTGTTAGCAACATGGAGGGGAAGATGAACACACTGTGTTCGAATGGTGGATTTGTGGTGAATTTGGTAGAAATTTGAGAAAAAGAGGAGAATGTAAGAATTCCCCTATCGAACATGTTGGTTTTGGTTCGTTGATTGAAGTTGAGATGTTGAATTGACTTCAAATTTGAATTTGAATGTAACTTTATGTTTACGCACAAAACCGTTATTACTCTTACATTCTTGTTTTCAATCCATTTTTTGGCAGCTTACACTCAAAATTCAACTTTTTTTAAGATTTTATTCATACAAGATGAAGATCAATTCAATAATTTATTAAAAATCAGCAACAATAAATTGAATATCACCGTGAATCCAAAATATTTTTTCTCTTAAAACAGCAACTTTGTTGATTGTGCTACTCCCTATATACTGTTATGACTATTTGACTCTCTTAATTGGTTGTGTTTTGTTTGTTGGAGAGGTTTGATAGAATAAAAACTTGAAATGGTTGGATTTGATTGGGACATTAGGTTCTCGAAGAAGGTATTGATGTTGGGGAATACGTATGTTTTGCAACAAACTATGGGAAAATTAATTTCTCACCACTGAAATGTTTATAAACATACGATTTGAAACAATTATATTCCTGTGAGCCTAGCTCCGGACAAATACATATAAATAGGTATGTAGACATTTAGGCTTAAGTTTTTTTACCATTGGTTTCAAATTGAACTACACAATAAAAAAAATAAAAGAGCTGGAACGCGACCCTAACTGGTAACTTCTCTAGGTAATAGGCAATAGGTAAGCCTAATTTAGGGAACTTCCATAAGTACTTGTGCTATCAAAAACGAAGCAGTATTAATTTTGTCAAGATATTCGGTCGTTAAAACAATTTAGTACATGACCATTTTGGAAGGAATTTATTATTTTTGTAAAAACACTACCATGTTTTTTTTTTAATAAATTTCACCAAAAATATAACAAGTTAAACATTTTGTAGGTTTTAAATTTTTGAAAAAAAAAAATAAAAATGTTACTTCACAATAAAAACAATGTTGTTCAAGATAAAATAAAAATGAGCCAACATTCAATTTTTAAGAATTTTTTGTAAAATTGGGTTAGGTTTTAATTTTTCTAAAATTTTTACTAAATTCCAACACCATTACTCTTCATTCATAAAATTATTCTGCAGGTAATACAATAAATATAAATTAGGTGGCGTGATAGTCCGTTGAGAACTAGAGCCTAGTGACTTATAACTCTCAACATTGCTGTGTGAGAATCAAGCCAGTGAAAACAAGTTTATATGGCATATGCAGTGATTGACCTTAAGACCTCTAGTATGACAGTTCTACATCACGCCTGGTACGCCATTCTATAGATAATACATTTTTTAAAACTGTTAGTTCACAAGTCCTTGAGAAATTTTTGATGATCCAAAGTGTTCACTTCTTTGAAATTTCTGTAGCAATATTTTTTTTTGTTAATATAATTTCTGGGCATTTTTTATCTCTAAAACATAATTTATTAAAAGTCTATTCGCAACGGCCTAGTCCTTGATAAAGCATCGGTTGCCATTGATCACCGAAACCAAGCATAAGTGAGCGTGATTAGTTGACAGATGGAGGACACCGTCTCGAAATCTACAGCGTGTTGTTGTTATTTGTTATTACTATCTGTTGTTCTTTCTCTTCTGTCTTGTATTGCTATCACCTTACATAGTCTAGTCGCTCAAGGTGCTGTGCCCTCTACTCTGTACATTTATGTGCTCTGTAGTATGTAATGTAATGTAAAGTTTATAACTCTGCGATTTCTTAAGATATTCCTGACTTATGCAGATTCAGCACACTTCAGTAGCACATCAAGAATTTGGAATAATTGATCAAACTCTATTTTTAACTTCCCATAGGAAGTTATTGTAATGGGTCCGCGAATATTGGTCTCAAGAATATTGGGTGGGTGTTTTTTTTTTACCATAGCAGTTTGAAAAAAAGGTGAACATTTTGGTTAACCCTAAATATTTTACGAACCAAAAACGCTACAGACTTGAATTAAATTTTATATAATATATTTGAACGTGATATCAAAAAAGTACATTTTTCAAAAAAATCCATTTGACGGTTTTTTTTATAAATCAAAAAACTGAAAAAAAAAATTTGTCTCCTCCAAAATTTTACGATTAAAATATGATTTCATCTCCAAAACAATTTTGTGCAACGAAGAATAATGTTTTTGACATCTGATAAAATTTTAAGGAAAACCGAATTGACCGTTTTTTTTTTTATTAAAAATAAAAATCTAAAAAAAACATTACCCAAAGTTTGTAAAAATTGAAAATCGATTCAAATATCTTTTCAAAAACTTGAAATTTAGGGTTTAAACTTATTTTATCTTATAAGAAATATTAGTTTAAACGTTCTGAAAAATGTTGAGAAAAATCGAACTGTCAGTTTTTAAAAAGAAAAACCTAAACAACAATTAATAAAAGTTGGTGAAAATTGATTTTCGACTCAAATATCTTTTCAAAACTTTGAGATATTGGCTTTAATTTTCTTTTATCTTTAAAAAAATATTGTTGTCAACATTCAGTAAAATTTTGCAAAAAATCTTTTTGACAGTTTTCTTACAAAAAATTAAAAACCGACAAAAAATTAACAAAAGTTGGTAAAAAATGATTTTCTACTCAAACATCTTTTCAAAAATTTGAGATAATAGCTTCTAGTTAATTTTTACTTATAAAAAAATCGAAGTTATCAGTGAGGGTCGCATACCAGCCTCTTCCTTCTTCCCATTTGTGTTCTGGTAATGCTTGCACTATGTCTTAACCCTAAACATTTAAAAAGCAACAATTTTAGTGTTATACAAAAAATTTAAATAAATCATTAGACTATCAAAACCTTTCAAAAACAAAAAAAAAGTTTTCACGGGTATTGCCTATTGCGAGGAATTGACAAATCCTCCAAGAGTAATTCTTGTCATGAAAAGTGCTTTCCCGAAATTAGCCGTTCGGATTCGGCACATAAACTGTAGGTCCCTTCCATCTCTGACAACATTACTCGCAAACAGAAATGGTTGAGAGTTGTAAGTCACTAGGCCCTGGTTCTTCATGGACTGTTGTACCACCTTATTTATTTTTTTAAAGTGTCGCATATAAGGTTTTCATCATCCCCGTCCTGCTATACTACTATAAAGGTGGATGAAAGGACCTTGGTAGAAGGGGAGTAAAAAATAAGATGGAAGAACGAGCTGTACAGCGACGTAGACCTAGTCAGAAGGGTAAAAGTCCAACGACTAAGATGGCTGGGTCACGTAGAACGCATGCTCCGGCCGGGAAAGTCTTCGAATCCACACCCACAGGGCAGCGCAGTAAAGGAAGACCGCGGATCAGGTGGCGCGCACAAGTGGAAAGTGACCTCACCCAACTTGGAACGCAAAACTGGAGCAGTTTGTTGGGTGAGGCCCTAGTTCACACAGGACTGTATAGCGCAACCTTAAGTTGGTAAGTAAGTAATACAATAAATATAAATTAGTCCGTTGAGAACTAGGGCCCAGTGACTTATAACTCTCAACCATTCCTGTGTGCGAATCCGTCAAAATTGAAGGAGACCTACGTTTTTATGCCAAATCTGAACTGCCAATTTAATAAAGCACTTTTCAGTTATTACTGTTGCAGGATTTGTTAATTCCTCGCTAGAAGCAGTAAACCGTTTAAAAAAGTTAAGATGGCATAGCAGTCATTGAAACCAAGACCTCTAGCATGACAGTTCTACATTACTCCCGGGTACCCCACATAGAAAATATAACTTATTTTTTAAACTGTTAGTTCTGTTTTATATTTTAATTAGCTTAAAAAATCATGAGATATTTTGAGTCAACCAAGTTGTTCACTTTTTTAAATTACTGTAGCAATATTTTCTTCAATTTTCTAAGTTTTTGAATGTAAACACTTATCCAGATTCCCAACTTCAGCCGCACATCAAGAATGTTTAATAGTTTATCAAAATCTATGTTTTCCCCATTTTAATATTTAAAACTCAATGACTAATGTGCAATCGTAACGTTTGCACTTTAATTACAATGCGTGCGGGTTTTCTGTGCCCCAAATGGGACAATTTTGGTTGTTTACGTACCCGCTAAGATCAAAACAAGCTTCATTTGAAGAGATGATTTTTTTGGAAAAATCGGCATCTTTTACAAGCGTTATTCCCAGCATTGTTCAAGCGTGTACAAAACCATATTAATTCAACAGAAGTTTAAAACTAATTATCTGTCAAATCAGACATAAGATAAGTGTTACCAATCATGAAAGATACACAAGTTGAAAAAAAGGAAGATGACGGACCCTCCATTATCAAAAACTTTCTAAAACATTTAACAATGTTTGTAAATTACAATTTCTTCTAACAAGCAACAAAAACCGATAGGGAAGACATTGTTTCGGTGGATTACCTTATATTAACCTTACCTGTGTACAAACAAAATAACTAACAAAACGATAATTTGCTAGAGTGATTTTGGAAAACAGAAATATTTTAATACCTCACTTAGTATCTGAGAATTCTCATAAATGTTTAGTTCCATTCATGGTATCAAGAAATATTTTTGTTTTAAATTCAAATTTCGATTTTAACTATCTGCCCAGATTGTAAAACTACCCGTTTGAAACATTATTTTTAAATTTTTAAATATTTTTTAAAAAGTTTACGTTGTAGCCTTGTTGAAACGAGGGATTCGTTACAAAAAAAATGACTTGCTTTTGCATTTTCTTTTAAAAACCGCTTAAGCATGTGTTCATATGTTGTACAGCGTTTCTTTATGATTTATGGGAAAGATTTATCTTCTTACAACCTATAAAGATTTTATGAACATTTTATGAAATACGTTAAATATTTAAATTGAGTATTCAAAATAGACATTAAAGATTTGGAACCACCATTTAAAAAAAATACTTATTTAACATTTTTGTTTCGAGTTTTAAAATGTTTGAAGTATGAGTTGAATTAAGGCTTTTAAAACCCAATCAAAAACCTGTTGACCAGTGTTATAGCTAAACATCGATGACTAAAATATATTGATACAAAGCTAAAAGGGTAAGATTTCCTAATCCCTTATAACTACTCGAAAAAGAATTACTGAATGTTGTTTCTACTTGTTGTTAGCACCAATAAATCACCCACATACTTTCTGAGTGAAAAGATATCTCAATTTGCAATCGGAAATCTATGTTATGTAAAAGACTTGTATCATTCTTTCTTGTTGAAGCACTATCACTTTCATGTTGTATTGATTCCAGTCAACCTCTTTCAAATCATTCAAATTCTTTCATAACTCAATCCCAATCCCAACAAACTCTTATATAACTCTGAACAACCTTTTATACTTGAATATAGTTCTTAAACCCACCGGAAATCATGGTATGTAATCCTCATATGGTCCAACACTTCTAATCATAACAAAAATAATTATTAACTTACGGATTGATGAACAAATTCTCCATTTCCATCAGCTGTCAATATTGTTGCACCGACATGTCAACTCTTATAACATAACTATAACCATAACTCTATGGCTCCATTCTCCTCCATTGAATCTTATGAACAACTTCTTATTATTATTATTATTTTTGTTTTACTTTCCGGACTTAATCTTGTTACCAAATGATCAAAACAAGGCTCCGATATACATTTGCCTATTTGAATAAGTTGCAACTTGAAGACCATAAATACTAATCCCGGTCTAATGCAGTTAATTTTATAAATCAAAACATATCCCCATGTGGGAGTTTGATGCAAGTATTTTGTTAACAAAAAAGCTAAAAATAAAACAAACAAAAAGAGACATTGACTGACATTTCGATGGATATTAGGGCGGGACAATACAGCGTTTTATACCCAAACTATGGTGCATTTTAGCTTGAAGTTTGCGTATAGGTTAGGTACATATGAGTACGTCTCGTCTCGTCTCGTATCAATCGAAGTCGCCGCAGCCGCTGCCGCCGACAAAAGCCTCCAATATATGTATGTACCGGGTATTCGACGACGACGACAGTCCATCTCTTTCAACTCGGGTCCGCGCAATCAAACGCAGAATTACACATTCGATTATGCAACATAATGTTGAATTACGATGGTGTGTCTCTTTTTTTTGTTTTAAAGTTGAGTTGATGGTACACTGCCGCCGCTGCCGCCGACGGACGTCAAATGGAACAGTTTCAGCAGCTCCACTGTGACTGCGATCCTTGAAAACACTTTGCATTTATGTAATCAATTTCACTTGAAAAAAAAAAATAAACAAAAAAGAAAACAAATTTGTGCTGGAACAATGATAATTAAGGAGTCTCAGTCAAAAGTATGTGGATTTATGTGTTTCATAAGGACGTCACAACACAACACAACACAGTGCAAAACACCGTGAATTACGAATGAAAAACATGCAATGGACCCTGAATAACGACAGCTTCCCAAGTAAGTTTCACGAAAGGCAGCTTTGTGCACCTAGCTTGGAACTGATGCATCTTCAGCGGTATGAAAATGCAAAAATTATAAAGATTTCGCAGACTGATTAATATTTTTTAATCGATGGTTTTCGGATTCTTGTTGTGTAGAGGTTAGGTATACATAAGTTAATGGATTTTATTGCGAGTACGTAGGTAGGTTTTATTTGGTAAGATCATCTTTGACAAGCTATAATTTGCTCAGAGCAAGCTTTTCTGTGATGCAGGGAATAAGTATTTTGAGGAAGAGTTATGAGATGTGACCCGGTGAATATTTGCGGATCTTATGTTTGTTAATGAATTTTAGCCATTTCTTTTTTCGTAACAAATACATTTTCAGTGATATATAAAATAAATGTAATTGAAAATTGGATGACATTTTACATTTTTTTTGCAATGCAATAAGAAGATCATTTAAGAGTCAAATAGAAGGATGCAACTTAAAGCTAGGACTTTTGTTGCATATTTCTAGAACTAGAACAATAGCATAGTCACAGTCCAAAACAAGAGGCAAAGAATAATAATATTAAAATGGTGCACTGTGGCGTATACGCATTTTGTCAACTATTTAATCAACAACAAAACCACTGCGTAAGCTTTTTCATCTGTTCTACTCCTCAGGACTCGTTCCGAGCGAATGAAAAACCGCATTTGTCCAGCCTATTCCCAAAAAAAGGCGAATCTTCCTCACCGTCTAATTAACGACCGATTGCACTTACGTCCCTTCTTTCCGAGGTCATGGAAATGCTGATTAATTATCACCTCAAGAAATATCTCGAAGATCGAAAGCTTTTTCATGCAATGTAGCAGTAGCTTCACTGGTAATCTCATCGTTCACCTCACCGAACAGTGGAACAAATCTTTACATAGTCTTGGAGAGAGTAAGATTATTGCACTTGATATTTCCAAAGCATTTTATAGGGTTTGGCATCAGGCTCTATTATCGAAAATGCGTGCTTTCGGTTTGCATGAATCCCTCTGTCATTGGTTTAATAATTACCTTTCGAATCGTTCAATACAAGTTGTGTTGGATGGATTCAAGTCTGACAACCACAAAATAAATGCTGGTGTGCCCCAGGGCACTGTTTTATCTCCAACACTCTTTCTCATTTTTATTAATGATCTCCTGCCTGCAACTTCTAATCCAATACATTGACGATAGTACTCTTAGCTTTTCATTTTTGTTTTCAGATTCAAACCCCTCTTCCTTAAATGTGGAACTGCAACGACAAAATATGATAAGCTCATTAAATTCCGACCTAAACAGCATTGTACAATGGGGAAGAATAAACCGCGTGCAACGCAATGCTGTCTTGTATTGTTAAAGCGAATTATACCCCCCTTGCCATTATCCATAAATGGCACTTGCATCGAGGAAACTGAACATCTCGATATTCTCGCTACGTGTATCACCAACCACCTTTTGTGGAACGATCACATACGCGATGTTGCCAAAAATATACGTCCAAAGCTTAAGTATAACTCCCATATCTGGGCTGGTGCTCCTGCAACTTACTTAAGCCTCTTGGAGAGCATTTAAATTGATTGGTGATATTACTATCATAAGATCATTTACTTGAACATCGTCGAAATGTTTCTTGTCCACCCTCTTCTACCGTTATTTTAATGGTTTATGCTCTTGAGAAATATCCAGCTGCATTCCTCCCTTTAAACAGTTTAACGGTAATAATCGCGCTTCTAGGAATGCTCATCAATATGCAATCGAGCCCAACTTCGGTCGTACTGTCAAATACAGAGATTCGTTCTTTAGCCGTACTATGCGAATGTGGAATGCCTTGCCACACTCTGTCTTTCCCAGCTATTGCAATATTCAGAAAATCAAAACCAATGTGCACCGACATCTCATTTCTCTCCCTTTCCTATAGTGTTCACACTGTGTCTACATAATAAGGGTAGTATATCCCTTTGAGTGTGCGCTTATTATAAAAAACGCATAATTGAAATATGCATGAAAGCGTTGTTTTTAAATAATTTTAAATTTGATCTTAAGAATTTTTCCTTCTTTACTATGCGATGAATATAAGGTTACAACTGTACCCCTGGGTACGCTGAGAAAACGAATACTTCTTTCACATCCAAAATTAAAACTAACACAATTTAAATTTAACGAAGAGATAGAAACAGCTGATTTTCGTTGCTAAAATTGGTTGATTTGATGCTGATACAATATCTATGTTTAAAAGTAAAAGCATCCATTTTGATTAAAAGATTCAATGCTTCAGAAAAAAGTCATATCAAGAATTAGAAAAATCTGTACAGAATAGAAGTTATTATTTATACAAAAAATTCCATTGACTCGTTATGATTACAAAAAATACTCCGTGAACCCTCCCAAAAAGTGCAGTCGTCACAACCATTACTTTCTAGTTATTTAATAACATTTCTTGAAAAATAAACAAAAAGCTTATATTCTGGCCTAGGGTGAGCTTGGGCCTTAAATTTTTTTAACATAAACAAACATATTTGGCTCAATACCTAATTGTACTTTTAAAAATATTAAGGCCAAAAACAATTATGAGAATAATATTATTAAAATGATACACCAGCAAGCATACGACAACGAGTTCTTTTTTAAATATTTTGTCGTTGTTGTTGTTTTTGTTTTGTTTTTTATTTACTCAAAAAGTTAAATATATAGTTTCAAAAAAATTTCAATCCTTTTCATGTAATCAGTTTAATATTTTGATCTCTTGGTTCGACCTAATTCGACAGCCATATTTAAAAAAAAAATAATTTATCTCATTAATATTGTATTGTAAGAATCAATTTTTTAAATGGGTTAAAAGGAAAGACTACAAAACAATGCATTATAAACTATTTTGAAACACACCAACAGGATATTAGGAACTCAAAAAATGCACAAAAATAACATTGCTCATGACAGACACCTGAACACCTGCGTAACATTTCGAACATTTCTTTAAATCTAATACTAAAATTAAGAAATTTGTACACACAAAAAATACTGCAGATTCTTGTACACAAATATTAAGAAAGTCTATATTTCTAAAAACTCATAGATTTCTGTAATCTCAGAAATATAAAAAATAATGTTTTTATGATTCGATTCCTCAAGCTCTATAAATCAAAAAGGGAGACAAAAATTGAAAACCTAATTTCATTCCAAGACAAAAAAAAAAGAGGCTGGAATCCGACCCACAATGATAACTTCCCACCCTGAATGTCGATTTGTCTTGCTTAAAAGGTTTTCGTGTTTTATTAAAAAAAATTGTCAGATGAATTATTCTAAAAGATTTAAAAATTAAATGAAATAAATTAGGTGGCGCATCAGTCCGTTGAGAACTAGTGCCTAGTGACTTACGACTCCCAACAATTTCTGTGTGCTAGTAATGTTGTCAGGGATGGAGGGAACCTATATTTTTTTAAGCCGAACCCGAAGGGCTAATTTGAGAAAGCCTTTTCATGACAAGAGTTACTCTTCGCGTGAAAAAAAAACTTTAGATGGCATAGATTTAAAATTTAAATATAATTTGCATTTGATAAAATAGTTTGATTTCGAAATCTATTTTCTCAACGAGATTTTTAGTCGAAAAACAATGTTAACCAATTTTGCGTACTATTTTTTGTAGATTTTAATTTTTTATAAATAAACAGACCATTGGGTTTTTGATACAAAATTGACTGATTGTCGAAAACAATATATTATGTGAGATAAAATTAGTTTTATTTATCTCACATATATTTTAAATGTTTTTAATTTTTGAACTTTGAGTCGAAAATCAATTTTAAACAAATTTTGTTAATTTTGTTTAAGGTTTTTTCCGAATGTTGAAAAAAATATTTTTTATAAAATAAAATTATTTGGAAGCCATAATATCAATTTTTTTTAAAAGATATTTGAGTCGAAAATCAATTTTCATGAGATTTTTTTTAAGGTTTTCAATGTTTATAAAAAAACTGTCAATTCATTTTTTTTTTAATTTTAACAGATGTTTAAAACATTATTCTTCGTTGCACGCAATTTTTGGAGATAAAATAATTTTTTGTTTGTAAATTATTCGAATTGACAAATACTTTTTTGTCAGTTTTTTTGATATACAGTTGGAGTTTTTCTTCTAAAAATATATTTTTAGAAATATTGCAAATAACCAATAAAAATATATTTGATTGGTAGTGCGTTATTAATATATAATACAAAATTAAATTCAAGTATCTAGCGTTATTGGTTCGTGAGATATTTAGGGTTAACCAAAATGTCTTTTTTGCATCTTTGTGCATTATTATCTGTATAACAAAATTTATTTGCAGTCGATATCTCTACAAGATCTCGAGCTTTGGACGAAGAACAAACTTCGCAAACGTACGTACACAAACACGTATGCACAGACATCTCTCCAAAAATCTTTTATTTTGACTCTAGAGACATTGAAACGTCAAGAAATGTCAAAATTATCAATTCGACAAACCGATTACAATACATTTCTTTGGGAAGTTAAAAAACTTGTACAGATAAATAAAAACTGCAGATTCTTGTATAAAATTAATTTGACAGTTTATATTTCTTGGCCCTCATAGATTTCGGTTTTTTTTTTGAAATATCGTTCGATTCCTCAAGTTCTCTCTATCACACAATTCAAAAATTGAAACAAAATAGAAATCCAATTTGGTTCCTACACAAATTACCTTGTTAAATCTATGTATATATTTTTCATTTTTCTGTTTCAACAACCTGGCTAGACATAATTCTCAGGAATATATGTAAATGTAATGTTTTGTTACAATTTTAAGAAATTCTGTGTACCTATGTGAAAATATTCTTTTTGAAAAAGTTCAATATCTCTACAAAAAATGTCCTTAGCAAGTATTTATAAAAAAAACTAAAGTTCGGAAAGTAACATTATTAGGAAGCCTTGTGAATGAAAAGATTAAAATATCTACACTCACTTTATTTTTCTCACGCATAACCACAAACAGATTAATGTCAAGATATGTATACAAAAAATACTGCAGAAAACTTCAAATATTTCCTTAAATTACATATAATTCTCCACTTACCTTTCCATCGGCATGTTTTTCCTTTAAATCCTCCGCAATTTTAGCGAATTTCCTTAAGAACTTCTTCTCAAACGTCCTCATACAACCGCGATATTCACACACGAGTACATCACGCGCCTGCCTTATCAATGTCGAACGCGTTTTCTCATAGTAAAGTGGATAGACATCGCCCAGATAGCTGTCGACCAATTCATCAAACTCCAAATCCTAGAACAAGAAACAACAAAATAAAAACACCAAAAAACCCCCATTAAATAATCTGCTTATATAATTTTTCTCACGATTTTGTATCCTAAATTGCTTACCACTTCCTCAAGCACAACTGCCGACAAATTCAACAACACATCATCGCCCCAATTATCCTCTCGATGATTATTATTTGCGGTATCTTGGTCCTGATGATGATGATGATGATGATAGTCCTCTAAGTCATCCACCACTCGAATGGTTTCAGTCACTTTTGATGGTATTGGGGGTGATGGTAATTCAACTTTTGTTTCATCTACAAGAAAACACGTATCCGGAATCAGGGTAATAGTTGTTCGAATTGGGCTGGTGCTGTTCTTGTTGTTATCGAAACAATCTTCAGTGCAAAGCTCATCCTGCGGGTGATGACCTGTCAATCGATCCTTGCACTTTTTCAGATAAGTTCGAACACGCGATTTGCTTCGACGAACTTCTACGACCCGATTTGTGTCGATTGGTTGTTGTGGATTGTTTTCTGATGTGGCAATATCCACACAAAGGGCAGCCGATGTTGGCAGGGAACTGGAGCAACTTGGTTGCCCGTCTTCGTCGTAGATGTTTACTATTTCACACCTTTTTCCTGCTGCACCAAAACTGCTACTTACACTACTTCTTTCACTGCCACCACCACTTCTACCACTACTGCCACCAACAACATCTGGTGCTTTGCTTGGATTAACCTGCAAGACAAAGTGGAGTAATTAGAGAAACGAACAAAGTAAACGAAAATTTCAAGAAAATGGTAAAAATAAAACAAGAGAAATATGAATTTCACCAGTATTGAAAATTCAGTTAATTGACAAAATTACTAAGTTTAAGATAAATGGAGTAGAATTGAGAACATTTTGGGAAGTCTAAAATAAACTTTTTTTTTAACTTTAGTTTGACATTTAACGTTCAAAACTTTTCTAATTTCTGTATAATTTTATGAATTTTATTTCACTAAATTTAATTTTAATTTTGATGGATTTGATGATTGAGAACATTTGGCTCAAAACTAATAAAAATGGAAAATGTTTGTAAAATATAATTTTTTTTTAAATTTCAATTGAATTTAAAGTATTTTCCATTTACTAAATCAATTTCGTGTTTGTAAACATTATTTTGGGTAGTAAATATAAAACAAAAACAGTTCGCAGCTTATTCTTCCTATAAATAAAAATAATATTTATTATATGTATTTGTCGATTTTACGACCGAAACCCAGTTTTTGTGAAGCTTTAATTCAGCATCAAACTTTGTTATTAATTGTACTAGAGTCAGAGAAATAATTCCACTTAAACTATGTAAAGTGCTCATCATAGTTCAGTCCCACCTAACTTGGAAACTAAGACTTTTTTGTTAAAAACGGATTTGGTTGCCAGTGAGTGGGAATTAAGTCCTTCAGAATACTTAGTTCCCGCGAATTATTTACCTTGCACCAAAATTCCAATAGTTTTTGGGAAACAATACTTATAATTTTTATTTTGTGGTGTTTTGAATTGAACTTTGTACTAACTAGGACCTTTTTGTTAAAAACGGATTTGGTTGCAAGTGAGTGGGAATTAAGTCCTTCAGAATACTTAGTTCCCGTGAATTGTTTACCTTGCACCAAAATTCCAATAGTTTTTAGGAAACAACACTAATGTATAAACAATACTTATAATTTTTATTTTGTGGTATTTTGAATTGAACTTTGTACTACCTAAGATCGTGATTTGGAAGTTATATGGCTAAAATTATATATTTTAAAACAAAGTCTGTCTTTTTTTATAAATTAAAACTGTTTGGAGTAAATTAAGGTGAAATCAGCATAATTATTTTTGTTTGAAATGTCAAAATTAAAAAATTGACTGTGCTTACTTCACGCTGAGCAACCAAAAACTAAGCTTTTTGTTCCTGAAATTCTCTTAGTGTTATCATTTGCCAATTTTTCAACTTGTAATGTGTTATTATGTTGCTGTTTTGGAAACGAAATTATATATTTTGGAATTCTGAAAAAACTCTCACTGCTCACAATAATCTCATGCTTCAATTAATCTTATCGATTGGAATTGATCAAAACAAATTCTTAAATATTTTTTTTTATGGAAAAAGCTGACATTTTCAGAGGAAAGGAGAGGAGAGGAGTTCAAGTTCAAGTTTTATTGAAACAATTAAATAATAATAAATAAAAAACAAAAATTGCAAAAATTTTAGTTGGACGACTTAGAGTTATGTCTGGCTTAAGAAAAATGTTAAGTGTTCAAAAACATAATGGGACATATTCATAATCATATTTTAAACCCGAGTCTATTTGAACTGAAGTCTAAATTTAACATCTAGGATGGACAAAGCTGCTATTAATAAAGATTTTGGCAGTTCTGTGTAGTTAGAAACAGTTTTAAGGTATATTCTACTACAATTCTAGTACAATTTCACTTAAACCTATGCAGAATGGCTTGTTAAGGGGAACAAAATAAAATGCGTTAGGTGGAGAGTCACACTTTTGATATCCTTTAAATTATTCTGTTTGCTGTATAGACTTGGAAACACATAGATATTGGCAAACTTTTGAATTGAATTTCGATCTTCAATATTTATAAGGTCAATCATAAACTGTAACAGTTTTTCTGTTGAGTTGTAGCATTTTAACATACAGCAAGAACTCAAAATATTTATATATATAACTCTTTTGACATTTCCAATTTTCAAATAAAATGTCTCCCCACGTAATTTTGTCAATCAGTTTGTTTATTCTTGACGTTGAAAAACTCTTAACCATGGGTTTTGTATTGTTTATTTTCAAACTCTAGAACTATAAATTTTAGTATATACAAGTTTTAAATTTTGACTAATATAACTTAAACACTAAAACTATAAATAAAACTCAAACTAAAGTTAATCTAAAACAAAATACAATAATACTGAAGACACAAATTCTCCTTACATAACATTTTCATATGTACATAATGTATATAAAATTATTGTGAATTTTACTGATATTTGCAATAGTTTATGTTAGCAACACTCTTTTTAAATTTTAATAATATCACCTACTGTAATTGGAAGGGGAAGCTTTTATATAAAAAGGGATTTGGTTAACGTTTGCATGTTGTTTTAAAACAGATTATAAAATCCTGCCCAATAATATTTTTCAACTACACTATCATTGGCATAAGTGTCAAATTTTTTTTAAAGAGAAGTCTCATTTGGTATTCCATAAAAGGTGTATTGGAAGTAGCCTCATAAATTGAATTATTTGAATACCACTTTTTAATAGGCTTGCAGAAGAATCTAGAACAAAATATTTATAATTTTCTTTCGAACACTTTCAATTCATTTGCAACCATCGCGTCGGCAATATGTTGAACCAAGTACAAAAACTGTATGTCAGAATCGGCCTGATAAGTGTCTTGTACATTAGAATCTTAGAAGGAACTTTGTACTTCTATAATACAGTTGCCATTTTTGCTGTTTTTAGTACCGGCCTATCATGTTTATTGAAGTGGAATCGGTTCTGAAAGTTTATTGCTGGGTACTTCGTTTCAAGACGTAGTGAGTTTACTGCGTTATTTATTTTGAGATCTAGAAACAGCGCGATAGTATTCTTTTCCGCTGGTGTTTCTGAAACAAATCAATCCACACTTATTAATAATGTTTTTTAATCTCCATTTTTTTAAAATAGTTTTCGATAAGTGGCAACCATGCATTAATTTTATTAATAGCTAAATTTGGTCGACTTTCACTTCCTAATATGACATTCTTATCAGCATAATGTATTGAAAAAGATTCATTGAAATAGGAATCTGAAAGAGGGATGTCTTAGAGATAAATTTTAATTAAAGATGAAAATTTTATTTTAGATTGACCCCTGGGGAACACCTGAGCAGCCCGGTCGAGAGGGGGGTAAAGGGAGATAAACCTCCCGGAATTTTCTAGGGGCCAATATACTCTATATTCATCATCATACCTATATTCAAACTTATTTTTAGGGGCCCGAAAATTCAAAATCATTCATGCTTTCGCAATTGGGTCCTGTTTGCTTGTTATCTATACCAATCTATCAATCACAAGCTTGCCGATCTGGGCCCCTGATTATTATCGCCGTACGTTTTTGTTAATATTAATATTAATATTGTTATTGTTTTTATAAAGTTTCTTTGCTTCTATTTTTAACTTTCCATAGGAAGTTATTGTAATGGGTTCGATTTGTCAAATTGAAAATTTTAATATTTCTCGATGTTTCAAGGTCCCTAGAGTCGAAATAAAAGATTTTTAGGAAGATGTCTGTGCGTGCGTGTGTACGTACGTCCGTACGTCCGGTCAGTACGTTCGCGACGTATTTTTCGTCTTCCATTGCTCAAGAACCAGAAGAGATATCGGCTTCAAATAATTGCATTTGTGGTCTTTTTACCATAGCAGTTTAAAAAAAGGTGAACATTTTGGTTAACCCTAAATATCTTACAACCCAAAAACGCTAAAGACTTGAACTAAATTTTATATAATAAACTGTAACTTAATACTAAACAAGTATATTTTTTGGAAAAATCCCATTGAACGGTTTTTTTATAAATCAAAAAAAACTGAACAAAAAAAATTGTCACCTCCAAAATTTTACGACTAAAATATAATTTCATCTCCAAAACAATTTTGTGCAACGAAGAATAATGTTTTTGACATCTGATAAAATTGACGGTTTTTTTTATAAAAAATAAAAACCAAAAAAAAAACATTACTCAAAATTGTTAAAAATTGAATATCGATTCAAATATCTTTTCAAAAACTTGAAATTTAGGCTTTAAACTTATTTTATCTTATAAGAAATATTGTGTTCAACATTCTGAAAAATGTTGAGAAAAATCGAATTGACAGTTTTCTTACAAAAAATAAAAACCTAAAAAAAAATTAATAAAAGTTGATAAAAATTTATTTTCGACTCAAATATCTTTTCAAAAGTTTGAGATAATAGCTTCTTATTAATTTTTACTTATAAGAAATATTGTTTTCAACACTAGGACAAAGTTTGAAAAAAAAGAATCGACAGTTTTTTTTGACAAAAAATAAAAACCTAGAAATAAAAGTATAAAAGTAAACAATCGACAGACGGGATGGGAATTTATCAGTGTGGGTCTCATCCCAGCCTCTTTTTGTTCCTAAAATTAGAACGTACCATATCAGTAGGCATGACCTTTGAAAAAAAATGGTAAATACGGAGGGCCCGGAATTTTTCCGTCCCGGGCCCGGAATTCCTCTCGACGTCCTTGCACCTGTATATACATTGAAAAAATTAGTATGGTCAGAATTAATACAAAAATTGAGCTGTTTCTGTTTGTTAAAAAACTGAAGATCATTTTGAAGAACCAATTCGGAAAATTTAACTTTTTAAGTTTATGTTTATACAAGTCCCCGATGTGAATCAAAGGCTTTTTTGAAGGCCAATACCTAGGCTCACTGTGCACATTTGATTTCTAAGATTTTGAATAACCTTTTTTTGATTATTGATATTCCTGTCTTCCAGATGGTATTCAAGGGGTCATCTAATATCTCTTAATAGTTTCTGAATGACATTTGAAACTCGAAACACAATTATCTAACTGCAACCAAGACTAACAGAGGTGTTACGAAACTATTTTCGAGAGTAACTACTATTCCGAGACTAAGTCTAGACTCAGGTATACTAGACCGAGAAGGGGCTTCTATTTTGACGAGACTAACAAAAGGTTTAATTGTTAAATTTTGCTCAAGTTTTACAAAATCTACATTTTGTAATTTCTGAGTGCACTTTTCTCTATCAATTTGACAATGACTAAGTTGTTCACTTAAATAAATTTTGTATAAACTTATTTTGTATGAAAAATAGAAATTCCGTGATGTTCATGAGATGTCTTTAATAATTGGCGGCTACAAAAAAGTTGTTGGTACAAAAAAGTTTTTAGAAGATTTTCGTATTTCTTAAAAAATAACGAACATCAGTTTGTTTTTCCATAGAATTTATTAATTTTTGTCTATTTTTTTATTTTTAAAACTTTTTGTAAATATGTAAAATAATTTTTTTGTCCACTTTGGTCCTTTGTCAATAGTATTTTTGTGCAAATATTTTCAATTTCATATTTTCATTTTTCATATATTCAAAATTGAAGAGATTGACCTATTGGTGAAAGGAAAATGGTAACTCCTTTATAATGTTATATCGCTTTTGTTAAAAACGAACAACATTTTTCATTGCATGTTCTTTGTGAAAATCGAGCAATGCTTTCAAAATATAAGAAACTTTATTTCACAAATACTTTTAGTCTGTTCTAATGTTAGTTTCTATCAGACCAAATGCCTAGAGCCCGTTCGGTTTAAGAACGTTTGCAAGTCCTTTTCTTTTTGCGTGTTTTAAGCACATGTGAAGAGTTAAAACTTATAAATCACAAGTTATTTTCTTACGTTATTTTGCTCTGAACTATTGACACTACGTAAGTTCAAGGATATGAACTCATATTGTTGTTTTCTTAGAGTACTCTCATCAATCATTTTTAGTGAAAGAATTCACGCTTCATCTTCCCCTTCCTTTTGAAAAATTATCAAATTTCAAATAATACATGTTTTGTGCACTCGGAATCTTTCAAATATAAAATAAGAAAGCTAAAAAACTATTGCCTTGGTGAATTGTGTTTTTATAATACTAAACATTGCGGTAGGGAAGAGAATCGATTTTTCACTTAAGCCTGAGGGATTAAGGCTTTATCCAATATCTCATGTATTATGTAGGCCTAGGCAAAAATATAGTTCATCAAAAAATGTAGGTACCTGCACAAAATAAATTCACAAGAAGTGTCACAATAAAATCAGAATACCGACTCACAACACTCTCTAAAGATAACCTAGGTCAAGAGTATAGGTCGTTGTATTGCCCATTGCCCAATGACCGGGTTTCTTCCAATTAACTTTTTATTTCACAATTAGATATGGAATAACACAAAGTTAATAATTTACCTTTTTCTTGCGAAAATACATTTCGCATTATTTAAGGTATTCCTCGCGGGTGTGGTGAAACAAAAAACGGACACCTTTTTATAACCAAAAAAACAAAAAGACTAAAAATAACCCACTGCGATTTTCAAATTTTCCACATTCACATTTCACATTTTCCTGTTTTGTTTTTTAATCGAAAAAACAAACAAATTATATTAAATGCATACGGCAATTACAAGAAAAATCAAAACTTCACCCAATATCGTTGCTAGGAAGGCGATATTGGTTCGATTAATGTTCTTTTTTGTTAGTTTTGCAGAAGGAATCGAAAACAATGCAACGCAAAACATCCGGCCGCGATGTGTATGGTTGTACGAAGTATACGAGTCGAGTATATAGCTTGAGGAAAAAGGATACACCTAGTTGTTATGGCTCTCCTTGGGGAAAGGTTAGTTATAAGTCATCGAGTTGTTTTTGCTTTGACAAAGGCATAGAACTAAAAAAGCTTTATTTTATAGTTCTTGGAATTTGAACAAAGTTCTACATTGTGTTGTTGTCTGAGATTCAGGCATGCGCCTAAGGATGACTGATGGTGTTGATATTACGACAGGACGAACCTACATTATAATGTTTATAATGTGAGAGCTTTTTAAAAGCAAAGAACCCTCTAAGAAGTTAATGTTTCTTCGAGTATCCTATATTTGATCACGTGCCGGAAAACGTTTTGTCTGCAAAAATTGTTGTTGGTACGTATTGAAGTTTTTCTTTCATTCATCGAGCTTAAGTTGTGTGTGGGTTCTTTTTTTCCGAATTGGGTCAGATGTGAATAAGTTATAGGGTCCTTAGACAGAAATCCGTGCTGAATTCAACCAATTCACAGGAATATTGCGTGTTGAAGTAGGACCGACCAACCGAGGGACCATCATTGACTGACCTGGCCTGATATGGAGATGGGTTCGGGTTGGCGTGACATGTTGGTTATTTGCAATATTTACTGAGGAATTAAGGTTGGGAATAAAATATATTAGGTTAGGTAGATATGTTGTGGTATAAAAATGTAAAACAAAAAAAGTAGTTCAAGAAATGATATCACCTGCTGTTGCTGGAAATGTTTTATGTTATTAATTCTGTCTCCAAAACAAGCCCTTTTGCTAAGAACAAGGTGAAAATTGAGAAATGAAGTAGACATCAAGTTTTGACATTAAGTTTTACAATTAAGACGATAGACGTTAGCAAAATTTACATTTAAAATAGAATCTGTACATTTTTTTTTCTTTAACATTGATAATGGCAAAATTAGAGGATTTAGAATTTTATAAAGAACATCAGTCTTCACCTATTACTTTTAATTCTATTGTTTTCTCCCATGATACTGAAAAAATGTCTGTAGAAGTGTATGGACAGAAGTTTATTTCATATTTGACTTCACAACGAGAGGTTTGTCAGTCTTTTTGCCAAAATGATTCTAGATTACATGAGTAGAAAATTTAACCGCATTTCTAAATCAAGCAATCTCCAAGAAAGAAAACTCACTAAAGTTTACACACTGAGGCTTTATTTTCATTAACATTACCTACTGAAAGATCTTGCAGTAAGAACTTTCAACATTTGACTGCTGATTGTAGCAATATTGTTAATGCAACATTTAAAATCTATTAGCTGTGAGGTGCAAACTTTAGAGTCTAATAATCCGATAAGGATCATCCATCATCTCTTGGACTTTGAAGCAAGATCTACCCAAAATATCGCTATCGTGAGAAATAATTCAAGGAAGTTAATTTCAAGCCCCTCACAAAACTCGACGTCTACAGCGCCACAACTTGATAAATTTTCGGTTATGACTTGGACTTGCACTATTACGAAATGCAAACGATAACAAAGACTTGTGATAGCTGAATATGTGCTCTGAAGGATTTGGAAAAAAACCCAAATTTTCATCGAAAAATCATCGTCAGCCATAAGTAATTTAGATGATACGTTTTAAAGTTCTAAAGAAACTATTCATGAGATCAAAGATAGTCGCTTTCGTCAAAACCATTCAATTACGATCTATTTTTTCCTGTGTGTGTTTTTGAAATCACAGGTATTTATTATTTTTATTTGTTTAATTGTGTTCCCTTTAAGTCTAACAATTTGTATCTTAGTAAAATAAATATAAAAACTATTACATTATTGGTTTTTCTTTTAAATGTTGAAATCTTTATTTTTTCGTTTTTTTTTTCTTAAAACTTACTTAAAAACCAAATCCCTCGATTTGATTAGTAACCATATATCAGGACCTTATGGGAAAAAGGACTATGCGTCTGCAAAGACCCAGTCAAGCCACTAATATATTTCGCGATTATAATGATCGAAATTTTGTCCATCTCTTTGAGGTATACTTACGCAGCATCTTAGGCCATTTCCATTTACTTATTCAGAAGGTTCATATAGTATTCTTTAATCTATAGCTCTTATTTCAATACGGTATATTATGGGTACGTTCATTGAGTCAGACAAATAGCAATGTGCATCTAAAAACAAGAAAACCTCAGATGGTCTAAATCCACTCTTAAGTATGTTTTGGAAGTATCCGGGGTTAAAATAGAATAACCAAGAAACAAGATCGTTCATGATGATCGATGATTCAGCACAAGGTTCAGGATGACATTATTAATTTTGCACACACCGGAAGTATTAAATAGTTTTTTTGTTAAAAACGAAAGTCAGGATGTGAGCTTCTGTACATTTGCATGCAAATTCTTAAACATTTTGTTTCGAACATGTGAAGCTTTTACATATACGGTGGATTAATATTTCACCATACTGCATTCGCGTAAGTCAGAATTGGACGCATAAATACTTGATAGCAAACAAGATTGTTTGCTATCAAGTATCGGATCATGATTATATAAAAATGTGTCCAAATGAACACCCAGATACTTTACAACAGTCTTTGATTCGATAAGGAGATCCTCCGAATTTATTATTTTTAGGTTTTTCCAATTTCGTCTCAAATCTGAATTTCTGCGTCTTATAGGGCTGCGGTATTGTATGGTTTCACACTTAGTGTTGTTGCAGCTTATCAAATTTTCTTTACAGTTATGTTTGCATATCTACAATTCTTGATCCAAAAAAGTGCTATCTTCAATAAACGCTATCGAGTCATCGATTCCCCTTAATACGTCAGAATCATATATAAGCTAAACAAGTTAAGTGCCGAAACAGTGCCCTGTTCAAGCCATTGGCGATACTAAAAACCTTTCTTGTATTGTTTTGTCTATCGGTTACAAAAAATTTCTTATGTTTCACCATATATGAAATAACTTTCACAAGATGGGATGGAAAATCATATCGTATAAATAAAAGCTCGTTGATCCAAATCGTGTCGAAGGCTTTTTCGACATCTACCAAGCAAGCAGGTGTACACGTCTTTGAGTTCAGATTCCAGTTTACATCTGAAATGAGTTTTGTAACTGCGTGCACTGCTAAGTTATTTCTCCTGAACCCAAATTGGTTTCGCGCTATTAACTCCTTACAAATAACTATTTCAAAAATCTTCCCGATATTATACAGAAGACTTATTTGCTTTAAGCTAGAAGGAACAGAAGAATCCTTTTATTTTTTATTGGAAGTACCTTCGAAGTTTTCCAATAACTCGTCGAGTGGCGCTACAGTCCGTTTGAGAACTAGGGCTTAATGGCTGATAACTTTCAACCATTCATGTGTGCGAGTGCTGTTGTCGTTAAGTAACAGTTATTAAATGCAACGCAATATTGGTGTGTTATTTCGATAGAAATTTGTCTTTTCAAAAAAGTTATAAGCTACAATACACAAGCTAATTTTTTGTCCAAGAATTATAGAAATTTCTA
The DNA here is from genome assembly GCF_945859685.1 of Eupeodes corollae. Taxonomy (NCBI): domain Eukaryota; kingdom Metazoa; phylum Arthropoda; class Insecta; order Diptera; family Syrphidae; genus Eupeodes; species Eupeodes corollae. The sequence continues at coordinate 113,422,614 of NC_079148.1, forward strand.
AATTTAAGATGCGCCACTTAAAACTGCCACGGGGAATATTTGTTTCACTCAAAAATTCGTCCAAGGGCTTTTCAAGCCAAACTTTATTTGGTTAAAATTAAAATAAACGTCGCCTTTAAAAAAAACATTAAAATTTCTATTAAATTCATAAATTCCAATGATTGACTTAGGCGTTTGCGCACGTTTTTGTTCGTAGGAATAAAAAAAAACCACTTTTACTTCTTTTAACGAATTTTTATTCGGCCAATACTTTCTTGGAAAACTGATGTAGTGTTGAAGAATAAGAAAAAACCCTTTTGGTGATAAATTCAATAACAGTTATGTCGAATTATCGTCAATATTATATGGAAGATAACAAATACACAAATTCCATCAGTTTTTCAAAATACCGATCCATCAAATAATAATTACTGTGCAAATTGAACTTTCAATCCCATTAACAAAACGTGTGAATTTGTTAATTAAACATCATTTTTTAAATTGTCGGTTATCAAAATAACGTCTAACTTTTTCAAATGTTTCACTTCGCCACCCTCAATGCTCACTTAGTAACTTAAACAAAGAAGATAACTCTACAAGTGCGAGTGTAAACAAAAACGTGTGACAATTGCATAATTTCCACATTCCCATTCACACATTATTCGAGTATCTAACTGCATTCCGAAAAACCCATCACGGTGGCGGCCTTCGTTACTCCCACAAAACATTTCCGCTAAAAAACATTCCAACTATCTACCAGAGTACCTTTCTCCATATAACAAAAAAAGAATAACAAACTAAAAACTACTGAAATATCAATTACAGGTAATTAGCCGCCTGTGAACAACCAAACAATGATTAACTTCTTCATCCAACGTATAATGTCAAATTTATTTATGAACGTATTTATTCGCATAATTATTTACGAGTATAAAACCATCAAATAATAAACAATACAGTGAGTCAAACAAAAAACAAAAAACAAAACCGATGATGAACAAAAACTAAATGAAAATAAGCCTATCTGATGATGGGATGTTATAAGATCCGTCATTTGGTGCGGGAGCTCTTTAACGAGCATCGCTTAACATATGCACTCAAGATGCTGTGCTTGCCGTAAAGCATACACACATTTTCTCAATGGCTGTCTCCAGGAAATTAAAAACCCCTTCTCTCAAAATAAACGAATGAATATTATAGGAGGATACGGTGTGATGGCTCTGGATGGATGCACGAGATATGTAGATACCTTCCATATGACAGAGGATAGGAAGCTATATAACGATGGTTGAATGCTACTGATGTTACGGCTTCTGCAACTGCTGCTGGTGCTGCTGGTGCTGCTGGTGCTGCTGCTGGAGTTCAGTGTTCCTCTTTTGCGTTAAGACATTGGTAAATTTATTAACTCACAGATCGCATACATAAATAATAAGCAATTAAAACATCTCCCGCGCTTCTTATAACAAATTCCGCGCCACCACCACCACCGATACACCGAGTACCGACATCACTTATAGCGCCATCGGGCACTGCACACATAACACATTTATACGTCTGAATGTCTGAGAAAAGCGACAAGATGCGTCTCGTCGCGGTTAGAGCATAAAAACACGACACTTTGCCGCATTAGACGCAAAATATACATTTTACCCAAGTATGGGCATTGTTTTGATGGTAAATCGCCATTTGATATCATTGAGCTTCCTTTAGCCCATCTAAGACACGCCGAAACCCACGGGCGCACTTCAACTAGGTGTAACTTTAAAATATGTAAATGCAGAAATAATATTTTAATGACAGTGACAGTTTAGGCATTTTTTCAACGTCAAGATAGAAACACAAATAATTTCAGCAAAAAACGCAAAATAAACGCTTAAAAGAAATAAAATAATCATGTTAACAATCAATGAAAACGCCCATTTTAAAAAATTTGTTACCATAGAATTGTGGCATATTTTTATGCGACACATTTTGACGTCCATTCGTCTTACTTGACAGTCAATAAGAGACAGGAATTAAAGGCAGACATTTTTATTTTTTAAATGAGGGGGAGTGAAACAAAATGGCGAAATGTCAAAAGGAGTCGCCTCAAAAGAGCTCGATGTGAACACCGCCAATAAATTGTAGACTCACCGAAAGAGCGGCATTTAGCAACATAATATTAATTTACATTCAGATTTGATTTCCGTCCTTCTTTAAGCGACACCTTAAAACTCAGTACAAAACTGCCAAATGTCCAATTTATGGTTTAAATAAAAAGTTTTAACAAACATAATTACACAAACTTCTGAAGTTATTGAATCTAATTGAAGTGTTCTAGTGATTCTTTTTTATTTAAAGCTTTTCTTCAACATTTGCTAACATTGTGACATTATGTTACTTTAAGTAGGGTTTTGACAGCCCTTACTTAGAAAATTAGAGATTTTTTGAAATCCCAATTTGGTTTTTATTAAATTTGATTGGATTTTTTGAAAATGTGTTACAAAACTGAGTTTCAACGTACTCAATGACATTTGAGTTGACAATAATATGATTAGAACAATTCAACCAAATGTCAAAGTGACAGTTAACTAGTTTGTCTTCTTTGTCATTTAAGACTTTGCAGCAATTTTTCAACATTTTTGTCCCGTTTAGAATAAAATTTATATAAGTAATTGAAAAGGCCGCCATCTTTAAAGAGACCGTTAGATTGTCTTTTGTGCTTTATTCTTTTCTATAGTAGAATAAACTTAAAATGAACTCAAATGCGTTTTCTTCAAGGCCAATTATATCCTTCAAATCCACTCATGTCCTTAAAAAGAGCCTCCTAACTCCTGATGGACGTGGTGAGAGCCAAAAAGTCTTTAGCTTGCGTCTATCTTATCGTTAGATGAGATCATTGTGAACGATTGAAGCGTCGCCATTTGTCAATGTGCAATAAACACCACCACTAGCAGCAGCAGCAAAAACTTTTATAGCTAGCCTGCCTTTTCTTAGCACTTTTTCTGTTTTTTCTCCAAAACAGCAACAACAACAACAAATTACAAAACAAAGCAAATAACAGCACATTTAACCGACACCAATAGTGGAGAGTGTTTGAAACTACTGCCGCTAAAACTGATGGAAAAAAGATACTTTTTCGATCCTCATTCATATATGACCGACACATAAAGGGAGACCGCACAAACGCTCACAAAAGAGGAAATCAAAGCGATCGACAGTGTATCTGTATATCTTTTCTAAGCCAATGTGTAGAGAAGGTATATCTTAAGTCTTAACAAAGTTAGTTAATAGTAAGTGTTTAAGTTTAAGCTTATGGTTAAAAGACGACAAGGGGTCGGATTTGTCAGCATCAGCCGTCTACTTAGACGACCGACAACGCCGACGACGACACGACGACCGACAGCGGCAACGTCATGCATCAAAAAGTGTTCCTAGGAGAGTTTACCCTTCTACCATATAAACGTATATGTAGCTGGCAGTATAGCAGCGGTGGTGGCGGTTTGTGTTATTTGGTGAGGAAACAGTTAATTTGCGGTATCGGTTACGGGACTATCTATTGACTTCCGTAAATATCGTAGCTGTATTTTCTTTCTTCGTCTATTTTGGTTTCCTTCATCAATCCGTCTGTTCCGTCGCTTGCGTCGCGAGTGCCTGAGTGTGGTGGTTTCTCTTTCATTCAACGAGGATGAAGAAGGACTCCACAAGCTCAATATTACGAAAAGTGTATAGGAGGTCCGTCCAAGTGAGGCTCTGCGCTATGCTAGACAGTGTGCACATAAAGCCCAACAGACACTTGGAGTGACAGGAAAACCAATGTGCGATAATGCAAACAGACGGGTGAGATCACACAAGCCATTTTGTGATCGAGATAATATTATACACCACGATGAACCTGTGCTCCTTGATGATAGCGAAAGCGAATTGGAGCAACCATATATAACAACCGCATCTCTTTCGGTCTCGCGTTTGGTCCCATTGAAGCCTTTAGAGACTGCTGTGCTGGCGGAATGGAGACTGTTTGTTTATTTTGATATACTTTTTCGTCATCTTGTGGGTAGCCTATAGCTGGATATGTGCTTTGTTTATATACACAAGACACAAGTAGCTATGCTTAACATAATATATGTATATTGAGCTGAGCGACTTTGGAGTAAACAAATCACAAGCTTAATTGTAAAGATAAGAATCGCTCTCTTCAGTCGTGTTGAGTAATTGAAAACATGTTGGCATTCATTTGCGAAAACTATCATTTCTGTCTGAGGAGTGGACTACTTGAACGGGAGCTGGAGTGAAGATATATTTGAAATTGAAATTAATTGAAGATGATAATTTTAGAAAGGAATGTATTGGCTTATTGAAAAGGAAAGAGACGGCATCATAGTATTCTAGGCGAAATATAGCTATCAGATTATTAAATACACACGAATTCAATATCACGCCCAAAAGATACAATAGGACCTACAGTAGACCAACTTCCTGGTTTATAATTTATGGCGTAAAAATTTTCTGATTAGGTTATTATGTGAACAATGTCATTTTTAACTCCAACTAGAATCGATCAAAAGTTGAAAAGTCGTCGGAAAGTTTTTATTTCTTGCATTTTTTATGTTTTAATCAGCTACAGTATTTTGTGAGAAAAATTGGACACATTTTGGTAGATAGTTCGTCATATGGAAATTTCAGACATAATTAGGAGTTTTAAAATTTGGCGGTTAAAAGCGGTCTAAGAGTTGAAGTTTCATCTGTCAAATAGGTTGTTACTTTACAAAAATCATCATAGATATGTTCAACTTGAAAAAATCACGTCAAAATCATAGAATTATTTGTATTTTTAAATTTTAGGTCACCATAATAATTTTTACAGTGAGTTGAAAAAAGTAGGTCTACCAATTTACTAACGAAAATCGACATCGCCTTCGTCCGAACATAGCCTTTGGTATACCAAAATTTGATACGTGGCCCGTGAAACTTTACCTATACAAAATTTAACCAAAGTAATGGTAGATCATAGAAAACGAAGTCTGTTCGCAAAAACTTGGATCTGGAACAGTTTTGAAGTCTGCCTCATTTTTTAATCAAAAAATCTTCCTCGATAAATCGATAAGTCAAAAAACAAAATTGTGGAATTTAGGACTATATCAATGTACATGAAATCTAAAATTTCTTTCTTAAAAATGACATTGGCAGGGCCAGTACCTTCAACAGCAAGCACTATTATGGGTCACTGATAAGCATAACTTCTTTTGGCTACTTGCTACAGAGAAAATTTTGTAATAACGATTTAAGGGCATGATCATTTCACCCACTTAATTGTTTCGCTGATGACAGTACCCTCAGCTTCTTATATTCGTTTAAGATTTGCATCCTTCTGCTTCGGATGTGGACTACCAACGGCAACATATGATAAGCTCATTAAATTTTGATCTTGACAGCATTGTCCAAATAGGGAATAAAAAACCGTAGAATTTAATACTTCGAGAACTCAATGCTGTCTACTGTCTTTTGCATCTCTTGAACACCACCCGCCGTAAGGTTTCATGTCTGGCATTATTTTATTGCTATTTTCATAAACAATGTTCTAATGAAGTAGCCAGTTTCATTCCTCTTCACAAACAATTAAACCCTAATACCCGTTCTTTTAGGAATGCCCATCAGTTTATCCTTGAGCCACATTTCGGGCATGCAGTTAAGTACAGAGATTCTTTTATTAGTCGCACTACACGAATGTAGAATGCTTTACAAGACTCAATATTTCTAACTCATTACAATGTGCAACCATTCAAAACTAATGTGCATCCAATGCTATCCTCCCTTCTGAATTGTTTGCAATGTGTATAATCATTATAAGGTTATTCATATCGCCTTGAGTGCGCGCACAATATACAACAAAAAAATGAGAACTGGCTACAGAAATTCTACGATTTGAATTCGTTAGACTTTTTCTTGTAGGGTTTTCTGAATTCAAAAGTCTCAAAGGCAGCATAACCCATGCCATCATTCTAATTCAGTATGATCATTGAACATTTTGAAAAAAACAGATATAACATTGAAGGGCTTTTCAAACTCATAAAATTGAATTATTGAAACAAACAATATAAAAAATTAATAAAGCCAAAAATGGATCTATGCCAGACCGAACGTTTATGGCAATGTTCTAGAAGAGCGTTTTTTAGAAGTACAGGGTTTTTCAACAGGGAAGCTACAAAAGAAGAGCGATAGGGACAGAAAATGACGCCATATTTCTAGCCGATCTTTTGACATTTTTCTTCAGTAAGGTTTTTCATTTCACGATTTAAAAATATACGAGCTACTCGTTACACAGAGTCGAAATTATTAAAATTTACTGCCGAAATTCGGAGTCAGTGGCCTCAACGTTACTACTTCCAATTTATGCTCGTCATAATCGTCCTAGCATATTAGCAATTAAGCATCTAGTGAAAAAATTTTAATCCACAGGCACAGTAAAAAATGTTTCCGTGCCAGTGAAACAAAAAAGTGCCGCAATAGTGTCAACACTATTGCTGCCGCCTAGTTGCAAAAAGCTCAAATATGTCCCTTACACGTCGTTCTCAATCGTTGGGCATCTCTGTGACGTTGTTGGTTCGAATTTGGCGAAAGATCTTGGCCTAAATCCTTAGAAGATTAAACTTACGAGTGAACTGAAGCCGCTTGACCACCAGAAGTTACGTTTGTTTGTCAATTGGGCTGAGCAACAACTTGAAAATGATTAGGATTTTCACAGAAAAATCATCTTAAGCGATGGGGCTCACTTCTGGCGAAATAGCTTCGTCAGGCTCATTTCTGGCGGAATTGCTTCGTCATTAAACAAAATACGTGGTATTGGTCAAGCAGCAATCTACACGTACTCCATGAGTCATCATTGCATCCTAAAAAAATCGTCGTTTTGTGTGGTTTATGTCCCGGCGACGTCATTGGGCCATACTTCTTCCGTGATGATCAAGACCGAGATGTTACTGTGAATGGGGATAGCTACCGTTTAATGATAACCGAATATTGCTGGCACCGATTGGATGAAACCAAGCTTGGAGAACGTGTTATCTCACGAAATGGTGCACTCGCTTGGCCACCTCGGTCGAGCGATTTGACGCTGTTAAACTATTTCCAGTGGACTACGTCAAATTTATGGTCTATGCCAACAAACCAGCTACTATTGATGAACTTCTTAAAAATATCAAACTTAAAATTGCAGCAGTATCGGCCGATTTATGCTTGAAAACTGTCGAGAATTGGGTTCAGTGTCTGGACTTCTGCAAGTGTGCCTGTGGTGGTAATGCAAAAGAAATCAAATTCCATACATGGCATCAAACGTACTTTCACAGAAATAAAGAATTTCATTGATATCCAAAACCGTTTTCGTTGTATTTAAAAAAAAAACTATTGTAGCGCTTTTATTGAAAATCCCGGTATAAAGTACTTTAACGCTCAAATAAAACATGTAAGTATCTCATCAAAGTTCTACCTTTTTGATGTCTTTAATAAAGATTAGTCACTTTGATTCTTTCAACGGCTTAAATGAGTCATTGTTAACATCAACAGCATCATATTACCTTTTCACTTGCAGGCGGTTTTCTTCAAACAATTTAATTTGAATAAAATATTACTTGCTGACATTATGCGGTTCTAAATCAATAAACTTGCATAACCTTGGGAATAAAAATTAATTCTGCAGAATTATCAATTAATTCCTACACCTTTTGTCATTTTAAAGAACGGACAATTCTTTTTGAGTTCTTAAAAAAAAGAAAAAATAATAAAACAGAAAAACAAGCTTCCCACACTTTAAATGGTCTTTAAAGAGCGGAAAACGTTTATACAAATTAATGACCATTAAACATCGATTACATGTTCCATCTGAGGTCAGTCATATGGGCATTTGGTAGGTTTAATGCGCAACAGCTCCCACTCATTTCCAGGCGGAGAGCACAAACAAATATCCTTCTTTTTCACTGGGGATAAAGTGAAAGTGAAGTATGAGCGGCTGTGTTATTCTGCACTGCAGCGAGGACATTAATGAGGGCAACCTTGTAACGTAAATTGCTTATTCGAGTAAGCAGCTCAAAAAATTTGATTTCATCAGTGTTTTTTTAATACTCGTATAAAGAAAGAACATAATAAAATAATTTTAAGACCTCACGGAACACGGACTCGAATATAAGACACGCAATTTATTATATACGAGTAAGCACTTTTGGCCATCATGAGCGCCAGTGCCAGATCATCAAACATATTATATCCTCTTTTTTTCTGCTCCTGAAAGCCGTGTATTATTTTTGACATGAGTAAGTGCCAATTGACACGTAAACTACCTGCGGCTCAGCTAGAGACTTTATTACAAAGCTTTACCGTGGAGTTCTTTAGCCAAGCACAAGTCGCTCCCAGTATTAAGTCAGCAAATGATTTAAATGTTTGACAGCGGATTGAGATAAATCGTTTTTCTGTTTTTTTACTATTTTTTCTTATATTATTTTTATTAAAAGACATTACCCTCAGCAAGAAAAAATAAACTTAATTGATACGAACATACGTACATCTACGAAAACGTACATATGTAGTGTACATAATATTTTATTATAATTTATGCATCTTAACTTGGTTAAAAGGGGTGTGTATGAAGATTGATGTACACTGAACAAAATTATATGTTAAATATTATTAACGTAGCTTAAACTTTTAATACCTTTTTTCTTGAAATTTTAACAGTTCTTTTAGCCAACAATTTTACAACTTAGCCAACAATTTTACAACTTATTTTGTAAATATTAAATTTATGAGAGTGTTTTTTTTAAAGCAAAACTAACATTACAGAAACTTCAAAGTCGAAACTGGATTACAGGAATTCGAAAGTAAAAGTAGACATATGTTACGTCACATGACCACGAAATATTTAAAATATTGTACTTGTTTTAATAACCGATAAAAAAGCACGATATAAGGTCCAACAGTAAGTTAAAGAACTAAAAACAGTTATACAATTTATTTAAAAAATCTTAAAATAAGTTATTATGTGTTAATATTTCTTTCAGTGTAGAAACGATTTTAGTAAAGATTAATAAATTACATTAGTGAAACATGTTATATGAAAAAATGAGCAATCTATGTTAGATACATATTTAATTCTTTTTATTAATGTTTATCGCACGACAATAGACATGGTACATAGTTATTATATTTTTTTTTTAAATTTAACTGCATGTTTATACCTACACCTCTAAGAAGTCTTAAAATCTGTAAATGGCGTTAACATATCTAATCATATCAAGGTTAGTTCAAACGCCTTTGGTAATTGAATTTTTTGTTTTTGTATATGAAATGACATGATCACATTATCTTAAAGTGGAATAAAATGCAGTAAGTGAAGGCTTAGAGGGATTATCAAGGACTTTTAAGTTTAAGAGTAATAATTAAGAAATGATATTTTTGTGTGGACTTAAGTAAGTAATGTTTTATAAATCTATTTCAGTGGTTTAATGATGCATAATTCAAATCAGGTCACATGAGTCAGTTCTGGTGCATACACATTTTTAAACGCCTCTACTCGTATCAAAGTGGACAAACTGAATATTACTGTCCATTGGGAGATAAATTTGCACTGAATTGAATCTAAAAGAAAATTGTTGATATTTTTAAAAGAATCAAATTTGCCAAAAAGAACAAGTGGCAACTATAATTACTATTTTTCTGAGCATTGAAACTCCCTTGTGCCACAGACAACTAAGATCCATAAGTTAGAGGATATCTAAGACCACAGTACGATTAAGTAAATAAACAATTCTTTGATTTCCGGCTTGGATTTTGAACTAGTTTAAATATTTCAAGAATTTGTTAGACGATAATTCGAAATCGTTTTACCTTCCGCTTTGTTCCAGAACAAATGTGCAGAGAATTGAACTCGTTTGAAAAACTCAAACCCTATATTTTAATCAATGACATTATGAGGATTCGAAAAAAGGGAATCCGTTTCCCTATATATTTGTCTGTCTTCGACTCTACGTGTAGATTGAGTTTAAACTTCAATGAAGGTTTTAAGCAGATTCACGTTTTTTTATATTTTTTAGACCAGAAATAAATGTCGTATTCATACAAAGTTTTTTGGGTAAAAACTAAAAAATTAAAATTTTCTCAAAAAAAAACATATTTTTTTCTGACATATTCTTTAAACTTTGTTTTTCTTCGCTGAAAAGATGAAAAAATGATTTTACCTATAAAATAATTTTATGCAACGAAGAATAACGTTTTTGATATCTTGTAACATTTTGAAAAATACCTAATTGACAGTTTTTTATAAAAAAAATAAAAACCTAAAAAAACATTATTAAAAGTTAGTAAAAATTGATTTTGACCGAAACATCTTTTCAAAAATTTGAAAGATTGGCATGAAATTAATTTTTTTATAAAAAATATTGTTTTCAACATTCGGTAAAATTTTGAGCAAAATCGAAAGGACAGTTTTTTTACAAAAATTAAATGTATAAAAATTGATTTTCAACTCAAATATAAATTAATTTAAAATTTAAATTAACTGTATGTTATACAAAATATTGTTTAAACATTCAGTAATATTTTGAAAAAAAGCCAAATCGACAGTTTTTACAATACTAAAACTTAGTAAAAATTCACTTTAGACTCATGTATCTTCTTTTTTTTATTTAAGCTTAAAATTTATTTTACTTATAGAAAATATTTTCAATATCCAGTAAAATTTTTATAAAAATCCAACTGTTAGTTTATTGTTTTCATAAAAATCTTCAAAAAATAGTTACCAAAATTTGTTAAAATAAATATTCGGTATCTCGTGAATAATAAAAGATATTGACTTTGAATTCATTTCATTTATCCAATTTGTAAATTTTAAAGAAATTCGACTAAAATTGGTAAAAATTGGTTTTCGACTCAAAAGTATCTCGTTAACAAAACTAGATTTTGAAATCAAACTATTTTATTAGATGCAAAATATTGTTGGTAGTTTTTAAATTTCTTAGAACAATCAAACTCACAACTTTCTTAACAAATCACGAATACCTAAAGGGTGTCCCAAAATTAACGCAAGATTTGAATTAAATAGAAAACGCCGTTTTTAGTCTTTTGATAGTTATATTTTTATTGACTCGTAAAGTACATAGGATAGCGTTATGTATGGAATAACACATCGGACAAATGGCCTCCACGGCCAATGGCTTTGCATGCACATGCGCACTCTTTTGTTGAAATTTTCCATGACCATTATGCATAAATGTGTCTGAATTTCATTGATGCAGCGTTGAATCTCCTCCTTTAATGCACGGGTGGTTGTGGGCTTGTTGACATAGACTTGTGGTTTCAAATAACCCCATAAAAAGAAGTCTAATGGTGTTAAATCACACGATCTAGGAGGCCAATTTTGATCACCGAAACGAGAGAGTACACGACCTGGAAATGTCTCATGCAGTAATTGAATTGTTTCACGGGCTGTATGACATGTGGCACCGTCTTGTTGAAACCACATATTGGACACATCAATATCATCCAGTTTTGGCAGAAAGAACTATGTTATCTAACAGTCACTGCTTGACCAGCATCATTTTCAAAAAAATATGGCCCAATTATGCTTCCAGCTCAAAATCCACACCATACAGTCACGCGTTGTGGATGCATTTGTTTTTCGACAATCACATGTGGGTTCTCCGAACCCCAAACGCGGCAATTTTGGCGATTGACAAAGCCATCAAGATGAAAATGTGCTTCATCGCTTAGGATGATTTTGCTCGAAAAATCAGGGTCCATTTGTTGATGTTCAATAATCCATTCAACGAACTCTCTTCTCTGTCCATGGTCATTAGGCTTCAATTGTTGTGTTAATTGAATTTTGTAAGCATGAAGACACAGATCTTTGGTGAGTATACGCTGTAGAGAGGTTCTTGAAATTTGCAATTCTTGTCCACGACGTCGAATTGAGGTTCCTGGATTGTCAGCAACACTCTCACGCACTGCTTCGACATTCACATTTGAAAGGTTTGTTTTTGGACAACCAGTGTGTTTGGCGTCTCCAACGGATCCAGTCTCTATGAATTTTTTCAATTAATATCTTCACAGTTGACGAAGTTAAAACACTATTCCGACCATATTTTGTATGAAATTTTCGAACTGCAGCCGCCAAGCTTTCACTATTTTTGAAATATTCTTTAATAATGAAGACACGTTGTTCTATAGTGTAACGCTCCATTTTTAATAACCCTATACTGTTAGCTGTCAAATTGCTTTTTTTCAGGGTTGCCAACACTTCACTGCACAAATGTCGGCAAATTCAAATCTTGCGTTAAATTTGGGACACCCTTTAAATTGATAGCGAAGTAAAATTTAAACAATTAGATTGCCTTTAGAAATCCAATAATTAATATTGTTAAATTTTTGCATTTAAAGGATGCACGATTTCAAGAAATATTTTGAAGTAAATGTAACGAATCATTCACGTGAATCGAAAGATTCGAACGAATCGTATAGCAGAATAGGCCTGTAAGTCTACTTTATTAAAAAAAAAATAATTTAAAAAAAAATAGGTGTCCGTATTTTGAAAATGCAATAGTGCGGCTCTGTATTGCTATGTGTTTTAAGTCAATGTGTACGAAAATTTACCCTCGGACCTAAATTGGGAGAGATTAATCCCCTTCTATACTATTTTTTTTTTGTCTTAACCCAACCTACTCGCCCTACCTTACTACTAATCAGCCTAAAAAAAAGACCTAAGGGTTGTCAAAAGCAAAAACAATTGTTAAGATTTAAATACAATAAATAATTAGTCATGGAAACCATGAATAAATATAAAAACAGTCCAACATTTCTTACCATTTTCCTCAAAATTATTATATTTTTGTTTTTATCGCATGTCGTTACAAATTCTGTTATAAATAAAATGTACTACTGTGTCTTTATTTAAATATTTTTGGAATTTTAATATTTTTTTAAATAAAAAAAAACATTACATTGAAAAAAAAAATCGATTTTTGACCAAGTTTGAACTCATTCGACCCAATTGTGTGCTGTAGAGGTGAGGACTGACAGTCAGATAGACAGAATCGTAGGACCCATTTTTTTTCAACTTCGTTTACGAATGCAAAACTTGTCAAATAGTTCCTATATATCGCAAGTAAAAAGCCTCATGAAGTGTCCAAAATGCTTTAGATTCAATTTTTAATAAATTTTCGTACACTTAAGTGTACAACTCAATAATTTGTTTTTCTCTTTTTTTTCTGCAAGAAATTAATTCAAATTTAAGAAATATTTATCTCAACAACCTCCATTCGTAAATTTATACAGAAAAAGAGTGAGTAAGTAACAAAACTCATCGATTTCACGAAATAGACCCATTTACTGATAGAACTGCCAATACCTTAATATAACGTCAAACAGATGTCGCTTAAGAAATGCAGGCATTGCATTCACTCACTGAAAATGAAAGCTTGCGTCGAAGCTTAAAATTATTAACAACGAAAGAACAATATATTTTGGAAAACTGTACTTTCTAATGCAGTTTCAGTCAAAATTGTATCCTACATTTTATTCTAAATTTAATTTCTTTTTTAAAGTAGCTTACTTCTCACTGTGAACATACCCCACACACATTTTAAAACAGAAGTCGTCAATTAGTACCGAATTTCTTAAATGTCAATTTTGATAACAACATTGTTGCTTCCATTACCAAGATATACTCGGACAAAAAAGGTAGATACCTGACATTCAGGTAAACAAATCACAAAGGCAAGAAACAAGCTCATGATAAATTTGTATACATTTCTACCCACCGCCATTACAGTACACCTACCAACTTCACTCTGACATTCAATTAGCCTTATCAGCTGTCATCCATAACTTTTAAACTTATAACAATCCACCTCACCTTACCAACCTACCTAACTAACTATCCTCAAGAAATAAATAAATATTTTCTTTATTTAATTAATTTTTGCAAAATATACTTCATTAATCACAAAATTTTGTAATTAAACAAAACAAAAATAAGAAACTTCAAACCTGATAATTGTGATAGAGAGGTTGCACAATGCCACACCACCAATACACAACCAAAATCAAAATAAATGCCGGGGTAATTAACTAAAACTTACAATTATTCGTGGTAAATCTTTGCGTATCCGTGTGTACTGCTTCAAAAATATCTTCCATATTACATAAGCCATGATGATGACTTTTTGCAAAATATATAAATGGTTTTGATTTGGATGCCGCGTGGTTTCGATTACCGCATCCAAAATATACCCGAGTACATATAAGATAACGAAGATGAGACGCACATTAAATTGCAACAAGACACTAGAGAACTCAATTTAAGAGGCCGGTGGTACCGATGGCGGTTCCGTTGCCGGTGGTGGTTGGTGCATCAACCGAATGCAACTTGCAACAGACTCTGACACTGAACTGAACAGTACGTTTACACTTTTCCACCTCAAAACCACTCATTCTTAACAACACTAGAAACCAAACCAATTATCTATCATTTATTTAGAACGCAAAGCCTTAATCTAGCTTATAGCACTAAGCTATTGTATATGTTTTATTTTTTCCCTATGACTGTCACTTTACGTCTCACCGACTTTTAATCACGATGAGTTTTTATTTTCTCGATTTTTCTTAATTCACTAAAAAGATATAGGTATTAGCAAAGTTACGCGTAAATTTAAATTGAGTTCAAAACCATTCACAAGTTAACGATGAACTAAACCCTAAGGTAGTTAGTGAAAACTGTAAAACCACCTTATGGAGCTAGAGAGTCAGCTCACACCCCTTCTCAGTAGCAGCGTGTCACACAAAAAGTCGCCCCTTGATCGATGAGCTATAAACAGTTTTGTGTCTTGTGTGTTGTGTAGATATTTTGTTGGCTTTTTTTGTTTTGTTTTCTTTTAAAAAAAAGGTGGGGATAACTCCATATACTACGTATATAGAGAAGTACAGGCCCTACCTTGCAACACTTCCTAAAGCTCTTTGACGTTCGAATGTTTGTTTGTTTATTTGTCGCAGTTTGTGGTTGTTTGTCTTGTGTTGTGTTAAGGTTTTAAATGTCCGTATACAGGGTGTATGTATATTTTAATGTCCTTCCAAAATAAGGGCTTGAAGATTGACATTTCTTTTTAAATGTTTTCAGGGTTAATATTAAAACGAGTGTTTTGATGGGACTTTTTTCAATAAAACCTTAACTATTTTGAATTGTATTACTTGTACAAGGCAGAACTCAAATTAGTTGTATTGAAGATTCCTTGCCACTAACTAGGTGTAAGCACATGGCAACCCTGATGAACACATGACACATGGGCATTTAGCCAATAATATACTTAACCCTAAAAACATCAGTTGCATGCCTCAATCTATGAACGAGCAGAGTTTAAAAATAATCAGCAATCATTACTGATTATTTCATGTTATTAAATTGCCGATAATTGAAGCGTATAATTGCTTGTAATTAGTAATCAAAAGTATTCCTTTTCATTTTAAAGTAATTGGAAATACCTATGTGCGGAGATTTCAATTACAAGTAATTGTAATTGAATTTCCATGTATTTATTTTTCCTCAAGACTGGGTTTATCAGTATTATCTACATATTTTAACTGACTGTTTTGTGCTGCAACCTAGAAGCCGTTATGTGTCAAACCTGATTAACTAAAAATTAATTTAAAATACCTAATAAAAAAATAGGCTGGGATGTGACACAAAACTTATAACTTCCCATCCCGTCTGTCAATTTATCTTACTTAAAAGTTTGAAAGTTTTCGGGTTTGTTTAAAAAAGTTGTCAGTTGAATTATTCTTATACTATACTTAAAATATAACGATTTTTGATTTCAAAATTTATTTTTGTTAACGAGATTTTTAGTGAAAAATCATTGTCTGCCAATTTGTGTAGCATTTCTTAAAAGTTTTTATTTCGTATTTATAAACAAATACAAAATGGATGAAAGAAATTAATTTGAGAGATATCGAGAACCGAACATTCATTTTTTTTAAAACAATTTTTTATTACTGAATGTCGAAAACAATATTTTCTGTGAGATAAAAAAGATTGAAGCCAAAATTTTCAATTTTTGACAAGATATTAGAGTCGAAAGTAAACCTTTACCAAGTTTTAGTATAAAAAAAAATATCAATTACATTTTACTTAAAATTTTAATGAAAAAGAAATAGTTTAATTTGAAAATCTAGTTTTGTTAAATAGATTTTTATTTGAAAAAAAAATATTTACCAATTTAATTAGCCTTTCATAAATTTTTACAAATTGGATGAATGAAATTAATTTGTAAGATATTGCGTTCTATTTCTTGTCGATTTTATTTTCTTATTAAAAAACGGACTGTTACATTTTTTATAAAAAAAAATTACTGAATATTGAAAACAATATTTTCTGTGAAATAAAAAGTTTGAAGACAATATTCTTAGTTTTTGAAAAGCTATTTGAGTCGAAGGAAAATTTTTACCAACTTTTGTTAATTTCTTTTTAGGTTTTTTTTTGTAAACAAACCGTCAATTCCATTTTCCTAAAATTTTTCAGAATGTTGACAACAAAATTTCTTTTAAGTTTAAATTAATTGGACGCCATAATCTCAAAATTTTGAAAAGATATTTGAGTCGAAAATCAATTTTTATCAACTTTTGTTAATTCTGATTAGGGTTTTCGTTAAAATGCTGTCGATTCGATTTTTCTCAATATTTTAAATTATTTTGGGGGAGACGAATCCCGAAAATCAAAATCCCGAAAACCCGAAAACCCGCAATCCCAAAAGCCCAAAATTCCGAAAACCCACAATGCCGAAAACCCAAAATCCCGAAAACCAAAAATCCCGAATGGCCAAAATCTAGAAATTTTCCTAAATTTCTAAAACTGAATTTTACATTTTCTTTAAGAGCATCACTATACTAGCATAAGAAAATTGAGAGAAAAAATATGTTAATTTCCTTTCTCTTCTAATGTTTAGAAATGAAAACCAGTTTTCTTTTCTGCATTTCAAAAGTATAATCGCACAATTAAGAAAAAAAAATTTATAACTTAAACATTCTTGTAACGGACTTTTCTTTCTAAGTTTGTTGTTATTGGTAACTTTCAAACCTTTGCAATTCCCGATCTTATATAAAAAAAAGTTTGATGATGTTATCCTTTTGCAAAGCATTTCGAAATTGAGATCCCGAAAAATGATATAAAATGAAAAATGTTCGCAAGTTTTGTTTTTTTTCGGTATTGTGGGTTTTTGGGATTTTGGGTTTTCGGGACTTTGACCCCACTCCTTATTTTGAAGATAAAATCATTTTTCGTTGGTAAACAATTTGAAGCGACAAATATTTTTTCAGTTTTTTTGATTTATAAAAAAAAATGTCCAAAAATAAACTATTTTGGTATCAAGTTACAATATATAATTTAAAATTTAATGCAAGTTTCTAGCGTTATTGGCTCGAGAGGTATGTATTGTTAACCACAATTTTCACCTTGTTTTAAAACTGCTATGGTAAAGAAACCACCCATACAATTTCTTGAGAGGCCTTTTCGCATCTTTCTGCATTGTTTTCTGTATAACAAAACTTGTATAAAGTCGATATCTCTACTGTTTCTTGAGCTATGGACGACGAAAAATTTCAGGAACGTACTGACGTACACACGTACGCACAGACATATCTCAAAAATTCTTTTATTTCGACTCTAGAGACGGGACATTGAAACGTCGAGGAAGTTCAAAATTTTTAATTCGACAAATCGGACCTAGGGGAAGTTAACAAAATTTTTCAAATATTATCAGGTTTAGGATTAAAACGCAAATGGACTAGCAGTCAGGTATCTTCTATCCAAAGATGTTGGTTTTTTAAGTCAATCTTATTTAAAGTATGTATGGCAATCGTGCTTTATTGAAAAACTAATAAAAATGCTCTTTTTTTACGTGTAAGGAAAACAAGATTTAAAAAGTCCAAGCTAAAAACCTACACATTCTTTTTGAAAAAAGGTGGTTTACTTTGCTTCAAACTAATTTTAAGTTCGTTACTTTCTTGTTTGTTTGCATAACTTATTAAAAACGCTACTTTTTGGCCTAGATTTATAACATGTTGATATGTTTAATATAAGCCCATATGGACTTGCCGCCTACATCAACCGTGGGCTATCCAAAGAAATAATAGTTTTCTACAACAAATTAAGTGTAATACATGGCAACCCAGTTCTATTAAAAACATATGCTGAAGGTACTAAGATTGAATACACAATAAAAATTCAATAATAGCAGTTCGGTTTACATTAATGACTTGAAAACCCAGCTTTACCCAAGCTTTAAATGTTAAAATAAAGTTATAAAAACAAAAATTACCGTAAGAACGTTAAAACCATTTCCAAAATATGAAACACAGAGGACTCTTTTTAAAATTATTGTAAAACTAACGATTCGTTATTAATTTCATTATAGATCACCCTGTAATATGTGTTGTGTGCAATTAACTGTAATGAACAATTTTCCGTAAGGCTAAAGCATACGTAGATATTTCTGGTATTGCACGCCGCGCCGGCCGCCGCCGCAGCAATATACGGTGGCGTATTATAGGAAAAGCAAGGTAGGTAAACGAATTAATTTTATTTATGAAAACGGATGTTAAAAAATTGTAATCAAATAGTGGTTGTTGGCAGCACCCTTGAAATGTTTGCCAGGAGTTTAGACGCCAAAACATGCAGCTATCTTAAAATGGACAACAACACTACGACGACGACGGTGGACATGGACAATATGATGGCGGATGGCGGCATCGGCGCGGCTTTGGCGACTGTTCAGTTCAGTTTACATCAAAAGAAAGTGAAATGCGCGCGAAAAATAATACCATATATAGAGACCGTGTCGTCGTCGTCATCGCGTCATGTGAATTTTTGGGGGCGGTTCATGATATAGTTGGGTTTGGTCATAATATTCATTCATTCTGCACAATTCCGGTGGCGGTGTTAAAATAAAGGCAATAAATTAAAGACCGAAAAAAAAACAATGACATGCAACAGTAAAGTAGCAGCCAGAGCGGTGAGGCTGCCTTTGAAAAGGGGATTTAATCCTTTTCCTTCATGCGACCCCATTTAAGTATAATTATAAAAGTTTATTAAACTGAATGCTATCATTTCTAATAGTTATGGAAGTATAGATATATGTTTGGGAAAGGGGGGATTTGTCGTTGTCATACAAACTTTTATAGTTAAAGTTAGTTAGAATGTGGGTTCGGAATGTATTCAGCTGTAAGTAGATATTGTTTTGAAGCTATTAATTGTTATTAATTCCAATCACGTGAAAATAACCTCTTAGTATATTTGGAGAGTTATAAAAGCACTGACTGCTTTGAAGTTTCACTATTTCAATTTCTATACAGAGGTATTGCACATCACAGCTGAACTTTACTTTTAACAACAGTGTGCAATTCTAATCAGTTCAATAAAAAACTAAGGCATTTTGATATATGCAAAGATTAAAATTAAAACTGAGCATAACTACAATTTTAACCACTTTCTTAGAAGTTCGGAAAAAGTGAGTTATTATTTATTCCTCCGTTTACTTTTTAATAAATATTTAAACTTCAACAGGAGGTTGTTACCTTATTCTTCAAGCTACATACAGATACATGCTTCATCTTTCATCTTGTAAGTCTTATATAACAAACTCATTCCTGTATAAATAGTTTCGTCACTGCTCAAAAAGTCGAATTCAGTTTAATCCTTCACCGCGCAGCTGTATCAATGTTTACAAAAACATTCATAGGCAAATATTATGTATATGTTGACGACATTCTTTTGGCCACAGTTAAAACCTAAAACATGTGATTTCAATGAAAAGTTGACTTCATGCTCACCAATTGCAATCATAAAATTCGACTTTATATTTAATGTACAAGACATTTCCAGATGCGCTGATCCCAGAATAGTTCAATTTGACGTTTAAGTAATTAGTATTGAACATATTTTTCGTTTTATAAAAATGTCGGGCCTTAATATTAAGTACAGTACTCACACACGTCATTTTAAAATGTCTAAGCGTTTTTTTTCTAAAAATTAAACGCTCTACAAAAATATATTCTATGGATTATTCCTAACTCTTACCAACGGGTAAGTGCGGGCAACTTGACCTAAAATTCTTCCTTTTGGTAATAATGCAATTGTACTCAATTTTATTCCATTTTATTAAATATTTCAATATTTACAACAAAAAAAAAAGAAAACACTGAAATTGGGCTATACCTTTTGTAGTGACTTCTAACACTAAGACTAAATGACTTTCGGTTTTACCTGTCAAGGATTTTTCAGTGGTCAATGCTTGTTTTTGTCAAGCATGCGATACGGATACCATTAATTTAATAAGGAGTTCAAACACACAATTTAAGATGCACATAAAAAGTTTAGTTTAAAAGTGCTTGTCAATTGCTCGAAAATAACACACACGAAAATTTACAGTCTCTATTTTTAGCCTTTCATTATTTTCCTACATTGAAAACACGAAAACTGATTTTGTATCAATATTGTTCCTTAATTAGTACTTTTAGAGCCTACACCTTAAAAAGGAAAGCCTCTTAACTGCACGAACTATATAGAAATCTGTCTACTTAATATCGCTTACAAAATCTTTTGTGCCGTAATATGTTTGAACGTCTAAAGCCCATCACCTAAAACCTGATAGGTCCTTGAAAGAATAGTGCAGAGCTCACACGTCAACGGTAAAGGCACTTTTTTTTTTTTTAAGTCTGTCTTATACTGGGATATACTGATGAAAGTGATATAATCTGAAGAACTTAGCGTGATGTCAATAGGGCTTTTGTGAGTATTGTGACAAAGGAAGAAAAAATGGTTTTAGAGCTAAATAAGGCAAAACAAAGTACATGCTGTATTTAAGAAAGGGCTTACAACACCGACGTCACGGTCAAAACTTCACCATCGGCAGACGTTACTTTGAGGTAGTCAAGGACTTCATCTACCTAGGTTCGCTATAAACGCAGAAAACAACACCAGCTCTGAGGTCAAACGAAATGTAACTCTTACTAGCTGCTGTTAATTTGGTCTAAGAAAGCAATGGAGTAGTGAAGCCCTCGCTGTACGGTACAGGAGTATGGACTATGACAAAAGCGTATGGAAACACCTTGGGTCGTTTTGAGAGAAAAGTTTTTCACGTTATCTTCTGCTGTCACGTATGCGTAGAGAGTGAGTGGAGGAGAAGATGGAACGACGAGCTCTATGGTCTGACCAGCGACGTAAAATTAACCACATGGATAAAAGTCCAACGACTGAGATGACTGAGTCACGTAGAGTGCATGGAAGCCAATGCTCTGGCCTTGAAAGTATTGGAATCCATGCCCTCAAGGCAGTGCAAAAGAGGAAGAACACAGATCAGGTGGAGTGCACAAGTGAAAAGTGACCTCAAACAAATTGGAGTGCCCAACTGGAGACATCTAGTTAGGTAATGAGCTATAGATGAAGAAGTTTGAGCAAGGCCCGAAAAAAGCTCAACTGTTACAAATCTCCTCACATTCTTAAACATGTATTCAAAAACATTACAACAACGTTATGAAGTTGACTTTGTATACACTAACCTTTCTAAAACTTTTAACCAACTTAGCCACGGAATTATTTTATTTGAACTTAAAGCTCTTGGTTTTTCTCCATTGTTCTTAGCTCTTAGTTTAGATCCTTTGAAGTAAAATTTAGAAATTTAGAAGCTGGTGTTCTCCAGGGAAGCCATCTTGGCCCTTTTTGTTCATCCTATCTATTAATGTCGTATCGTCATGTCTGCGCTCAAGTGAAGTTCTTATTTTTGATGATGACATGAATAAATAAATAAATTAGGTCAGTTGAGAACTACGGCCTAGTGACTTACATCTCTCAACCATTCCGATGACGCCCGATAGTATCCGATCAACCGACATAATCCAAACATGTTTGGATTTTCCGTTAGTTGTCGGGTCAACTCATACCATAAAGTTCACGGAAAAAAAAATAAAATATTGATACCGAACAATTAATTTTCTGTATTCACAGTTACCTCTCTGGGATAAATTTTCAAAAACTTATAACAACAGAGACATTGCTAAAAAACTATGGACCGAAGATTCATAAGAGATGGAACTGACTGTTTCAGATATAAAGACAGAATGGAGTAATTTAAGGGACCAATTCCGAAAAGATTACACCAAGTGCAATAAAGCTAGAAGATCTGGTGCTGCGGTAGAAAACAAAAAGTATTATTAGGCTTACTACGCCTAACTTTTATTTTTAGCAAAACAAATTGCTCCAAAGCAATTAAGTGGAAATTTGTCTGAAATAGAGAGTCCCAGCCAAGAAGACGATACGGATCCGCAAACGGTTACAGGTGTTTTAAAACCTCAGCCAGCGGTATCACAGCATGCGTCCCTGCTGTTGTCGCAGCCGGGAACCTCAGCAGAATTCAAACCTTAAGTACACAAGTCACAACAAAATAAAAAAACCTATAAAAAATCGGTGCCTATATCTCAAAATCAACGTTTTACTTCTTAAAGAAAAAAACCATTACATCGTCGATCAGTAATATCTGCAGATTGAAAAAAGAAAACTTCAGTTATATGAAAGTAAATCCGATGATAAATCCTCAGAAGACCCAGATCGAAATTTTTTGTTAAGTTTCATCAGTAAGTTTTTTTCGTCTTAGTGAATGTTATTTTCATTACAAAAGAACTTCATAAATATTATAAGCTTCAGTTGTACTTCTGTTATGTACTCTAGAAGCGAAATTAGTTCTTTGATCAAAATTTGTATTGTGATTGTGATAGTGTTTGTATTTTTTAAATATTTTGAAACATTAAAATGCCCATTTTCGAAGTGACGAAACAAAGTTGAAGAAGCAAATGTACCCCAATCGCTCGCTCTCCATAAGCACCTAACTCGATAAATAAAAATTTATAATGTGGACTCGCAACGGCTTGCAAGACAATGGAAGAAATTTCTTGTAGTTGAAGTACATGCTACCTGAATCCAAGCTACCAATACAGTAGAAAATCCCCACTTTGACCAATACAATTCAACATTTTGATGAAGCATTTCGTCGGTTGGCTTTGTCACCATGGACAGCTATAACTTTGAGGTAGTTAAGGACTTTGTCTACCTAGGCACCGCTATTAACACAGACAACGACACCAGCGTTGAAATCCAACGAAGAATAACTCTTGCAAATCGCTGCTTCTTTGGACTTAGAAGGCAATTGAGAAGTACAGTCCTCTCTCGAGCATCTAAAATCACCATCTATAAGACACTCATCATCCTGTCAAAGAAAGACGAAAGCGTCTTCGAGAGAAAAATTCATCGGGTGATTTTTGGTCCCGTAAGCATAGATGGAGAATGGAGGAGAAGATATAACGACGAACTGTACGGGCTGTACAGTGACACTGATCTAGTTAGCAGAATTAAAGTCCAACGGCTTAGATGGCTAGGTCATGTAGAGCGAATGGACATCAACGCTCCAGCCCATAAGGTCTTCGAATCCAATCCCTAGAGACGGTGCTGTAGAGGAATACCGCGACTCAGTGGTGCACCCAGGTGGGAGAGGACCTCAACCAACTTGGCGTGCTAGACTGGAGACAGCTAGCTAGGGACCGAGCTGCCCGGAGACGCATGTTGGTTGAGGCCCAGGTCCGCCCCGGACTATAGCGCCACCTTAAGTAAGTAGTTAGTAAGTAACTTCATCTTACTGCAATGTTATTGCGAGTCTTTCCATGATTGGTATACATTCCCGATAGTTTGTGTTTTGCTTTGTTATTAAACCTTCCACTTAGTTTAAAATATATTGAAATGTACTAAAAGATTTTCTAAGATACTCGAAAAATTGTATGGGTTGTAATTTAAAGATGGTAGTTTCACCAAGTTGTTTTCTTTGCATACATATTTCATTAATCCATACACAGCGACAACGTCTTCTAAGTTGACGCATTAAATGACGCTATCAATTTTCTAAAATATACATTTCTTCTAAATCTTCCATTGCAAAAATTATGATTTTTACATCCAAGCTTCACAAATTCAGACTCCAAATCGGTATCGTACGCGGTCGGAAGCAGTGTATGCAGTCGAATACCCGATACGGTCGCCCGAATTGTTCCGATCCGATATCGGCCGATATATCGGTTTTAGAATACGGCATTATTTTTTACTAACAACTAACGCATGCACTTATGATGAGCCTCTGATCTCAGTTTGACGCTTGCTATATTGCTTTAAAACAGTAAAGTCTTAGAAGTGTAAAAGCTATGACTAAATTGCATGCAATATAAATTATGAAACAATTTTCTGCCAGCAGAATTTCCTTTAATTATTTGAGTTGTTTTAATGACTTCTTATTAATAAATGCATTAAACGAGTTCTTGAGAATATATGAAAAACGAGCTTTTAATATTAGTATGCGATAACAATACTAAATTATTAAAATCGTTATTCTATTAAAAATTTAAAATAAGGGTGTACCTGTACAAATTTAATTAATTTGTGTGTTTAACTTTTCAACCACAAAATGGCCTATTTTTAATTAACATTTTTACCATAAGTCTTGATATGTGAAACAGAGACAGGCAACATTTTGAGTCTATATAAATTAAAAAGTAATTAAACACTCACTTCAAAAATGTTAAATATTAGTTAAACTTTGGTCATATCCATCCATACGAGTATATGAAGACTAAACATTACCCTCATGGCTTTTGTAATCTATAAAAAGACACACCTTCGAAAAAGAGCCGATTTCCTCCATTGATTGTTTTAAGTTTGTGTTTTTTTTAGCTTTTGCATAAACAGTCCACACCTTAATTCCTCGGAACTATGTTTGCACCGGAAAAAGGACGATGCAGAGTATTTTTGTTAAAACCTCTAAAGTACATAAATACATAGAAAATTGAAAATTGCTCTTTGTCACGCAATCAGGTATAGGAAAAGTTCGCATTGCATTAGAAAGAAAAAAAAAACATCAAAAAAGTTACATCGTCATAGTTCTTCACTTCAAATGGTGAGGCTTTTCATTTTTTAGCTTTATTTTGTATTTCGCATTAAATAGTTCAGTGCACATTTTCATTGGCGGTAGTTTTATAGAAAATTATTTTGAGGTGTTACAATTAGACATCGACACGAAGGAGGAAGCCTTCAAAGATATACGTTTGGAGAACAGGGAAGATTGTAGACAGGAATTACATCAAGATATTGAATTTTCTTGAGTTGCTGATTCCGTTTCAGACCATATGTTTGTGAGAGTTTTCATTTTTTTTCAAAGGAAATTGATAGGTTTCCCTTTCCATCAAGGATTTCTACTTGCATGTTATTTACTGCTCGACCTTGTGCTTAAAATAATTTTGTTTGTTTATTTTTGACTTGGCCTTAATTAAATTGAAGAAACAAATTTTGCATGCATTACTTAGAGCAATATTCTCATACTAGGTTAACAATAGAGAATCAATAAAAGTTTGAAGGTTTAAAAGTTAAAACTTAAGCACAAAATGTACTTAGTATAGTATATAAGTCATTGTGGATAAATACGACTCAGTCTTTTGAATGATACTTTTAGCAAGATATTCATTTTTGAAGGGCAAGTTTAATGACGGATTTGTATAGAACAGCTAAAACAAGTATTTTTTACAATAGGTATATCTTTCCCCGTTTAAGCGGTAGGGGCAATTTAAAAAAATGATTACCTAAAATGAGAAAAAATAATTACAAAATAACTGTAATACTTACAATAAGCCAACATTCTGTTCATTATCCAGTTTTTAAATCGAATCAAAACTATGCATAGTTTTTGAAAAATGTAATTTTAAACTGAAAATTTGAGTTAAAAAAAGTTTTAGAAAAAATGTTTAATTTCAATATTTCAAAACCGGAAGTTTATAAATATTTTTTTTTATAATATGTTGCTCTTATTAATTTTATTGCTCTCATTAACTTCCCATAGAAAGTTATTGTAATGGGTCCGATTTGTCAAATTGAAATTTTGGCATTTCTCGACGTTTCAGGGTCACTAGAGTCGAAATAAAAGATTTTTAGAAAGATGTCTGTGCGTGCGTGTGTACGTACGTTTGTACGTCCGTACGTCCGTACGTTCGCGACGTTTTTTTCGTCCTCCATAGCTCAAGAACCAGAAGAGATATCAACTTTAAATACATTTTATTATACAGATAATAAGGCAGAAAGATGCAGAAAGGGCTCTCAACAAAATTGCGTGGGTGGTTTTTTTACCATAGCAGTTTGAAAAAAAGGTGAAAATTTTGGTTAACCCTTAATATCTTACGAACCAAAAACGCTAGAGACTTGAATTAAATTTTATATAATATATTGTAACGTGATATCGAAGAAATATATTTTTTGAAAAAAATCCAATTAACGGTTTTTTTTATAAATCAATAAAACTGAAAAAAAAAATTTGTCACGTCTAAAATTTTACGACTGAAATATGATTTCATCTCTAAAATAATTTTGTGCAACGAAGAATAATGTTTTTGATATCTGATAAAATTTTGAGAAAAATCTAATTGACAGTTTTTTTTTTATAAAAAATAAAAATCTAAAAAAAAACATTATTTAAAAATCGTAAAAGTTGAATATCGATTCAAATATCTTTTCAAAAACTTGAAATTTGGGCTTCAATCTTATTTTATCTTATAAGAAATATTGTTTTTAACATTTCGAAAAATGTTGAAAAAATCGAACTGACAGTTTTTTTTATAAAAAAATAAAAACTGAACAAAAATTAACAAAAGTTGGTAAAAAATGATTTTCGACTCAAATATCTTTTAAAAACTTTCAGATAATAGCTTGTAATTAATATTTTTCTTAAAAAAATATTGTTTTCAACATTTTGAGAAAAGTCGAATTGATAGTTTTTTTTACAAAACATAAAAACCTACAAAAAAATGTATAAAAATTGGTAAAAATTGATTTTCGGCTCAAATATCTTTTCAAAAATTTTAAATATTGGCTTCAAACTAATTTTATCTTATAAGAAATATTGTTTTCAACATTTGGTAAAATTTTTAAAAAATTCGAATTGACAGTTTTTTTACAAAATATAAAACTCTAAAAAAAAACAATACTAAATCTTGGTAAAAATTTACTTACGACTCAAATAGCTTTTCAAAAATTAAAAATATTGTCTTCAAACTTTTTTTATTTCACAGAAAATATTGTTTCCGATATTCAGTAATTTTTATATAAAAATCCAAAAGTTCGTTTTTTCATAAAAAATAAAATCTACAAAAATAGTACGCAAATTTGGTAAAAATTGAAACGCGACAGACGGGATGGGAAGTGTGGGTCGCATCCTAGCCTCTTTTTTATTTATAAACGGGGAGAGATAGATAGACCTACCCTTCTAAAGTAAAAAATACTCGTTTTTTAATGGTCTAAAAAAATCCGTAATCCTGAGTTATCGTAATCTTGCCAATTTTTTTGATTTTATTGCATATTGAGCTGATTTCGTTTTTCTTCACTTAAAGATGGACAAGTTTTCTAGGCCCTCTCTTAGGGCCTAGTCATTTCAAAGGCAATCAAAATATGAGTTTTGACAATTGAAAACTAAGCTATAACAAAAAACACACCTTTTAATGATGCATTGATATTGTTAAAATTCATAATAATAGTGGTGAAGTTGAAAAATTTAAGGACTTTGGATATTCGTGAATATTGAACTCTTGGAAATAGTATGTGATGTTAAGAATTACATAGTAAATTGCATCAGGTCTTAAAGCTTTTAAAGTCAGTTTTCAGATAATAGAGTTTTTTAAATACGTCAAAATAAACCGATTTTCATACAAATATTATTTAATTTTGAAAAATTCTCAATCCATCCCAAACGTGACACTTTCAAAGGTGGTTTTTCGTTTGGCAGTTTAACTAGACGATACATATTGGAAAATAAGGTTAGTGCAAGACTGTTAGGGTGAAGGAATTATGCTACCGAGCAATTGTATTTGGAAAAGATGCGAAGTAATGTTATCCATAAAAAGAGTATTTGCGAATCACAGACAAATTAAATCTGTAAAATGGTATTCATATCAATATTTTGTATGAGATAAATAATTTGTAGTCAATATTTTTTTTCTTCTCTTAATATTTGATTCGAAAACCATTTCTTATCAGTTTTTGGTTGTTTTTGTAGGTTTTCGTGTTTTGTTAAAAAAAATTTAGTCGAATTTTTTTAAGAAATTTACTAAAAATCACCAACAACATATTGCAAAAAAAGAAACACTTTGATTTAATGAGATTTTTAGTCGAAAAGTAATTTCTACCAATTTAAGTTGCATTTCTTGAAAGTCTCAATTACTTACGTAAACAAATACAGATAAGATTTTTCTAAGTAAATTTAGCAAGGAATGAAGTTATTTTGAAGTTTATTCCTTCATTTATTCACGAAACGATTACCATCAATTTTTACCACATTTGCATACATTTGTACTACTTTTTGTAGATCTTAATTTTGTATGAAAAAAGTTTCAGTTGGATTTTTATAAAAAGTTTATTTAATGTTTAAAACAATATTTTCTTTGAGATAAAATAAGTTGGAATCCACTCTTTTTTGTTTTGAAAAGATTCTTTGATCAAAATTAAATGTTTAGCAAGTTTTAATAATCTTCTTAAGGTTTTTAATTAAAAAAAAAACTTTTAATTCGATTTTGTTTTCAAAATTTAACCGAATGTTAAAGGCGTTGATCTTCGTTTCATACAATTATTTTGGAGATAAAATCACTTTTTGTTCGTAACATTTTCGACGTGACATTTATTTTTGTTCAGTTTTTTTGATTTATAAAAAAAACATTATTTGGGAGAGTCCTTTCGAAATCTTTGTTTCTGTATAACCAAATTTATTTGAAGTCGATATCTCTACTCGTTTTTGAGCTATGGGCGTACGAACGTACGTACACACGGACGTACAGGCATCTCCCTATTTTTTTTATTATGACTCTAGGGAGATTGAAACGTTGACAAATATTAAAATTTTCAATTCGACAAATCGGACCGATTACAATAACTTCCTATGGGAAGTTTAAAATTAAATTTATAATTTGTAAGTAATAATATTGCCAGCAAGTTGCTCTTCGATCATTTTTTATACAAAAAAAAGTTTCAAAATGGTGGTTTCCAGTGATTCTATAACAAGTGATTCGGAAGTACTAGAAAAAAGTAATCCAAAGCTTGTAAATAAGAAAACAAACTAGAATGATTTTAGAGAAAGGCTTTTAAGTTTTATAAATTTAAGATCTCCCATGGATACATTCGAACAAATTAACCATGAAGTGGAACAATTTATTGCTGATGTGGAACAGGCCGCTGAAGAAAGTACTCCAACATTTTCTAATAGAAGACAAAATTAAATAAAATATCCCTTAGAGATAAGACAGTTGATACTAGAGAAAAGAAGAGCTCGAAGAAAATAGCAAAATACTAGATTTCCAGATCCAGAACATCGTTTAACCGTATTAGCAACAATCTTAAAAAACGTATATGCAAATTCAAAAATGATTCACTCAGTACATTCTTAAGGAATTTAACGACTGATGCTTCTACCGATTTTTCGCTATGGAAAGCAGCCAAGCGCCTGAAAAGACCGCAGTTACAAAACTCGCCCTTGAAATCTCAAGATGAGAAATGGATCGGTAACCCGAAAGAAAAAGCTACCCTTTTCGCTGAACATCTTGCGAATGTTTTTAAGCCATACTCATCAAACGTGTCTGAAAATAACTTATAGTTCGTTGATAAGATAGATGAAAGTGAAATACCAATTGTAAGACTTAAAGAAATAAAAAGTATGTGTTTACATCAACTATCAAATAAAAAATCACCAGGTTACGATCTTATTACTACTCAGGTTATGAAAGAAATTCCATTTAAAGCCTTCATAAAACTCCAATTTATAATAAATGCATGCTTTAAGCACCAGTATGTCCCGCACTATTGGAAAATTGCTGAAGTAATTGTCATACCAAAGCAAGGTAAACCACCTACAGAAGAGACGGCTTACAGACCAATATCGCTTATACCAATTATGGCAAAAGTTTTTGAAAAACTGCTTCTGAAGAGACTTAGCAAAATCATAGAAGAAAGAAGGTTCTTCTCAAACCATCAGTTTGGCTTTAGAAACAAAACATTCCACGATAGACAAAGTTCAAAGAATATCGGATGTAATAGAAAAAGCATTAGAAGAAAAACAAGTATGTTCAGCTAATTTCTTAGATGTTGCTCAAGATTTTGACAAGGTTTGGCATGAGGGACTTGAGTACAAACTACAAAGGGATCTTCCCAGGCAGTACTTTGAAATATTAAAATCGTAGATCAAGAATACTCGGAATTGAAGAAAATAGAAGCCGGTGTACCACAATTAAGTGTCCTAGGTCCTACCCTGTATTTACTATACACAAAGGATATTCCAGTTGGTAATCACACCATAATGGCTACTTTTGCAGATGATACCGCCAATCTGGTACCCGACAAATGTGTCTCTAAGGCAGCAGTAAAACTACAAAATGGCGTCGACACAGTGAGAGCTTGGACCGAAAAATGGCGTATCAAACTCAATGAAACAAAATCTTCACAGATAAACTTTACAAATAAAAAGATAAACAATATTCCAATAATCATTAATAATCAAGCTGTACCTTACGCCAATACGCAAATACCTTGGAATGACTTTGGATGCAAAGCTTAAGTGGAAAGAGCACATCAAAAGGAAAGAGAAGAACTAAACTTGAAATGTAGAAAAATGTACTGGTTACTTGGTAACAACTCTGATTAACAATCCAACACAAAATAATGCTGTATAATCAAGTACTAAAGCCTGTTTGGCATAAGGGAACCCAATCATCTGTCTTTATAAAGAAAACAAATACCGAAATCAGCCAAAAATTCCAAAACAAAGTCTTTCGTGGAATAGTTAATGCATCTTGGTACATAAGAAATATCGATCTACATCGTGGCTTACAAATAGGAATGGTTACAGAAGTTGTTAAAAATACGCTCTATCGCACCACCCAGAGACTGCAAAGTCATACAAATTCAGAAATGGAGTCCGTCTTGAATATAAGAAACCATGTTCGGAGATTAAGAAGAACCAAGCCTCATAACCTTATGGTCTGTTTAAAACATGGGAAAGCATTAAACGTTTAAACTTCCCCCAAATTGATTGTACAAAGTTAAGAAAGAAAAATCGGGAGTCGACCCTTCAAGATTGGTCCTGATGAAGAGGTGGTTTTAGTGGTTAAGAGTCCCACACTACTTGGTGTCGAATACTGCCAAGAAGATTTCTTCCTGTCAAAAAAAAAAAAGAAATGGTTGCATTTCTCTTCCCGTACCAATTTAAAACATATTTTTCTAATGTCAAATATTTTTCCAAATCTTCCTTATCTTAAAATAAGTCGAATTATCTTTTTTTAACTGCTTATGCTACACTCAATTGTTTTCTACCATTTACTTTATATCTACCAACTATACAAAAATGAGTATCATAACTTTTTATAAATAAAGCTCTCCATTCTTCATTCTTTCGGAGTAGAGCCATTTCGTAGAATATTATTTTCAATTTGACACATTTTTTTGAACATTTCAAACCCTCTCATAAACTGATATTCTGAAATTCATGATTCATCTACTTTTGACGGGTTGGCCCCTCACAGTCGACTTTTCAACGTTTGTTGGTCAAATTTTAGACGACCGGTTCAGAAAGTGTATAGCAGAATCCGATGCAGTCTATTCCTTGCCGGGCACAAGAACTTGTCCTTTCGCAGACTTGAAGTTGGAAAATTTTGCGTCGGGACTTGGGCCTACACTCGTACAAGATCCAATTGGCCCAGGAGCTCAAAGTTCATGACCATATATGGCGCATTTTTGGATGAATGACTGTGTTAACAATCAAAATTGCAGTATATGGGACGACACCAAACCACGCTAGGTTCATTAGGTGATAATGAATCCTCTAAAAGTTACTTTTTTGAAAACGATGTTATTAAGGCGATCACCGTCAACAGCAAGCGCTACATAACGTTGATAACTAATTTTGTGTGGCCCAAATTGAACCATATGTGGTTCCAGGAGGACGATTGACATTTTGCAAGAACGAGTTGAGGGTAAGGTTGTCTCTGAATTGGTCATGCAATTTGACCCCGCTAGACTTTTTGCTGTCAGGTTTCTTGAAGTCGCAGTTCTTTTCAAATGAACCACAATCGACCGATGCCCTAAAGGTAAAAATAACACAGGCCATCGCTCAATTTATGCCGGATCTATGCGGAAGAGACATTGAAAATTGGACCACTCGGATCCGTGCATTTAAATGATGTCATATTCCACACTTTGTGACATATACGCGCCTTTCAAATAAAAATAATAATTTTGTAAATACTTCAGCCACAGCTTGTTTTATTCCATTGCAATATCTACCCGCCCTTATTGAAAAACCTTTTAAAATTCATGACGTATAAATAAAGCTCTCCATTTTTCTTTCATTCAAATATTTTTTCGGGACCATATTTTGAAATACAAAAATATTGAATTCCTTTGCGTTAAGTCAGGATTCCTCTACTTTTCAATTATTATGCAATAATTTTGTTTCAAAATTTCTTTTTATCTCTCTAAAAACTGCATGAAATACTTTAAAAATGAATCAATTACTAGACTCTTTTGTTAAAAAAAATTGGTATAAGCTTTTCTTTTTATAAAATAAATTGTTTTAACAAAAGCTTTTTTTCGAAAAAAATTAATTCAACTGACCCTAATTTCTAAAGGGTGATTTTTTTGAGGTTAGGATTTTCATGCATTAGTATTTGACAGATCACGCTGGATTTCAGACATGGTGTCAAAGTATGCTTTGACATTTCATCATGAATAGACTTACTAACGAGCAACGCTTGCAAATCATTGAATTTTATTACCAAAATCAGTGTTCGGTTCGAAATGTGTTTCGCGCTTTACGTCCGATTTATGGTCTGCATAATCGACCAAGTGAGCAAACAATTAATGCGATTGTGACCAAGTTTCGCACTCAGTTTACTTTATTGGACATTAAACCAACCGCACGAATGCGTACAGTGCGTACAGAAGAGAATATTGCGTCTGTTTCTGAGAGTGTTGCTGAAGACCGTGAAATGTGGATTCGTCGCCGTTCGCAGCAATTGGGTTTGTGTTATTCGACCACATGGAAGATTTTACGCAAAGATCTTGGTGTAAAACCGTATAAAATACAGCTCGTGCAAGAACTGAAGCCGAACGATCTGCCAAAACGTCGAATTTTCAGTGAATGGGCCCTAGAAAAGTTGGCAGAAGATCCGCTTTTTTATCGACAAATTTTGTTCAGCGATGAGGCTCATTTCTGGTTGAATGGCTACGTAAATAAGTAAAATTGCCGCATTTGGAGTGAAGAGCAACCAGAAGCCGTTCAAGAACTGCCCATGCATCCCGAAAAATGCACTGTTTGGTGTGGTTTGTACGCTGGTGGAATTATTGGACCGTATTTTTTTTTAAAGATGCTGTTGGACGCAACGTTACGGTGAATGGCGATCGCTATCGTTCAATGCTAACAAACTTTTTGTTGCCAAAAATGGAAGAACTGAACTTGGTTGACATGTGGTTTCAACAAGATGGCGCTACATGCCACACAGCTCGCGATGCTATGGCCATTTTGAGGGAAAACTTCGGAGAACAATTCATCTCAAGGAATGGACCGGTAAGTTGGCCACCAAGATCATGCGATTTGACGCCTTTAGACTATTTTTTATGGGGCTACGTCAAGTCTAAAGTCTACACAAATAAGCCAGCAACTATTCCAGCTTTGGAAGACAACATTTCCGAAGAAATTCGGGCTATTCCGGCCGAAATGCTCGAAAAAGTTACCCAAAATCGGACTTTCCGAATGGACCACCTAAGACGCAGCCGCGGTCAACATTTAAATGAAATTATCTTCAAAAAGTAAATGTCACGGACCAATCTAATGTTTCAAATAAAGAATCGATGAGATTTTGCAAATTTTATGCGTTTTTAAAAAAAAAAAAAATTCTCAAGCTCTTAAAAAATCACCGTTTATAATATATGAACCTACCTACCATAAATATACGGCTTTGAGAGATTCGACTGTACAATATAATGTTACTTGAGGAAATATTTAGTGCGTTCTTCGTTACGCACGATAATTACATAATTCCAGTACACGTTGCCTTTACAAAGTTACAGTTTTCAGTTAATTTGTCAGTAATGTTTAGACAAGGTTGACTGATATTGTCAAGTATGGCAGCAATTTCATACTTCTATAAATGTTTGCCATTTATGTTTTCAATAATTTGCAACTGTTCAATGGCAAAAAGTTTATCTCTTCTGTTTTCTTTTGACTACCCCAGATTTATTGTTTTAGCTACGGCCTTGTTAAGATTGTTTTGACAGTACTTATCCTACACCAATGAGTTCTTTGATTAAGTAATTGGATATATGTTTTCTCCTTGTACCTATTTCTGCTAAGCCAATTATCTACAAAACTCAGTACCAATTTAAATGAAAAGGAAACTCAGACTTTAGAACAACAAAAGTATCCAAAAGGTTGATAATGATACCAATTTCAATTTTAAGCTCTTTAATTATTATTTATTTATCAACAACTTACCCTTTCTATAACATTCCTTATCCAGCGGAATGACCCTGAATGGCGGATTCTCATTTCAATTTGTTCTAACACAGACGATATAAGCACAATAAAACGGTGCCACAGCACTCTTAACTCACCACGAAAACCTAACATTTGATACAAAGAAATACAAGTTGAAAAAATTATTGAATCCCTTGGATTGGATTTTTTCCATGTCAAACACAAAATCACACAAATAAACAAACACAACTACTTGAGAGAAATATTATCCTTTTTTCTACTCAAATGACTCTACTCCAAGGACTGTCAACGACACTTTAACTAAAACTACATTACACATTGAATTTTAATAATTCTTTCACTTAACTGTTTTCACAAATAAAAATTAGTTAATACAAATATTTATAAATCTTTTCTTTTTTAATTTAATATTTAAGACTCTTTTCGCGTCGCGCCTTTGTACAAGTTGTTTACATTCACGATAAACTTTAAAGCCCAAAAAGAAATCACCGCACTATTTTCTTTGAGGGGTTTTTCTATACTAAACCGTGAATAGGTTTTGTCAAGTGTATGTTACGCGATAATCTCCAGAGCCAGAAACCAACAACAACGAAACCAACAAAACTTTTAAGAAAATAAAGTCACAATCCAAAATCTTATAAAAATTGGCAGGCTATGTGCACAGCGACAGCACATGTAAGTCAAGACTCAAGACAGGAGGGAATCACTTCTTTTTTCGTTTTTTTTATTAATCAAAGCTCGACTAGTGGAGTAGGCTAAGGTAATGAATGCACAATATAATGTGAAGCCCTAGATTGTGAACGAACCCACATAGCGCGGACAGAAAACAAAATAACAGCGACGAGCGACGACGGCGACCGTGGTTGAGCTGCTGCTAAGACGCATTCGCAAGTCGCAAGGTGAAAAAGTAAAATAAAATAAAAAGAAGACATTGGATGTGAAACGCAACAAGTGGGTGAGTACGGGCGGAACGGGCACGGGATTATAAAATAACAATGATCAACTTAGTTGGAGTAGAAGTCAAGAACTGGGAAGAACAGGTAGAACTCACTATCATGTACACATGGGTGACGCTGAAGCCGACGACGACGACGACGCCTGACGCTGACACTGCTGAGGTGACACACAAGACACAAACAATAACAATAACTTGTTTGTTCTTTTACTAATTATGTCTTTGTTGGCGTTTTTGTTTTTGTATCCATAAATTTAACGGAGAATATGTGGATTTTGTGTGAGATCGGATTAGTTAGTTTTTAATAAGAATAGACTTAGGGCATGACAAAAAGAACATTTCAGACTGAAAGTTAAATAGGTACATAGCGTGAATTCTAAGGGTAGGAACAAAACCAAATTTGAAATTAAATTAGCGTAGCGACTTTTTGAAACCTTTAAAACAATAATGTTATTTAAAATTTGATCTGAATTAAGCAAAAAACTTGGGGTTAAAATGTTTACCAATATTTTGTACTACTTTTTGAAGTTTTATACTTTTTGTCATAAATCTGATTTTTTGGAATATTTTATGAGTTGTTAAAAAAAGAATTTATTTATCTAATAGGAAGTTATTGTAATCGGTCCGATTTGTCGAATTTAAAATGTTGACATTTCTCGAGGTTTTAAGGTGTTAAGAGTCGAAATAAAAGTTTTTTCATAAGATGGCTGTGCGTGCGTGTGTACGTACATTCGTACGTGCGTCGTCTGTACGACCGTACGTTTGCAACGTTTTTTTCCTTTTCCATAGCTCCAGAACCAGTAGAGATATCATCTTTAAATACATTTTGCTATACAGATAATAATGCAGAGAGATGCAGAAAGGACTCTCAGGAAAATTGCGTGGGTGTGTTTTTCACCATAGCAATTTAAGAAAGGTGACAATTTTGGTTTACCCAAAATATCTCACGAACCAGTAACGCTAGAGACTTGAATTAAATTTTATATTATAAAATGTAATGCGATGCCAAACAAATATATTTTTGGAAAAAAGTCTAATTAGGGGAGGGGTCTATCTCCCCCCGTTTAGGCGGTAGGGGCAGTTTAAAAAAATGAGTATTTATTGCAATAAATTCTGAAATAAAAAAAGTGGTAATTTATCTTGAAGTATTGAAAAATTACCCTTCAACCCTTTTTTTACTTTTCTTGCAAATATTTTGAATTTAAAACTATTTTTTTCAAAAACAGTGCATAGTTTTGACTTGATTTAAAAACAAGCTAATAGACAAAAATGTTGGCTTTAAAAAAAGGTATAAAACTTAATTGTAAGTATTACCGTTATTTTTTAATTATTTTTTTTCCATTTAATGTACTTATTTTTTAAATTGCCACTACCGCCTAAACGGGGGGAGATAGACACCCCCTCCCGCCACCCATAGTAAAAAATGCTTGTTCTTAACTGTTCTTAACAAATCCGTCATCAAACTTTGTCGACAAAGTTATAGTACTCTCCCCCGTTTTTCACATCTGGCAAAATTTTAAGAAAAATCGAATTAATAATTTAAAAAAAAAATAATAACCTAATAAAAGCATTACTTAAAGTCGCTAAAATTGATTTTTGACTCAAATATCTTTCCAAAAATTTAAAATATTGGCTTCAAACTTATTTTTTATATAAATTCAACAGTGGTTTTCTTCATTAAAAAATAAAATCTACAAAAAATAGTACGCAAAATTGGTAAAAATATATGTTTGGTTCTTGATATCTAGAAAATAATAGAACATATTGACTTCAAATTAATTTTATTTATCCAATTTGTATTTTTTTTATGTAAGAAATAAAAACTTTTAAGAAATGGTACATAAATTGGTAAATACTGGTTTTCGACCAAAAATCGCGTTACAAAAAATAGATTTTGAAATTGAACTATTTTATCATAATGCAAAATATTGTTAGTAGTTTTTAAATTTTTAAGAGTAATTCAACTTTTTTTAACCCACCACGAAAACCTACAAACCTACAAACTGTTGAGCAAGACAAATCGACAGACGGGATGGGAAGTTATCAGTGTAGGTCTCATTCCAGCGTCTTTTTTTTTTGAACCAAAGAAAAACCTGTGGGTTTCTTTTTTCAAAAGAATTTAAAAGTTGTACCTAGAAAACAATTCAATTGGAGTCGATAGCATTACACTGCTCAGCTTATTTAAAGCGTTTTTCCGATGCAAATATCACACAATATTTTTTTTACTTTATTATTCTCTTTTATTTTTGTATATATTTTAGAAACTTTATGTGAAACATAATTACTTAGAAGACAAATTCGTCATCCGAATTAAAAATTCATACATATTGTTGTTTTCCTATTTAAACACTATTTCAGCATATACGCTTCAAACAGAGGTTATGTAGGAAAGGTAAGGCCTAACAACTAATGACATTTTTTTTTAAGTAAATAAGACACTGACATTATTGCACTAGAATTTTTAAAATATTTATTAAATCATGAGAAATTCGTATTGAAAAAAGATAAGTTTATGAATTAATGCCGAAATTTATTTCCTGAACGGTTTATCCACACTTAAATTTTCGAAAAATTGATGACTTTATTTTGACCTTAAATTTTTGGAAAATATATTTCAGAACTTAGTTTTAATTAAAGGCATTGCAAAATGATTTATGATTTTCGACGATTTAAACGCGTTTATTTCAATAATGCCTTTTTCTAAGTTTACCGAACTCATTAATTGGCAAATTTTAAACGAATTGACTTGAAATTTGAAATGTGTTTTTGAAAGTAAATTATCCACAATTATGTTACAATTTTGCAAATGAATCTTGTTTTTTTCAATTTAGAAGGTTTTTTTGAATTTACAAGCACTCAAGGGGTTATTAGTACCCTTTGAGTTTATATTACAGTGCAAGCGTTAGGGAAATAATAAAATAAATAAATAAAACAGAAAATTTGTCAATTCCTCCCAAGAGGCAGTACCCGTGAATAAAACTTTAGGTGGCACAGGCAGGTATCGAACCCAAGACCTCTCGCATGACATTCCAACGCACTAAAGTCATCATGTCACGGGTACAACAGCGATGGAAGCGTTAGGAAAATAGGGAAGTATTTGTGAGGAAACACCGGTGCACATTAGCGTTAAAGTTCAGGACATCAAAATTGAAGGGAAAAACTATTTATCCAAAGGATTTAAACTTGTTTTAGGGGCCCTGACCAGGTATGTGAATTATGTATATTCATGTTTTGGACAAATGAAGGCTTTGGAAATTACAGCCAGATCAGAAGGGGTGACAAATTTCTTGCACCGTGCGTGGGAGAAATCCTAAGCTTCTTGAAGTATTTTTGGCAATATCGAATTTGTGATCATTCCATTTGAGGTGATCTGAGATACAAATGCTGAGTACTGAAAGTTGATTAGTTTCCTGGATGCAAGTGTCACTCATAAAAAGACAGCATTGAATTTTTGAATCATTAAATTCTACAGGAAGATTCACCTTTTTAAGGGAAAGGCTGGACAAATGCTGTTTTCCATTCGCTCGGAAAGAGACCTGTTCAGAAAATATAGAAAAGCTTACGCAGTTTTTTTTGCAAGAGTTGAAAAACACCTCTTGATAACAATAGAGAGGATTTTATCTGGGCCAGCGAATTTCTGTATGTAAGGTGTTCCAGTACTCTTGCGACTGCTCAAGTGCGAAAGATGATTCATTCTATAGAATCGTTTATTTTCTCAAGAACAGGTGGACTCATGACACTCTCCGGTTGCGTCGAATTAACAGCAAACTGTGCATCAAAGCTCTATCAATCCAGCTTACATAGGTAGAGCCATTGTTTACGAGCTTTGAAACTGAGGATGACGTCGTACGTATTTTACAAATGAAGTGAGTCATTTGGAAAAAAAAC
This sequence comes from Eupeodes corollae, assembly GCF_945859685.1. Taxonomy (NCBI): domain Eukaryota; kingdom Metazoa; phylum Arthropoda; class Insecta; order Diptera; family Syrphidae; genus Eupeodes; species Eupeodes corollae. Next base: position 113,462,049 of record NC_079148.1, read on the forward strand.
CCTATTTACTTTTTCTAGTAGTTGATATGTAAAATCGAAAATATACATTAAATCAATATTATTAAAAATTACAGGACCTGTTAGTTCAGCTTTGAAACCTTATTTTCATGGAATGGAACAACATCTGGAAATCGTTTAAGTAACTTATTTTGGTATAGTTGAGAATGATGAAAATCACAAGCTATACCAGCACACACGATATTGTACTTAAATTGTATGTGACATAAGATAGGTTTTATGTATTATGAAATCAAAGGTCTGAATTAATTAATTGAAGCATGGTTCAAGAATTTTAGGATATAATGAAAAAAAATTACTATGCAAGTCTTCTTGGCCAAAAGCGTAAAAACATTTTTTTATTAAAGATTCTCTTAACAAACATTTTTCAAATTCTACAGCAGTGCCTTTAAAAAAACATTAACTGGTTTCTTAATCTGTATTAGGTTGAGATGCAATTCAATTTAGAGCTAAAGTAAATCAACGAAGCACTTTTTACAAGTAAATTAATCAAAATGTGCTAAGTTCTGTGTGAAATATTAATCATTATAGGAACTGGGTCTGCCCGAGCTACCTTCATCATCATAATCCCATATCAAATAGAATTGTTTTGTTAATTTTAAATTTTCACGCGTTTGTCTCACGTTACGTTTTACACCATGCATAGCACATAGCATAATAAAGCTTTAGCAGCTCATGTACTCATATAGCTTATAGTTTTCCCTTATTTCGTGCTTCAATGAATTTCATGACATTTATTTTCAAGTCTCACACGTCTTTCTATGCTATTTTATTTATTGATTTAAAATGCTGGTCACCACATTGTTGGTATAATCCAAGAAAAATCACTTCAATTCAAACTCAAACTATTTTATTGTATTTTGTTTCTTTTATTTTACACACTTAAACTCTAATTCATATCCAAAGTTGAATTGCATTATGAATATTTCGATTAAAATGCAAGCTTATGCATAGGTGCAAACTTGTAGTTAGATATAGTTTAGTAACTCACCTCGAAATGTTGTATTGAACCGTGAATCGATGGTTTAGTGGTAGATAAACAAGAAAAATTTGCATTTTGATCAAATCGTGAATCGAGTGCGGGAGGAAGGGGACTTTGCGCAGCTCTGGAGGTCGCGTTCTGCATCGATAGTAGAACCTGATCGTGGTGAAACTAGATACAATGTACACTACATTACCTACAACAAACTGACGGAATATCAACACAGAAAAAATGCGGATTCCAGATTATCCACTTAAGAGCTCTGATGTCGATCAACGGATCACAACACAACTCAAAACATCAGGATTTAAGTTACATAATGAGACCGGTGGGTTTGAAATGTGCTGTGCATGAAGTGCAGCGAATGAATGCGTGGAATGCTGCTACATGCAGCCGATGATGATCGATCATGATATAAATGACATAAGATGAAATGAAGAACGCGCGTAAAGTTACCTACAGACAAACCTTTTAGTGCAAAAAGTAGGAAAAGAAAAATTTAAAAAAATACTCTCTAAAGTAGCTCTAGGACGTGACAGCTGTCAAATTGTGTGTGAGGTAAAAATAATTTAGGTCATATCGGTGACAGCTTTGAGTTGCTGGGATGGGCCATCGCAACTTGCTTCCAATGTATGTGAAAATTGAATGCTCCCAAGAATTTTAAGTTTATCTCTACCTTAAAAATACGTGATCCGAAATGTCTGAATTTTGATTAAAAACGTTAACAATAAATAACAAAAGAACTATTGTCTTATAAGAGGTACGATGAGCACTCTAGGTTGACTTTTAATTGAATGAATTCCAAGTAAATGTCTGCACGTCACTTAAAGAGGAACTACAAATCGTAGACACCAACTCGTATGTCAATTTTTTTAAAGTGTTTGGCTTATGGCCAATTAACAGATTAGAAAATGAAAAAGTGCGAAAGCTATTAAGTGCGTCTTTAATGTCAATAAAAGTGAAAATTAATGTCTTTTTGCACTCTTTAAACATTCATAGGCATACTCAAGAAATTCAACTACAAGTTGACATATCCTTTTCTTACTTCATTTTTAAGCAAACATGTTGCACTATAAATTTAACTTACTTTTCAATTCCTTTATTTAAATCAAAAACAAAAAATAAATAAACAGAAAGAGTTCGATGAACAGCGAAAAGCTTATTGGTTTTTTTTTGTTGTATTATTTAACATACTTAATTTTTAGTCGAAGGTTGAATGGAATTAAACAAAGAATGGTTTATGTCAATTTATTTAGACTTATAGAACAGTTAGAAATGCTGGCATATTAAATGAGACCTATAGACTAACAGTCATACAAAGATATTATTATTTTATAGTTGTAGCTAGAACGTATAACGACTTTGGAGAGAAATAATTATTTATAGATATGCTGTCAAGTCAAAGATATTGGTTATATTTAACATGCTAATTGATTTTTGAAATGTGTGGCAGAATATTAATATGAGGCCAATGATCTTTTTATAGATAGATGTTTTATAATAATAATACAATCTAACTAATAATAATTTATTGTCGTCTTAATTCATAAATAAATATGAAATTTAGGTGTTTTTAAAAATGTTTTTTAATCTTCGGAATGTTATAAATAAAACATGTGTTTTAGATAAAATTATTGAATTTTGATAGGGGGATGATTAGGCGAAATTATATGGGGTTTGGGTCAAACATAATCAAGAATGGTATTAAAAGAGAGATGAAGATTTTGAAAATGTTGATGTTGGAGACCTACATAAAACCGTAATGTTTATTTTTCAAACCATTAAACCTTCCGTTGACGCAGTAACCATCAAATTTAGGAACTGCTTGCTAAAAAATAGTGTATCCTCAAAACACATGTTATGTCATTTTGACACTTCCAACTGTTATCCGCTCAAAATTTTGCAACGAGTCAGTGTAATACCTCCATAAAACAAAAAACTTTAGTCACTTTAAGCTATGCAACAAGATTGCGAAATATTTTAACTTATACCTAAAGCAAATTCTTTGTAGCCCAAACAGTGGCCGATATAAGTCTATGAGAATGAAATGCAAGTGGACAACAATTAAGGCAATCTGCACAAATCTGCAATTTTATTAGCTTAAAAAGCTTCAATTGAACCAGAAATTCAACTCGCACAATTATCCAATTCCATATGGCTTCCTATTTCTGGCCTTTGTGTTTGATAACGACTACGGACGAAACTCTTTAAAAGAGCCAAAGCCACAGGACTAGCTTTTCACTGGGATTCTTACAAAGAATCCTTAAGAATTTATTGGAAGGCACTAAGGAAATCTAAGCGATTTTCCTGACGATCCTTCTGTGACACGATAGAAGAACCTTCTAAAGCCTCCAGGCTGAGGAAAATTCTTTTAATTAATCCAGCAATGCCTAGAAAAATTGAAGATACTCACTTTTCTGGTAATTCTCTAACCGCAACTTGCAACAATCATATTCGTTCAAGTTTCAATTTAACATATCCACACGGTCTGATCACAAGAGACAGGCTACAATGGGCTCTTAACAGCTTCGAACCATTTAAATCTGCAGGTCCAGATGGGATAATATCAGCCGAATTACAAAAGACTTCTGATATAATTGCACCAATCCTTGAGGCAATTTTCAATATTGTTGAGATTCTTGATATCGAAGACGTTTTTAAGAACGTGGACACATCTGCAATCACATCTGTACTTATATCTCTAAACGTAGAGAGTTCACTTGGGGAAGTAATTAACTCAAAAATAGGCACCTCTTCTGCCAGAACATTCGTTAGTAGAGGGACACCGCAAGGTGGTGTTCTAGTGGTAAAATAAATCCTAACTAGTCTGGATGCGGAGGGTTTCGGAGTGATTGCCTATGCAGATGCGATTACAGGAAAGCATCTTAACACCTTAAAATAACTTTGGGCTGATCGGTGTGGACACAAAACCGAATTAGTGCTATTTTCGAGGAAATGCAAAATTCCATTTGTTAAGCCTCTCTGTATTAAAGGAATCCAATTCAAATTCTTGGGTCTTGTCTTAGATAAAAAAAAAACTAAATTGGAAACGCAACGTACAGGAAAGAGCCAAAAAAGCTACTGTAGCTCTCTTTTCTTGAAAAAAAAGCTATTGGTGATAAATGAAGATTACAAGCCAGAATCACGCATTAGCTATACACATCGGTAATTAGGTGTTTTGAATGAACTCCAAAGCACACAGACTACACCATCCCCCAACTGCAATTCGAGAGAAACTTCCAAATTTGTAGTCCTTCCAGATCTTTCTGGGATCAACAACAAAAGAAGGAGTTGTTGGAGGTGTGTACTCTGAACGACTGAAATCAAGTCTCTCATTTCGCCTTCCCAATCATTGTAGCGTGTTCCAGGTGGAACTTTTAGCGAAAAAAGAAGTCTTATCTTCCCAAAAAGAAAACGTGATATCAACATCTGCTATCCGTATTTTCTTAGAAAGTCAGGCAGCTATTAAATGTTGGGGCTCTGTCTCTACATATAACAGTCCATAACTGTCGATCATCTCTAATGGAGAAGGCACAACGCCTTCCTATTTTTTTTGAGGGATTGAAACAATTGAGGTGAGGTGATGAAACAGGAGTCGAAGGATTAGAGTCCATTTGAGTTTTTTGGCGTTTTGGCGTGTTTGAAATCGAAGCAGGGCGTCCCCTTTTTAGGCTCTTGTTCAGCTACAGCCAGCTTAAAGTCGAAGAGAGTCATATACGTGTCGCTTTTCTGCCTCCACAAAATCCATGAATTGACAACACATAAGTCCCAAAAGTGAAAAAAGATTTTAATATACCACTTTTTAGACCGTATGTCGATTCGGCAAAGACCGAGCATTGAATCTAAGAGGTCAACACCACCCATGTATTTGTTGTACTCGGTTACTATCTGTGGGCAGTCAACCTCGATGTATTTTGTATCTTTCCTTGACCATCTTCTTTTTTTGGTTGTGGGATTGGACCCCACAAATGTGGAAAGCATGTTTACGACTTTGTTGTCGAACCACGACACGAAAGAAACGTCAACGCCTTCAATGGTTGCCATCTTTTCAACAATATTTCCTCGGCCTCTTTTCTTTCTTTCTTTTTCTTTGGGCACGTCAATGTTGGGAACTCTATTTAGCCTCACCGTCCCCAGTGGAAGAAGACCCGCTTTTGTAAGACAAACTTGAAGTTTCGGGCTATTGAACCAGTTATCAAAATATATTTTGTGGTTCAAATGTCTTTGGCACCGTTGGTACCAACCTGGACACAACATTTCCACTAACACCCAAATCTGGGAAACCGTCTGGAACCACGTTGCTCTGCTCCCCTGTGAAAATGTCGAAGTCGTAGCTGAACCCCGATAATCCGCTTAAAACGAGGTTTTTGTAACCCCACTTATGTGGTTTTTTGGGGTTATACTGCTTAAGCTGATGTCGACTCTTAGTGGGAATTGTTTGTTCGTCCACTGCAAGGTGTTCTTCTTTAGGTATGAGGAGAAGTCTTTCCCTTATGTTATTCAAGAGTGGCCTGACTTTAAACAGCTTGTCGTGCCCAGGTTGACCAAACCCCACAAATTTGTCATTGTCCGCGAAATGGAGATATCTTTTTATTTCCTCCCACCGCCTACATGGCATGGTCTCATAAACAAACGGCTGTCCTAGTTGGGAGTTCCAATATCGTCTTGTAGAAGGTAATTTGACGAGAGACGTGAATAGAGAAATACCGACAAATTGTTCCATTTCACTTCGTGTTATATTGACTGGCTTATTTATGTTGTCTTGTAAGGCTTTTCTATTGCATTCCTCGACCATCATGTCTAACAATTCTCCAGTGAAAAGAAAAGAAAAAAAGTCAGCCGGGGTCTCTAAGGACGACATTTCCTCTGGAAAATCTTTGGTCCCTAAAAAGGGATAATCGCTTTCCTCGTAGGATGCACGAGCCTTGTTAGTCCCTGTAACCTTTTGTTTTTGTTTTTTCTGTTTTGAGCTCAAAGTGGACAGTGGTTTTTCATCTGCAGAGTCGTACTCACTTTCATCTGTTTCAGGGACCTCCATGTGCTTTATACCTTTATACATCCTGCTCACAATCCGATTCCAGGATTTCATCCTCACTCGCAAATCCATTTGAATTTGACAGACATAAATAAACATTTAACACTGAAATCTTACTTACCAATATTAAATCTCACTAAAAAAATATAACAGGCTCCAAATTATTGTCAGGTCAATTATAAATGATTTTTTATTTCTTTGTTTTTTAACTACACTGTCACTGCGCGCACTGTTGAAATTGACTGCGGTTTTACGCGATTTCGCAAAGAAAAAAAAAAACAAATACACAAAAACACATTAACAAAGAACTGTTCTAAGCGATCAAAACGGTTCTTTTCCAGTGGCACTTGTGAAATCTCAGTAGTAGGCGTTGAAAATTCAAAAGCCATATATGGCTTCTTGTGCAGTAGAGGGTTAAGTACCTGGCCTTCACACTATGAAAACCTTGAAGATATTATTCTTTTAAATTATTTATATTAATTTATATCTGCAAGTTTTAGAGGCAAATTAAATCGAATTATGTCAAAAGCTTAGGCTACAATTGCATAGGTAGCAACAATTACTTTTCTGATAAACGGTTTTGCTAAACCCTTGTAACCATTGAAGTTTCAAATCAAATAACAACTGCCCTTAAAAACTATCGCTGCATCCCGTCGTCCGACTCCCTTGAGGAGAGAACTCCCAAACCAATTTGTGTGAAACAATTAAGTGTTTTTGTTGAAAAATTGCTTTAGTTTTACTTCTTTTTATCAGAGCAACAACTAAAACTTTTGTATTCAAAACATAAATAAAAGTTTGTTCCAATTAATTTTCAATTATGTTTTTTCCATTCTTGTTCCTCAAATGTCAATTTATCTAGTTTTCCTTATTGTTGAACATATTCGTATACATTAAGTGTAGCAAAGGTCCTTTTATTTTGAAACTTTCGAACTTTTTCAATCTTGTTAAAATTAATTTATTCTTCCCGATACTACATAAAAGTACTATGCATAGCTACTGCCTATAAGCCTTAGCAAGCATTTTTATTCATGTCCGCTCCAATTTATTCAAAATGCATTAGAAAAAAAAGGAAATATAGAGTTACATGCGTTTGCGCACATTATTCAAAAATATTTCATTCAAATTCGAGTTAAAATTTATGGAAATTTATATCTCATCGAGTGTCAGCAGCATATTTGTGTATCCACTCTTACAAAAAGCCCACTCGCTAAAAATTTCCCACTTTGACTATCCACGTATCTATATTATAGTCACTGTACAGTGTACAGTGTAGACTGCACAGTGGTTTTATAAAAACAAATGTTTTCCACACTTCCTAATTGGAGCTACAAATTGCCAATTCAGGCTATTCCTTATTGTGAAGCTATGTTACTCTCTGAAGCTAAAACTGAAGCTGAAGCTGAAGCCAACAAACAGTTGACACAAGTGCAAATTATACGACTGCGCATATTCGCAGACACAAAACATCGCGTCTATAGGGGCATGCTACAAATTGCCTACACATCTACTCGCTTACAACTCGCTCAAACTATCCAAACTCTCCATCAGTTTCTTCGGCGCAGTAACTTAAACCAGACCTCTATATCGGCAGATAGTACATAAGTTTGGGATCATGGCGATTTGAGACGGGAAGGCTGAAAGTATGGCGGTGCGGTGGATGATGCCGGCCGCCTTAGTTTCAGCATCAGCTTCAACAGTGATGCCAATTCCTTTGACGCCGTCTCTACATTAAATTGAAATCAAATGTTCACACTCAATAAAATGCGCCATCGGTAACGAATCCCAGCTCTTCGCTTCGCTTCGGCGCAGCGCGCGGCAATGTAATTTCCATATCGCGTTGATCCAAACATAATGCTCGAGCGCGCTTATAACGCGCAAGCGGTCGGTGGTGCGGCACGACACGACGATGAGGACGAAAAACGGAGACTACAACGATGACGGGCGCTCGAACGGACACCCTGCATTGCTGCAATCGCTAGTTCCGCCGAGTGTTCATAATTTTTCTGTCAAACTTTATGATCGATGAGCTGTGCGCCATGCCATATCTGTCTGGAGGAAGTGCGGTGTAAAATAGATCCGAGACCATTTTATAATAAAGCTTGTCGTCGAAGTTGAAGTTAAAACCAAATCCTTGGAGTCAGATTCAGTGTCGGATTCGGAGTCCCGGACCGGCGGAGAAAATACCAACTAAATTGGGTGCTGCGGCGCATTTGTTTGAGATACATTTCACTCTCTCGTCGTCGTGTTGTCGTCGTCTTAGTCGTCATTGACGTGTTTCGTATCTTTTTACCTGTTGGCACACAACAAATATGCAAAAGAATCATCGATGATTCGATGAAGTCGAAGAATTACGATATGCGAGGGGTATTTCCCCCCGTCCATCAGACTTATGTGCCGAAACCGCAAGAAGTAACATCAACCCGAACAACGTTACACTACAACTCGATGGATGATGAGGAGGGCAGGGTGGGCCAACCGCAACGCCAAAACCAAAGCCAAAACCAACATCCAATCTACTTCCTCGTACAATGCCAAGCCAAAGCCTCAGCAGCGAAAAGTGCAGTGAATTTTTACCCTCCGCAAGTTGATGCATTGCTAGCGATGATTTTGGGTTAATGTAATTCATCGCATCTCGCTGCATGAGATTGAAGCCACTGGCGATGATATTGATAGCGTGTAGAGATTTTATAACGATGCAAATTTTTGTATTTCAACTTTAAGGTTCGATGAAAAATAAAATAAAATAATAATAAGGGAGGAGGAGAAACGAAAAACATTCGGCTCGGAGGACCAAAAGAACAGGCAGCTTATTTCATTTTAGCATTTAACCGGCAACTTTTTGATGACAGTTTTTTTTTTGCGGATCAATAAAGGGCCGCTCTCACTGATTAAGTGAAACAAATTTAATTGAGTCGAAGAAGTGGTGAATATATTTCTTGCTTAAGGAATTAGCACATTTAACAAGGTCGTATATCTTTTTCATACGAGTAAGGTATTTTATTGGGGCAATGAATGAGGTGTTTAAGACGCATCCTTATAGATGCGGAATTCCCCAAAGGTGAATTTTAGTTTTAAGACATAATGTTCTTAAAGGCTTCCTGCCTTATGTAGGTTATGGCAAATGCAAATTAACGATTAAATTCATAACGTGTATGATCTCGCGAAGTGTTCTTGTAATCTTAGTGTGCTATGGCCGAGTATGAGTATAGCATCAACATATTGAAACGTATTGATAATATATAGAGGACTAGGCTATCAATTCGATGTTCAAATGGTAGACATGTGCATTCAAGAGGACACAAGCGTCCACAGGTTTTTCTCAAAACCCACCTCTGTCTATCAACTCCTACTCTCACCTCCCCGTGGTGAACATCGGGTGCCTAGTACCTCAACTGGAGATTGGGTTCCAACCCCAGTGGAAAGTTGTTGGGGGCAGCAAACGAGAGAGGGGGGAGAGGTGTTTCCACTAAGGCACCTCTCCTTATCCAGACGGCAGTGGAGGAATTCCCAAGATGGAATCAACGGTGGCGTCTACAGTTCCAGTAAGGTTGAACTACTTAGTGAACACCTTATAGGGCTTCTTCGACTTATTCGGAGCTTAGGCCTATAAGGAGTGGTTTTATCCGGCTCCCCATCCTTGGAGTTATACTTAAGATCTGGCCCTCCAGGTTGGGGGTTGTGCCGTCAGGGTGACTTCCTGGCCACGTAAAAGCTTTCATAGTTGCGAAGCACCAACAAGCCTCGGATACGGACGGATTTACCGTTGACAACCTACGCAAACGAATCAAGGACAACGAACTTCGGATATGCATCTGGAATGTTAGGTCCCTCGTGCGGCCGAAGAATTAGCGGAGGCCCTAGACCGCTATAAAGGATACATCACCGGCATCCAGGAAATACGATGGCATGGGCCGGGAAAAAAGAGGATGAAAAACTGCGATATTTACTATGGTGACTGCTACCACGAAAACCAACAGCGCTTATTTGGATGCGGCTTTGTCATTGGAGCCAGACTTAGGCAAAAAGTCTTGAGCTATAGGTGCATCAATGAGCGCCTCATGACCATACGCATTAAAGGCTAAATTCGGCAACATTAGCCTGATATGTGCACATATAACAACAAAGATATGTTCTTCGAGCTCCTAGACAAAACATATGAGCAGTGTCCTAGCTATGATATTAACAGAAGAACGGCCTGCACGACAACACTTCCGATAACGGATTCAGGGTCATAGATTTTGCTAGCAGGCGAAACGTCATGGTAGCCATAACGAGTTTTCCACACCTCAACATCCACAAAGGAACTTGGACTTCTCCAGATTAATCTACCGTCAACCAAATTGACCATATTGCGATAGACGCCAGACACGCTTCCAGCATCATGGATGTCCGAACTTTTCGAGGAGCTAACATCGACTCGGACCACTACCTCGTTGTAGACAAGGTAGCACTTGGGATTTCTAGACCTAAGGCAAAACAAGGAGGTTCTGGGAGAAAGTACAACACCGAACGGCTACAATCGCCAAATCCTTTTCCGACCGAGTTACAAGTAACCTCTCTCGAAGTTCTCTGCCGCCAACATAATGTATCGAAAACCAGTGGCAACATTGCCAAGATGCAATCAGAGAAGCCACCCCTGATGTGCTGGAAGAGCCCTCTCTGCAGACTGTATAACGGCGACGACGAACTGAATTCCGCTGTCAGGCAGGATGATCCATTCAACATAGACGATGAAAGCCAACAATCCCGTCCTCCCGACGAAGTAAAGATTGCCATATCTAAGTTGAAGTCTAATAAAGCCGCTGGAGCAGAAGGCTTGAATGCCGAGCTCTTTAAAGCAGCTGGAGATAAGTTGGTTAGGAGCATGCACCAACTTATATGTAAGATTTTGTCGGAAGAAAGCATGCCCGATGAATGGAACCTCAGTATTGTTTGCCCGATCCTGAAAAAAGGAGACCCTCTCAACTGCACCAACTATAGAGGAATCAGTCTTCTTAACATAGCCTATAAAATCTTCTCTGCCGTAATATGTGAACGTCTAAAGTCCATCGTCAACAACCTGATAGGTCCTTATCAGTGTGGTTATAGACCAGGAAAGTCCACAGTTGATCAAATATTCACATTACGGCAGATTCTGGAAAAAACCAAAGAACACCAAATCGGCACCCACCATCGCTTCATCGATTTCAGGGCCGCATATGACAGCATCTACAGGGACGAGCTGTATAGAGCCGTGTCTAGTTTTGGCATCCCTTCCAAACTCCTCCGTTTGTGCAGGATGACCATGGACCATAATATGACCATGGAGAGTTCACGCTGCTCCATAAAGGTTGGAAACAACTTAACAGAGCCTTTCAATGTCAAAAAAGGTTTTAGACAAGGTGATGCGCTGTCATGTGATTTTTTTAACATCGTGCTTGAAAGAATAGTGCAGAGCTCACACGTCAACACTAGAGGCACTATCTTTCAAAAGTCTATCCAATTGCTGGCATATGCTGATGACATTGACATAATCGGAAGAACTCAGCGTGATGTCAATGGGGCTTTTGTGAGTATTGAGGCAGAGGAGGCAAAAATGGTTTTAACGGTTAATGAGGGCAAAACAAAGTACATGCTGTCGTCTAGAAAGGACATACAACACCGACGTCTTGGTCAAAACGTCACAATCGACAGATGTAACTTTAAGGTAGTCAAGGACTTCGTCTACCTAGGCTCCGCTGTAAACGCAGAATAACTCTTGCTAAGTGCTGTTTCTTTGGACTAAGAAAGCAATTGAGTGGTAAAATCCTGTATCGAGGGACCAAAGTGTTGCTATATAAGACCCTTATCATCCCCGTCCTGCTATACGGTGCAGAAGCATGGACCATGACAAAAGCGGATGAAAGCACCTTGGGTCGCCTCGAGAAAAATGTTCTTCGTGTGATCTACGGTCCCGTATGCATCGAAGGGGAGTGGAGGAGAAGATGGAACGACGAGCTGTACGGGCTGTACAGCGACGTAGACTTGTCCAGAAGGGTAAATGTCCAACGACTAAGATGGCTGGGTCACGTAGAGCGCATGGAAACCAATGTATCGGGCCCGGAAAGTCTTCGAATCCGCATCCACAGGACAGCGCAGCAGAGGAAGGCCGCGGATCAGGTGGTGCGCACAATGGAAGGTGACCTCACCCAACTTGGAGCGCGAAACTGGAGACATCTAGCTAGGGACCGAGCTAGATGGAGAAGTTTGTTGGGTGAGGCCCTAGTTCACACAGGACTGTAGCGCCACCTTAAGTAAGTAAGATGGACAAATGGAGTTTTCCATCCTCTCGGAACGAGACCTGAGGAGTATAGGAGAGATGAAAAAGCTTACGCAGTGGTTTTGCCAGCGTTGAAGAACACTTCTTCAGAACAATAGAACATTACAGTATTTTTTGCCGTAATTGTTGGTCATCTAAAAATTTGGGCGTTGCAGGGCTTCCTGGCTTGTTTGAACTTTTTCCGGCTTTTCTCAGTATGGTTGGCTTTATAGCAACGGAAACTTACCTCTTTGACCCTTATAACCTCTTTACAGCGCACATCAAACCATGCGTTTACCTTGGGTCTGATACTTGTAACCCTGTTTGGTATAAAAGTTCTCATTTCCAGGAGAATTAAACTTGTTATCATATCAGCGCTGGCGTCATCGAAGAAGCATAGTGACCAGTTAAAGATCCTGAAGAAATTATTGAGACCGTCCCAGTTGGCTTTCTCGTATTGCCAAACGGTTCTCTTAGGATCTCTTTCTTTAACTGAATTGTTTTGACACGAGAAATAGAACACTTACATTGTACTTATCAGGGTCAGAGGTAGGAAACAAGTCAAGAGTGTTTTTTGCTCAACCTTCAACGTCCAATATTCGGGTGGGCTCATTGACCAGCTGAGTTAGGTGGTTCAACTCAGCGAAGATTTCTGCACACACTCCATCGGGTGTTGTCTGGCCTAAATGTTGAAGCCATGAAGAATAGTGTACATTGAAATCGCCCGTAACAACGATTTCAGTGCGAGGATAGGACAAACAATTCACGAGAAGTTGATCAAAAAAATCAAATGGGGTGGCGCAACAGTCCGTTGTGAACCAGGGCCTAGTGACTTACAACTCTCAACCATTCCTGTGTGCGAGTACTGTTGTCAGGAATGGAAGGGACCTACAATTTAAGGCCGAATCCGAACGGCTAGTTTGAGAAAGCACTTTTTCATGACAAGAATTACTCTTGAAGGATTTGTCAATTCCTCGCAAGAGGCAGTACCCGCGAAAATTAATTTTTTTTTTAAATTAAGGTGGCACAGGCAGGGATTGAACCCAAGACCCCTTGCATGACAGTCCAACGCACTAACCATCATGCTACGGGTACTACACGAGAAGTTGATACTCTGTTTAAATTAATTGGCGTTGAAGTTAAGTCTGTTTTGGATATTATTGCTGCAGAAGCTTCGAAAGCTGACAAAGTACCATCACCAAGCGATTTTGATATATCTATTAATCCACATCTGATTGAAGGAAACTTAAATGACTTAAGCGTTGGGGTTTATTATCTTACGAATGATGAAGAAAAGGAAACAGTCACAGCGGATGTTTCACAACACTCTCATGAGCAAAAATACTCCATTTACCAAGATCGGAATCTTTCGTACGTTTCACTCTCCCAAACCCGTTTGTTTACATTGTTGTATTTGTAATTTTGACAATTAGTCCATGAATAGATGTGAAAACAAACAAAAAAAAAACGATGCCGTGGGCTAGCGGCACTTTGCAAAGGAAAAACAAAATGGTGAGGTTAATATGTTTTTTGTTCAGGTTGTTCTTTTTACTTTTTTCGATGAAAAAGTCAGTTTTAAGCTTTAAATTTGCAGTCATTTTGTTGATAGCGAATCAATGTACATTTTTGTTTTGAAAAAAGCATGTTCAACATCATTTTATTGTAATTAATTCACTAATTTAGAGTAATCACTATGAAATTCTTTAAATTTCATAATTAACCTCGAAAAATTATATCAAAGATGCGTTCGGAGAACCATCAAATTAAGGGTGCAAGCGCAGTTTTTTTGTATTGAATTCTAATTTTCTAATTTTCGTTAATGAACGGCCCAAATATTTTGTTTGCAAGTAATCACAATCTGTATTAATGTAACTAACCCAACTATATTTATAGGTTGTTTTTAATGATTTAAGCTTGCAACTATTCTTCAATTCCATTTTGATTAATAAATATTAAGTTTAAAAAAAGAGTTATTATCGAAAAATACCTTATCCAAAACAATCTTGATTGATGGATGCATACATGTGTTTGCTATAAAAAAAAACTTTGCATCAAAGTAACACCAATGTTTTAAAAAACTAATCAAAACGATTATAGCGAACCTGTTGCATAAATGCAGAACAAATAAAATGAAAATTTGTATATATATCACAAAATGAAAACGTAAAAAAATCGTTCTAAATTCATGTACAACTCATTCAATAGATCAAATAATCGACATTAATGTTTATTGTTGACGTAAAGAAGTTTGTTTTAGTGAATTCCCACAGTTTAACGCAAAATATAATTTTCATTCATTCCGTAAAAATGTTTAGTTACCAAAGTTCAAGTTAACTTAATATTGTTTAAAGGGTATGTTTAATAAAAGTGCTGCTTATAATAACAAAATTGATGAGTTATGTATATATTAAAAATGCTATACACAAAGCAACTTATTTTTAAAACATGGTTACCTCAAATTTGTATTTCAAAATCCAACTACAAACGAAATTCTAACTCTAACATAGTCCCTCAAAAAGAAATTTTCAGAAATATTCCTGCAACAAACAAAACTAAAATTTGGTCTTGCAATTATCGAACTGCTTAAATGGTGAAAATACTAATTTAATTGAGGAATCTAAACTAGCTAAAGTTGCCAATGGAACTTCACAAGTATGCTTCTCGTAGCATTGTCTGTACAAAGAAATACGGAGGCATACGCCTATTGTTTCCACCTGAACTTCTAACGTCACCAAAAAAATGCTCTATATCATTTCCAATTATACTTAACCAGTTGCAGCTCATATTGCATTCGCAAATAATTTAAGTAAATAAAAACCAGCACTAATAAATCATTAAGTATGTATTTGGTCAATCTTATTTTATATCCATTAACTAAATTTATTTGAATTGAAATTAAAAAGCTATACAAATCTTTTAATTTAAGGCCATGTTAGAACTTCAGATTCTGTTGGTTAGGATTGTTTAGTTTTTGAACGAGGCCATAAAACATTCTAAATAAAGCATTTAGATGTGCCTGCAGATTATAATGAAGCGTTTTGATGGGCCGGAACACTAAATGTGAGAATGTGTTTGGTTTTTGTATCATTTCACGCACACTTTCTCACATTTAGAGTGTGGTTAGCTTGTAGGCAAACCGAAATGTCAGTCTAAGATTCCGATCTTGGTAATGGAGTATTTTTGCTCATGAGCGAGTTCCTATCAGTAAGAAGTCGCTATAGCCATGACTCCATCGACAAGTGCACAGTATCTTAGAGATTTGGCAACAAACAAAGGCAGTTTTTCTTCATCTACATTAAACGTACCATCCCCATCAAGTGCAACCATTTCTTCACACTTCTTCTATCCTAAGTTAAATTTATTTGACAAAAAAAGAAGAGTTAGAGAGATTAGAACCCCGAGTGCAATTTCATCTGAGGCGTGGAGAGAAATGTATGCCAGCAAAGGAAAAAAAAATGTCAGGATACTAGCGCCAATCGAATATTTTTTAGAAATTAAAAAAACAATAATCCGCAATAATAAATACGTTTGAGGAGTTTAACTAACCTTTTAACAATTACTTACATTATTTATGTATCCAAAACTTTTCTTTGGAGCCCTGATAGTAAAAAAAGAGACAAAGTCAAAGTACAGATTTGCGTAAAGTGTCCGGGTTGACACTTAACCAATTTTTTACATTAACTTTCTAGAAATTCCTTTCATTGCTTTTGTTTTCAATATAAAGTTGGTGTTTTTTTTAAACCGTAGTGACTAACGAGTTTTCAGATCCACTGACAAATTCACTATTAGAATTTTATGGGGGGACTGAGGGGGCCAAAGTACCATAGAAATTCGTATTCTATTGTTCTTAGCATACGAGAGCATTTTTACAATAGCAGTTGAAAAATAAGGTAAACATTTTCTTTACTTCACTACCTCATTAACCAATAACGCTAACGCCTTGAATTTAATTTTATATTATACTCGTATATTGTAATGCGATACCAAACAAGTATATTTTTCACAAAAAAATCAACTAACGGTTTTTGAGCCACCTCGAATATTATACGAACAAAAAATGATTTTATCTCCAAAATAATAGTATGCAACAAAAAAAACACTTTTGACATCTGCAACACTTTTAATCGTTTTGACAGTTTTTATAAAAAATAAAACCTAAAAAAAAAACATTACTAAAAATTATTAAGAATTGATTTTCGCCTCAATTTTTTTTTTCAAAAAATAAAAATATTGGCTTCCCGTTGATTCTCACAGAAAATACTGTATTCGACATTCATTAATTTTTTTATAAAAAGTTTTTTTTTCATATAAAATTAAAATCTAAAAAAATAAGTTGGGATGGGATAACTTTCCATCCCGTCTGTCGATTTGCCTTGCTTAAAAGTTTATAGGTTTTCGTGTTGGGTTAAAAAAACTGTCAGTTAAGCTATTTTCAAAAAATTTAAAATTACAAACAAAATTGTTCATATAAATAAATAGTTAAGTTTGAAAATCTAGTTTTGTTAAATAGATTTTTAGTCGAAAACAAATTTTTACCAATTTAAGAAGCATTTCTTAAATTTTTACAAATTGGATGAATGAAATTTATTTGAGATATAATAAACCGAACCTCAGTTTTTACTAAATTTATGTACTATTTTTTGTAGATTTTATTTTTTTATGAAAAAACGGACAGTTGGATTTTGATACAAAAAAAAGTACTAAATATCGAAAACAATACTTCCTGTGAAAAAAAAAATAAGTTTGAAGAAAATATTTTTAATTTTTGAAAAGCTCTTTGATTCGAAAGTAAGTTTTTAACAATTTTGTTTTGTTTTTATTTTTTGTGAAAAAACTGTCAATTACAATTTGCGCAAAATTGTACTGAATATTGATAACAATATTTTTTAAAAGATAAAAGTTGTTTAAAGCCAATATCTGAAAATTTTGAAAAGAAGTTTGTGCCGAAATTCAATTTTTATTAACTTTTATTAATGTTTTTGTTTAGGTTTTTATTTTTGTAAAAAATCTATCGATTTGATTTTTCTCAAAATATGTCTGAAAATTTCAAACAATTTATAAGTCAAAGTTGGTTGGAAGCCATAATCTAAAATTTTTGGAATAATATTTGAGTCGAAAATCAATTTTTTCCAACTTTTGTAAAATTTTCTTTTAAGTTTTTATTTTTTGCAAAAAAAATTGTCAATTCGATTTTTCTCAAAATTTGTCCAAATGTTGAAAAGGTTATTTTTCGTTGCACAAAATTGGTTTTGTAATAAAATCATTTTGTATTCGTACAATTTCCGTAACAATTTTGGAAACAATTGATGTTCGGCTCTCGATGTCTCGTGAACAATAGAAGACATTGACTTCAAATTAATTTCATTCCAATTTGTATTTTTGTTTATATAAAAAATAGAAACTTTTTAGAAATGCTACTAAATTTGGTAAAAATTAGTTTTCTACTAAAAATCTCGTAAACAAAAATAGATTCTAGGTTTTTTAGAATAATTCAACTGACAACTTTCTTAACAAAATACGAAAACCTTCAAACCTTTTAAGCAAAACAATTTTTTAAGTTCGTTTTGAATCGTTTTCGAAAAACCACATTCAATAATCAAAATTAAACATGTTCTTTACTAAAAATGTATATTTTAACTACTTTGTTTATTCGTAATTAGGATTCACTTACCGATTCACTTACAATATTTACATTGTATCCTTTTTATATTTTATGCACAATACATACTTACAATACATAAAATAAAAACTTTAACAAGAACTTACAACTTAATACATATGTGTATAAAACTCAGACCCATTCTTTTTTTTATTAAACTTGTAAGTCACCATTAATTTAAATTCATTTTAAATTTACTGACCACCCTTATTCACCACCACCCACTAATATTTTTATTTTGGTTCGGTTCTTCTTCTTCTAATTTGAGTAATTTTCAAATTCTCTCATCATCACTATCCCTTTTTTTTTTCTCCAATTTCTCTCGAAAACAAAAAACAACAAACAAAATTAATGAGAATTTGCAACGACCTACCTCAATACTTATAAACTGTTCCGTTAAGTCTTATGCGCTCTGCTGAGCTTGCCCTTGAGATTAAGCTCCGGATGAGATTTGAAGAACATTACAAAAAGATTAAAAAGAGTGCAGTTGTTCTCTTATCATTTTCAAGTTCACGTAGTAAAATTGGAACTGAAAGCAGTTCGACAAAGGACGTTGATCGCGATCGGTCTTGTATATGCGATAAGAAAAAACATCAATTACAACAAATTTAAGTGAAGTGTTTGACAAAAATTAGATAATTGTTAAAAAAGTGTAATTTTTTTAAAGGAAAGTGAAGTGGACAAAAATATTAAACAAACACTAAAAACAATTCAAAAATATTGCTCTAAAAAAAACTGTAATAATAAATAAAAATAATTCAGTGGCAAAATGTATAGTTGTAGTGGAAGATCACCCCAGCACCAACTAATGATATAAAAAGTAGGCCATTTGCAGGTTGGCTGAAGGATTTCAAAAATAAGTTTTTAGAAAATGGTAAGGGATTTTTAATATTTTTGGTTCAAAAAATGCATTATGTTTCTTAAACAAATCCTACACTTCTTGATTTAAGAATTTTTATATACATACATATGTATGTTTATTGGGCTACATGACAGAGTTGGGAATCAATGATTAATGGTAAAATTAATTTCAACTTTCATTTAAATTTCAATTATAATTGAAAAGTAACTGATCTGCTTTTTTCATTGCAATTACTTGCAATTCCAATTGAAACTATTATTTTTTAATTACTTGTAATTGTTATTGAAAACTTGAACTTATTAATTAATTGTAATTATAATTACTTAAATTCTTGAAAAAAAGGATTTTCAAGCTAAAATTTAGGGAATAGATTTCTATATTTATTTTTATTACTTAAAACAAAAATTTAGGAAATTTGCATTTCAGGAAATTATTTTGTAATATTAGGAAAGATGTAATTGATCATAATTATATTTAATTATTTCTGTACATATGTAACAATAAATTGGAAAAAGCTTATAAAAGGTTTTTCAAAAAGAGGCTGGGATGCGACCCACACTGATAACTTCCCATCCCGTCTGTCGATTTGTCTAGCTTAAAAGTTTGTCTATGTATATTTTTACCAAATTTGCGCACTATTTTTTGTAGATTTTATTTTTTATGAAAAAAAAAAGGACTGTTGGATTTTTATATAAAAATTACTGAATATTGAAAACAATATTTTCTATGAAATAAAATAAGTTTGAAGCCAAAATTTTTAATTTTTGAAAAGCTAAAGTAAATTTTTACCAAGTTTTAGTAGGTATTGTTTTTTTTTAGAGTTTTATTTTTTGTAAAAAAAACTGTCAATTCGAATTTTTTAAAAATTTTATCAAATGTTGAAAACAATATTTCTTATAAGATAAAATTAGTTTGAAGCCAATTTTTAAAATTTTCGAAGAGATATTTGAGTCGAAAATCAATTTTTACCAACTTTTATACAATTTTTTTCAGGTTTTTATTTTTTGTAAGAAAAACTGTCAATTCGATTTTTCTCAAAACTTGTCCCAATGTTGAAAACAATATTTCTTATAAGAAAAAATTGTTAGAACCTATTATCTCAAAGTTTTGAAAAGATATTTGAGTCGAAAATCAATTTTTACCAACTTTTATAAATTTTTGTTTAGGTTTTTATTTTTTGTAAAAAAAACTGTCAATTCAATTTTTCTCAAAATATTATCAGATGTCAAAAACATTATTTTTCGTTGCACAAAATTGTTTTAGAGATGAAATCATATTTCAGTCGTAAAATTTTGGAGGTGACAATTTTTTTTTTTCAGTTTTATTGATTTATAAAAAAACTGTTGTATTGATTTTTTTCAAAAAATATACCTGTTTGGTATCACGTTACAATATATTATATACAATTTAATTCAAGATTGTAGCGTTTTTGGTTCGTAAGATATTTAAGGTTAACCAAAATTGTCACCTTTTTTTCAAACTGCTAGTGTAAAAAAACCACCCACGCAATTTTGTTGAGAGCCCTTTCTGCATCTTTCTGCCTTATTATTTGTATAACAAAATTTATTTAAAGTCGATATCTCTTCTGGTTCTTGAGCTATGGACGACGAAAAAAGCGTCGCGAACGTTCGGACATCTTTCTAAAAATTTTTTATTTCGACTCTAGGGACCTTGAAACGTCGAGAAATTTCAAAATTTTCAATTTGACAAATCGGACCCATTACAATAACTTCCTATGGGAAGTTAAAAAGGGCGGGTAGATGTTGAAATGGAATAAAACAAGCAGCGTGTGAGGTGTTAACAGAAATATTTTTGATCCGTGGCCCGGACCTGAAGGGTCCAATTTTCAAGGACTCTTCCGCATAGATCTGGCTGAGTATGAGTGATGGACTGTGTTATGTTCAACTTAAGGCCATCGGTTGATTGTGGTTTATTTGCATAGACCTGCGATTTCAAGAAACCCTAAAGGAAAAAGTCTACCGGGGTCAAATCACATGAACTTGGTTACCAATTCACATCATCCTAGCGAGGGATAAACTTACAATCAAATCGTTCATGTAAAATGTCAATAGTGGCTTCTGCTGTGTGGTCCTGCTGGAAACACATATTGTCTAGGTCCATATCGTTCAATTTGGGCCCTAAGAAATAAGTTATCATCGTTATGTAGCGCTCGTTGTTGACAGTGACCGCCTCACTAACGTCCTTTTCAAAAAAAAATAGTGACCAATAACGCCATATCGGCCCAAAACACACACAAAACGGTAACTTTTTGAGGATGCATTATCACCTGGTTAACATATCGTGTGGGTTGGTTTTGTCCCATATTTTGAAATTTTGCTTGTTGTTAACAAGTGTTACTACCGTTCCTCCAAAAATGCGCCTCGTCACTAAAGGTGATGTTTCCGTCGAAATTGGATCCCTTTTATAAACGATTCGAAGCCCAGTCAGCGAACAAACGGCGTTGTCTATGGTCATGAACTTTGAGCTCTTGGTTGGATCTTGTACAAATGTAGGTCCAAGTCCCGACGCAAAATTCGCCAAGTTGAATTCTGAGAAAGGCCGAGTTCTTGTGCATGGCGAGGGAAAGACTGCATCGGGTTCTGCTGTACACTTTAATGGACCGCGGCAATGTTCTCGGCCGATCATGCGTTCCTTGAACTTACAAGTAGTATTGTCTGATTGTTTACTGAACC
Organism: Eupeodes corollae; assembly: GCF_945859685.1. Classification (NCBI taxonomy): domain Eukaryota; kingdom Metazoa; phylum Arthropoda; class Insecta; order Diptera; family Syrphidae; genus Eupeodes; species Eupeodes corollae. The sequence goes on from NC_079148.1 coordinate 113,483,575, forward strand.
GGTCTCAAATTTGGAAACCCAAAGTCACCAAAAAGTCGTGTAACTTGACATGATGATTTTGCATAAACAACTGAATAAAACAAAAAAGATTTGACCGTTGTCACCACAACGAAATGGCTGTCACGGGGTGCCAAAAATTACTCGCGCCACTTGAGAAACCCTTTCAAAGACATAGCTCAAAGTAAGTTAAAATTGCCTTGAAATTCAAAATCACTTCTGATTTTGGTGAAATAAGTCTGGATTCGTAGATTTGCCATTTAGAACAGTTTTTTCCTTACTTGAAGTGAAACTATTTAAATATTCACAAGTCCAGTCGCGTTTTAAAGATTTGGTTACTATCCGGATTTTTGATATTTACAGTGAATCAAAAAATCTGCGTACAAATAAAACAAATGGAAATAACTTAAAAACTTTTTTGGGACAAATTTAGTCAGTGTTTTAATTTTTTGAAAATATCTTTTTTTGTGAATTTTTGTATAAGCTTTAATTTTTATTTTGTATGAATACATACAATTTAATAAAACACGGAAGTCATTCCTGAAATAAAGCCGAATTTTTAAGTTATTTCTATTTGTTTTTGATTCTTTGTACGTAAAAATATCTTTAATATTAAAAGTTTCTTAAAGCTTGTTTGGTATTTATAATAAAATGGCAAGGAAGGCTAGCTTAAACGAAGCTGTGACTGACCCTACCTTTTAGAAAACCCCTTTTTTGCATCCCATTAAAAAAAACGCGTAGTATCCGTGGCGTGATGTTTAGTGCTTTGGATTGTCATACCAGATGTTTCAATACTTGCCTGTGCCATCCTAAGTTTTTTTACGGGTACTAGCTCTTGCGAGGAATTGACAAATTCTCCAAGAGTAATTCTTGTCATGTAAAGTGTTTTCTCTAATTAGTCGTTCAGATTAGGCTTAAAACTGTAGGTCCCCTCTCTCCTTGGCAACAGTGCTCGCACGCAGGGATAGTTAAGAGTTGTAATTCACAAGGCCGTAGGTCTCAATAGACTGTCACGCCACAAATTGTATTATTCAAAACGAATGGTATACAAAGTTTCATAGTAAAATCTTTTACAAATATTACTACATTGGCTTAACGTTTCAAATATTTCGGTGTAATATAGCTTTAACTATTTAAAATACTTTTCTTTAAAACATGCGATTATTTATAAATTTTGCTTTCCATTTTGATGAAGCTTTTATATTTTCTTTGCATGATTTGTCCACTGCCACTTCCACTTCTACTTTGTCACGATTTCTTTGAAAGAGTCGGTCAGGCTGATAGTTTTAGTCAGGTGCAGGTGTTCTACTTTATAAATTAAAAGTATTACAAATTCGAAGTTTCTTACTTAATTCATTCTGAAGTTAGGTTTGAAAAGCAGCTGAGTTTTTTTGTTCCAAATTGTTTTTGTTTGGTTTTCTCTTTAAAATTTGGAATTGAATGATAATCGTCAACGTATTAACTGTTTTTTGAATTTAAATAACATTTCTGAAAATTAAAAATATCGAAATCACTTTTTGTTACTAGTTTTAATGAAAAAATCAATGATATGGTAGTAAATAAGTTTTAAGGTAGTAAATAATTCGTTCTTTGTTTTTAAGCCTGCAGTCGGCGCGCGGATTCCTATTGTAATCCACTCATACAAAATGCAGTATTCCTAAGAAACTACTGGTGGGGATTTCTCGTCTCTTTTAGTACTTACAGTTAAATACTTAGTAAAATAACAGTTAGATATTAATATTAACATGTAATTATATTTTAAAGCCAAAATAAATTTGTAAAAATTAAAGCATTTAGGTTTTATTCTAATTTTAAAATGGATTATATATGTAATCCACGCGACGACTGGTGTAACATTTTGGTGCGCGACGACTGCAGGGTTAAAGTCATTGAGCAGCAAAATTCGTTAAGAGTTTTTTGTTTTTGGACTAATGAAACTAACCTCGTTTTAATGAAATTTAAAAAAATCGAATTTCAATAAAGTTGAAAAAAGTTCTTAGACTTTCACTCAAAATCTTTTATTTTAAATGTGTTCACATAAAACAATATTAAGCTGGAATTTTAGCCAAAAAAGCTTGCTTAATAGTTGGTTAGCTAAATAAATATGAAGACTTAAGTCTGAAACCGTTTTTACGGATTATGAATTTCCAGTTTCGAATTACTTCCTATAGTCCTATGTTAGCTTCGTTGCAATGTTTATATTTGCCTAAGAAAAAATTGGTTGTTTTTAACCGAAATTTTACTCACTTATTTCGGGTGAGTCAAAATTAATGTATTATGCATAATTATGTAAATCAAACGCAGTTCTTCTATTCAAATAAGTTGCAGAAAAAATATTTGTAAATTTGTTTTAGAGTTGCCTATGAGCTTCACAAAACAAGTCAATAATAATACAATTTCAATGACCAATCGTTTCAGTAGTGAAAGCAAACCTTACCACTAGCTTATTCTCTAAAGTCGAGACTAGAATAAAAAACATTGGAACTATTGCAAATCTTTGAGAACTTAACAAGATTCACTATTCTTCTAGACAAAGTTTTCAGGATCTAAACGGAATCTAAATAATGAATAAATGGTTAAACTGAGTAAAAAATTCAAAAATTACACTCAAAGTGATTTGAAAATAATTAAAAAAAAAATTAGAAAATAATTTTCCTAGAACTGGTTATCACTGTCTGATATTTACGCTGCCGGCCAATGGAATAGGTTCACAGCTTTTACGAGAGAAAATACTTTTTCTCCAGAATAGAGCTTTGCAAAGAGCTTTTTTCTTTTGTATTCTGAAAGAGACAAATTAACATATAGCATTTCCCATCCGTCAATAGAATAGGTTCCTCTGCTTTTAAGTTATTTATGGTTCAGAATTTGTAAAGACCAGTGCGTGAAATTTTTACAAAGTGAAGTTAAATTATTCAAAATACAATTTTAAGAAAAATTGGAGGAACAAAGTGCCTTAATTCGGACAAAAAAAATTAAAATCAAACTGTAGGCAGAACAAAGTTTAAGTGCGCGTTTAACGTTTATTAACAAAAAAATGGAAGATCGCAAAATGTTGTGAGTAATTATTTGAAAAATAAAGAAAACTATGATAAGAATAGGAAAGGACGCCCAAAAGATACGTCACCTGCTGAAAGGAGATTGATTGCTGGCGTCTTATTCTTGTCAGTCAGCTCCTAAAATAAAGACATAACATAATCTGGAACAACAGCAAGCGTGAACAGAGTGATTAGGAGTGCCCCAAACATCAAACCAAAGAAGAAACCTCCGCGGCTTGAATTTCGCAGGCGCCACTTGTCATGGAAAAAAGAGTTTTCACGGACGGATTTAATTATTATTACCATGATCTACGAAAAGAAAAATTATTTTTGCTGCGTCATCATAGTCGTGCAGGTAATTTGGAACTATTGAGCTGAAATTTCCATCATCACGAATGACGAAAAATTCATACAAAAGCATTCTTGAAATGGGTTTTCCGAAATTCATTGAAATGTTTGGACCCACACCGACTGAGTTTGTAAAAGTTTGGTTGGCCTTCCTACTCACCAGACCTATATATTATTGAGAATGTTTGACGATGGCTCGTCCGTTAAGTCTATAAGTCTGGGCAACAATTTCAAGGCACAAAATCACTAAAAACAGCAATAAAACAAGCTTGGACAAACATTCCTTTAAATTATTTTTAAAAAAGGTATGATTTCATGGCAAATAGAATTTTTAAGGTAACGCCAAATAAAGGAGGGTATACTCATTACTTAATGAATTAAAAAATAGCCAGCTTTAAATATATTTGTTTTAGTTTTAATTTTTCCCTCATTTTCTCTGGCAATGGCAACTTATTTGAGTACATTGCAGGAAACGTTTCGAATTCAACGTATTTATTATTTTCGGTTTACCTCTTTCTTAAAAAACAGGTAAGTAGATATACATGGTTTCAAAATCCACCGACAAAATATTGATGCAAAATATGTTTTTAGAAATTTGTCTGCCTAACCATATTTTTTCTTATTCATCTCATTTTTGAAGACCGAAATTGGAAGGAAAGGTTGACGAGTCTCTGTTTCTCTACTCACTGATATTGTGACTGTTATTTATTAAAATGTTCAAACTGTCCGGTCTTATAAAAACATAGTATTTCCAATCTTTTCAACTTCCACACTTTCCTAATAATTACTGAACTCCTTATAAATCCAAAAAAGCATAAGAAAGTTAAACCGATATCAAGTTCGAAACACCGCCATCGGTCGACTATGACAACTTCGCACAACTCTGTTTAAACTCTTTATAGATCGAATCAATTACACGCTACTCTTAATGTCTTCTATTTTCTCATCATTAGAGATATGAGGATAAATCCTTTTGTCAACCAATACTCGTATAACATAAAATCCATCTTCCTTTTTGAGAATTTCTGTTTGTTTTTTTGTTTTCTATAATCTTCTTCTTCTTTTGATATATCATCCATTTTGTATCTCATCACTGTTAACCCCAACAACGGTGGTGGTGCGCATCGTACACAAAATGTCGGCGTTCACTTTTGTTAATTGCTACAATCACAAGAAACGATAAATCATTGAAGGCACAGCACTACCTGTCGCCTGCTTGTTGCACTCTTTCACAACTCGACACTTGTTTGCTTTTGGTTGAGATGGTCTTTGGTGTACTACCTTACCTTGCCTTGCTTTACCATATCTATACCTAGTTTACTATTGGCCTGGCTTGGATTTGGATATATGTATAGCCGGTTAAGATGGCATAGTGTGTCTTCGTTGGTGTCGCTCTGTCGCACACTCCCGGTATACTCGTATCTTCTATCTGACTGACTTTGTAGGTGCGAGGAGATCCGTGAGAAGTACGCGACCATCATGATGATCCATGGTTGTATGGTCTGAGAAAACTGATTGTGTGCACCTAACCGACCGAATAATTTACCAAAACTGGTGTTGGTACCGTGCGCGCGCGACTTTATCTATAAAACAAAAAAAAAACAATAAAAAACTATAAGCTACTGGTGGTTGTTTTATCTGTTCAGATGCACACCCGACTTTTTTCCAAATGATACGACAACGATGGCGATGGGAAACTTATCGGACTCTTTTTGCATACCTCAGCCACAGTTGATTTATTGTTGATTTATTGAATATTTATTACACACTATGGAATGTTGGGTAATTTAAAAATGTTTTGCTATCAGCTTTTTTTATATATGTAGTTGAGGTTAGATTTTATTTCTATACTAAGCTTGGGTGAAAGATTTCAATCAGCTGATATGTGACGAGGACCAGAGGTCAGATAAAACGTACATAGCTTCTCTAATTGGATTGAACGACGACGTTTATTAGACGACCTTTGTTGCAACGACACGAGTTTCACTTCTTTTTTGCTGGTTTTGTTTGTCTTCGAAACCATTAAGCTCTGATATATTATTATAAATCTTGATGCGATTAGGTAGACCTAAGTACCTACACATGCGCAAGCATACCCAAGATCATCATCAAAGGGGCAAGGCGCCTTTATTCCCCCATACACTGATTCTGCTTGCCTATTTGTTATGAGAACACAAGAATGAGTCGCAACAAACAAAACAAAAAATAGGTTAGTGGCGCCTGCCCGAAGCATGATCGTGCATTAAATCACAATAAATAAAACGGTCCCAATATAACATACAAAGAGAGCATTGCGGTGGAACCTCTGACTCACCGCACTATCGAGACCATTAGGTATATGTATGTTTGCTGGGCGCAGACAACATTAGTGTTGCAAAATGATCACAAATATACAGAAAACTTACCAAAAATAAATAAAACCAACAACCAATGAAATCGAAATGGTTTTGTAAATTGCGCGCACGCGAAATGTATCCGCTTTTGTCCTAGAAATAACAGAAAATGAAAAACGACAACAAAACCTCTTTTCGCGTTATATTGGCAGATATCATAGCATAGGAGTATAGATGGAGTGAGAAATGTTGCCAAATAGGTTTCAAAGAACTTCTCGTGGCAACCTTTACCAAATACAGTTTTAAGCCCACGGTTCTGTGAAAAATTTTAGAACAATCTGCTTCTTCAACTCTAATGGATGCACCTCAATTCACACACCAAAATGTTCTACTCTTAATTTTGATGCAATCAGTGTAAGTACTTAATCTCCACTTCGAGCCAGCGATATTTTTAAAACCTCATTTGGCAACTTTATAAACGAACCTACTGGCACAAAAGTTCAACAGAATGATACACACTTGCTATGTAGCACTACTCTCTGTCCTACCAGAAGTCACGATTTTAAATTCGCTTTGCAAAGTATCTACCTTTACCTACTGCTCAAACGCTAGTTGAAACACCAATGTATTTCAGGGTGAAACCTTTTAAACAAAGATGTAAAATGCAACAATGTTATACCGCATAACAATCAGAAGAGGATTATAATCGAACTGAATGAAAAGCCCGAAAAGACAAAATTTATCACTATCATCAGAAACTACATATCTATGAATGTATCTTCATTTGATTGATCGATAGGTATACATGTGCTATTTAATAGTTAATTTGAAAAAAAATCACAAAGCTCTTTATTGAATTTCGTTTAATTTTTTCCTTGAGAAAAAAAAAGGTTTGCACATCAGCTCTTTTGTTTCAATGCTTTAAAAATGTTTAATTTGTCTTTTGAAATGTGTTACCATGCCAATATGTGATCTTTCCTCGCGGATGGACGTGGTTTACATTCTCGAAAACTTTTTCTACCAAAAATATATGTCCAAAAGATGATAGATCTAGTTCTCTTAGGGCCACATACTTTCAAAAAAAAAAAATGTTATAAATTGGAACCATCAACAAATACACAACATGAAAATGTAAACACCTTCAGAATATTCCTTTCACACTCATGTTTCACGTCAATGACTCTTGATTTGTCACTATTAAACTACATAAATATAAAACTGCTGTAAACTGAACAATTTATAATTGGGGAAAAAAAATCCACATGCATTTGACAATCAGTTTAGATTTCTAATATCTGTTATTTGAATCTCCCGGATCTCAAAAACATAACTTCCATAATTCTCAAAACAGACAAATCAAAAAAAAAAAAAACATTACAAACCTACTGCTGTGGCAAACTATTATTTATGTAAATCACACAAAAACCCCCCAACACACCTCTACGAGTATATCCAATCCCAGTGGTTGTGACTCTTTATATTCGTAAACATAGACGAAAGTTCCAATCCAAACATCATATCACAGGTCCCCCAGCTCACATTGGGTGGCCGCATCGTTTCACTTTATTTTCTTTTACAACAGGCTTTCATCTCCGATTTAGATGATGAATGTTGTCTCTGGAATCGAGACAGCAGCAAAAGCATCTAAGGTGTCCATCTATATGCGATACGATGCACTCACTGTGTGCACCAGAAAACCCACGCATAAAACTACTGCCAAAGCCGCCACTGCCATCGCCATCGTCATCGTCATCGCCATTGTGGCTGTCAAGCTACCAACCATATCACCACTGTTGTCGTCGTCGTCATCGTCATCGTTGTTCGCCCATGACCATTAAATTGACGCAGAGCCGCCAAACTCTATATGCTGAAAGTAAATCAAAGAAATAAGTTATAAATGACACGCTGAAGATGTTTTTGCACGATTGTAAAATGTCCGTAAGGCAAATTTGTAACAGCAAAAGCCTTCTACAAAGCATGTAAGCTATATACTTATAAACAAAGTACCTACTGAACTACATAATCATGGCATTAAGTGCAAACAAATGAGCAAAAAGGATCTCAAAAGTTGGATGCTGTCAACAGATAGGTGTATAAAAATGACACAACATTCATAGGTAAGCGAGTGTATGATGGGTTTTGTTGACAACTGACCTAGTTTCCTATCCCCATGGGGAGAAACCGCCTCCAAAAAATTTACAATTCATCAAATCATCAGCTTGGCGCGCGCACAAATATGGGCGATAAATGTTTGAAAATTTAAATTTTTCTTCTATACGAGTACTTGTGCTTTACAACACTGCGCTTTGAGCTCTGCGTTGTCGTCCTCTTTGGTATCATTTCGATATGATGTGACATTATAAGAGACAAACGAAAATAAACGTCAAATAGAGACACAGATGTTATATACGAAAAACTGTCGAAGTTGTCTTTTACTTTTTCTTTTATATTTTTCTGGGCTGAACCGATCAACCGACGACGACGAAGCAACGTAGCTGAACCACCCACAGCTATCATGACCAGAATGGTAATTGCCATTTAAGTCTGGACAGCGGCGTAGCTGTGCAATTCGTAGTTTCTATGTACTCGTACATATTTTGTTAGTTGTTGCTTTCTTGTTTCACTAGACTGGACCTGAAGTGAAAATCTGTAAATAAAATCTCCTACGCAATAGGAACGTACTGTCGTTCTTTACGTGTAGATATGGATTGATACTTAAGGAGGCTTACTTCATCAAAAGAATGACAACCGGGTGTTTATTTTCCACTGTTTCTAACAGTGGTGGTGCGTCTTCATTTTTAAGAATTTTTGGAAAATTTGTTTTCAAATCCCAGCGTCAAATTACAAAACCACTTTGATTCACCTATTATGCCTGCTATACGTTAAGTCGTGAGACTGGTATGCTAGTGAATATGAGATATGGTTCCCCCCAAAACTCGTGGCTCTACAGTCCTGTGTGAACTAGGGTCTCACCCAACAAACATCTCAAACTAGCTTGGTCCCTATAGCTAGATGTCTCCAATTTCACGCTCCAAGTTGAATGAGGTCACTTAAGACTTGTGCGCTCCACCTGATCCGCGGTCTTCTTCTACTGTGCTGTCTCGTGCGTGTGGATTCGAAGACTTTCCGGGTCGGAGCATTGGTTTCCATGCGCTCTACGTGACCCAGCCATCTCAGTCGTTGGACTTTTACCCTTCTGGCTAAGTCTACGTCGCTGTACAGCCCGTATAGCTCGTCGTTCTATCTTCTCCTCCACTCCCCTTCGATGCATACGGGACCGTAGATCACACGAAGAACTTGTTTCTCAAAACGACCCAAGGTCCTTTCATCTGCTTCTGCACCGTATAGCAGGACGGGGATGATATGGGTCTTATATAGCGACACTTTGGTCCTTTGTGAGAGGACTTTTCCACTCAATTGCTTTCGTTAAACCTATTTTTGCCGCCATTGCTTCAATATTCAAAAAGTCGCCATTGACATCACGCTGAGTTCTTCTACTTATGTCAATGTCATCAGCATATGCTAGTAGTTGGAGAGACTTTTGAAAGATAGTGCCTAAAGTGTTAACGTGGGAGCTCTGCACTATTATTTCAAGCACGATGTTAAAAAAATCGCATGACATCGCATCACCTTGTTTAAAGCCCTTTTTGACGTCGAAAGGTTCTGTTAAGTTCTTTCCAACCTTTATGGAGCAGCGTGAATTCTCCATGGTTATCCTTCGCAAACGGACGAGTTTGGCAGAGATGCCAAAATCAGACATCGCTCTATACAGCTCGTCCCTGTAGATGTTGTTATATGCGGCCCTGAAATCGATGAAAAGATGGTGGGTGTAGATTTGGTGTTGTTGGGTTTTTCCAGGATCTGCCATAATGTCAATATTTTATCAACTGTGGAGTTTCCTGGTCTGAAACCACACTGCTAAGGACCTATCAGGTTTTGACGATGGGCGTTAGACGTTCAGAAGATTTTATAGGCGATGTTAAGTAGACTGATGCCTCTATAGTTGGTGCAGTTTGGAGGGTCTCCTTTTTTCAGGATCGGGCAAACTATACTGAGGTTAAATTAATCGGGCATGCTTTCTTTCGACCGTAGCTTACAGATAAGTTGGTGCATGCTCAATCCATTCGCTCAAGCGGCCTTATTAGACTTTAGCTTAGATATGACAGTCTTTACTTCTTCTAAGTCGCGAGGACGGGATTGTTGGCTTTCGTCGGAAAGCGGAAAGCGGAATTCAGTTCGTCGTCGCCGTTATACAGTCTGCAGAAGTGGCCCTTCCATAGCCTCAGCATTGACTGTGGTTCCACTATGATGTTTCCGCCTTCGTCTTTGCAGCCTTCAGTTCTGGGTTTATGTACCGGTGAATTTCGTTCCACTTGTTCATAAAGCTTTCAAACATCATTCCTGCTTTTCATCATCTTTGACCGCACGCTTCTCATGCCCTCTCTTTTTCCTTCTGAGAAGTCTGCGTTCCTCTCGCCCATTCTGCTCATAGAGCTCACGAGCAGCTCTTGTCCTTTTATGCAGCTCCGCTTTGTGTGCCTGTTGTTTGGCTGCATTTGCCTGCCGACATTCCTCATCAAACCAGGGGTTCCTTGCTGGTGGCTGTTTGAAACCCAGCACATCAGAGGCGGCTTCTCTGATTACATCTTGGAAATGTTGCCACTGGTTTTCAACCTCTGGTTTATCCACTATTGTTTGCCATAATGCATACATAGCCTTTAACATAATCAATCTCTTGAACACCAAATTCCGAAATAGCGTCATCAACAGCTTTGGAAACGTAAATTTGTTACTTAGTGGCTCCGATTTTGTATGGGGTACAGTATAATTTATGTCATCAATCCAGACACGATTCAAACATATAAGGGCCAACATTGAGCAACAAAATTAGAGTAACAGAATACGTTACTATTGTGCGAGCGGATTCCACTGCATTGCTTGGCCTGCAATGCAGTTGTTACCTTTTCGAAGCTTGTGTGAAATCCATTGCAACTTACACCTACCTATAATAGAGTCTGAAGGTTCCTGAACCGTCCTTCTATGAAGGACCTTATTGGATATTCAGTTTGACCAGAAGATTTTTAGGAGGTTGTGAAGACATCTATCTATTCACGAAGGTTTGTAGCTTTCTTGTAATAGCTGAAGTAATCTTTCAAGTTCCGCACATATTTGTGAGAAAAAATCGTAGCTTTGTTCTTAAGCTAAAAGAGTTATTTTTCCAAATTTTCGACAGCATACCGAACGCCACTTTTGCTTTTCCGATGCGGCAGATGAGGTCTTGTTAGGTCATGCCTTCGATGGAAGTGATACTTCTAAGGTATTGAAAGCTCTACACTTTTGCGAGGAAAAATTTACTTGAGTTTCCACTTTTGCGAAGAAATATTTGCTTGAGAGGATGGTCGTCTTCCAAGGTTGATCATTTTTGTTTCTCCGGAATTAATTTTCAAGCCTATGACTTCTGCTTCTATTTCTTCATTTGGAGATCCATGATTCTATGAGAGAGTATACAAACATCGCCCTCGTAATCCAAGTGCGTTAAATGGAATGTCAAAATCCATTGGATCCTTAAGCTAACTGACAAAGCTGCGGGCAGTACATTGCTTATCACCCATAAAAACAGTATTGGCCACAGAATAGAGCCCTGTCTCAAATCCTCTGATAACCTTCCATATAGTGCAGAACGTGACACTTGGATCCATGTAGCCTTTATAATAGAAATTATTTTTTCTGAAATGCATCTCCAGATGTACTCCCTGTTGAGGATATCAAAGGCCTTCTCGAAATCGATGAACAGCAGCTGTAGTGGTGCTCGATATTCAACGCACTGCCCAATAATGAACCGTAGGGTGTTGATATGATCAATACAGGAGGATCCAGCGCAGAATCCTGCTTGTTCGGCATAGTGTGTGGCCTCAGGTTGTTCTCTGATGCGTTCCAGTATGATTTTTGCTACTATTTTGGCAACAGCAGGTTGAACGCAAATTCTTCTTGGAAGATGTTTGTCCACATTAAAACGTTTACGGACACACACTTCAGACTTCTTTAAAAAATGATGACTTTAAATTTTAGGGACCTTGGAAAATTGAATAATTTCCAATCTTAAATTCGGAAAAATTGGACCGACTTTTAATGTAACGTTTAAAATATCCTAATAATAAAATATGGATTTATTTCTTAAATGTTTGGTTTTATGTAGAAACTCAAACTGCACTTCACTTTAAAAAATTTAAATAATTTTCCTATAATTATTTTCCAAAAATCAACTATATCATTTCCTTATATTTTTAATAATTCAACTTTAAGAAACTTGGTAATAAATACAAACAAATTCTTCCCATTAAAAAAGTTGCATACACACCAGTTTTTGACCAGAATTCTTCAATCTCTGATATGTGTTGTGCAATGACCTTCGATGAAAGTGCAAGCTGTTCCTTTTTTGTTCGTCCTGACAAGAAAGTTTAATTAACAAAAAAAAGAAAAAACATAAAATAAAATAATATCACATACATAAGAACAATGCACCTGTTAAACAATTGCAATTATGTACTTGTCCTCGGCTCTCGTTAAACAACCAAACTATGCAAGTAAAAGTACTACAAGTTTTTTAAATCCTCACCGACTTGAAAACACAAACAAGAAACATGAAATTCCTCAAAACATTCTATAAGTCATGACAAGGAGGAAAGGTAGTATATGAAAAGATCGACAGCGATCTTGGCTAAAAAGTGAAACTTAAAGTATACCTAAGTATGTTCGAGCATTGCGCGACAATCGAGAGTATTCTGCTTGTGGCAGAATTGGTCCTCTCTGATGTCGTCTTTTTGAAAACCGTGTGTATCCAAATACAGCGAACGATATAAGCACGACGACGACGAACCAAACCGGCGATGTCAGTCAGACATCGACAAGCTTCATGCCCCAAACCTTGTAAAGTGCTATATTCTCTGGAAATCTCTTTAGATGATTGCCTGTTCGATGACCGATATATAAGATGATGAACGACCAACGATCATGCGTTGGAATTCCATCGATCAGACGCGCAGAATCGAGTTCTCGTGCGAGTCAAAGTGCTTAATGGTGATGGTGATGGCGGTGTTGTCGGTGGCGCGGTACGGTGTCTGAAGCAGTTGGCAAAGAAAGAAAGTGATCTGTCTTCCTGCTATACAAGTCCAACGGCAGCGGCGGTGGCTGCGGCGGTAAGTACCCATGCCCAATTTTCACATTTGGAAATATGTTCAAATATAATGGACGCATGTTTTGCGGCGGTACAGGATAAAGCCGAAATATGTTCAAACTTGTTACAGGTGCAATGCACATGCTCAGACTCTCGGGATACATGATGGCAGCAGTGGTGGCGGCGACCTCGCTTCCTTCGCCGTCATAACGAGTTCCTAAAATTGCCTGTCAAACTCTTTCTGGGTCGGTGGGTGTCTACGCGCGCTGTACTAAGGTGATTACCATGCGACCACCACGCCACGCCACAGTCGTTTCAGAGTGTGTCCTTAGATTTGATTTTTTCTGATTTTGGTCTTTTTGTTATTATCAAGTCCTTTTTCCGGAAAATTGGAATTTAAAGGTATGGCAGGTTGAATGCCATTATTTACATCGAGAAAGTGCAGATTTTTTTGTTTGTTGTTGTTGAGCGGTTCCCTTAGCAAGCTTTGGGTGCTGGAATGACGTATTGAAGGAGCGAATTGCACCGCACCATGCCGCTGCCGCTAACTGCCATCGTCATCATCGTCGTCACAGACGCCGCCACCGCCACCGCCGCCGCTGCTGCTGCCACCAGCCACACCGTTGACCGTTCTTGGAATGCATTCCACAATAATGGATGACCAAGAAATTATTTTGCTTGTTTGGTGTATAGGTATGGCGGTAGTGCAATTTGCTTTCGCCTTGTAGTTTATTGATCAAGCGGCATGTCATGTTTATGAGAGTAGAGATCGAACAAGTAGATTGTTATTTATGGCTTGAATGTTACAAGTGGGAAAATGTCAATTTGAAGATGGAAGACTTTAATATAAAAAGAAAAATATATAATATCCGTTGTTGTGCTAATTAAACGTGACGTAACAGAATGTTATGGTAACGAAAATTTGGCAAAAAATAACGATTAAACTTGGTACAAAAATCAGCTGCTGATTTCCTTCATCTAGTGAGACTTTTAGGTTAGAGTTAGAATCTTGCTTCAATTTCAATGAAATAAAAATCAAATAGACATTTCGAAGGGTTTTATTTAAAAATGCTGTGGGATGAAATTTTTAATTAACATACATCTGTTTCCTTTTTTCAGAAGTCACCGAAAACAATTCTCGTTAATAAACAAAAACCCATAAATCGTACTCACTCTAGATAATTCTCAAAAAATCTTTGATTGAATCAAATGTTCTTAGAACACCTTTCTACTTCATGGAAGGTTCTCATCATCATACAAAATTCAACCCTCAAAGATAAATCACTCAAAAAAAATCTTTGAATATAGTTTGGAGCTTACGAACTCCAAGAGGAATATGATTTTGAAAATACACAATAACAAAAGTCCTTTTCAAATTATGTTCCAAATTCTAAGTATTAGAACAGATTATCCCACAAATTAAAAATCATTTAAGAAGGTTAATTTTTGAAAATTGAATACCATAATTCTGAGGAAACTAATGGTCATTTCGTTGAGTGAACCAACCAATCCAAAAGAGATACACCCTCGAAACTTGAAGTCATAATTCACAATACCATTTTTGGACGGCACACCATATAGCACCCATATAATTAAATCATCAAATGAATGGTTTTCGTTGCTGTAGGTATCTGATCTTCTGTGAATAAGTTTTGTTAATTTTTTTCATAATTTATCTTCAATTTTGGTTTCTTGGTTTTTTTCTCAAAAATCGTTTTGAAAAAGAAGTGGACACATCTTCTCGAAGGAAACTTATTTATCTTCTTTAATGTTAAAGGCTTTTTGACCTTTTAGTATTTAGATTTGTACGATCAAAGACAAAATACCCTCTTAAATAATTACTTTAAGTTTTTTCACTACCCTATATATAGAGTGATTAAGATTAAGATACCATACAGGGTATTTCATTAAACTTTTTTTTTCTTTTAATTTAAGTCAAACAAAGTATATTTATTTTGTATTGCTTTCAAAGCCTAATGTTTAACATTGTGTATGAAAATAAAATAAACGACTGGGTTAACTACACATAGTCCAAAAAATGTCCATACAGCAGCTGAAATGGAATAAAACAAGGTGTGTGTGAAGTATTAAAAAAAATTATTTATTTATTTGAAAGGTCCATGTATGCCATTAAGCGCGAATTATGACATCATTCAAATGCATGCCTCGGCTTTTTACGGTGATACGGATCCGAGTGGTCCAATTTTCAAATACTCTTCCGCATAGATCCGGCTGAATATGGGCGATGTGCCGTGTTATGTTAAGAAACCTCACAGGAATAAGTCTAGTGGGGTCAAATTGGTAGCCAATTCACATCACCTCTACGAGAGAGGTTCATGCAAAATGTCAATCCTTGCGTTTTCAGTGCGGCACGTAGCGACGGCCTGTCTTCGTCACTAAAGATGATTTTTCGGCCAAAATTGGGGTCCTCTTCCAAACAATTCGAAGCCCATTTACCTAAAAAAACGCGTTGTCTATGGTCATGAACTCTGAGTTCGTGGATCAGTTGGATCCTGTACGGGTGTAGGACAAGTCCCGACACAAAATTCGTCAAGTTGAAGTTTGCAAAAGGCCGAGTTCTTGTGCATAGAGAGGAATAGACTGCCTCGGGTTCTGCTTTACACTTCCACGGACCACGGCGATGATCATGGCCGATCTTGCGTTCCTTGAGTGTTAACTGATTGTTTACTGAACCGTTTGTCCCAAAATTGGCCACCACAGGTTGAAGAGTCTTCGTGAAGGGCTACCACGTTGGGTAATAAAGTTTTATCATTTGAACGTGCTGTTTAATCGTGTAACTTTCCATTATGTTTTGGCATCATCAACTGAATAATAAACAAAACATTTGACAGATTTCACCAAAACAAAATGGCCGCCTTACTTACTTACTTAAGGTGACGCTACAATCCTGTATGAACTAGGGCCTCACCCAACAAACTTCTCCATCTAGATCGGTTACAAGCTGGATGTCTCCAGTTTCACGCTTCAAGTTGGGTGAAGTCACTTTTTACTTTAGTATGCTTTACTTGCATTGGTTTCCATGCGCTCTATAGGACCCAGCCATCTCAGTCGTTGAACTTTTACCTTCTGACTAGTAGCAGCCAGTCGCAGTATAGCCCGTCGTTTCATCTTCTATTCTACTCCCCTTCTAAGCATACGGGACCGTAGATCACACGAAGAACTTTTCTCGCGAACGACCCAAGGTGCTTTCATCTATGCTTCTGCACCGTATAGCAGGGAGGGATGATAAGGGTCTTATATAATGACACTTTGGTCCCATGAGAGAGGGTTTTACTACTCAATTGCTTTCTTAGCCCAAAGGAACAGCGGTTAGCAAGACTTATTCTTCGTTTGATCTCAGAGCTAGTGTTGTTTTCTGCGTTTACAGCGGAGCCTAGGTAGACGTCTGTCGATGGTGACGTTTTGACCGAGATGTCGGTGTTGTAATTCTTTTCTTGACAACAGCATTTACTTTCTTTTTCCCTCATTTCATTTTCCGTCTCAATACTCACAAAAGCCCCCATTGACATCTTCTTCCGATTATGTCAATGTCATCAGCATATGCTAGTACTTGGGCAGACTTTTGAAAGATAGTGCTTCTAGTGTTGAACTGTGAGCTCTTTTTTCAAGTGCGGTGTACGATAATAAAAAATCGCATGACAGCGTCTTTAACTTTTTTGACATCAAAATCTTCTGTTAAGTTGTTTCTAACTTTATAAAGCAGCGTGGATTCTCCATGGTCATCCTGCACAAACGGACGAATTTCGCAGGGATTGAAAATCTAGACATGGCTCTATACAGCTCGTCCCTGTTGATGCTGTCATATGCGGTCTTGGAGTCGGTGAAAAGATGGTAGATGTCGATTTGGTGTTCTTGGGTTTTTATTCCAGGATCTGCCGTAATGTGAATATTTGATCGACTGTGGACTTTACTGCTCTAAAACCACACTGATAAGGACTTATCAGGTTGTTGACGATGGGCTTTAGACGTTCACACATTACGGCAGAGAAGATTTAATAGGCGATGTTAAGTAGACTGATTTCTCTATAGTTGGTTCAGTTTAGAGGGTCTCCTTTTTTCAGTATCTGGCAAACAATACTGAGGTTCCATTCATCGGGCATGCTTTCTTCCGACCATCTGCTCCAGCGGCTTTATTAGACTTCAGCTTAGATATGGCAATCTTTACTTCGTCTAAGTCGGAAGGACGAGATTCTTAACTTTCGTTGTCTATGTTGAATGGATCATCATCCTGCCTGACAGCGGAATTCGGTTCATCGTCACCGTTATACAATCTGCAGAAGTGGTCCTTCCATATCCTCAGCATTGACTGCGGTTCCACTATGATGTTTCCACTTTCGTCTTTGCGAATTTTGTTTTACTTTCAGACTTCATTCCTGCTTTTAAACCCCCCAACATCTTCGACCGCATGCTTCTCAGCCCTGTCTTTTTGATTCTGAGAAGTCGGTGTTCCTCTCGCCTATTCTGCTCATAGAGCTCATGAGCAGCTCTTTTCCTTTTATGCAGCAACGCTTTGCGTCCCTGTTGTTTGGCTGCATTTGCCTGCCGACATTCCTCATCAAACCATGGGTTCTTTGTTGGTGGCTGCTTGAAACCCAGCACATCAGAGGCGACTTCTCTAATTGCATCTTGGAAATGCTGCCATTTCCTTTGTGTTGGCGGCAGAGAACTTCGAGAGAGGTTACTTGTAACTCGGTCGGAAAAGGATTAGGCGATCTCTGGAGATTTTAGCCAAGAGTGCCAAATCTACCCGCGCCAATTGAAAACCCTTTTATTTTAAGTTTTAAAAATATTTGTCTGTATAATCAAAATTTCACGTTACATTAAAATCTCGAGAGTTACATACGAGTAATTATTTTCTATAAGTTGCACGTAAAAATTGATTGCAACGTCCGTCAAAGCAACCGCAATGACAAATTTTGTATGATTCTGGAAAATTAAAATCGAATTTGGAGAAGGACATGAGCTACATACGAGTATATGTTCAACTGTAGTCTTAGACGTGAGATATGATAAGACACCAATCTCCTTAAATCGGTTATTTGTCAATTTACACTTTGTGTCACATGAAAAGGGACAATATTTTGTTCGTTTTTATTTGCCAGTATTTTTTAAAGCCCTTGGCTTTTTGAAAAAAAAAACACAAATGTGGAATGTATGAGGTATGCATAAAGCTTATATTGCGAACAAACATTTTGGATTAAGTTTATAAAAACAAGTTTTTTGGCAGGTCATACAAAGAACATTTTTTTGTGTCACATGAGTAAAGACAAGATCTAAATTTGCCTATTACCTATTATTGTGTTTTAAATCAGAATAAAAAATAATCTGATAATTTGGGAGTTTTTATGAGTTTTAATTTGAAAGAATAAAGAAGTATGGGTAAAGGTAAGGTTTTAACCAACTAGGAAATAGGAAATAGAGCTTACCGGTATCTCAGCTAAACCATCCGGCTTACAGCTGCACAATTGGAAAAAGTTCAAATGTTACATACAACTAACTAAAGAACCCAAGAGGTATGGAAAAAACCACAAAAAAAGACCCAAGAGAAACGCATAATTTCAGAAAAAGTGGGCGATAGTCAGAACTGCTTCAAATTCAAGGCTTTCTATTAGTAAATTCAAGGCAGAAGCTCGAGTAAATGCTAGTAGATTGACTGTTGCTCGAAGATACAGAAGGCAGTTCAAAAACGACACCAACAGTTTAAGAAAAAACGCCATGCAATGCTGCACGCAAGAGCCAAAACTTGGCATACCGTAGTCTTTTCGGATGAAAAAAAAATAGTTTGGATGGACCTGATGGATATATCTGCTATTTCCTTGATTTAAGAAAAGAAGAATTCTAACTTGAAAAAAGGCACAGCAAAGGAAACAGTGTAATGGAATGGAAAGCAATCACCTATTACGGGATAGTGGATCTGGATTTTCAAAGCTCTAAAATGATGGCAAGCACTTTAAAACCGATTCTGGATAGAGCTTTTTCGCAATTTTCTGAATTATTTGGTGGACAACGATGGTCTTTCAAACATATGTGAAAGACTCTATAAATTGATGCAACACAGATTACTTGGAGTAATTCAGTAATCAGGAGACAGCACACATTACTAAAAATTATTAAAATTCAATAAAACGGTAACATTTGTTGTTATTTTCCTTACTTTAAAGGGTCTTACAGGTAAATCTATATCTTGTGACACAAAAAACAAGTACTTTTCATGACCTTTTTGGAAAAACCGCCATAAAACATATTGTGTTTATCAACTTAATCTAAAAGAAATTTTGCACTGTAACCCTAATACATATCGACGGTTAAACTTCATAACCTCGTAAGTCGAAAAATTCGAAAAAAATATTATTGATGCAAAAAAATCAGGAGATTCAGAGCCATCTTTTGGTATTTTCAGGTCAACAATGTTGTTCTAAATATTTTTCAGGAATGACACAATTCAAAAGCTCGTATTATAAATCATATACAAAATTAAGCAGTACCTCGTTAGTCTCCTACTACGTAAGTTAATAGATTTGTTTTCACGTCGGGGTAAAGTTTATCTGTGTTTAAGTGCATAAATAGGTGGTGTTTTTCATAAAAAAGTTTAAATTGGTAATATTTATTGTTAAATGTATATTTAAGACACAAAATTATATAGTATCTTTATGTTATTTATTGTTTATTAGAAATTTCAATTCAACGAATAAATACGAGGTTCTGCTTTGGCTTATTTAAAAAAAAATATATACTTACGAGGTTCTGCATTAATTAAAAATGACTTCTCGAGCACTGTTAATGCTTAATTTAGCCTTGAAAAAGGCTCATGATTCGAAATCAAGTTCAAGGATTGATAATGATATTGAGCAAGAATTGTTTAATCATGTGCTCAATGGTAAGGACCCATTCATTAAATTTTTTATATTTATATAAGATACAGCTAAAAGAATTTTTTTTGTATAACTTAAGATGATGCGATGGAATATGAGAATTTGTCCAGTGGTGATGGAAATCAGATTGACATCAGAACTCACTTTTCTGATGACGATCGTAATCAAAATTTAATGCTTTCCCCTAACGAAAATGAAGAAAATGAGAATCAAAATCAGAGTTTAACATTTTCTTATGTAGACCATGGATCCATTGATATGTTAAGCGAAGTTTCAATCCTCGAGGTAAATGATGATGAACATATTATTTCAAATACGGAAGGTACAGAAGGTGAGAATTGTTTTATAGTCACTGCCATCCGAAATACTTAAATTAAGATAATACCTACTTATTTAAGATATTAATGACCCGGTTCCTTTAACGAAGTCAAAACCAAATAAAAGAAAAATAAATAAAGAGCTGAGGATGCAGGGAAAGTCCTATTTGGGGTTCTCAAAACCAAAATTCCAAAAAAATACATTTCAAACTGCAAAAAAAGAAGCTCGTGTAATGGGAGAACGATGCAAGTGCAAGGTTGTACACAAGGGTCCCAGAAACGAATGCCACAAGTTGTCCAATGAGGAAAGAAAGGTAATTTTTGATCGTATTTGGAACAATATTAACTGGGATGAAAGAAAAGCTTTTGTCTGCGCAACGGTTTTGATAAATAATGTGGATGGAATTAACCGCAGGCAAACTACTTTGAAATATTTTTTAAAAAATTCAAAAGGAGACAACATTCGGGTCTGCAAGAAAATGTATATTGCTACAACTGGAATAAAAGAATGGTCAATCTTAAATTGGTTGAAAAAGAGTCAGTTGGGAATCAAAGACAAAAATAAATCTTTAAACAAAACTCAATGTCCTAAAACTGCTGAACTTAATTTCATGAAAGAGTTTTTACAGAATTTAAGCAAGTTGCCTTCCCACTACTGCAGAAAGGAGACCACTAAATTGTACCTAGAGCAAAATTTCCAAACGGTAATGGAAGTTCATAGGGCTTATGCCAAAAAATGTCAAGAAACTGGCAACGTAGTCATTTCTCATACAACAATGAGAAGTATGATAAAGGAAATGAATATCGCTCTTTATAGGCCAAAAAAAGACTGGTGTGATATTTGTTTCAAACATAAAAGTGGAGAGGTCCTTGAAGAAGAATTTCTAAAGCATATAAAAGAAAAAGATCGTTCCAGAGCCGAAAAAGTTAAGGATAAAACCGATGCACAAAATAATTTGTATCATGTTTTAGCAATAGATGTGCAGGCTGTTAAAGTATGTCCGTTTATAAATGCGAGTGCATTATATTACCGAACCAAGTTGTGCTGTCATAACTTTACAGTCTATAACTTAGCTGAAAAAATTGCTACATGTTACTGGTTTGATGAAACCGTTTCAGATGGCCAGGCATCAACATTCGCATCTTTTCTTTTGCATTATTTAGAAACAAATTTTTTGAAGTTGGGGAGCAAGATTCCTATTATCATTTATTCTGATGGTTGCACGGCACAGAACCGTAACAGCATTATGAGCAATGCACTTTTGTTCATATCTCAAAAATATGATGTCGAGATTATTCAGAAGTATCTTACAAAAGGGCATACTCAAATGGAATGCGATAGTGTGCACAGCACAATTGAAAATAAGATAAAAAATAAAGAAATCTACATCCCCAATGATTACGTTAGGTTGACAAAGGAGGCAAAAGTCAACAAACCATTATATAAAACTGAGGCTCCAAATTTTGATTTTTTCAAAAACTTTGGAGCTAAAGAATTAATGAAATATAGTTCGATTAGACCAGGAAAAAAAACGAATGATCCCTGTGTAACAAATGTCAAAAGTTATCGATATCATAGAGGTACGATTTCGTACAAATTGGATTTCGATGATGAGTACAAAGACTTACCAGCAAGGCCCAAAAATGTTAATTTTTTAGAAACAAACTTTGAACAACTGCATTCATCACCTTTAAAAATTACAAAAAAAAAATTTGACCATCTGCAGGAAATTAAAGCTATAATACCGAGAGACTATTGGCCTTTTTATGACTCATTGAAATACCAAGACACTTAAAGTATTGAAAATTGCTATTTCTTTAATTTGTTTTAAATTATCTTTCGAAATATGTGTGTAATTTGAATTTATCTGATATTTACTTATTTTTTTTTATTTTTTTGTTTGTGTTATTAAAATAATTTTACTTAAACTAATATAAAATTAACATTGTCAGTTCGGCTTTATCTGTTATAACATTCTGAAATGTATCCTTTTTGATTGCTTTTGTACCTTTTTATTTTTTGTTTAATACCTAACTTTAATTGAATATTTCTTACTAACTGTGCTTTAGCTTATTATTAAATGGATTCTTCTCTTTAACTAAACTTTTTATTTGTTGCTTAATACCTGCTTAAAATTACTAATGTTCCATACTAACTGTACTTTATGTAATTATTAAACGGATTCGTTTATTTTACTTTTTTGTATTTCAGTATTCTGAAATGTGTTCCTTTTATGTTTGCCATTAGAGTTTAATTTATTAGTTGGTTTTTGATTTAATTTATTTATCACTATGAAATAAAATAAAATATTCGAAGGAGTTTAAACTAGTCGTGTTTCGTTTTTAAATTAAAAAAATGATGATTTATTAAACAAAGGAATAGGTAGCAATACCTCGTAAGTATTGAAAATTTGAATGCAGTACCTCGTAAGTGTCCATAAATTAAAAACGACACATTATTTTGACAAAAATGTTATTAAATATAATGAATTGTTTATTTAGTAACTCAAATCAACAATTTTTTTATTTCTTTAATTTTTTAAAGTGGTTTTAAATGGTTTTTTTTTATTTCTGAAAAACTTGCAAAAACGACTTACGAGGTTATGAAGTTTAACCGTCGATATGCACATAATTCATTCACACAAAATTTGGGGTTTTCCAAAAAACCTAAGGGTTTGGAAAATATCTTCAAATAAAAAACAAAAAAGGTTCATTACATTACATTACACACTACTCAGCACATAAATGTACAGAGTAGAGAACACAGCACCTTGAGCGACTAGACTATGTAGGATGATAACAATAATAATATAAGACAAAGGACAGAAGAGAAAGAACAGACAGAAAGAACACATGACAACAGCACGCGGTAGGTTTCGAAACGTTCTTCATCTGTCTACTAACCACGCTCACTGATGCTTGATTTATGTGATCAATTGGAACCGAAGCTTTAACTAGGCCGTTGCCTGTCCCTATTCATGTGGCATTTAGTGTATGTTATTTATCATTACCCTATTGGGTCGCACTTTATAAAGATTGCCTCACTAACGACAATAGATTAGTATTTTTAATTTATTTATTTAAATTATTTATCTATTCCTATCACGAGCTATGTACGTCTTAATAGAAAAAAGACTACCAATCCCGAAAAAACTATTACAAGTTCCGTTCGTAGTACAAAATCCGGTACAAAATTTGAAATTCGTAGAACTTGGTATTACCAGCCCCGAAAAAACTTGAAATATGTTGCCGTTTTCTACGACAGGTTTTTTCCTTTCGTAGACTAACAAACTCAGTTTTTGAAGCAGTTATTTGAAAAAATGTGAATTCCTTCAACTTAGTTTTGTTATTTTTAACTTCCCATAGGAAATTATTGTCAAATTGAAAATGTTGACATTGCTCGACGTTTCAGGGTCCCTAGAGTCGAAATAAAAGATTTTAAGAAAGATGTCTGTGCGTTCGTGTGTACGTACATTCGTACGTCCATACGTTCGCAACGTTTTTTTCGTCGTCCATAGCTCAAGAACCAGAAGAGATATCGATTTCAAATAAATTTTGTAATACAGATAATAAGGCAGAAAAAAGCAGAAAGGGCTATCAAGAAAATTGAGTGGGTGGTTTTTTTTACCATAGCAGTTTTGAAAAAAAGGTTAACATTTTGGTTAACCCTAAATATCTTACGAACCAAAAACGCTTGAGACTTGAATTACATTTTATATAATATATTGTAACGTAATATCAACGAAGTATATTTTTTGAAAAAATTGAAAAAAATTTACGACTAAAATATGATTTCATCTCCAACTCAATTTTGTACAACGAAGAATAATGTTTTTGACATCTGATAAAATTTTGAGATCAATCGAACTGACAGTTTTTTTTTATAAAAAATAAAAATATAAAAAAAACATTACTCAAAGTTGGTAAAAATTCAATATCGATTCAAATATCTTTTCAAAAACTTGAAATTTAGGCTTAAAACTTATAAGAAAATATTGTTTTCAACATTCTGAAAAAAATCGAATTGACAGTTTTTTTACAAAAAAATAAAAACCTAAACAAAAAATTAATACAAGTTGGTAAAAATTGATTTTCGACTCAAACATCTTTTTAAAAATTGTAGATATTGTTTTTAAACTACTTTTATCTTTCAAAAAATATTGTTTTTAACATTCAGAAAAAAACAATACTAAAACTTGGTAAAAATTTACTTTCGGCTCAAATAGCTTTTCAAAAATTTAAAATATTGGCTTCAAACTTATTTTATTTCACAGAAAATATTGTTTTCGATATTTAGTAGATAATTTTTATATAAATACGCAAATTTAATAAAAATTGAAACGCAACAGACGGAATGGGAAGTTATCAGTGTGGGTCGCATCCCATACTCTTTTTTATTAATAATTTTATTTATTTACAATTTTAAAGGTCAAAAACAACAAATAAACACCAAGACAATAAACTTTATGAAGCACTGTCTCTTAACAACGTACTCAATTGACACATTGGTGTCATTGATATCAATGACACACCTGGCTCCAGCTCCGCTCTAAGTTCTTCCAACCCGTATTTGAAGGCGTCTTTGTTGAGCCTGAAGTTCTTTCTAAATCTGCAACAGATATCAAGAAAATGGAAAAATTAAAGTAATTGTAATTGAATACTTACAAAGTTGCATCCCAATCAAAGGGATTGCATGTGTCCCTGGGTCGCCTTCTTCGTATTTTCATCTCCTGTTGCTGCACTGCCTCTTCACCAACTGCAGTAATAACTATTCCAATGGTATCCATTTATAAAAACAACTTCAGAAACTCAAAATTCAAATTTTAGTTCAACAAACAAAACACAATTATGAATTTGACTAAATGAATCTGACAGAAAGGACAGTGCCGCCAGATCATTAATAAACATACTCTTTTGGGAATTTTTCATTTGAAGACGAAAATATTTTAGTTTTATTCAGTATTAAAATTGGTAGTTGCATATAATATTTTCAATCATCAACGTTACAAGTTGATAAGAACCTATTCTAGTCGCAAGGAGTGTGCAAAACTTATTTTTTTTTTAAATAAAAAAGGTTAAAAAATGATTTTGGGGAAATTTAAGGGATATTTTTTTTAACTTTACGGATTTTAGTTTCTGGTGTGTTGATTACTTTTTTCGACATAAAACACATGATTTCGAAAATGGACGCTGATTTTCTTCTGATCTTTTTTTTTGTGATTCGTAGCGGAATTTTTCATTTGGGGATTTCTCCGAAGTCATCTTGTGATAGGCATGATTGACTTGTCCAATGAAATGGAACCTATAGCCATCAAATTGATGACTACGTGGCATCTCATTTCCTTTCAAGAAAGGCAATCAGCTATTTTTTCAACTGATTTTATTTTTTGTCGACAAACGGATGTTGTCTAGGCTCAAATGTATCTATCACAATGCAAATATTCAACCTAGTACGAATATTATGGTGTACTTAAAACTGGCGAAGAACGTCAATTTTTTTAATAAAACTAGTTAATCATTTCTGCGAGCTGTTGAACTTCACATTAATGGTTAACATACTTAAAAAATAACAGCTTATTTGATAGATGTATATAGTTTCAACAGTTCGGAAGTCTCTATTGGAAGACCCTTTACCATTGCCGTAGCTTAAGATTTTGCAAAGTTTTTTTTTTACTTTTGTAATAGAACAAATTGTCATTTAAGAAACTTCAAAAGCTGTGTAGTCAATAAATTAAGTTTAACAAGAAAAATAGTTCTCGAATTCTTCACAACGTTAAACCATTGTGAATTGAACTCTTAAAAAAAAAGTAAACAATATTGGACCACAACTGGCGCATTCCATGACATATTCATGAGCATAAGTTTGGTCTAAATACTTGGACTTTTGTATCTCTTTGTAACTTTTTCAAACAAATTTAGAGAAATTCCTGACAAAGAAGAAAGTGTAATTTCAAAATAAGAATTAGAATTGGCGAAGAAATAGGTCAATAGTTTGTAAATATCAAAGTTAAAACGGTTTAAATTAGAATTGATTTCAAAAATTGACTATCAGGCAAAGTAAAGTTTATGTATGTAAAATCTTTCGAAAAAAAGAGCATTGCGCAGTATTGAAAGAATAATATCTCAAAATAAAAGTTCGATGTAAACAAAGTGGTAAACTATGTTTGTTAATGTCTTAAGTAATTGATAACTTGTCTCACGTATATTCCTTATAAACTCCTCACCTATCTTAGTCCAATCAATCATTTTCCATAACAAATCCATTAAATGCAAAATTCTTTAAGGGAAGTAAAAAATGCGGCCCTCAATAAGTGCTCTCAACAACATGCAATTACTTCAAGTTTGAAAATGTAGGAACACACAGTAAAAAAAGAAAATCCCTTGAGAAAAAAAAGTAGATATTGAAAATTTATGAATGGGTAACCTGGGTGATTCATAATTTATATATTTCAAGGAATGAGGAACTATCTCTTTCCTATAAGACACACACCACACCAAACCATGCCGTATAGTCTCTGTTACGTTATCTCTCTTGGAAGTCTTGGAAGAAAAATATAAAATACTGCCAGTGGTAACAGCGTGCACTATTACTCACAAAAGATACATTTTGTTTTAACAAAAGGAAAAAGCTCTGCGAGGAAAAAGTGAAAATAGTCTCAGTCGACACCGCCAATCACGGCGTAAAACACCAAAAGAATAAATCAAAATCTGGTTATTGTCTATGGTTTTTTTATAACTTTTTGTTTAAAGGCTTCTCCCTAACCATTCCGATCCTTTATATACTTGTACCTTCAGTTTATAAAATTTGAGGTGAGTCGAAATAAAATGAAAAAGAAAACAAACTGCAGGAAGCATCGCTAGGAATTCGATTTTTTAGCCGACCCAACCGCCGCCATGCCACTCTGCAAGCCAACATTGATCCCAGCCCAAGCTGCCTGGCTTATCTTACATCACCATCATCATCAGAGCTGTGCGGCTTTTATCCCAGCGATGATGTGAACACGATCTTAGATAAAAATCAAAACTATGACTCGAGGACGATGACGCTTTAGCCACCACCAAGCTAAGCACTAGACAGCAACGCTCGTCGCCGCCGTCGTAGTCAGTCGTCGTTGTTGTCCCTCCTAAGTCTAAGTGGGTCAGTAGAAGAATGGAAAATGGCATCAACATCAGCAGCGAAGCGACACACAAAATTAGGAGAAAACTCCACAAAGGAGTTTGTGTCCTACAAAACGCTTTGCTCACTCTACATCGCGTTTTGTTTTCGTTTTCAGCACAGTTGACAATGGGACATGACAGTCACATGAGCGCTAGCATATGTTCAGTACATATGTATGACTCACAACATAAGCACAGATAACAACCCCCCTCTGAAGGTTATCTATAAGCTTGGAGCCATGCCTCATACAAGATCGATGATGAGATCGAAATCAGATCGAGATCGCAGAGAGAAAAAGAGAACACTTTTAGACAAAAGAGAGAAAGTGGAGCAAATCCCAACAACTGTCAACTGTCAGATGATAAATCGTCTAAAAAGTTTAGTCTCGTTGACAAGACACAAAACTGATCCTTCGGCAGAAATAAACCTAACATTTGCTTTTGTATGCTTAAAGTTTTGCAATCTTCCGATTCCGATTGTGTTTCGTTTGCTCTAGCCCTTTTTTGGAAGGGTAAAGCATATTCCAGTACTCATACCATCAGCAACATAGAAGACAAACAAAGAAACTGTGAACCCTTGTGCTCATTTGTTTGTTATTCCTATCGCTGCTGGTTGTACCATGTTACAGTTGTTGTTGCTGCTATTGTTTGTGTGGTGGCGCGTCTGTCGGCAGTGAGAAACACACGAGCAATTCGTTTACAATAAAATGGTTGTGACCAGAGCAGCACGATGCCATTATCGGACAATGGCATCTGAAATTTGTCTCACGCCTTCAGTATGGTGTACTTAGGAGCAAACGCGACGACAAACGGTTAGGTGGTACGGTATTGGCGCCTTCTAGAGCTTTTCTCAACTGCACTGTTCATATATACTGCACTGCCTTCCAACTTCGAACCCGCTTCTATTCTCACTATAATTTCGTTTTGGATTCAAAATGTTTCTTATTTGACTTCTGTTTTGGAGTCCATATTAAAGTCCATGATGATGGTGTGGAGGTCTCTCCAGATCCCTATTTGGGGACGCCATTGAAGGTTTTGTTGTCTGTTTTTTGTTTTGAGTTTCTTAAATGGAAAAGGGGTTTGAGGGGGTGTATTTATGAGATGGCGAAAATGGTTTGGTGAAAATATATGCACAATTGGTCAACAAACTTTCACACTCTTTTTTCACCATCATCGTACCGTTTTGTTGCAGCAACCTCACAGGTTTATGGGTAGAAGTATAAGTAACCATCAGAAGCTCGACGGGTAGCAGCGGCGGTGGCGAGGCGATGATACCTACATCCATACTTTTAAGAGTGGACAAAACAAACAGGAGTTGAGTCCACGGGACCATTTCGAATAGTGTGGGAACATTCGGTATATTTGTTCTGTCATCATTTCCCTTTTGGTTTCGTTGGATTTTGACGTGCTCATTATAGATGGCGCGCACCATTGAAAGTGAGACAGCACAACCATAAATGGGGTGACAGGCAAGCCAACAAAAAAAAGACAAAGAGATCTAGATTGGATACAATGTCAATGGACACGCGAGATCGTTATGACTTACAATGAGTAAATTTGTTTTTAAATGTTACTTTGTTTTTTAGTTTTTGGTTGCTGTGTAACGTTTTTAATAAACTTTTTTGTTATGCTTTGGTATCAGACTTGATCATTATCGCCGACATATTGTGGTTTAATATTAATTAGTTTGGGTTTTAAAGCAATTTATTACGGTGGTAAGTCTTAATTAACGCGATTCGATTGATAAATAAAGATATCAGGCTAAAATGAAAATAATTTGATACTTATGGGATACCTGATTCTTAGTGTCAGAATGACAGTTCTTGGTGTGAAACAATTTATTTTGAATTTGATTAGGTTAGGTTGGGTTGAATGGAATAGGACACACTTAGACCAGTTTAATGGTGGATTGTGATACCGCATGAATCTTGAGGCTTCCTCCTAATTGGCTCATTGATACCAGTTTGATTCGCTGATTATGCCAACATGATTTAAATCGTTAAGGTAATTCTTGCATTTTTGAGCCAGCGCAGGGCATGTACAGAAAAGGTGAAGAACTGTTTCCTTCTCATCTTCGGCCATATAGAGTTATTTGAGAATACACTTGGCATGCTGTCCTATTAGACATTGCCCGGTTATGACACCTTTTATCAAGCTTATATCCGATCTGCTAAGAGATAGCAAGCACCTTGATCGCTTTAAATCTAGTGTAGACCAGATTTTTTTGTGACCTGACATGTGGTGATGTTGTTCCATCTGGAGTTTGCCTTCCTCATAGCGTTCTGAATTAGCATTAGGTTTTGAATTTGGTTAAAAATTCCTAAATCTATTAGAATGAGGGGGCTCTGTCCTCCTTTTTCCAACGTACGTTTTGGATCTGGCATTCGCAAATTCCTGGTTGTTAAATGATCTTGAACTTTTAATCCTGAGCTTTTTGTGCAGGGTTCTTCAAATAAGTATTTTTTAGAGCAATCGATAGACGTTTATTCTATTCTAAAAAGGTTAGAGCAAGACCATTACTTTTTCATTAAAGCGTACATGACCAGGTCTCACCTATGTGACTTGGTTTCCTCGATAACTTCACGAATTTCATCTTAAAGGGTGGATTAGTGGATATGTCTGTATGTGGCCTCATAAAAAAAAATGTTATTAAATTAAAACATGGCGAGGGTGGAGCGGCCTTATAACAACCATTCTGAGATGGAAATTGACTTTAATACTGAACATGATTTCAATTTATATTGATGTACTTCAAGGAAAGAATTAGCGAAGTAAGACCTTAGTCGCAACGCAAAATACAATGCAGTGCTATTTCGATTTTTAAATACTTTATTTTAAATAAGAATTGACAAACACTACAGGCTATTGTATTCTCAGTTGTTCATACATGACAAACATAGTTTTAATTCTTTATTTTTCTAACTCTATCCATTATTTAAAATTTTTGTAGTGACTCCATAATTTTTACCATTTTATTGTGATTTGTTTGTTTTGCTACTCAAACTCCTTAGAATTGTTGAGAAAGTTCATTGAAATTAATAGTAGTTTCAAAAACTCATCTCTTGTAATCTTTCAAGTACTTTTAAGTTTTGGTGTAGAATTTTTCGTATTTACCATTGGCCTGGCAACTCTGGTTGGCAACTGTAACTAAGCTCCATAAATTTTGTGAAAAATGTGTTCTTTCAAAAGTATTTTTAAAGTATTACCAGTTCCAAAAAATTCAAATAACGACTTGGAAATCATATAAATATTAAAAGGTGAGCTAAGCTTGTGATTTCTGTCTGAGTAAAAAAAAACTTCCATCAAAAATGAGTAACAAGAACACCACCAAATAAGAGCTTTAGCAATATGCACAACATTAATAACAATAAAAATACAGACGTCACTCATTCGCTTAAGCTTCCGTTTCTTTCACCAGTTTTGAATTCATTGAGTCCAAAAATGCATCTCCAAATTTGTAATATGCAAGTTGTTGATATAAAAACACTTAAATATATATGGTTTGGGCTTGTCTCTGGAGTTCGGACGCATTCTCGACGAGTGTATAACGGAGCTGAGCTTTCTGATTGGTTCACAACTACTTGGGGGTAAGACAAGGGTGTACATTGAGTCCCATCTTGTTTTCTTTGGCCAGGAAATTCTTAGGATGTTACGAAGACATCTATTTATGAAGGTTTGCAGCTCTCTTGTTATGGCACAGATTCGACACTTATGCGAAACAGTCGTAGATTTGTTCTTAAGCTGATAGAGTTAATCCTCCAAGTTTTTGACAGCATACCGAAAACCGCTTTCACTTTGCCGATGCGGCAGATGACGTCTTGTTCGGTTCCGCCTTCGATGGAAACGATGCTTCCAACGTATTGAAAGCTCTCTACTTTTTCTACCGGTTCGATAAAATATCTATTTGAGAGGATAGTCGGGTTCCGAGGCTGATCATATTTGTTTTGCCGTAATTGATTTTCAGCCCCACAACTTCTGCTTTTCTTCCCACACTTGTTGTCATTTGATGGAGATCCATGATCCTATGAGAGAGTAAACAAACATCATCCAAGTAATCCAAATGCTTGAAATAGGATGTTAAATCCAATGGATCCCTCTGCTACCTGAGCGCAGTACATTGCTTATCACCAACAAAAACAATATTGGTGACAGAATACAGTCCTGTCTAACTCCGCTTCGGGTTTCGAAATCATCTCACAACCTACCATCGTGCAGAACATGACACTTGGATCCATCATATGCTGTTTTAATAATAGCAATTAGTTTTTCTCAAGGTGTTCTCTGGTGCGTTCCAGTATAACTTTTGCTCCTATTTTGGCAACGGCTGGTAGACCGCAAATTCCTCTCCAGTTTTCGCACTTTGTAAGATCTAAATTTTTTGAGAGCTTGACGATAATTCCCTTCTTTCACTCATGGGGGAAGCTTTCGGTGGTCCAGGATTCTTTTATGAGTGGATGAAGCAAATCGCTCTGCGGGAATTCCATCAAGTCCTACCGCTTTGTTGTTCTTAAGTGCTTTAATTGCGGCAACTTTCTTATCTTTACTGGGTGGTGCAGTATGGATTCCGGGATTAGTTTCTTCCGGTGCTTCAGAAGGTATCGGCTGCACGTTGTTTGCAAACACTCGGTTTAAAACCGAGGATAAGTGTTCTTTCCACCTTCTGACTTGCTCATCCACCGAACTTATCACAGTACCGTCACCAGGTGTTGGTTTGAGCTGTAAACGGTCCTGCTGTCACACCTGATTGCAGCATCTTCTGCTTCTTGAGCCAATGCGTTGATGTAGTTACGCGCACACTTCGGTGAACCTCTCTCTTTAAGAAAAACATTTTAGAGAGAAAATACGAAAGACAAAAACTGCAATTAATATTGCATGGAAAATATGCTTTATGGAGAGAATATGTCGGCTGCCTACCGGTCTGGAAACCGGACTATCACCTCTATTTATAAAGATACTTAAGATGCAAGCGTATTATTTCCTGCAAGTTTTTAGAATGAACGAATACCGTCTTGTTAGAAAACTAGTAGTAAAAGCTGTAGAAGACCAAAATCACTGATACAATCAGTGGTTGAGTCTCGCAGAAGGATGCAACTTACATTTTAATTTGTATGTGGAAGATATATAGCATGGTAAAGCTCTTATGTGGTACCCGTGGCATGATGGTTAGTGCGTTGGACTGTCATGCTAGAGGTCTTGGGTTTGATCCCTGCCTATGCCATCTAAAATCTTTTCACGGGTACTGCCTCTTGCGAGGAATTGACAACTTCTCCAAGAGTAACTATTGTCATGAAAAAGTGCTTTCTCAAAATTAGCCGTTCGGAGTCGGCATATAAACTGTAGGTCCCCTCCATTCCTGACAACATTACTCGCACACAGGAATGGTTGAGAGTTGTAAGTCACTAGGCCTTGGTTCTCAATGGACTGTCGCGCCACCCAATTTACTTTTTTTTTTTTTAAAGCTCTTATGTAGAAGGTTATAGCAGCGGTAGATGAGAAGTGTAGAGCAGAATATGCAGCTGAAGCAGTTTGGTCCTTGCTCAAAACAGTTTACAGTAGGCTGAACCATTATCTCGAAGAAAGGAACTACTTCCATGATGCAAATAATGTAAACGTCATTGCTACAATGGTCATGTCATAGATTTCGTCGGAACGTGTATAACTTTAAGGGAAACAAGAAGAAAAATTCTTAGAAGTGACTTTTTATCAGAGGAACAGAGCAAGAAAAAATAATTGAAATATTTGTTAAGGTCAAATAACTGAACTTGAGTTTGAAGTCGTATTGAAAGTGAAGAATGCAAAACTCATCAATTTCATTGTGACTTCAAAAAGTCCATAATGCTCCAAATTCATTTGGTAAAAACCGAAAGTTTATCTAACTAAATTAGCAAGAAATATAATTCTGCGAAAGTAAACCTGTGTGTGAAAAACTGCATTCGTCCAAAAGTGAAAAATTAGGTTAACTTTCAAAAATTTCGCTTCAACCTCTACAATCAACCTCCTCACAAACACATTCATACAGCATACTTTTCATTATACAGTGTCAACCACGCCAAACTTCATTATTAATTACTCCCTAATTGGCTTTCTATGGCAAAGTGCATAAGTTCCAAACCATAAACTAGTCTGCGACAAAAGAAAAATACCATCCAGAGTCCACCCTCTTTCCATATACCTACCTGTAGCTCATTCAAAAGCTGTCCCGCTGCCGCCACAGCCTTAGCTGCCGAAAAATAAAACGAATACTTTTCGCATTTCAAGTCTCAACATACATTTTATATCCCAGGAGTTCACACTTTCATTCAATTAACTAATCGTATACCACCGAGACCGCATATCGTCATCTAAGTACACACCAAACGTATACTTCATATAAAACGGAGCATATTATCAGAAGCACAAAGTCTCCACATTATTCACATCTGAGGCCTTAACTTTTAATGCGAAGCGTCACACTAGAGATTATTAAATCTATAATACTAGTACCGACCTTATTGCATGTAAATTAAATCCGATTATGCGCTGTCCGTTGTCCGCTGTTAGCTGACGATCAGTGTTTGGTGGTGCCGGTGCCGGTGCCGGTCTAACTACGGATAAGTATATGTAGGGATATATGCTGGAACTAAATCTGCTTGCTACTGCTGCTTTGCGCCAATAAAATTGATTGCATTAGCCAATAATTTAGCATGCGACCAAAGATATTTACCAATAATAAACATGATGTATCAGAAAAGGTGAATTTACATAGGCAGGTAGTTTTTTGCATACGTTACGTATACCTGTCAAATGCGATAAGATATAACGTTGCGTCTATGACAGGTGTTTTACATATCGTGCGATTTCCATGTTGGACAAGAGTTTGACAGTTGAAACTCTTACAAAACTTAGTTGTCATTTCATAATGTTGACAACTTCGTTTAGTTGTTGAAATCACTCAACACTTTTTCGATACAAACCATTCAACACTTCAAAATGTGTTATCAAAATATTGCAAACATCAAAAATGAAATTTTATTAAATTAGTGAAATTCACCTATAAATTGATTTAATTTTTAATTCACACAGAACGGACCAGACACTAGCCGTGGTCCATGACCAACATGTGTTCCCGGTCTGGTTAAATCAAATGTTTGAATCCGAAGCCGGTTGCTCTTCGAAGACACTATACACTGGCATGAGCGCAAAACTCTACACTACTTACAAATAGGCAGAGATGAGTATTTACTTCATATGTAGCAGATATACTTCATTAATTTATTTGTATGTATCTGCTACGTAGCAACTTATTTCTGCTTCGTTTTAAAATTTTGTCTAACGCACAAAATTTTATTTAAGATGTGTTGAATTGATTCATTGTGCCTGTCATTCGCTGCATTTATGTGCATCAGCGGCAATAAAGAAAATTGAATTTCAAATTGAGACATACTTACAAGATGTTTGTTTTTATTTTTCTCACAGCTTTAAACGACAAACTAAATTTTGTGAATTTCAAGAAGCATTTAACCTTCAAATACATACAATTTTACGTCTTAGTAAGACTAGGTGGTGTATTTTGTGTTTTTTTCATTATCTGCTACATATTTTACAAATCTACTTCGTTTTTTTGGGCAAAATGTTTCACTTTTCTTGCTTAGCATTCTCATCCCTGCAAATAGGTTGCTCTGAAGCTCGCATAGGATTCGCTGAAGCAAATATATAATAGTGTAGCTCGCTTAGGTAATTGCGACTTAAGTGCAATTAATTTGAACACTGATTTGGTGGTAGCTGTGAACCGGTATACTATTTGCCATATACTAAAATGTAATGTTGGCCGCTGTCGTCCGTCGCGTAGCGTCGAAGGAGGACGGTACGATCAGTACGAATATATAGAAGACTATGTCTTGAAAAAAAATTGGATTCTTGTGATTTATCATCAAACTGTGACCTGGGGCAGTCGATATCTCTTAATATCTTCCGAAAGGGGATTTGCCTTTTGGTGCGCATCATCTTTTTTCGCTATCGATTAGAAATGACTAATGTTTCGAATGGATTGCTGGATAGTTGTTTAGCGTGGTTCGGATTATAATCGTAATATTAGTAGATAAGTGACTTTGTGTGGTTACTTTTTATACAGTGCTGTTTAAAATAAATGAGAAACGTAATATTTCCAATTTATATTTTAGTAGCTAAATGCCTGAAACACAAACACGTCTGCGTTACGTTGGGCCTGCTTCGAGGTTGCTTTGATTGACACTTCTAATATGACATTTCTAAAATGGCACTTCTGTCATTAGCAGCTGTTATTTTTTGTCAAAATATAAAAATATGAGTTTTGAAATAAAAAAAAAAATATCGACGAAGTAGCTTAGACAGCCTTATAGGCCAATGGGAATCCTTTCTGTTGAGCTGTCAAACAAAAAAATGTTCAGCAAATTTGAACAAGAGCTTCCGTTTGGAGTCACATTACGTAACATTACATTATTTTCTTAGTATTGTCAAATGAAACGTGAGGTCAAAGCTTCATTGTGATAGCATTCATTGAATTCCTATGGCTCAACTCATAAACGACAGGCAAAGCCGAAGCTGAAGCGTGTTTGTGTTTCAGCCATAAAGCTATCAAAAGGGTTGTAAAAGAATATAGTCTTTTGTGAAGGTTACATTCATTGGCTTTACCTTAAAACTAGCATTTTAAACCCAAAGACATACTTCCAATAAATTGAAATGCTTCAAATGGATGCGTGGAATGTAGAAGAAAAAAAAGTATGTAAGTAGAGGGTTTTCCAATAAAATATTTCATTTTTGAAAGCTTACTTATTAACAGCTGTCACATTTGATTCTGTTATCCTTTGAGGAATGAAATAAATTATTACACTTGAGGAATAAAACTATGCTATTAATAAAGCTGAAAGAAATATACTTCAAAAAATTATTGAAATTCACCACATAAATCGTGAACATTTGTTGGTTATTGGGCTGGCATTGCGGGTGTTAGTTATTCGAAAATCAGGTTAGAACAATTCTTACAGTGAGTGAAATACGAAACTGAGCTAAAACTAATAATTAGTCATGGCCGAAATTGGAAGGTATTGGTGGAGATGAATTCCATTTTTAAAAAGACGGCGGTTCGACGGTGCTACTTACGTCTTACGTGATACACACGCGCAATTGAAAAAATCACAATATAGTGAGAAAAGTTTTCTAAACGTATTTTTTCTCCAAGAGTTGATCAAAATCTTTTTATTTCGCACCTTTTTTCTTTAGGACTGAGTAAAAGATAAGGTCTATGACATTGCTCCACAGTCATTTGAAGACCTTAACGAAAGAGTGAATAAAGTGCTGCAACAGTATTCATGGCTGATACAATTTTGTCTGGCTAATGAGTATGATAAACCCTTGTTTTTACAACACAATAAACATTCCCTGATGTCTTGTAAAAACATGTTTTTTTTAATATCATAATTAAATGTTTTATTGAAAAATTCTTTACCTGCAAAAAACTGTACATGTTTGAATAATTACAAAAAGAGGCAGGGATGCGACCCACTTATTAAAACTTCCTAACGCGAACGTCGATTAGACTTTATTAAAACGTTTGTAGGTTTTGTCTTTTGTCAAAAAAGTTGTCAGTTGAATTATTTAAAAAAAAAATTCCAACAATATTTTGCATTTAATAAAATAGTTTGATTAACATAATTTATTTGAAGTCGATATCTCTCTTGGTTCTTGAGCTATGAACGACGAAAAAAAATTCCAAACGTACGTACACACGCACTCACAGAAATCTCTCTAGTCCAATTAAAAAAGGTTTTCACCTCAAAAAAAATCCAACATTTTTGAAACTTAGCACACTTACCAAGCTCTAGCGGCAGTTAAGAGAAACATTAAAATATAATTGCAATTAAAAATGTTTTTAAAGAAAATGGTAATCGTGAAGGTGAAAGGTGAAATCCACCCAATCTGACTACGTGTTATGATAGACGGGACTCAGGTAAAGCTGCGGCAACGATTTCTTTATTTTTTATGTAAAGAGGCTGGTCACCCAGTTATTTTTGGTCAAATCTATCACACAAACTACCTGCATAGTGCAATGCAGTGTAAAGTGTATTGCAGTCGGATTGTGGAGAGTTTATTAACGGAAGAGGAATGATTTTTGTTTGCACTAAACAACCAAAGAGGATCGTATGGTTTTGGCTGTAACATTCCTTCGGAACACGCATTCACATTCTCAAAAAAAAAATCCTGCATCTATTTTCTGAAATGTTTTTAATGGAAGTACTTCAAGTCCTCCAGTTGACAAGGTAGTTTTTTCAGGTTTTGCATTCGTGTGTCGGTTTGTTTTCCAATCCACCCAAAGAATGAAATGTATTTAGTCCATCTAACGTTCTGACATTAAAGTCCGCATTATCAAACACAAAATGGGTAAATGAACCGCTGCAATTTGGTCGCGTGTGCAAAATAGCTGATATCTTCCCTAAAACTCCCAAAAACTCTAAGACTGATATAAGGTTTACCAACTTCTTAGAACCAAGCTTTCTGCATATAAATAAGACAAGGCTGCTTAGTATTGGAGACATGATTGATCTGGAAGGCACAGATGATATAATGCTATGACCTATTGCAATGCACTTCGTTTTTCTATTTTCCGTTTTCTTTATTATAAAAGTTTCCAGAAACGTTTTTAGGGTTTTAGCGACACAATCAACAACGAGTTTGGAAAATCATCACCAGTAATGTATGTAGTGTAATCGAATATTTAAAACTCGGTATCCTGTTTAATTTTGGCTGCTGCAGCTTTCAACATTCTAATTAGTTCTTTGCTTTCATTCAGTTTTTTGCTCTCGTACCATGAATTCATGATTTTTAACTAACACCACTAAAAAAAAACCATTCCTTCCTTCTACCCAGATTCCTCAAGCTTCGTTTAAAAAAAACACATGTTTTCCTTAAATGCCGAGGGAGTTATTTTACAAACTAAAACAAGTAAAAACCATTGAATATCATAATTCTTTAGAAATTTAATAAGCTTTGATTTTTTTAGAAGATTATTTTTTGATACTACAAATAGTTTTCAGATAAACCCGAAAAAACAAAGAAAACGTATGTTTCTCTTCATTTTTTCTTCTTCTTTTTTTACAAAATTTAATGAGCTTTAATTTTGTAGAACAAAATTTTTTGATACAAAGAATAGTTTTCGATATAAACGTGAAAAACTGAAACCAACTCCATGTTTCTTTTAACTTCCGCTAGAGCTCACTTCAGATTCTTGGGGACTTTGTTTTGGGTCATCACCAATTTTCAAAACTGTTGATTTTTTTTTGAGGTGAGGCAATTTTTTTACGTTCTCTGAAAATCTTTTTTTTTGTAACTTCAACAAATGTCCAACAAATCGGACCAATTACAATAACTTTAATTTGGGAAGTTAACAATCAATGAAGTGTAGTAAAATTATTGGGTATTGAATTCATTCTAATCTAGTTAATGCCGAAAAATTGGTGATTCAAAACTTCAACTTTCAGTCTTAAATATGTTTAAATAAATACAATCTTTAATTCGAATGATTCATAAAACTTTGCTTGATTTTATTAAGGTTTACCGTAATTTTTTTAAATATAAACAGAAACACTACACAGCACTGTTTAGCACCATGATACAATATGCTATATGGATGAAACCTGAAAGTACCAATGATTAGATTTTTGTATCGATCTACGAACGGTAGTGTTAAGGGGGTGCATCAAGATGAAAAAAATAAAATAAAACTTATGAAATATTGGTGATTAAAAAATTGTATGAAAAATATAATTATTGGTGATTCTTTTTGATTGTGCTCACATATCGATGAGATTTTTCACAATGAAAATATGACGTTGGTGCTCTTATCCTACATGTTTTCTTTTTAAATAGGTTTTCATATCTTCTTATTCGTTATTGTGATACATCCGTTCATAAATTCACATCATCACCGAATATGATTTCCTTGAGAAAATCGCTGTTATACCTCGCATAATAGTGGAAAAAGGAAACCGTTTATAAATAGAGGAATAAAATTATGCCAACTTCCTTCATTTGCGCACAAGTATGAATATAACACTTAACCACCTGTGAATCATAAAGTGATTTAATAAAGTGTACTTTTACACTCTTTTCTAAAAGTGCATAATGTTTGCGGGCTGATGTCAAAAAAAAAAACACTTAAGTCTGGAAGTCTGAACGCTTATGTAACGAATAGTCCATTTTTTTGCTTATAAGAGTACAAGAAATGTATAGCAACAAGACATCAGGATAACTTTCAAAAGTCATCGTTGTTTGGTTAACGTCATAAATGTCTGGTTGCAATCATACGTTTATACCATTAGAAGAGGCTATTAGGTAATATACTTCATTAATTATAAGAAGTTTACTTTCCTTAAACTGTTTAGAAGTAAAAGTTTACCATGCAACAAAATTTAAACCGAAACTGTAATAGGTTTTTATTATTAATAAGTCGGAAAGAAATACAAATAATTAATTTTTCCACTAAATTAAATGGTTTTAAGGATTTAACAAATAAATGACATATATCAAAAAGCTCATATATCACTTTGTTTACTAGCTATTTATGTTAAGAAATCAAAGACTTGTGTAAAAGTTTCACATTTATTATAGAGCAGCAATTTTTTAAACATTTTTTGCTTAATTTAGATCCACAAAAGTGGTATAGCGAATTAGATGAATTCGTTAGTATCTTGTGGACTCCGAGATCGAGTTAGCCCGTTTCAGCAAGTGAGCTACACAATACTGCTTGTTGAATTTTATCATTGGTTTTATCGTAGCAGGCAATAATTAAGTAAAATGGCTACTTTCCAAATTTGTATAAAAGGTTAGCAACTCGTTATTCCAACCCTAATGAAGGTAAGGAACGAGTTCAACTGTCTTACGTTTAAGGTCACAATAACGAGTTTCTAACGAATTTTGTTACTGGTACTACATACTACTATCAACGTACAAACTTTTCTTAATAGTGAATTTACTCGCTAGTTATTAAAAAGTCAGTTAAGTGACATAAAAGGAAATTTAGCAGCTAGAGTACTGTAATTATTGGATTTTTCTTATTTACGTGTGACGTAAGCTTCTCGATATTCTGTTTTCCTATGTATTTCGTTTTCGTTACATTATTACTATTTCGTTTGTTATAAAAGTAACGAGTAAACGTTTTTTTTGTAATATTTACTTACTTAAGATGGCGCCACAGTCCTTCCTGAACTAGGGCCTCACACAACAAACTTGTCCATTTAACACGGTCTCTAACTAGATATCTCCAGTTTCACGCTCCAAGTTAAGTGGGGTCACTTTCCACTTGTGCATGCCACCTGATCCGCGGTCTTCCTCTACTGCGTTGTGCTGCGGGTGTGGATTCGAAGACCTTCCGCTCCGGAACATTGGTTTCCACGCGCTCTACGTGACCCAGCCATCTCAGTAGTTGGACTTTTATCCTTCTAGCTAAGTCTACGTAGCTCAACAACCCGTACAGCTCGTCGTTCCATATTCTCCTCCACTCCCCTTCGACTGTAGATCACACGAAAAACTTTTCTCTCGAAACGACCCTGGTGCTTTCTTCTGCCTTTGTCATAGTCCATGCTTTTAACCCGTATAACTGGACGGCAATGATAAGGGTTTTATAAAGCGACAATTTGGTCTTTCAAGAAAGGACTTTACAACTCAATTGCTTTCTTAGCCCAGAGAAACAGCGGTTACTTACTTACTAACTTAAGGTGGCGCTACAGTCCTGTGTGAACTAGGGCCTCACCCAACAAACTTCTCTATCTAGCTCAGTCCCTAGCTAGATGTCTCCAGTTTCGCGCTCCAAGTTGGGTGAGGTCACCTTCCACTTGTGCGCGCCACCTGATCCGCGGTCTTCTTCTACTGTGCTGTCCCGTGGATGTGGATTCGCAGGCTTTCCGGGTCGGAGCATTGGTTTCCATGCGCTCTACGTGACCCTGCCATCTCAGTCGTTGGACTTTTACCCTTCTAGCTAAGTCTACGTCGCTGTACAGCCCGTATAGCTCGTCGTTCTATCTTCTCCTCCACTCCCCTTCGATGCACACGGGACCGTAGATCACACGAAGAACTTGTTTCTCGAAACGACCCAAGGTGCTTTCATCTGCTTCTGCACCGTATAGCAGGACGGGGGTGATAAGGGTCTTATAAAGCGAAACTTTGGTCCTTCGTGAGAGGTCTTTTCCACTCAATCGCTTTCGTTAAACCTATTTTTGCCGCCTTTGCTTCAATATTCAAAAAGTCGCCATTGACATCACGCTGAGTTCTTCCGATTATGTCAATGTCATCAGCATATGCCAGTTATTGGACAGACTTTTGAAAGATAGTGCCTAAAGTGTTAACGTGGGAGCTCTGCACTATTATTTCAAGCACAATGTTAAAAAAAATCGCATGACATCGCATCACCTTGTTTAAAGCCCTTTTTGACGTCGAAAGGTTCTGTTAAGTTCTTTCCAACCTTTATGGAGCAGCGTGAATTGTCCATGGTTATCCTGCGCAAACTGAAGAGTTTGGCAGAGATGCCAAAATCAGACTTCGCTTTATACAGCTCGTCCCTGTAGATGTTGTTATATGCGGCTTTGAAATCGAAGAAAAGATGGTGGGTGTAGATTTGATGTTGTTGGGTTTTTCCAGGATCTGCCATAATTTCAATTTTTGATCGACTTTGGACTTTCCTGGTCTAAAACCAAACTGATAAGGACCTATCAGTTTGTTGACGATGGGCGTTCACACATTACGGCAGAGAAGATTTTATGGGCGATGTTAAGTAGACTTATTCCTCTATAGTTGGGGCAGTTTGGAAGGTCTCCTTTTTTCAGGATCGGGCAAACAATACTGAGGTTCTATTCATCGGGCATGCTTTCTTCTGAATATATCTTACAGATAAGTTGGTGCATGCTCCTAACCAAATTATCTTCATCTGCTCTAAAGAGGTCAGCATTCAAGCCATCTGCTCCAGCGGCTTTGTTAGACTTCAGCTTAGATATTTCAATCTTTACTTCTTCTAAGTTAAGAGGGCGGGATTGTAGGCCTTCGTCATCTATGTTGAATGAATCATCCTGCCTGACAGCGGAATTCCGTTCGTCATGGCCTGAAACAGTCTGCAGAAGTGGTCCTTCCAAATCCTCAGCATGGACTTCGGTTTCACTATGATTTATCCATTTTCGTCTTTGCAGCCTTTGGTTCCAGGTTTATGTACTTGATAATTTCGTTTTACCAACTCATAAGACTTTCAAGCTTCATTCCTGCTTTTGAACCTCTCAATATCTTTGATCGCAAGCTTCTTATGCTCTCTCTTTTTCCTTCTGAGAAGTCGGCGATTCTCTCGCCTCTTTTGCTCATAGAGCCCGTGAGCACTCTCGTTCTCCCACGCAGCCTCGCTATGCGTGCCTGTTGTTTGGCTGTATTTGCCTGCCGACATTCCTCATCAAACCAGAGGTTCCTTGTTGGTGGCTGCTTGAGAACCAGCACGTCAGAGGCTGCTTCTTTGATTTATCTTGGCAAAGTGAGTCGGAAGCAGAGAAAGTCGAAAGAGGTTACTTGTAACTTGGTCAGAGGAGGATTAGGTGATCTCTTGCAATTGTAGCGGTTTGACGTTGTATCTTCTTCCAGCATCTACCTGGTTTGCCTTGGGTCCGAAAACCCGAAATGCTTCCTTGGCTACAACGAGGTAGTGGTCCGAGTCGATGTTAGCTCCTCGAAAAGTTCAGACACCCATGATACTGGAAGCGTGTCTAGTGGCGATCGCAAAATGCTCAATCTGGTTGACGGTAGATTGATATGCAGAACTCAAAGTTCCTTTGTGGGTGTTGAGGTTTGGAAAACGCGTTCTGGCTACCATGACGTTTTGTCCCGCAGAAAAGTCAATAAGCCTGAATCTGTTTCCTTCCTAGCTTGGCATTAAAATCATCCAGAACAATTTTAACATCATGGCTATGTAGGCCACTGCTCATATGCTTTGTCTAAGAGCTTGACAGGCGTCTTTGGTGTTATCATCCTTCTCTTCTGTGGTGCGTGTTTGCATATTAGGCTTATGTTGCTGAATTTAGCCTTGATGTGGATGGTCAATAGGCGCTCGTTGAGGCACCTATAGATCAAGACTTGATGCCGAAGTCTGGCTCCAATGAATTTTTGGTAATGCTTAATTCAATTAAAGTGTAACGTAACGCACTCATTTTTCATAACTTGTGCAGACATTTTTGACTCTTAGATACCTGCATACGCAACGAAAAAGAAACCCATTGCCAGAAGTTATGATCTAACGCAGCTTCTTAACTTCAAAGTTATGTATAATGTTCGATGAAAACTTCGAAATTTAAATAAAAAAGAATTATAATTATGAATGTTAATTTGTATAAAATTTGAATTAATAACAAACGGCTTAACAATTAGAGGCATAGATATTAAATTTCATCTAAATCAGTCTGTCATTAGATATCATTATATTAAGCTTGCGAGTGCTAAAAGCACATACAATCAACATTTATCTCGTTTTATAATCCTCCCTGTCACGTTTGTTGAATTTGTCTATAATAACAAAAATCTGCATGCAACTTACAAACAACAAAAGCCCACAGAGATGCAGAGGCACAGACATCAGAGACGTTCCTTCATCGGCCGCAGCCAGCGCGGGTGTAATCACAACTTGTAAGTGGTGTTGATTCGTTTTGCGTGGTCGTATCTCGAATTTAATTAGTTAAATAAGATTTTCAATGTCAATGTTCAATGCCCATTTCTGGATTGCAATAGAAAGTTTTGTGGCTTGATGTAGCTGTAGCTGTTGGATTGCGTTCGTACGTCTATAAGGCACTCTGGTTTGTTGTGCTGCGCCATTCTGTCTGTCCGTCAGTTTCATCGTTATGTTGAGGATTTTATACGCTAGCGGCAGCATGGTGGCGTCGTCACCAACACAACTGCAACAGCAGCAGCACAGTGTGATGTTTCAAATATACAGCAACCTGAAATTCGCGTGGCATCTCTTGGCGCGCAATTATTCAAATCGCTTTATCCTCAGAAAGTATTTTGTTTCCAGGGTTTCTTCTGTGATGTCAAAAGACGCACTGCAATCTACAACACACGAATTATGGACAGGGGCAGGCTGTAGCAGAGATGTAGAATTGCAGAGTGATGGTACGACGACACGGCATCGCGGCGGTAATATAAACCTCAATCAGAAACACATTTACGGAACCAGTTGAAGGTGATGGGAAAAATTTAAATGAAGACATGTACTAAATGATGTCTTATAAATAATAACCAATAGACACAATCGAAGAAGAATTATGCAAAAGTCTTTTACCGGCACGTTTTTCTTAACAAAACTAAACAAAACAACAAAACATTATTATTGTTTATTTCTATTTAAGGTGCGGGAAGGTTAAGGCAAATTGTGTGAAGGAAATTACTTTTTTGTACAAAAGTGAGTGAAGTGCAGCAAAG
Organism: Eupeodes corollae; assembly: GCF_945859685.1. Lineage (NCBI taxonomy): Eukaryota > Metazoa > Arthropoda > Insecta > Diptera > Syrphidae > Eupeodes > Eupeodes corollae. The sequence continues at coordinate 113,528,281 of NC_079148.1, forward strand.
TCTAAGAAATAAATGGCTGCGTGCATATATTTGCCGTAAGTCTTCGTCGCTCATCGGCGTCGTGAACGTTTAGTATTTGTAATAAATCAGCACTTGATGGATTGATCACATCACTCTCACTGCCTCAAAGGCTAACAATGGCTACGTAAATCATTTAAGTTCATAAACATCATAACAATAATTGCAGGGACTTGAACGTTCAAATATATTATTAAATAACGTTTCTAATAAAGATTGACAACACTTACAGTGCTTATGTATGTATGTGTCTATAAATTCACTTTCTATAAAAATAATTAGTAAGTAAAGTTTTTCTTTTTCACTTGGTATAAAGTTTTGTTGAAATTTGAAGCTAGATGAAATCGCAGCATAAAAATATCACTCCTACGCCCCAGTGATTTTTTTCATTTTTTTCTGAAGTTTAAGAATCTAACACCCTTATTTTATAGAACTCTTGTTTAAATAAGGACTTACAAGTCCTTGCAAAAGTATTCTAAGTTCAATAATCAAACGAATAACAAGTACAGGTTGGCAAAGTAAAAAACGCACAATGCCCTCCTTCAATTTATTGGATAGTTATCTCTAAATTTTCACTATCAACCAGAATGGATTTCCTTTCGCTATCACTTCACTGCAGAGCATTGTATGTAGCCTCCTTTTGATGTAATGCAGAGTATTGCTCCTTGCCAGCGGTGATTCACAGTCAAATCAACTGTTTCACTTTCATCTATAATCTAACCAAGCCAGCAAGCCAGCCGCCTCCTGAATGTGTTAACAAACTTTGAAGCCTTATCCACAATGGTTTTTTGTTGTTGCATTCGCGTAATTCTGGACTTAATTCGACCGAAAAAAAGTAGTGAGCCCCCGTAATACAACTTTTTATGGGTAGAAAAAGATTCAATTTCTTCTACAAATCACGGTAAGTCATCAAGATACAAAAAAATCAACAGTAAAAAAAATAAAAATATCCTCAAGTTTTTTTGTGATAGTAGTTGTAGACGATTTTTGACCAAATACGGATTCCAGGTTAATTCCAAATATTTATTTTGTTCACTAGTTTTCGTTTGGTTGATCGGCGGTGGTGGTTCGTTCAACGCTGTTGGTTAATTCAAGAGCAAAGAAAGTAAACAAGCATTTAGGATAAGATACTTTCGCACTGTTTTGACTTTGGTGGTATGAAAATACTTTGCAACCGCAAGGCTTATGCTTAACGATCGTTTTCGTCGGTCCGTCGTGGTTGTCGTCGTTGGTTGATAGTGTTTCCACCTCCACCTCCACGCTTTATTTTACTATACATGCGGAGGAGATGTTAAGCGTTTTGCATATACAACAGAAAACTCTGTATCAAAGAGGTAATTGATGCTCTCTGAAAGCCACCGTACCAGTTCTTGGGGGAATTTATCTATCCATTGTTTTGGCTACTGAAAAATGAAATTGAAAACTGATCTTATCATCACTGAAAGTCTATCTGTAAACTTTACTATGTCTTTAGTAGTGTGACTCTCTTTTGGAACATTATAAGTTCGGGTGTTGGTGTAAGAAGAGAAGTATAGATCTTAACTAAAAGATGTTTGCCGGTGCAGAATTCAATTTAAAAATAGCTTTAAATTTGTATATGAAAATCAAATATTCAGACGTGATTTCACTTAAATTAAATTTGACCTTATTTTCATATTTTTTCAGGTTCTTTTTGGAGAAATTGAGTAAAAACAAAAATTGGGTAAGTGTTTCAATGGGCTTTACTAGTTTTTCAACAAATGTATAGGCCAAAAAGGAACCTATTTCTTTGTATGTATAACTAAATTTATTTAGTTCAGTTCATATTTATTTGCAGTTTAAGGCTTAGACTATTTTATAATGAATTAAATTATTTAAGAGATACAGAAGCTTGTTCTTTACATCTACAATACAATAAATTTACGACAATATTTTAATTATACTATGGTTATAATAAATTATTAAGGGAAAACACTACAAGAAAAAAACCCTTACATAATACTTAAAAACTAAAATTGCACAAAAACCCAAATTTTACCCAGGCAGTATAAGTTAAAGATTAAGTATGAGTTCATTATCTGAGTAAGAACACCTTACAAAAAAGTTTTCTTGTAGTTTGTATAGGACAAATTTAATTGGGTTGACATTTGCTCTTTTGTGTAGACGAGTAGTTGAATAAAACCATGGCAAATTTAGCATAAGTTTCAGGATTTTATTTTGGCTTAATTGAAGCTTTTTTATGTGCGTCTCAGCACAGTCAAACCATACTGGAGCACCATACGTTAGGACCGGTTGGAAAACGGTTTTAAAAATTAATATTTTATTATGTATGCTAAGTCTAGACTTTCTATTTATAAATGGATATAATATTTTAATTAAAAGATTGACTTTGTGGATTGTGATTGATATGTGTTTTTCAAAAGTCAGTTTTTTATCGAGTGTGACTCCTAAATATTTACAATGTTCAGACCATTGAATATCAGTAGAGTTTATTTTAAGCATAGTTTGAGGAAGGAAACTTTGTTTTCTGCGTCTAGTGAACCACATAGCTTGACATTTTTCAGCATTAACTTTTATTTTCCACTTAGTGAAGAAGTTAAGAAGAGTGTCTAGTGAATTCTGTAAACTAGAAAGAGCTTCTTGAGGGAGAAGACTTGACGCAAAAAGTGCAGTATCATCTGCAAACATGGCTACTTCAGTATTGTTTCCAAAATGTGGTAAGTCTGACATAAAAATGTTAAAAAGGATGGGCCCAAGTACAGATCCTTGTGGAACTCCAAAGGAAATATCATACATGGTAGACTTAGCAATTCCAGTGGATACAAAAAATTTTCTATTTTTGACAAAGTTCGTTATAATTTTAATGAGGTAATCAGGGAAATTAAATATTATAAGTTTATAGATAAGTCCTTCATGCCATACTGTGTCGAAGGCTTTTTCAATATCTAGTAGTACTAGACCAGTGGAATGTTTTAAGTTAAGGCTGTTTTTAACATACTGTTTTATTCTTAATATTTGATGATTAGTAGAGTGCCCAGCTCGGAAGCCGAATTGCTCTATAGGATATATATTAGCTTCCTCCACATGTATTAAAAGGCGATCCTTTAAAACTTTTTCAAACATTTTACTTAGTGTGCTTAGTAGGCTTATAGGCCTATAACTAGTCGGGTTTTCTTTTGGTTTGCCAGGCTTGCAAATAGGAACCACTTTTGCTATTTTCCACTTTTCGGGGAAATAATAGAGTTTAATACAAGCGTTAAACATAAATGTTATGTATGTTATACCTTTTTTAGGTAACTCTTTTAATAAACGGTTACTAATACCATCAAGACCAGGTGATTTTTTTATTTTCAATTCTTTTACTAAGTTTTTTACTAAGCGGTTGTTGTTGATAAGTGTACTAGTTTGGTTAACAGAAGCACTCTCCATTTCCCTAAGTTTATCCCTTACGAGAACTTCGGTTTGAACGTCGCTCAAGTGAGCTGATATATTATGATTTTGGCTAAATGTTTCAGCCAAAATGTTTGCTTTCTGTTCAGGAGTTACAAAAACCTTATTTTGAACTCGAAGGGGGGGAATATTTGAACCTTTTTTTTTAATTATTTTTGTGACTTTCCAAAACGGCTTGGACCCTTTATCAAAACCAGATAACAAGTTGTTCCAGTTTTGATTACGGAACATTAAGATCTCGTCTTTAATTCGGAAATTTAGGATTTTAAGATTAGTTTTAAATGTGTCCAACCTATACCGAATCCACTTTCTTCTCTCAGAATTTCGCAAACGAATCAAATGTAAAATATTGTCCGGCAGGGGTGGGGAATTTGAGTTAAAATTGGCACATTGAATCCTAGGAATAGATACATCAGCAGCTCGCAGTATTACTTTTTCGAATGTATCCGTCACCGTGTCTATCTGTTCAAACGACTGAACATTGTTTAACGATAGACTTCCTTCGTATAAGTTATCACAAATGTAGGACCGATATCTTTCCCAATTTGCAGAGGAATAATTAAAATGGCCACTAGGATTATTAAAAGAGCAATAAGATTGTAGTTCTGTACAAACCGGCAAATGATTTGAACTCAATGCATTGATAGTTAAAGGTTGAGAGAAGTGTACTGCATTATTTGTTAAAAACATATCAAGAGTCGAAGGTTGTCCCGAGGAGGTACTAGGAAAGTAAGTAGGTTCAAGAGGATACAATACTGAGACAGACCTATTCACGGCGACAATATCGTGTAGAATATTGCCCCAACAGTTTGCTCTCAGACATCCCCAAAGTTGGTGTCTTGAATTAAAGTCACCACCTATCAAATAATTTGAATTTGACCTAATCAATTTTAATAGGTCCCTTTTAAATTTAGTCTTTTTCTCATTATTACTATTTTCACCTGGGAAATAAAAAGAGAAAATACTTAATTTGGATGTATTCTTTAAGTCTATCTCAACACCAATAGATTCAGCTACCTCGAGACTAACAGCTGGGATCACCGAATGTCTGATAGCCTTATTAATTACAATAGCAACCTCTCCTCCCTTTGCGTGATGCCTATCTAGCCTATAGCATACATAATTTCCATTAGAAAATTTATTTTTATTTGTAAGCCACGTCTCTGTCAAAAGAGCAATATCAATTTTGTTTTTAATTATAAAATCGAAAAATTCTGTTTGTTTGTTTTGAATGCTTGTTGCATTCCAAGTAATAATTTTTGGGTTTTTGTTCATCATATTGAATAAATATACTTCACTGCAAGAGTGGTAATAACATTAAATTGCTCAGCTTTAGTACGACATGAGCTTAGTTTAGACATAACATCATTAAGAAGACTTGAGATTTCTTCTAAAGAGAATAAAGAGTTATTGTTGTTTTGATCAAATATATTCGAGTTGTTTGCTTTTGGACTCTCTGAGCGTGTGTTGTTTTTGTAAGATGGACATGGACCAGTACTTGACGTAGACGCTTGTTGATGGTGAGTTCGATTTTTGTTAGAAACTTGCGGGAGTTGGGGAAATTCTTCCATGGTGAATTTGACATGATTGGTCTTGGCTCTCGGTTGATTTATTGAAACCGATTTTGAGAGATAATAATTGTTGTTATTGTTTCGCGTTCGGGAGGATATTTTTTGCCGAATTTCGATATAGTGCTTTCGACTTATGCAAGATGGGTCGGTTGATTTGTGTGCACCATTGCAATTAGCACATTTAGTTGCCGATGGTGATTCAGTGCACTCAGAGGTTTTGTGAGGACCGGAACATGAAGAACAAAAGCTTTTGACATGACAATGCATAGCACCGTGGCCATACATCTGGCAATTGTAGCATTGTGTAATTTTGTTAGGCTGGTGTTTTTTATAATCCCACCTCACTAGAGTTTTAAGAACAGATTTATAGTTCGATCGAAGTTCGTTCATTTTAATAGAACCACGTTCAATTATAATAATGTATTTGTAATGCACGTAATGCGAATTAGATGAATTTATTGTGATGGGTTTAACTTCAAGACATTTAATTCCGAGTGAAACGAGTTCATTCTTTAATAGTGTATGATCGTAGAGGTCTAAACCCGAGAGTACCACCTTAAATGGTCTACTTGCTTTTTTTTCATGGGAATAAAACTCACGTGACTCATCTTTTAATGTTTTTACAATAATATTATAAGATTCAATGCTTGAACACATAACTTTTAGCCCCATAGAAATAATTTTTAAGAGGTAATCAGTAATATGAAGTTTATCAATTAAATTTCTGAGGTCTTCACTTTTCGTTTTTAAAACAATGATTGGTGGAACAGATACTTTAGGTTTCACAATTTCACCTTGCTCACTAATTCCACTATCCATGCGGTCATCGCATAATGTTTGGAGTGGTTGATAATAATTTTCATTATTAATGGATTTTTCCATTTTGGAACGTTTTACAGATTTGTATGGAACTTGAGTTTTTGGGAGGATGAAATCATCATCCTCCATTTTACTACTTGATCGTTTTAAGCTAATTTTTGCTTGTCACTTAAAAACGCGTGCAGCTCTATCGACAAATGCCAATGCACTGACTAAATTTATTTATGTCAAAATGTTGTTAAAGTATTTAAAATTCATCTTTGAAAATTGGTCTCAACCATTCCTGTGTGCGACTACTGTTGTCAGGAATGAAAGGGACCTACAATTTTGGGCCGAATCCGAACGGCTAAGGTCTTCCAAAATCAAGCTCTTTAAAATTCTGATTTAAAAAATCCTTTTTTACACGTTTTGGAGATAAGGGTTAGAGAAGTTTTTAGGTCGAAAATCTTAATTTGTTTTCACTTAATTCCTCCACTATACGTTTTTTTTTTAAATGTTGTTCCTTGCGTTTGAGGGGGAAGGAGTTTTTGTGCTCATCTGCGACTGGATCTTTTAATTAGCACAAAACAATTCATTGCATTGTTTCAAGCCTCTAAAAGCTATGTCTTTCAAAATTCAGCTTTTTAAAATTGTTTTGTAAAATTCTGGATAAGATCAGTTTTTGAAGTTATGGTCAATTACAATAATTCTGAATTTCCTTATTTTGAAATCGATGGTAAATAGTTTTCTAGGAAAGTGTTCTTACAATATAAAGAAAAAAACAGGCTGGGATGCGACCCAAGCTAATAACTTCCCATCCCGAATTTTCGCTTAAAAGGATCGTAGGTTTGGGTTTTGCTAAAAAAGCTGACAGTTGAATTATTCAAAAAAAATTATTATTACCAACAATGTTTTGTATATGATGATATAGTTTGATTTCAAAATCTATTATTGTTAAAGCGATTTTTAGTTGAAAACAAATTTTTACCAATTTTAGTCGTATTTCTTAAAACTTTTTATTTCTTTTATAAACTAAAAAAAAATCGATGAATAGAATTAATTTGAAGTCAATGTCTTTTATTATTCACGAGTTATCGAAAACCGAACATCATATTTTACAAATTTTGAGTACTATTTTTTGTAGATTATAATTTTTATGTTGGATTTTTTTAAACAATTAACTGAATGTGAAAAAGAATATTTTTGTGAGATAAAAACAGTTTGCAACAAATATTTTTAAATTTTAAAAAGATATTTGAGTCGAAAGCAATTTTTACCAAGTTTTAGTATTGTTTTTTTAGGTTTTTATTTTTTGTTCAAAAAACTGTCAATTCAATTTTTGTCAATTTTTGATTTTTTAAGGCCCAATTTCGGAAAGCAGATTTAAAAAGTACAATTTTTAAAGCAGAAAGTCTTAATCTTAAAATGTGTATTTATATTTATATTTATATTTATATTTATATTTATATTTATATTTATATTTATATTTATATTTATATTTATATTTATATTTATATTTATATTTATATTTATATTTATATTTATATTTAAAGATTTATTTATTTATTTATACCTCTTAAAAGTTACACACTCCATTTAGACTAATAATTATGATACATAACATAAAAATAAAATACATAATTAACTTAAGGCATTATAACAAATTAACTAATTAATATTTCAAAACATTTCTATTAATATTAAAATGAATTACAAAATCATATTCATTTGAATTTATACACGCTTCTGTGATAGGATTACACCTAGCACAGCTAGTTCTGTGGTAAGGAACATTTAAAAAATCACAGTCACGAGGGCGCAAGTTTCTAGAAGGCACATAAATAAAAAACATAGATAACAAAACTGGACAGTCAATATTAAAATTCAAGACGTCAAAAGCAAAAAGTATTGGGTTTGTTTTCTTCTCTGAGCAAGAAGTTTTAGATAGATTAAAATACACCTCGGCTCATAAGATGGAACATTTAAATAACCATATATTTTTCGTAAGCAAACTTTGTGAACCTTTTTTTGAACTTTTTCTATACGACGAATGCTAGAGGCAGTAAAGGGGCTCCATATAACATTAAAATATTCTAAATGTGGTCGGACGAGACTACAACAAAATGCTTTTAATGTATAGGGGTCTTCGAAATATTTTGAATTTCGTAAAACAAACCCTAGCATACAGTTTGCTTTTGAGATCGAATGGTGTATGTTATTTGAGATATTCATTTTGAGATTCGTAGATTACGCCTAGATCCTTATGGCTACCAAGTCTTTGTAAAATGTAGTTTTCAAGTTTATAACTATAATATAATGGACTGCGATTTCTAGAAAATGTCACAACGCAACATTTCTTATTGTTAAAATATAGCCTTTTGATATTACACCACTTAAATAAATTATTTAAATCAATTTGAACTTTTTTTGCATCGTTAAGTGCATTTATGGAACTGAATATTTTCAAATCGTCAACAAATAGAAGACATTTAGAAAAAGTAATATTTAATTTTAAATCGTTACTTAAAATGATAAAAAGAAGTGGTCCAAGGTGACTACCTTGAGGAACACCCGAAAAATTTAATTTTTCCTTCGACAAGGCATTATCAATTTTTACCACCTGTTTTCTACCTACTAAATAGGCTTTTATCCACATTAGGAGCTGAGAGTGAAATCCATACATCTCTAGTTAACTTCCCAAAGGAAGTTATTGTAATGGGTCCGATTTGCCAAATTGGCATTTCTCGACGTTTCAAGGTCCCTAGAGTCGAAATAAACGATTTTTAGAAAGATGTCTGTGCGTGCGTGTGTATGTACGTTCGTACGTTCGTAGGTTCGCGACGTTTTTTCGCTGTCCATAGCTCAAGAACTAGAAGAGATATTGATTTAAAATAAATTTTGTTATACAGATAATAAGGCAGAAAGATGCAGAAAGGGTTCTCAAGAAAATTTCGTAGGTGTTTTTTTTACCATAGCATTTTGAAAAAAAAAAAGTGAAAATTTTGGTTCACCCTAAAAATCTTACGAACCAAAAACGCTAGAGACATGAATTAAATTTTATATAATATATTGTAACGTGATATCAAAGAAGAAGAAAAAAATTGTCACCTCCAACACGACTAAAATATGATTTCATCTCCAAAACAATTTTGTGAAGAATAATGTTTTTGACATCTGATAAAATTTTGAGAAAAATCGAATTGACAGTTTTTTTTTTTATAAAAAAATAAAAATCTGAAAAAACCATTACTCAAAGTTTGCAAAAATTGAATATCGATTCGAATATCTTTTCAAAAACTTGAAATTTAGGCTTCAAACTTATTTTATCCTATAAGAAATATTGTTTTCACCATTCTGAAAAATGTTGAGAAAAATCGAACCGACAGTTTTCTTACAAAAAATATAAACCTAAACAAAAAATTAATAAAAGTTGGTAAAAATAGATTTTCGACTAAAATATCTTTTCAAAACTTTGAGATATTGTCTTTAATTTACTTTGATCTTTCAAAAAATATTGTTGTCAACATTCAGTAAAAGTTTGAAAGAAATCGAATTGACAGTTTTTTTACAAAAAATAAAACTCTAAAAAAAAACAATACTAAAACTTGGTAAAAATTTACTTTCGACTCAAATAGCTTTCAAAAATTAAAAATATTGGCTTCAAACTCATTTTATTTCACAGAAAATATTGTTTTCGATATTCAGTAATTTTTATATAAAAACCCAACAGTCTGTTTTTTTCATAAAAAATAAAATCTACAAAAAAAATAGTACGCAAATTTGGTAAAAATTGATACGAGTACATATAGACAAACTTTAAAGCAGGACAAATCTACAGACAGGATGGGAAGTTATCAGTGTGGGTCGCATCCCAGCCTCTTTTTTTTATTATTGAACGCGGTCGAAAGCCTTTAAAAAATCAATACGAATAGTGTCGACTTGAGAACGCATTTCCATCTATAATAGGCACAAATCTGAAAATATTGATAAATTTGTAGTAGTGGATCTACATTTAAGAAACCATCTTGTTAAACTGAAATGTTATTGTGAATAAGAATATACAATTTGTTTCGAAAACATTAGGAATTAACTGCAGCTTTGCAATTGGTCTGTAATTTTCAATCGAACTTTTTGTACCTGATTTATGAAGGGAAGTTATGATAGAGTATTTCCATTCATCTAAGAACTTGGGGTGGCGCAACAGTCCGTTGTGAACCAGGGCCTAGCGACTTACAACTCTCATCCATAAGAACTTACCATTTCTTTTTAGAAAGCTTAAATATTATACAAAGTGGAATAGCTGTTATAAGTTTTTAAAAGAATTGGTGGAATATTGTCTGCTGAAATGAAAAAACTTTCTTCAAGAGATAAAAGTACTTGTAAGACATTGTCTACAGAAAACTGCAAATCACTAAGCTCAACCATAGGATCTGAATATAATGTGTTAGCATAGCCTAATATGAGATTAATAAAATTAGATTGAAAAAACGACGCGAAATACACAATAAAGTGTATAAGTCATGCTAAATGGAATCCTAGTTGAATTTCTTTAGTATTAGTATTTATATTTATTTTCTACCCATGGGAAGTTATTGTAATCGTTTCGATTTGTCGAATTAAAAATTTTGACTTTTCTCGACGTTTTAAGGCCCCTAGAGTCAAAACAAAAGATTTTTAGAAAGAGGTCTGTTCGTGCTTTGTTTTTTTCGTCGCCCATAGCTCGAGAACCAGTAATGATACCGACTTCAAACCAATTTTGTTATACACATAATTATGTAGAAAGATGCAGAAAAGGCTCTCAAGAAAATTGCTTTTGAGTTTTTTTTACCATAGCAGCTAAAAAAAAAATACAAATTTTGGTTACCCCTAATTATCTCACAAACTAATGTCGCTTAAGACTTGAATTAAAATGTATATTATAAATTATATATAAGGTTCAACGTCGAACGGCTACAATCGCCAGAGATCGGCAAATCCTTTTCCGACCGAGTTACAAGTAACCTCTCTCGAAGTTCTCTGCCAACAAACACAATGTCTCGAAAACCAGTGGCAACAGTGCCAAGATGCAATCAGAGAATCCGCCTCTGATTCGCTGGGTTTCAAACAGCCACCAACAAAGAATAACTGGTTTGATGAGGAATGTCGGCAAGCAAATGCAGCCAAACAACAAGCACGCAAAGCGGCGCTGCATAAAAAGACGAGAGCTGCTTGTAAGATCTATGAGCAGAAGAGGCGAGAGTAACGCCGACTTCTCAGAAGGAAAAAGAGAGGGCATGAGAAGCGTGCGGTCGAAGATGTTGAGAGGTATAAAAGCAGGAATGAGGTTCAAAAGTTTTATGAACAGGTGAAACGAAATTCACAGGCACATAAACCTAGAACCGAAGGCTGCAAAAGACGAAAGTGGAAACATCATAGTGGAACCGCAGTCATTGCTGAGGATATGGAAGGGCCCCCTCTGCAGACTGTATAACGGCGACGACGAACTGAATTCCGCTGTGAGGCAGGATGATCCATTTAATATAGACGACGAAAGCCAACAATCCCGTCCTCCCGACTTAGACGACGTAAAGATTGCCATATCTAAGTTGAAGTCTAATAAAACCGCTGGAGCGGATGGCTTAAATGCTGAGCTCTTTAAAGCAGTTGGAGATAATTTGGTTAGGAGCATCCACCAACTTATCTGTAAGATATGGTCGGAAGAAAGCATGCTCGATGAATAGAACCTCAGTATTGTTTGCCCGATCCTGAAAAAAGGAGACCCTCTAAACTGCATCAACTATAGAGGAAACAGTCTACTTAACATCGCCTATAAAATCTTCTCTGCCGTAATATGTAAACGTCTAAAGCCCATCTTCAACAGCCTAATAGCCCCTATCAGTGTGGTTTTAGAACAAGAATGTCCACAGTCGATCTAATATTTACATTACGGCAGATCCTGGAAAAAACCCAAGAACACCAAATCGACACCCACCATCTTTTCATCGATTTCAAGGCCGCATATGACAGCATCTACAGGGACGAGCTGTATAGAGCCATGTCTAGTTTTGGCATCCCTGCCAAACTCCTCCATTTGTGCAGGATGACCATGGAGAATTAAAGCTGCTCCATAAAGGTTGGAAACAACTTAACAGAACCTTTCGATGTCAAAAAAGGTTTTAGACAAGGTGATGCGCTGTCATGTGATTTTTTTAACATCGTGCTTGAAAGAATAGTGCAGAGCTCACACGTCAACACTAGAGGCACTATCTTCCAAAAGTCTATCCAATTACTGACATATGCTGATGACATTGACATAATCGGAAGAACTCAGCTTGATGTCAATGGGGCTTTTGTGAGTATTGAGGCAGAGGCGGCAAAAATTTGTTTTACGGTTAATGAGGGCAAAACAAAGTACATGTTGTCGTCTAGAAAGGACATACAACACCGACGTTTTGGTCAAAACGTCACAATCGACAGACGTAACTTTGAGGTAGTCAAGGACTTCGTCTACCTAGGCTCCGCTGTAAACGCAGAAAACAACACCAGCGCTGAGATCAAACGCAGAACGTACTAAGAAAACAATTGGGTGGTAAAGTCCTCTCTCGAGGGACCAAAGTGTTGCTATATAAGACCCTTATCATCCCCGTCCTGCTATACGGTGCAGAAGCATGGACCATGATAAAAGCGGATGAAAGCACCTTGGGTCGCATCGAGAAAAAAGTTCTTCGTGTGATCTACGGTCCCGTATGCATCGAAGGGGAGTGGAGAAGAAGATGGAACGACGAGCTGTACGGGCTGTACAGCGACGTAGACTTAGACAGAAGAGTAAAAGTCCAACGACTGAGATGGCTGGGTCACGTAGAGCGCATGGAAACTAATGTCCCGGCCCGTAATGTCTTCGAATCCGCACCCACAGTACAGCGCAGTAGAGGAAGACAGTGGATCAGGTGGCACGCACAAGTGGAAGGTGACCTCACCCAACTTGGAGCGCGAAACTGGAGACATCTAGCTATTGACCGAACTAGATATAGAATTTTGTTGGGTGCGGCCCTAGTTCACACTGTAGCGCCACCTTGAGTAAGTAAAGTATTATAAATTATAGCGTGATACCAAATCAGTATTTTTTTGGGAACAAATCCGATTAATGTTTTTTTTTTTATAAATCAAACAAATTAATAAAAGTGGTAAAAATTGACTTTCGACTCAAATATCTTTTGTCTATTTAAAAATATTGCTGTCCTCATTCAGTTAAACTTTGAGAAAAATCGAATTGACAGATTTCTTACAAAAAATAAAAACCTAACAAAAAAATACTAAAACTTGATAAAAATTTACTTTCGACTTCAAAAAATAAATAAAAATAAAAATTAGTACGCAAATTTGGTAAAAATTGATGTTCGGTTCTTGATATCTCTTAAATTTATTCCATTCATCCAATTTGTAAAAATTTAAGAAATGCTACTAAAATTGGTAAACATTTGTCTTCGACTAAAAGTCTATTTAACAAAACTAAATTTTCAAACTAAACTATTTCTTTGTATGATAAATATTGTTCGTAATTTTAAAATTTGCAAGAATAATTTAACTAACAACTTTGTTAACCCAACTCTACAAACTTTTAAGGAAGACAAATAGACAGACGGGATGGGAAGTTATCAGTGTGGGTCGTATCGTAGCCTCCTTTATTTATATTTATATTTATACTTATACTTATACTTATACTTATACTTATACTTATACTTATACTTATACTTATACTTATATTTATATTTATATTTATATTTATATTTATATTTATATTTATATTTATATTTATATTTATATTTATATTTATATTTATATTTATATTTATATTTATATTTATATTTATATTTATACTTATATTTATATTTATATTTAATGTTTATTGTTTATTTCTTAATACTTAATCTAAATCAATTGATAATTAACAGATATTAAAATTCGTCCATATGAAATTTAATTTAATAAAAAATATTTTGTATTTAATCATTCCCAATTAAAGAAATTTGTATCGAGTCTTGATAAATTTTATATTTTAACCTTTTGACACTCACTTTATCAGTTAACACTTTTAAACTTATAAAAACAACAACGTAAAATTGTTCTTACGTAAATTGTTTTATTATCAATTAACTAGATTCTACGTAAGACTTCATTGATAGTCCAAATCACACGCTCACTTACATCGGTACAAGATGGCGTCGGTAGTCAACCATATCATCATCATATTGAACTCAATTTTGAAGAAACCTCCAAAATAAAACGTCGTCGTGACAATTTGGCCCTAACATCAACCCAAAGCAAAACAATACAAAAAGAAACACCCTCCTGAGAAGAGGACATTACATCCAAATAGCTGCATCACTTATTTGTTTATCCAAAGCTAGAATCTTAACTCGGTGGAATATCGTATACCTTTTACCTATAAACAGATGGAAAAGTCATTTCTTTTATCCTCTTTCAGCGCCCTCTATATGATGGTCGTTAGATTTTTTGTTATTTTCTGGAAAAAAAAGTATAAGCGTGCGAAATTGCTTTTCCATAATTTTTCGCATGCAAACCGTCAGCCTCAGCAGAGTGCAATATCTTCGCGCGCGTATTATACCTCAGCTTGAGCTTCACTCAGTATGCGAGAGATCGCGCATAAAGTGCTGCACCGCTGCCATCACAATTGCAAGTTGCAAGTCGCGTCGCATAGCGTCGCTAGTGCTGTCTTTCTGTGAGAAAATGAGGAAGAGATCAGTGTTTGGTTGTTTTGTGGCAGTTTTTTCGTGTAGTTTTGGTGTTTTTGTTTTTGTTTTTCAGTTTTTCCTTTTTTTTTCTTTATGAAGTTTTCTTGAGGGTTTTCTTCAATCTTTTCTCCCGCTTAATGCTTGTCGCGCAAGAGTATATAGAAACTGTTAACATTTTCCTTTATTCATCTCCCATTGAGCTTGAGACTTGAGATTTTCATTTCTACTGAGGCTATGCACGATTATGCTAATCTAGGGAAAGTGCATTTTCATACACCTATCGGGTGGCCAAATTGCATAACTTGATCTTTATTAAGCTTCTTTTTGTTTTGCTTTTGTTGTTGGTTTCTTTATCTTCTTATTGCTTCTATTTTATTTTTCTTGACGTCTTCTATTTTCTTGCAGTTAAGTCCTCCTTTTTCTTTGTCGCGAGTTCATCTCTATGATTGAAGTAGTGCGCGGGAGGGCGACGACGAGGATGTTGAGGATGAGGATGAGGACGACGATGACGACGGACGATTAAGGTAGGGATGTTCAGGAGATGGGATGGGGGATAGGTAAGGAGATATGTACTTTATTTGTAGTTTTTACGCAAAACATGATGTCGACTGGTGTTTATGGATTCATACATTATGGGGCACCACATGATGATGGTTTTTTGAAGACGAAGAAGCCAAAGATGTGGTTTCGAGGATAGACTCTTTTTAGTGGTTTACAAATCGGTTTTACTAGGATTTTGTATTCGAATTTGTTTGTTTTGTAACAACAAGGTTAAGCATTTGACTCCTGTTGCAGACGTATATGTGTTGCATGTATTCATTCAATTCTGAGAAAAAAAACAATGTTATTATCATTTTTTTACGACCCATGACGACGACGACGACGTCAAGGCGGTGGTGGTGATGACAAAGACGACGATGACGACGACTGTGAACAAGACATCCTCATTGCAGCAATTGGATTGTTTAAAACGATGATGGTATGCAAGTTCGAAGATACTGTGTATGCATAATTGCTATGAGTCATGTAATGTGCACAGGGTCTTAGCTTTTTTAACTTTAAATATAAAGTACGAATAAGGTTTAGAAAAGCGTCCAGAAAAGCAAGCGTTCATTTTCGCTAAAGCATTTGAACAGCTTCAAGAACTTAATTTTTTTATTCCTGATATAAGTCTATTTTTAATTGAAATAACATTCTGTAAAAATAATCAACCTATATTGGTTTATGATCGATAGTTCTTAATTAAAGAATAGAATAGCATCGTACTTTTAATAGATACAAGCTTTACGAAAAAACGGAACGATATTATCTTTCCGGCTTAAAATTAAATTTTTTTGAAACATGTATCGTACCCACTCCAGATAAGACCTACTATACTTTTTGAAAGCTAGCTGCCAACATTCTATTGTCTTAAGCAAGCAAAGGTCAGAAACTGTTTAAGAATCTAAAAATGTAGGATTAAACATTTGCACACGTATCCCACTTCTGATACCAATGTAATTTTTGTTTTAATAGGATTCATTAAATAAGTTTATACACTACAAGATAAAATCAATAGCGTTCTACCTTCGAAGTGTGAAATTTTAAGCTATGGATGTAACACTTATAGATCGATCACTCTTAAGGGTGTTTTTTTAGGTTTTCAGCAAAAACATTAAGTATTTTAGAATTCTATTAAGTTAATATGAAGAAAATTATCTTTCTATTTTCGATGTTTGACTTTAGAAGTTTATTTAAGGTGAGTCAAAATTAAGCAAAGTCTTCTTATTAAACAGTTTTGAAGTTTTTGTTTTATTGGCTAATACATTTTCAATTTATAGTTGTGATAATTTTAAATTTGTGGTACAATGTTTTCTTTTTTAACTTCATGTCAAATTATCAAGGCACTTACAGAAATCTGGAAAATCAACTTTATATTTTTAGTTAGTTATGGTTTATTAAACAATTGGTAATTGAGCGTTTCTGTGTTAAAACAAAACAAACTGTTTAATATAAGAAGTCTAAATATAATTCTCTGAGAGTGATTTAATAACTTCACCATGAACAAAGTTCAACGATTGAACAAAGCGAAAATTACTCTAGAAAATTAAGCTTAATTCGTTCAACAAATCGAGTTTCATTGTTTTACAGAAATTAATTTAAAAAGAGGCTAAAATGAGACGATTTCAAAATTTTACAAAAATTAACAAGATTATCTACACCAAATTTTAGAATTAGTTTTTAAGTTTTTATTTTTTGTAAAAAATGTTTAAATGTTCTTTTAAAATGTTTATGGAATATCAAATAATTATCCTTAGTAGTTCGAAACTATTCTAAAAGTTATATATTTTGAATACGTAAAATATTCGACCTGATTAATGCTTTTTATCAGTTTTTTTAATTATGTATTAAAAAATAGAAACTGTCAGTTGAATTGTTTTAAGTTCATACCAATCATTTCAAATCAACCATGGTAAAAGCTTTCAAAAACTGGTAGATCCAATTATGGATGTGGTGGAAAAGACACTTGCAGAATAAAACGTATTTTCG
Organism: Eupeodes corollae; assembly: GCF_945859685.1. Lineage (NCBI taxonomy): Eukaryota > Metazoa > Arthropoda > Insecta > Diptera > Syrphidae > Eupeodes > Eupeodes corollae. The sequence continues at coordinate 113,545,358 of NC_079148.1, forward strand.
GCTTTATTTGTAAATGTTGCTCAAGCCTTTTGAAGGGTTTGGCACTTGGAAATGCACAGGTATGTTCCCAGCCAGTACTGAAAAATACGGTACTCGGAACTAAAGAAAATTTAAGCTGGCTTACCACATTGAATTATCCTAGGACCACCCTAGTACGTTTAATATAAAAGGGAAATTCCAGTGGACATCAAAGCTATGTTCTCCAGTTTTGCTGATGATACTGCAATATTAGTTCAAGACAAATCCGTTGCAAAAGCTACACAACAAATGCAGAATACAGTCTTTATAAATTCTATAAACAGTCCATAACTACTCTACTAAAATACTGCCAAATAACTTTAAACTACCTACAATGCAAAGTTTAAATGATCACATACAAAAAATAGGGTTAGAACCAAGGGAAATACCACTTATTCAAATTATATAACGGCGATGAAGAACTGAATTCCGCTGTAAGGCAGATAGAACCACTCAACCTAGGCGACGCAGATCATCCCGACATAGACGAAGTGAAGATAGCTATTTTTAAACTGAAGCCAAACAAAGCTGCTTAGGCTGACGGCATCGCTGCCGAACTATTCAAAGCAGTAGGCAATGACTTGGTAGGGAGCATGCACCAACTCATCTGCAAAATATGGTCGGAAGAAAGCATACCCGATGGTTGGAATCTCAGCATAGTATGCCCGATACATAAGAAGGAGATCATCTAAATTGCGCCAACTACAGAGCCATCAGTCTCCTTAACAGTGCGTATAAGATCCTCTCTGCCGTATAATGTGAACGTCTGAAGCCCATCGTCAAAAACCTGATTGGTCCTTATCAGTGTGGCTTCAGATCAGGAAAGTCCACTATCGACTTAATTTTTACACTCCGGCAGATCTTGGAAAAAACCCAGGAGCTTCAAATCGATAATCACCATCTCTTTATCGATTTTAAAGCCGCGTATGACAGCATCTATAGGGAAGAGCTCTACAGAGCAATGTTTAGTTTTGGCATCCCTTTCAAACTTATCCGTTTGTGCAGAATGACGATTAAGATTGCACGCTGCTCTATCAAGGTCGGAAAAGATCTAACAGATGCACTTGATGTCAAAAAAGGTTTTAGACAAAGCAATGCACTGTCATGCGACTTCTTCAACATCGTTCTGGAAAGAATTGTGCAAAACTCAACCGTCAACACTAGGGGCACAATCTTCCAAAGGTCCATCCAATTACTCGGATACGCAGATGATATTGATATAATCGGAAGATCAAAGCGTGATGTCAGTGGAGCGTTTTTGAGCATTGCGACGGAAGCGAAGAAGATGGGTTTAGTGGTAAATGAGGGCTGTCATCAAAAAACGATACTGCACAACGACGTCTTGGAATAAACACAGACAACGACACCAGCGCTGAAATCAAACGAAGAATAACTCTTGCAAATCGCTGCTTCTTTGGGCTTAGAAGGCAACTGAGAAGTAAAGTCCTCTCTCGAGCATCTAAAACCACCATCTATATCAGGTGATTTTTGGTCCCGTACGCATAGATGGAGAATGGAGGAGAAGATTTAACGATGAACTGTACGGGTTGTTCAGCGACACTGACCTAGTTAGCAGAATTAAATTCCAACGGCTTAGATGGCTAGGTCATGAAGAGCGAATGGACATTAACGCTCCAACCCGGAAGGTCTTCGAATCCAATCCCGAGGGACGGCGCAGTAGAGGAAGAACGCGATTCAGGTGGCGCGCCCAGGTGGGAGAGGACCGCAACCAACTTGGCTGAAGACGCATGTTGGTTGAGGCCCAGCTCAGCCCGGACTGTAGCGCCACCATAAGTAAGTAAATAAGGTTAAAATCAAGTTGTATAACACCATCAGCTGTGCAAAAAAAGACCAACCTAAATGTACGATACAATGTTTCTGACGAAAAAGGTACGCAGACACAAAAACTAAAAACTGTGTAACTAACGAGCTATCCATTTTGTGGTTTCAAAAGTATAGGACTGGCTAGCTGTTTATACATCTGCCTAAATTTCTGAACCAATTTTTGTGTTCGATTGAAAGTCCGACATTTACGAAAAAGGATCATTTAACTATCGCACAACGTATAAAAATTGTTAAAACCTACTTCAAAAATTGTAACTCTGCCACAGCCACATATTGCGCTTTAAGATTAGATTATATAGGGTCTGGCAAATAACTTCTTTGTTTTTAAAACACTATAAAAACATCGAGTAAAGTTTCGGCTGTGTGGCACGCAGCGCCGACCGAAATTGACTGTAATGCCTCTGGACCAAAATCTGCACCAAACAGTGACTCGTTTAGGGTGTATCGGCTTTTCAATATATGCGTGCTGGTTTTCTGTGCCCCAAATACTACAATTATGATTGTTTACATACCCGCCAAGATCAAAATGAGCTTCATCCAACCATATTCGATCAGCGGAAGGATAAAACTAATTATCTGTCAAATCAGACATGAGCTAAGTGTTACCATTCACGAAATAAGCACTAGTTGAAAAAAACGATAGATGGCGACCCCTAAAGCTTGTCCCTTGTGACCAGACCTTGTGGATATGTTATATCGAAACTTGAAACTTGATTGTTGCAAGTAGCTGTTATTAAGTTCATTGCTTTTACCAATCATGGCAAAAGTTAAAAATAAATTGTACTGAATGAATCACACCCAAATATCCTAAGGCCAACCTAGTACTTTTTATACAAAGACGATATTCCAGTAGACTTTAAAGCTATCGTCGCCACTTCTGCTACAAATGACTTTCTATGCAAAGCTTAAATGGAAAGAGCACATTAAAACAAAAAATAACAACTAAACTTTAAGTATGAAATCCAAAACAAACTAATATTATAACGGTTTATCCATTTTGTGGTTTCAAAAGTATACAGCTGGAATTCGACAACTGTCAAACTAAGTTGCTAGAACAATTGTTTTTTAGTTGAAAGTCCGAACCTTAAAATATAACTCTCATTTCTGGGCTGGTGTTCCAGTAGCTTATTTAAGCCTCTTTGACAGAATTCAAAGAACTTTTAAAATGATTGGTGACATTAAAATCATCAACTGGATTACGTCACTTGTCTCACCCTTTTTTACCGTTATTTAAGTGGACTATGCTCTAGTAAAATAGCCAGTTGCATTCCTCCCCTTAAACATTTAAACCGTTATACCCGAGCTTCTAGGAATGCCTACAGTTTACCCTTGAACCCAACATCGACCGTACTATGAATGTGAAATGTCCTCCAACGCTCTATCTTTCCTTATCATTGCAATGTTCAGGAATTCAAAATCAGTGTTGACCGACACCACCTATTTAACCCTTTCGTCATAAAAAAGGTAAACAAAACCCTTTTAGTGTTCGCTAATTATAAACAAAAATTACAAAAAATGATCGTTTAACTATCGGGCAACGCTTACAAATTGTTAAAACGTACTCCAAAAAGAGTGATTCTGCCACATCCACATATCGTGCTTTAGGAAGGGATTATGGTTTACATAATCGTATAACAACGCAAGCAATTAGCAAAATTGTGAAAAAATTTGGAAAGACACTGGATTGTTTATAGATATTATAAGACATGTGCATCATCGTTTCGCTAGTATCTAATGAAAAAAAGTCACTGTTTGGTGCGCTCTTTGGTCCGGATGTGTGATTAGAACTTATGTACTTCTTCGAAAAAGACCATAGAACGACTGTTATAGTCAATTCCAAGCATTATGATCATATGATAACCGACTTTTTTTTGCTATTGAAGAATACGATTTAGAGAATAAATGTGGTGTGAACAAGACGGTGCCACACAACTCGAGCGAATATTGCTTTATTCCAGGAGACATTTCCTGGCCGCGTAATTTCAATCTTGACGATATCAACTGGCCACCAAGATCATGCGATTGGACACCGCTGGACTTTTTTGTGGAGCTACGCAAAGACCATTTCTATGCAGATTTACATTTAACTCTTGAGCACTTAACAACCAACATTCGTCAAGTTATGGATGACATACCACCTCCCAATATGTATGAAGAAAAGGTCGAAAATAACCTCAAAAGAATCAATACTTGCGCGAGAAAGTTTAAAATTGAAATTATTTAAATCGGACCGATTACAATATCTTCCAATGGAAAATAAGTAAAATTAACCAATGAAATCATAAAAAGTGTGGACCTAAAAACTTACATTCGTCACAAATAATTTACGATTAATTAACAAATAATTATCCACCTGCTTTCTTATGGATCGATTCATCTTTTTTTTGCTATGTTAATACTCAAGGTCCTCAATTGTACCAAATAAAACACAAGTGCCTATATGAATTGTTAGAGTTAATTTTAATACCAACTAATCTTGGTAAAAATAAGGTTGACAAGTGAAATCAGTTAAGAGATCTTTAGAAATCTAAAAGTCTAATGGGTATAACTTTCAACGATAATCCGCCATCTACTACTTAAATATTCTGGTTGATGGTTAAGGTGGTTAAGAAAAAGGTAGGTTTAACATTAAAGCAGAAATTTTGTTAAAAATTTTCTCCATGCTAGCCTCTCCCTAAATAAATCATATACACCACCTGTAGTACCAGTTACACGTTTGTATTGTACTGAACGTAGGTACCTACTATAACATAAAAATATCACTTTATGTCCAGTTGACAATCTAGTGATGCACAGATCGTATTCAAGTGACTTCTGTGTGCACTATAAATGTTTGTGTTTGTCCAACTTTCGTTGAAATCCCCGACAACTCTTATAGATTTATATACAACTGTTATGAGCAGATAAAATTGGTCAGAGTCTGGTCAATGTCTCGTCATCCCACATCCAACTGACTAAGTGACTATACCAACTACATATCCAACGACAACGAGTGACCATAAACCATATAGACGATAGACGATAGACGACAAGAAAACGCCAACAAAAACGCTATATGCAATGACACTGCCATTGGCAAACAACATCAACATCATTTCCATCAACAACAAACTGACCTAGGCCCGATTGTCATTGTGTGCCATGTTGTGTTTGAACAAAAGACCCAACCATCTCGAGCTGACCTCAATTTCTACCCTGGAGTCGTGCAAGTATTTTTTGTTGTTTTTGTTGCTTTTTAGCAATACATATAAAAGATACAAGTAAGTTAGACGGACGCAGCCTTTAAGTGCAAAAGTTGTCTCTTTTTGAGCGTTTAGAAAAGCGATTAAAGCACGTTGACCACTCTTGACATTTGGAGTTCCATCGTAACGTATTTGGGATGAGGAGGATTCTTGGAATAGCATAGGCAACCTCCTTCGCGGTCCGAAATTCCAACGTTTAACCTCTAGAGAGATAGCCTGATGGTCTCTCGCCTTGCCATGAAACTATTAATTATAAATTCGCACAAACCGCTTGTCTATTGGCTATTGGCTAGTGGCGTCGTTTATCATGGTCAGCAATTATATCCGTTCTGCGCGCGCAATACGCGCCTGTACACATGTCCCAACACATGTTCAGACGATGACTCCCGACACCCGGTCATCGAGCAAGAGTCATGTCCATTTTAGAGTTATGACTGAGAATAAAGAACACGCGACATGGATATACCCTGGCGCAAAATATTACACTCCTTGGCTATCCTTAGATGAAAATCAAAGGTAAAGAGGCATCGAAGTGATATCGCTTGGACGGTAGGTAGTGAGAAGCATCAGGAGAGTAAAATGGAAGAATGTTGTGTCGTGCTTCGAAGGAAAATACCACCACGATGACGATGAGTGGATTGCTAGGTGCAGGCGAAGGTGAAGGCGCACTCGAAAGACCACATCAAGCCACACAAATTTAGCAATAAAACGCACTACTCCCTCCCTGTCCCTAGGCGATATGGCAGTGGATTTTTGCGTGACTCTAACCGAGTTAATTAATGGACATTATATATACGAAGTCCTGGCTTGGACATACATGTGGTCCACCTTTTCATTACAGATTTTCCACAGATGCAAGCGGCAAGCTACTAATTAAAATCAACATAGCTGCTTCAGCTATGTGGCGCAGCAATACGGAGTAATATGACTAGAGGGGCTCAACTCATACAGCTGACTCGCAATACCTTCACCTGCAAAAGCAAATTCTACTCAAACGATATCGTTTTGAGGGAGGAAAAGGTTCCTAAGATCTCGAGTGGGTGGATCAGCAGCAAGACGTGTATGTGCATAATGTGAAGCTCACCTGTTCATCGCCGCGCCACGTCGCGTCGGATCGGATGGTGGATGGTGGATGTCGGATGATGATCATGAGCAGCAGCACCTACCTGTTCGTCTATTTGGCTGTTTAAACATGAAATTAATTTGCAACACACGCTGAACGGAGACTGATAGTGACTATGGCATGGTGGTGGCTTAAGCGGCTTCAGCAGCTACGGCGGGCGGTGATGGCGGCGGCGGCGATGGTGATGGTGATGGCGATGGATGTGGAATTGTAATCGGCTATGAGAAGATCGGGTCGCCTCTTGGCCAGAGAATGGAAATTTTTCTTCTTCCATCCTTCGTCCAAGACAGCCGTTTAAGGTAGAAACAGAGAGGTATATTATATACGCTGCTTCCTTGTGCTGATGCTGATACTTATGCTGCGCTATCGTGCAAAGATTATGTGAAGAAGACGTTAGGTCAAAGTAAAAGTACTTCTTGAATGCTGGATATTCGAGCGCTCATCCTATCCTATAGGCCTCTTCCTATTCCTTTTCCCTCTGCGTGAAGGTGGGTTTCGTGAGTGAATATTTTTCAAAAACAGCAACAAATAAAAAACAATCTATGCATCAATATCTGGATATAATGGATTGTTGGTTATAGCTTCTTCTTAAATAAATTTTGGTTTCGTTTTCTTTTCATTTTTTATTTTTTGAAAAGTTTGTTTGGAAGGGCAAACGGATCGCACTTTGTGTTGTCGTCGTCGTGCACGCAATTGTGCGGAAGTTTTAAGGAAATTATACTCATGGAGGTCTTGAAGGAAGCAAAAATATATTTTTCACTATCTGTATGCCTTTGGAAGAGGAATTGGCTTTTGGTATTTGGTTGTGCATAACTACCAAATACCTATTGGCCTTCGAACTATTTTGAAAGTTTTATTTAGGAAAGTGTTTATTTTACATCAGAAGAAGAAGATTCGAGATCCAAACCCTCTCAACAATGTAATCCTCTCAACAAATCGTCTAGTAAGTTCATGACTAATGATCACATACCGTCTTTGCAGTTTCCCTGCTTAAGCGGCAATAGGTTTAGAAACTTACTCAGTTTGCATAAGTATATACCCTTTAATGCTAGAGACGACTGCAGTCCAATCCTAACCATAACATCAGACTATTGCTAAGCCTCAAAACTCCTAAACCAGTGTTTCATGTCCTCTAGCTTTTGACTTCAGAAAAATTGTAACTTAATTTTCCAATTTATCTACATATACCCTTTTTCAATGTTATTATGAAACTTACCCCTGGTTTTGAAATTCGAGAAGAACCCTTTCATACGTCCAATACCCTGCCTTTTAACTTGCAACCATACATAACTCCTTCATATTGACTAATCATAGGTCAACGAAAAAGCAACTTCGATCGACATTATCTCAATATCGCACAACCACTCCCCGAATAATGTTTGTCTGCTAAATTGAAATCCATATTAGGATTGCGGTGTAGACGGCTTGCTCCATGTTGCAGCGCATGTTCAAATTGACATTGAAGGTCACTCATGTTTCCTTTGATAGGTTGCAATAACTCTTCGAATCAAAGCCAGTTCGAGTGCCTTGTGTTTGCTCATTTATTTATTGATTGAAAGTGGAACAAAGCTCTCTAGAAGGACCGACTTTACGTCGATAAAAACTGCAATAGGTTCCTTACTTTAAGTTCCCATGGGCACTCACTGGGAGTGAGGGAGGGTGAACCAAGTATATTTTTACACAAATATTTTCAATTGCAACTTCATAGTCTCAGTCTAGTTCTAGGCTAAACAGCTTTTTTGAGAGTTTATGTATGCAGCTTGCTTAACAAGATTCGACTTAAATCAGAATGCAAATTTTACAAGAGGAGCATGTTACTAGAAAGAGTGTTGAGACTGACCAAAAACAATCTTAACCGCCGTTCAATCAATAATATCAATTGGCCCGTCAACACCGATAGACGCTATTGCCACAACCGCTCCACCGAGAGCTCTGTGACGCTGCGCTAGGTATTCGGACGTTACTAGACTCAATATTAGCAACGATCATGTTGTGTGACCCCCTTAAGCCATCTTGCTTGTTAGCCCGGCAACAGCAAGAGCTAGTGACCGCATCATCATCTCCATTCGCATCAGCATCCACGCCAAAATGGAGGTCTGTAGGTAGGTGGTGCCGTTTCAGGTACATATCAATAAATTTAAACTTTAAATTGTAAATTTTCACATTCCTTTGCTTGCGCACAGCAGTGGCTTCGGCGGCGGTATATGTGGCGGTGGCGGTGGTGGCAAATGCGATAGCGGCAATATCTACCTATAAGAAGTATTGTCCGATCATTTGTCATCGGGGGCTTCTGCTGTGCTATGTGCCTTCGCCTTGTGTATGTTATGCTCACCATGCAGAATATTTTCCAAACTTAAAAGTCTTCCTCATACCGCAAAAGAATTGATGATAACCCGAGTAATGTGTTCCTTTTGGTATAAAGAGGAGCTGTGTGTGTGTGAATTTAATTTATGCATCCTTTCGCGTTTCGCGTATAAACGCACAGCACATGTCCCATGTCGATGCCGATGTTGAAGGCGAGTTTTGTGTACTTTCACCTGCTTAAGAAAAATTTAATTTTTCAAAAAAAAAAATTAAAGAACACACCAAAAGACCAAAAACTTATTCATGAATCAATACGATTTACAAGAAATTCATTATTTTAAAATATTTTTTCACTGCATCAGTCCTTGCGTCTTTTGGGAAGTGGACAACAGAAGAGGAAAAAATAAACAAGACTGATTGACGTAAAAGAGTATTTTTATGTTTAACAGCGGCCATGGCGGCCGGGCCGATACAACGGCCGGCGGTAACACAAATGACCAACGATTTATCAATTGATTTTTCAATTAGACTTGTCAGTGGGTCAAATGAAAAGGTCGAAGGAGAATGCATGAGATTATATGAGGTTTTTCATAAAAATGTCAAGAATTAACCTGATGATGATGATGATTCTTTTTATTAATGTTTAATAAGGCCGGTTAAATGTCATTCCCCTGTCAACGAAATAATAATTTAACACAAAAATTTGACAGTTTTAACGATTAGAGAGATGAAAGATGAAAAATGGAAATTTTTGGGTTCAATATTTATGAGTATGCTATAGAGGTCATCATTTATAGATAATGTTAAATAAATTGTCCTGTCATCAAATAAAAAATGCGTAAGTCAAATTAAAATTAAACCTCAGTATGTTAGTTGCGGTCTGATCGTGTTTTCGGACCACTTTTTTCTTAATTTAAGTGAATGAACAAATGGCCAATTCGAAAAGTATGTCCCACAAATTGACATCTAATTCTTCTGAAACTGTAAGAAACTGTGCTCAAATTTTGAGAATTTCGTTTTGTGCCTTATCTTCTCTGAACAACAATATTCTTCGAGAATCGAAATATTTAACGAAAGATTATGACAAATGTTGTGTTTGACATGTAGAGTTTCTCTACCTCTTATTATTCGATTATAGAGATTTCTCTGACAGAAGAAAACGCCACAAGCAATGTCAGAAAATAACCACCGTCAAAAACATTCTACAGATATGGACATTAAAATAGACACAGACAGTTGCTAGGAATAAAACCAAAATAAAACAGCAATATGCCCTAAAGTAGTTTTAACCGTAATCAAAAAAAAAGTGAGACTCTCTTATGCAAAATAAAATGGGTTTTATTGACTGTAAGACTGTGTTTTTGGTGGAAATTAAAATAGAAACACATTTTAACACATAACTTAATATTTAACCAGTATCAAATAATTTAGTATCTAATATTTTTTTTATATGAGAAAATTCAAATTACTAACTTACTTACTTAAGGTGGTGCTGCAGTCCGGGTCGGACCTGGGCCTCAACCAACAAGCATCTCCAGCCAACTCGGTCCCTATCTAGATATCTCTTGTTTCGCACGCCAAGTTGGTTGAGGTCCTCTCCCACCTGCGTGCGCCACCTGAGTTGCGGTCTTCCTCTACTGCGCCGCGCCGCACAGTGGTTCGGTTTGTATGGGAGAGCGGAAAAAAGTCTGTAAAATCTGAACGGTTCAACGGATTTAAATAAAATTTAGCATACATGTTAAGATTAGTCTTATACATATTTGGTCAGAATTTGGTTGAAAAAAAAAATTATAAACAAAGTTATTGGCATTTTTCTAAAATTTGAGGGTTTTTGATTTTTGTATGGGAGAGCGGAAAAATTTTTGTAAAATCTGAACTATTAAACGAATTTTAATGAAATTTTTAAATCATTTTAAGATTAGTCTTATACATGCTTGGTCAAAATTTGGTCAAGAAAAAATTATTAGAAAAAAAGTTATTGGCATTTTTCTAAAATTTGAGGGTTTTTGATTTTTGTATGGGAGAGCGGAAAAAAGTCTGTAAAATCTGAACTTTTAAACGAATTTTAATGAAATTTTTAAATCATTTTAAGATTAGTCTTATACATGCTTGGTCAAAATTTCGTCAAGAAAAAATTATTAGAAAAAAAGTTATTGGCATTTTTCTAAAATTTGAGGCTTTTGATGTTATATTTAAATAAAAGTTTTTTTTTAGTAAAATCTTAACTTTTTATTTTGAACAAAATATTATTACTAACTATGTATATTATAAAATTAAATAAATAAATAGATAAATACATACAAAAAATAAATAAAAAACAATTATGAAGTAGTAATTTTTTGACGCTAAAATGAGATTTTTAGCGTCTGCGCTGATTGGAAGTATTTTCTTTTTTGCCTGTGGCCTTAAACCTGTTATTATTGGATCTGAGGATATGAGTATGTGATGCATCACATCTTCATTCATCGCAATTCGGCTGCATTTTCTCGAATAAAACCTGCGGTAGGCTTTATAATCCTTATTTCGGCATTCTTGGGCTTCCTCGACAATTCTGCTTGTATAAATAATGCAAGAGCCTTATCCGGATCAAATTGTGAGCAGGAAAAGCTCTCTGATGTTGCTGCATAGTTTATCTCTTCTTGAGGAAATATATTTCTAATTTCGTCCCTCTTATACCTTTTAGCTCGATCACAGCATTCGTCAAAACTCTTTCGTGGTCTTCCCATATTAGTTGACGTTTCGGCCAATACACTTTGGGTTAGTTCTACTTCGAAAACTCCTTCGAGCCAAAGAGTATTTTTTTTCAAAATGACTTTTTTTTCTATGAACTGCGTTCCATCGACTCGACTCGACTAGAAGATTTTGAACATCATGTCCATTAGTGATAAGTTCACTACACAACACCGAATAAGGAATTTCGATTCAATGCATTTTAATGTATTGAACTTACTATTCACTATATGTATATTTGTTATTATATTTCACTTCACTTTCACTTATTGATTGATCAGAGTAAACATTTTTCTTAAACACCTTGCACAAAAGGTCAATAACTCAATACTGACTTTTTTTAATTTAATCCTTTATATATATAGATTTAAGTAAGAGATTTTATTCTAATAAGACAGGTAATACAAAATTACGCAATACACAATAAAAACAAAGCAATAAAGCTTTAAAAATAACACCTTTTTTATTTCTACCTGCCCTACTTTTAGCAAAAAACTAAAAAAATAAAGGATTATCCCTAATCCTTTTCTTTATTTTATTTTATTTTATTTTTAAGCTCTATCATATAATTTAAAATATCATAAAACTATATTGCTTTTCGTGTGTTCTTTCCAAGACAATTGAGTTCAAAGTTGAAAAAATTTTCCGGGCAGAAATAAATGGTTTCGCAAAAATCGAAATTCTCAGACCTGTGTCAATGTATTAATTTTGTTTTATTTTTAGAATAAAGTTTGACATTTTTTCTTAAAATAATGGGCTTAACCAGTTCATTTTGACAATTAATAACGAAGAAATCAAACTTTTTGGTAAACACCACCGTCAAAACGCAGTTTTTTGAAATCCGATTCAGTGAAACATTTTTGATCATAACTTCCACATCTGCACGTATCTGCAGCTGATTTTTTCTGTGCTTCTGCATAAATGCATGGAGCATATGCTGGCATACTTACTTTCTTGGAGTCTTTTGGAGCTTTTTTTTGAAATCAAAAAGTTTAAAAAAAACACATTTTTTCCTAGTACTTAAGCTTCAGACTACTTATAGAAGGTATCTTTTATAAATAATCATTTTTTTTTTTATATTTTAGATAATCGAAAATAGACCAATTAAATTATTTAAGAAGCTAGAGAATTTATTTAAAGGAACTTCGGAAAAAAACATCTCAAAATTTGTTGAAAATACGGTTCGCGATTTGAGTAAAATTATTTTTCAACTTTGAGGGCTTGTAAATCAGAACATACAATATATATGTTGAAAAATACTTTTAAATCATACGCTCGGGTTATATAAGAGTACTTAAACATAAAATTTAAAAGGATAAATATAACTTCTTAAAAAGACTTTTTTCCGCTCTCGCACCACTGTGCGCCGTCCCTCGGGATTGGATTCGAAGACCTTCCGGGCTGGAGCGTTGATGTCCATCCGCTCTACATGACCTAGCCATCTAAGCCGTTGGACTTTAATTCTGCTAACTAGGTCAGTGTCGCTGAACAACCCGTACAGTTCATCGTTATATCTTCTCCTTCATTCTCCATCTATGCGTACGGGACCAAAAATCACCCGAAGAATTTTTCTCTCGAAGCATCCTAAGATGCTCTCATCTTTCTTTGACAGGGTCCAGGCCTCAGCGCCATAAATGAGAACCGGGATGATGAGTGTCTTATAGATGGTGATTTTACATGCTCGAGAGAGGACTTTCCTTCTCAATTGCCTTCTAAGTCCAAAAAACAGCGATTTGCACGACCTATTCTTCGTTTGATTTCAGCGCTGGTGTCGTTGTCTGTATTAATAGCGGTGCCTAGGTAGACAAAGTCCTTAACTACCTCAAAGTTATAGCTGTCCATGGTGACGTTTTGTCCAAGACGTCGTTGTTCAGTGTCCTTTTTTGATAACAGCATATACTTGGTCTTGCCCTCATTGACCACTAAACCAATCTTCTTCGCTTCAGTCGCAATGCTCAAAAACGCTCCACTGACTTCACGCTTTGATCTTCCAATTATGTCAATATCATCTGCGTAACCGAGTAATTGGATGGACCTTTGGAAGATTGTGCCTCTAGTGTTGACGGTTGAGTTTTGCACAATTCTTTCCAGAACGATGTTGAAGAAGTCGCATAACAGTGCATCGCCTTGTCTAAAATCTTTTTGGACATCAAATGCACCGGTAAGATCTTTTCCGACCTTGATAGAGCAGCGTACATTCTTCATCGTCATTCTGCACAAACGAATAAGTTTGACAGGGATGCCAAAACTAGACATTGTTCGGTAGAGCTCTTCCCTATAGATGCTGTCATACGCGGCTTTAAAATCGATAAAGAGACGGTGGGTATCAATTTGAAGCTCCTGCGTTTTTTCCAAGATCTGCCATAGTGTGAAAATTTGGTCGATAGTGGACTTTCCTGGTCTGAAGCCGCACTGATAAGGACCAATCAGGTTCTTGACGAATGGCTTCAGACGTTCACATAATATGGCAGAGAGGATCTTATACGCAATGTTAAGGAGACTGATGCCTCTGTAGTTGGCGCAATTTAGACGATCTCCTTTCTTATGTATCGGGCATACTATGCTGAGATTCCACTTATCGGCCATGCTTTCTTCCGGCCATATTTTGCAGATGAGTTGGTGCATGCTCCCTACCAAGTCATCGCCTGCTGCTTTGAATAGTTCGGCAGCGATGCCGTCAGTTCCAGCAGCTTTGTTTGACTTAAGTTTAGATATAGCTATCTTCACTTCGTCAAGGTCGGGTAGGCGGAATTGTTGATCTGCGTCGCCGAGGTTGAGTGGCTCTATCTCCCTTACAGCGGAATTTGGTTCGTCATCGCCGTTATATAATTTGGAGAAGTGATCTTTCCATATTTCTCAGCATCGACTGCGGTTCTACTACGATATTCTCCTGATCGTCTTTACAGGCTTCGGTTCGTGGCTGGTACACTTGGGAGTTTTTTTACCTTTTGGTAAAATTTACGAACCTCATTCCTGTTGTGACATCCCTCTATCTCCTCGATCGCGCGCTTCTCATGCTCTCTTTTTTTCCATCTAAGAAGCCGGTGTTCCTTTCTCCTCTTCTGCTCGTAGAGCTCGCGAGCAGCTCTAGTCCTTTTGTGCAATGCCGTTTTGTATGCCTCTTATTTCGTTGCGTGCGCTAGCCGGCATTCGTTGTCAAACCAGGGGTTTCGCTGTGGTGGCCGTGTGAAACCTAGCACTTCAGAGGTGGCATCTCTGATGGCTGCAAGGCAATGTTGCCACTGGTTTTCAATGCTTAATGCAGGAAGCATAGGACTTCTTAAGAGGTTATTAGCCACTCGATCGGAAAAGGACATGGCAGTCTCTTGCGATTGTAGCCATCTAATGTCGAATCTTCTCGCAGTACTTCCTTGTTTTGGCTTGGATCAGGATATCCGTAGCCGTACCTTGGCTACAACGAGGTAGTGATCCGAGTCAATGTTGGCCTCATGGAATGTTCGGATATCCTGGATACTGGAGAAGTGTCGTGCGTCGATCGCAATGTGGTCAATCTGGTTGACGGTTTATTGATCAGGAGATTTCCATGTCCCCTTGTGGATATTAAGATGCGTGAACTGCGTACTAGCTACCAGAACGTCTCGCCCCGCAGCGAAATCGACCAGCCTGAATCCGTTGTCGGAGGTGGTGTGGTGCAGGCTGTATCTCCCGATTATCCCACCAAAGATGTCTTCTCTTCCTAGCTTGGCATTAAAATCTCCTAAGACAATTTTAATGTCATAGCCAGGGCACTGCTAATATGTCTTGCCCAAGAGCACGAAGAATATGTCTTTGGTGTCTTCATCTTTCTCCTCTGTTATGGCATGTGCGCATATTAGGCTTATGTTGGCGAATTTAGCCTTGATGCGGATTGTCGTGATGCGCTCGCTCACACTGTTGAAACTCAAGACTTTTTGCCTGAGCCTAGTTCCAACAACAAATCCACACCCAAATAGACGCTGTCTTTGTTCTCGGTAGCAGTCGCCGTAGTAGATATTGCAGTCTTTTTTAAGGGACCTAACATTCCACGTACATATCCGAAGTTCATTGTCCTTATTTCGTTTGCGTGGGTTGTCAACAGTGAATCCGTCCGTATCTGAGGCTTGTTGGTGCTTCGAAACTTAAGGTATTTTTGCGTGGCCAGGAAGTCTCCTCCAGGAACCGCTCCTTACAGGCCTGGGCTCCGAATATGTCGAAGAAGCCCTATAAGGTGTTCACTAAGTAGTTCAACCTTACTGGAACTGTAGACGCCACCGTTGATTCTATCTCGAGAATTCGTCCGCTGCCGCCTGTATAAGGAAAGGTGCCTTAGTGGAAACATCTCTCCCCCCCTCTCTTTCCACTGGGGTTGGAACCCAATCTCCAGTTGAGGTTCTAGGCACCCGATGTTCACCGTGGGGAGGTGAGAGTAGGAGTTGATAGACAGAGGTGGGTTTTGAGAAAAACCTGTGGACGCTTGTGTCCTCTTGAATGCACATGTCTACCATTTGAACAGTAAATTCAAATTATTTTATTAAAATTACAATTAATTCTAAGGAAAACTTGGGTCGCTGTAAGCATTGTTTCCTAGAAGAAAAAGCTGTCATTTTAGTGTAGTGAGGGAAAATCTTTGAAGGAAGAATAATAATCAATCTCTTGAGTTGATTTAGCCAAAATACTGCTGGAAAAATCAAGCAAAACAACACCAAGAGAAGACTGAAATATCATTTGCGCCTCAAAAAAAGATCCTAACAAGTCTTCAAGGGAAATAAAAAAAAACTACAGCTTTCAACAAATCCCAGAACTGTTCGTAGAAGTCTTGTCGAAGATGACTTGTTCAGAAGGATCGCAAGAACTGTGACCTTTCTAAGGGAAAAAAAATATAACAACGTGGTTTAAAGTAACACAAGATCATTTTGATTAGAGTGGGCCAAAAGAAGGCAAAATATAGAGGAATGTTTTGTGGGTGGACGAAACAAAGATACATTTGTCCGGGAGTGATAGCAGACAAGCCGTTAGATGGCTTTCTTTCAAAGAACTAAATCCCAAATACATCCAGAAAGCGGTCAAGAATGGTTGCGACAATATCATACTTTCCGGTTAATTTTCTTGGTATGGCTTGGACCAATACATTTGATTGAGGGTAAAATGGATCCAAATATGAAGTTTAATATCATGAAGGATACAATGCTGCCTTATGCGGACGACGAACCCAAGCACACATCCAATTTAAAGGCCAAAAAATCGCGTGACTTAAATCTCATAGAGCATTTTGCGGGAGATTAAAAATGCGTGGTTCGGAAACATTTAACAAAAAATAATGCCGAGCTATGGAGAATGGTTCAACAGTAGTGGTACAATATTTCAATTGACAGATGCCGCCGATTATTTAACTCAATGTCCAAAAGATGTCACACTGTAATTAAAGCTACGGGCCCGGCTACCAGATATTAAAATAATTTTGAAATCCAAAATAGCTTTGCATTTGTTTTTTTTAAATCTGTGTATCTATTTTAATATCCACGAAATTTGTACCTTTTTTACAACTATGACGTCAAAATATTTTGAGTTATAATTTACTATAAATAATGGGTAATTTTAGTTTAAAAGGAAGAATATAAGAAAATGAAGACCAAACTTTTTTTAAAGTCAATATAAAAAATTGTATTTTTAAAACTTTGGTGTTTCTATTTTAATGTCCATATCTGTATATGAAGATAAAAATCCTTCGTACGTATCACCCTCCAAAATCCATTCGTTTATATTGTTGTATTCGTAGTTTCGAAGAATAGATGTACATTTTTTCTTTTCACGCATACATAGAATAAACTACTGAGTTGTTAGGGAAAATGTCACAATTTTTAGAAGAAATGTCACGGATTCTTAAATGAGCTTATGAATCAGCTGTTCGCCTTAGCTTGTAGCCAAACCAAGATGGCTACCAAGGATTTATATCTTTATCAGAGTGTTTTTGCTCGCTGTACTCTTCTTTATTTAAGATGTATTTCTTAAAGCAGATGGCATACCCAAACAGTTTTATACTTTATGTTCGTAAACGGTTAACTGATCATAATATCTTTAACATTTTTCACCAGTGATAAAGAGGTTCAACTTAATTAATATGCAATATTTTTTGATACCAAACGTTCCCGTATAGTCTATGTAAGCCGCCCTTAATATAAATAGAACTGTCAGTTACCCAACACCAATAATTCCTTAACAGCTTTTTTGACAGCCATCATCATAATACATAGAAGATGCATATCTGTCAAAATCAAAACAAATATGGCGGATCTGTTATCTTTTCAAATGTCATTATTTATTTTGCATTGAGATAAAGTTTTACGTGGCAGCAAGGAGTCCTGTTATAAAATAATTTTGCCAACTTTAAACTTTCTGTACCTCACACATTATTTGACTGCTTAAAATTGGACTATTTTGAAACGAAAATTTTTTTTGTCTCGTTTAAACTTAACGAAACAATTACAATCCCAATGTCAGCACTTTCATAAATTTAGGTTTGTGATTTTGATAGGTACCTATTCCCATATGCTTGTGAACTTTCCTGGTTCAGTAGTTTAGTTCAGTTTAAGATTGGACGAATCTACAAGTAAGAAATACCAGTTTTCGCCACACAGATTCAAGTATTAAAATTCATAACTCCATCTTTTGCTTCCACTGTCATATTTGCCACTGTTTTTTCCTTAAATCAAAATTGATATCACATGGTCCTTAAAGCCTCATAAGTGGTCCTATTAAACTAAAATCAAGAAAGAGCGTGACTTAGCTATATTTTCTTAATGATTTTATTGATAGATGTAATGACAGGTTCAAGGAAAACATTGAAGTTATCACTGTCAACTTTGACACTTATCTGTGAACTCGAATTTAGTTAAAATTATTACCAGTATTGAAATGGAAATCGGGTGCCCATTAAATTTGATCGACTTCAAGATGATTGTTGAAAATAAAATTAAAGGTCATTCCCAAGTGACAAACTCTCACTATCTTTTAATTATTATTATTTTCTCGAATACATTTTTATTCCCGACTTGAGTCGTTCTTTATTTTAATCTTTGAAATCTTTTAATCATGACGTACAAGTTCATATAAAGCCGAAAGTGGCTTTAAATCAACTTTATACCCAAAAGAAAAGGAAAACAAAAAGATTCAATAAATAAATTGTAATTAAAGCCGACTTGCATATGCAATTACTGTCACTTTCACAAAAGTTGAAAGCTCAATGAAAAACTCAAAAAAGGTTCGTATACGTTAATACCATTCCAATTCCAAAGGAGATGTTATCTTCTGTGACATTGGGTGGGCTTGCAGAGCCACAGCAATGCCAAATCTCTACCAAAAAATAAATGAAACACAAAAAATGTATCAACTTATATCAGTGATTATTACAAGCGTCACTAATTGCTCAGCTTAATCCCAAAGTGCCCCAAACCAAGCAAAAGGGACGGACCACGAACCACCATATACTATCTCCAGCTCCACTCGGATCTTCAATTAATTTTCGGAATCTCTGACATGTGCATTGATTTATCTTTTTAGCGAACTTGTTCTCAGCTCAGAAGGACCTCCTGTGCCGAAGGTCCGGTTTTTTTTTGTATTTTTTTTTTTTTTTTTTGAATTTTCAAAATCACTTTCAGACTTTGGTTGGTTTGTTTCATTTAAATTCCGTTCAATCAAATTCTGGACTGATTTCCCATTCCAAAAGAAATTAGGTCATTGATTATTTTTTTAAATTTTTGTTGTCTCTTTTGTCCAATGAACTGTAGATACTTACATTATAATTTTTGTGCCGAAGTCAGATCAAAAAGTTTCAATTTCATCGATTCCCACATTAGGTATGTGGAAGACTTCCGCATATACACTTGTGTATGTGTATATACTAATATACATTGCATACTTTTTGCAACAAATTAACCATTCTCTATGTTTGGAGCTTTGGGCTAGCCCAGGTGTTTTGTGACAACAGCTTATAGCCACGCCACAATGTATGTATGAGCTGCGCAGCGTACTAAGCTATGGTGCATGGTGCAACAGTGTGAACTTCTGTCAAAAGAGGTTGGATCAGTTGGCTTCCAAGGGTCAGCACGACACTGCATTAATTAGTGGTTTGGCAAAAATTCGTGGAAATTACTGTTTTCTTTCTCTTTTTCCAGGGTAAATTTGTTGTGGTGATCGGTGTGCGGAGAGAGTGTCCCCGGAATATCTATACAATAAACTAAGTATAGACAACCCGCCCGGGGCCAATTGCAATGAATTTGAAGAAATGATGGTGGACAAAAGGGCAATGCATTGGAACACGCCTGCCTTATTTGGCCTTTTCATTCAAACCTAACCAACCAACCAAACAAACTCACAAAAACACACATGTTTAGATCGAGTAGTAGTAGAAAAGTAAAAGCTATAGTTTTAAGTTTAATACACAAATATACGAAAACACGACTTAAGGCGTCGTCGTCGTGTGATGTCGATTATGTCAACTGCGTAAGCACTTTCGTTTACTTTAAGAAAATATAAATACTTATACATTTTTTGCCACCTGAGTACAACAAAAGAAATAATGTCCTGAATAGGAAACTCTCACAGACAAAGTACCAAAAACGACACTAATGCAATATTACATAACTTTCATGTTTTGTTTCATTATGTGAATGAAGGTTTCGTTCGACAAGCTCGGTGTGTGTACTTCCTTGTGAGCTCAAGAGGCAGTGCGTGTAAGTGTTGATAAAGTTTAATGCCAAGTTTAACGTTGGGTAGGTTTTAACGCTTGAGGGTTTGTACCTGTCAGTAAAAATAAGGTTAAGTTTGAAAAATTTACTTTTTATTGTAGACTAAACAAAAAACTTAAAATTCAAAACCCGTTTACATTTATGAACTTATGTACATATGTATATTGATTAATGTTTCTTTAGGAACTTTAGCCTTAAAAAAACTAAGATTTTTCTAAACGTAAACAAACCTTTTCTTCAGGTCCCGTAAAATAAGTGCTTTAGTTATGAATATATGTAATGGAGATGATAAGATTAAAACTCGTTTTTATCTCCGCTATATAACGTTTTTAACATAGTGTTTAAAGTTAATGGTTGTGTAATATAAGAAAGCAAAATCAAAGGTCACAGAAATCACTTTTATCTCATTTTCTATACAGCATCCCTTATAATATTGACACATATTGTAAATATTTTAGCAGTAATCGAGTTATCGTAATCAGTCCGGTTTTATTAATAATAAATATTTTGACATTTTCCAACTTTTCAACGTCCCTGGAATCCATGAAGAAAAATTCGTGAATAAAATCAAGTTATAGTGATAAAACATAAATAAATTAGGTGGCGCAACAGTCTGTTGAGAACTAGGGACTTCAAGCTCTCAAAATTTTCCGTGTGAGTGTAATATTGCCAGGTATAGAGGGACCTACAGTATTAAGCCGAATCCGAACTGCTAATTTGAGAAATCACTTTTCATGACAAAAATTACTCTTGGAGGATTGTTCAATTTCTCGCAAGAGGCATTACCCATGAAAAAAACTTAAGATAGCACATGCAGTGATAGACACCAAGACCTCTGGCATGACAGTCCAACGCCCTTTTTTAAATTTGTTTTTATTAATTCAATCTTAAAACTATCCTAAAGCAATACAAAAGTTCATAAAACTAGCCTAACTAACCATAACTTACAACAAACATACTAGTACTTACGGTCACTCTAAGTTAAACTATAATACTTAATTTTAATGCCTTTCGGGCCAAAGATTTATTTTACTTCGATTCAATTTTTTTTTATTTATTAGTAAATAAAAAGAAAAACTAATTCCAATATATTTTTTATTTTTACTTTAAAAAAACAGCTTAAAATAAGGTCATTGAAATAAAACCTAAAACTAACTTAAACAACCTTTAAACTATTTAAAACTAGAACAACCACAGCAGCAAATTTTTTGTTTTTCATTGTTTGTTTTCTTTTTTTCCTTATTCCATGTTCTTTTTTTTGTGCCACTAATTCTATTATACTTAAAACTTAACCCTAAAACTATAAAACAAGTATGTAAGCCGGCCAAGGATTAAAACCCCATCCCGACTACTCACTATCAAGTGCCGATTGAAGCCACCAAAACTGGCTCTCCTGCTTCACTCTATCATTTCGGTCCCGTTAGCACACAGCCCTACTGAACCAAAGGAGCTCTGCTCCGCCTTGTGCTATGACGTCCCGATTGTACAGGAGTCGCCTATCCACGGTTCGTCGTCTGACGTCACGAAATTGTCAATTCTGTTGATTCCAGCCCCGTATAGGACCTCGTTGGAATAGTAATGCACGTAGGAAGATTCGGCTGTTCGATATAAGCTGGTAAAGCATCGTAAAAACTGACGATCGAACAGCAGAAACTTCTCCATCAAGGAAGAGGCAACGTTGAACCATACAGGACAACCATAAACGATCAATGGCCCTATGAAAATTACCTTCATTACGGTGTCAAGCTGACTGCTGTAAAACAGCCGTTTCGTCATAGCGAAGGCTCCTCTGGCCCTGGTCAGAGCAGGATTTATATGTCTGTCGACATATAAATACCGATCTAACAAGATACTGAGGTACTTCACTACACTTTTGTTAGCTAATTGCTACCCGTGAAGATCAACGATGACCATCTTGCGCTGATTCTTGCACGTATCCTTCGTGGCCGTAGCCAACGGAGTCCGGAACAGAATTGTCTCCGATATCTGGACATTTATTTTCAGTTTCCAGTCGGCGCAATATCGCTAAATCTTGTCGAAATCACGCTGCAAGAGAATTCTAATAACTTCAACCTTTTGGGCCGTTCTGTACGCAATTAGATCGTCGGCGTACGCAATTGCCCATACCTATCAGATCACTGGTGCAAATGCTGAAGAGAATCGGCGAATTCACCGCTCCCTGTTGAATAATATTTTTAATTAAGAATTTTGTGGAAGAAGTTACATTGCCACTTTTGACAACAAACTTTCTACCGTTAACCATATAAAGTCTATACAACAATGGCTTGCTAATGCCAAACCTGCTCTGTTTTAGGTAAAGACCCTCTAACCATACGGTGTCAAAGGCCTTTTCCAAATCAACCAGAACAGCACCTGTGCATTGTTGTCTTGATTTATTCCATTGGATACCAGAAACGAGTTTAGATGCAGCATGAATTGTGTCATGAACCGCCTTGAACCCGAACTGTTTATCCGGAGTTATTTTGTTGTCCGCAGCCCACTTAGTCAGAGCCCTATTGATGATTTTATCGAAAACTTTGCCGAAGCTCGGAAGAAGACTTATCGACCGAAGATTTGACGGGTTAAAGTTGTCCTTTCAATTTTCGGGAGAGGATGAACCACAGCGGTCTTCCAATGCACTCGATAATATGCATTAATCAGTACATTATTAAAGAGTGTGGTGTAAATGTCAATTGCTTCCATCGGTAAATGTCTAAGTACAACGTTGGGTATACCATCGACCTGCTGACTTTTTGTTTTTTATTGAGTTGAAAATGAGCTGAAGCTCAACCTTCGTCTCTAACAAGGGACTTGGTCCCGTTTGCTCGGCGATGACATTTGCCAAGGAATCGTCATTGAATCGCATTAAACCGCGGTTCTCAGATCGCCATTGTGTCATATCATTTTGAAGGTAAAAGTGATTAAGTAGGGCTCTGTTTTCCAGGTCGTGGTTGGGACGAATGCCAACATTCACCTTGTACACTTGCTGGAAAGCACGTCCCACCGCCTTCACTTTTTCCTTCGGATCTTCAAATATATTAAAGTCATCGTCAAAGATGGCTTCTGGATCTATTTGCGCTGTCATAAGTACGTTTCAGACTCGGAAAGTCATTTTCGTTCTTTTTTCTGAATATCTTGTTGATTTTAGGGAACATACTAGGGTCACTGAAATTAACTGACCGGATCTTGCGGTCCCAGTTATTGTTAATTGATAAGTTCTCCTTAATCAACAGATTTACTTTTTTTATTGACGACTTCAGTGTCCTTACCTCAAAGTCATGTGGGCCTGTAAGTCGTCTGTACATGTTTTTGAATCTTGTCAGTAAGCCGCTCTTGTGCCTACGCAGTGCCTCAATAGTCGCATTTCTGTAAGCATCCATTTAGCCCTGTTTTTTGTACTTTGGTATTGTTCGTTTAATTGTTTCGTCCATCTGTTGTAAATTTTGCTCAATTTCTGTATTTGTCAGGTTTGTGCAGGTATCTGAGAGCTATGGCGATAACAGTATAGTTTTGGGAATACAAAAAATGTGGAACGCCTTCGATCAAACGATTTTGTTCCGAATTATAACGGGTTGTCTATTTTGCACTTTCAAAAGTATACTAAGTTGTTAAAACAATTTTGTTTTTAGTTGAAAATCTGACATTTACAAAAATTTGAAATTTGAAGAGACTGGATTGGTTACAGATATTGAAAGGCCTGTGCATCACCTTTTCGCTCGTTCCACTGAAAATGTAGCTGCTGTAAATTACCATTACCGATGACCCGAATGTATCGATTCCTTGTTGTTTCAGCAATTAGGGCTGTCCTAAAGCACATTTTGCGTATTTTACATTTGGGTCTACACCTACATACATCCAAAAAAAGTCCAGGTCACACAATAGCCGATTTTTCGAAAAATATTTTCACACACACATTTGTCACACGGTGGATATGTTAATAAACAAAACTATCGTTTTTGGGGTTCTCAGAATAATTAGTAATTGAAGAGAGGCCAATCTATCCACAAAAAGTCACTGTTTGGTGCGCTCTCTGGTCCGAACCTTGCTTCTTCGAAAAAGACTATCAGCGTCAATTCGGAGCATCATGGTCATATGATAACCTATTGCTATTGAAGAATACGACTCGGAGAATATGTGGTTTCAATAAGACGGCTCCACATGCCACAGAACTCGAACAAATATGGCTTTATTGGAAGAGACCTTTTCATGCGTTTTGACACCGCTGGACTTATTTTTTGAAGGGCTACGTGAAAGCCCGAGTTTATGCAGAAACCTTTCAACTTTTGAACATATATTGGTCTGAGATACCACCCAATATGTGTAAAAAAAAAAAGGTCGAAAATAACCTAAAAATATGTGGTTTATCATTAATTGTATAATTTTACCCATAAAACCAACGTTATAACTTTATAACAAAAAAGAAATATCATGAACAAAATATTTTATATAAGTTTCATTTACGTTTACTTTTGAAACCTTAAAAAGGGATAATCCTGTATAATCAAAAACCATATACTGAATGAAAATGATATCATGATTAAAAAACAAACAAAAGATATATGAACAAAACCTTCAAACCATTTACTTCATTTCAATACCATCAATAACTTATTGAACTTTTTAAACCGGTTTTCTTAAACAAAATTTTCTGATCATAAAAACCAATGATATCTTAAAATAAAGTTTATTTTGTAGGATATGCAGAAAGGGCTTTTTAATTTTTTTTTTCTTAAAAAAGGTTGAACCCAAATATCTCATGACTTCAATCAAATTTTATATCGCACTGTATACGTTCATACAGAATTATTAAGAAAATCGACTAACGGCTTGAAAAAAATCTTATTACCTCAACGGTTATTTATACAACAAAAAATACTTTTTTTGAAATCTAGTGAAGTTTTTAGAAAATTATAATATACAGTTTTCTCTTACAAAAATTTAAAATCTAAGAAAAAACTAACAATTACTCAAAAATTATTTCGAACTCAAACTTCTTGAGAACAAATAAAACTATTGACGAAAAACTTATCTTATCGTATACACAAAATTGTTGTTTTTATTTCTTGTTGAAATTTCTTAAAAAAGAAATTGACAAAATTCTATACATTAAAGTCCGACCAAAAATATCACCCAGTTAATTCAATGTTCCTATCCTGAAAGCAGTTAAGGCTTCAATTTTTGTTAGCACTCTTTCTAAAGTTAACATTTTTAAGATCACAATTTGTTTGTGTGAGTCGCTCATAGTCTCGTTTTTGGAGTAAATAGTTACGAGCAAAAAATCCCAATCATGGGGCTGGGTGCTCAAAGACCAATGCGTATTTAGCTACATTGCGTGTACTGCAACCCCGATTGTCTTCAACCAAAGGCCACACATTTGGTCGAGACTTGACTGTTGCAATTGGAAAATATTAAACCTAGTAATTCTTCTGGAGATGGTGATAACATTGAAGTCAATCGGCTTCAGGAATTCATGTATCTATTTTGTAATATATGATAATTTCTCTGAAAATAAAACTTAATCATGTTTCACTTAAGTTCCACCATTTTTAACATTTCTTTTTTTCAGGTGACTAGCTTTCCACAAATTATAATTATGTATTTTGATATCGTCTCTATCACTGTGTTAAAACTTTCTAATATTTCAAAATACAAAAAAAATATAAAAAATAATTTAAACATTGTCACTCGCCTTCGCGCTTGTAACAACCTTCATACATTATGTGCATTACATACATAAATGCAAATTTGTAATAAACAATTTTAATGGTTTAACAAAAAAATCAAAACATCACTCAAAACCTATCCTAGTATCATCAGGAAAAAAAGCCTGATGCCTATCAACCTACCTACCTGATGCCTATCAACTGAAAACGCACTTGTTTAAAGCAAAATTTACGCATTATGCGCAGCACCTGACAAATCGAAAGTAAATTAGTTTCGATCAATTAATTTATTCATATATCAAACATGCGTAAATGTTTTCTCTATACGCATTAGACCAGCGCGGCCAGCGACATATAGCGAGACAATCTCGACATCCGACACTTCAACACGTTTGCCTAATTGCACTGTTTATCGCTGCATCTTGATTGCGAACACACGCACCAAAGGATCATTCGAGCTTGTACCTACATATTTAAAATATAGCCTTTAGCGTTTAACACACTTTCGAAAGAAGAAGGAGTTATTCTTCCTCTTTTGCCACAAAGCTGATGCTGCACTGCAGCTCTGTTTACAAATTAATCACCACCATGCAACCTAGACAGGATAAAAATTGCCCGCATAAGTAACCTCGATAAAATGCATAAATTATTTGGCAAATTTGCCACAAAACCATGCCACTAGGTCATAATGCAAATGATCGATTATGTAAATGTCATCGAAGCACACATTTTCCATCATCCTCCTAAAGGAAGGGAAATTTCCTCACCCAATAGAGTGGACGGGGACGCATTACAAAAACAAAAGCAAAAACAAAGCAATATAAAAAACAAGTGCTGCCCATCTCTATCAGCATGTCAATTAGCTTTGACAGGTGACGAATAGATCCGTACACATCGATCCATCGGTCGCTTCTTCTGATCTTGCAATTATGCCGCCCATGATAATGGCAAGAGGTGCATCCTCCTCCTCTCTCCCTCTCTCTTTTAATAGAAGTAATTTAGTCTCTCCCATCAGTGCAAGTTCCAGTCCTATAGTCACCTGTGCACATTGACAACAACCCAAGAAGAGCAACGACGACGACGATGACTACAACTTAAACTACGATGACGACGATGAAGAACACAACAACGACGACGAGGATGACGACGACACAGATGATCAGACAAGGTGTCAATCAAGTCAAAACGGTCCATCGATTATGGCAATGGAACTTTAATGATCCTGTCTGCGCGCGAAGTCAAGCAAATGACTTTCGTTTTTCTGCTCCAGCTGAATTGTCTCGTTTAATCAGGGTGATCATCGCAGATATCGCATCAATCGATCGATCTATCGATCGGCAATAGATAGACGCATACAAGCCATCAATCTGTTGCACTCTCCCCCATTACACCGAACTCTGCAACTGATCTTAGGAAGCAGCAGCTTTAGCAGCATCAGAAACAGCTACGAATACAGCAGCAGCAGCAGCAACAGTTTCACCCAATGCTCTATTGATGAAAATCGAAAGTTTGAACAACACTTTCCTACTTCATGCGATGGCGAAGTCTTCATCCGTCCATCGTCCGTCCGACGTGGAGATTGACAAGCAAGCGGTAACCGCGTGCACAGGCCGACAATGAAAGTCAAACAATCTGGTGCATCAATTAAAAGTATGTCAACATGAGGACTGAGCAGATAATCAGAATATAACGCATACACACAATAGACATCTCTGTCTTTCGTAAGTTACTTACTTGCGTTTTTTTAAGGCACTATACTTTAGTCAAGCAGCGCCACCGCTTACTGGCCGCACCACCGGCCGTAACGCCGCCGCCGCCGCCGCCAGCCACCACAACTTCTACAACTACCGCTGCACAGTGCATAGATGATTGATGGTCGATTGAGACTGACAAAGTTGACTGACTGCAAAGGTGAATCCAGACGCCATCGGTCGGCCCATATTTGGCCGAGATAATGATGCAAAAAAATCTTAATATAAACAACAACAAAAAAAAACACATTTCAATCAAAATATCTTTCTCGGTTTCGAAGATCACTGCCTATCATGATTGAGAATCTCTTTGGCGGGAACGCGCGTTGTCGATATAAAACCCCAAGCTCTGGGAATGTCAATAGTTTTTGCCACTTTCTCAGCTTTTTGTTTTGTTTTTGTTTTTCATGTTTTTAATAAGTGGTACGCATTATAATATTGCAAGTTACATGCTCTGAGTCGTGAAAGGGAAAACATTTTGATGAATAGGTTGAACTTTCTTGTGGTCTGAGCGGGCTTAATGGTGATGCGGTAAATATACAGGCATATTATATCTGCAATACCACTTTATTCTTTGAAGATCAATAGGACACAATATGGCGTTGCTGTATACGGTAAAAACTCCATTGGGGCAAGTGAAAAACAGAAAACAAAAATGAAACCGATCTTTAAGTGTTCACTTTAAGTGAAAATGAAATTATCATAGAAAAACGTCATGAACCTTGCATTCCAAGTTTTATTTGACAATTTTTAATGAAGTTTTGAGGTAATTTTATGTTTTTTATTCATAAGCTGAAATTGGTGGTGTAGGTTTGGGATCTCTCCGCATTCATAGTAAGGTTCAACTTTCTTTCATTACCACAAAAATGAACAGTTTCCTTATACACAACCCGATGCGATGTGTCAAAACAATTTGGTTCTCTAGTTGAGACGAGCACTAGGAAAGGGAAAGAGGGGTTGAAGGGAGGTGTCGTTGCACATTGGTTTTGAATTCCTGAATATTGCAATGGCTGGTATAAAGACACAGTGTGGTAAGGAATTCCACATTCGCGTAGTACGGCTAAAGAACAAATCTCTGTGCTTGACAGTATGATTGAAGCTTAGCTCGACGATATACTGATGAGTGATGATCATTCCTACAAGCGAGTGCATTACGGGTTAACTGTTTAAGGGGAGAAATGCAGCTGGCTATTTCTCTAGAGCATTATGGCTGAATCACAAACACGCTTCAGCTTCGGCTTCGCCTGACATTTACGAGTTCAGCCATAGGAATTAAATGCATGCTATCTCAATGAAGCTTTGACCTCACGTTTTGTTTGACAATCGTAAGGAAATAACATAATGTGACTTCAGACGGAAGCTCTAATTCAATTATCTGAACATTTGCTTTGTCTGACAGCTGTAAAAAATGTCAACAAACAAAATATTTGCCATTTGGAGGGATGTAATAATAGAAATGTTACTCAAAGCACCCTCGATGCAGGCCCACCGTTACGCAGAGTAAGCAGAAGCTGAAGCGTGTTTGTGATTCGGCCATTAACGGCTGAACCATAAACACCCTTCAGCTTCGCCTGACATTTATGGCTGAATCACAAATACGCTCCAGCTTCGGCTTCACCTGACGTTTACGAGTTCAGCCATGCTATCACAATGAAGCTTCGACCTCACGTTTCGTTCGACAATCGTATGGAAATAACGTAATGTTACGTAATTTGACTTCCAACGGAAGCTCTAGTTCAAATTTGCTGAACAGCTGTAAAAAAGTCAACAAACAAAATACATTTGCTTTCGGAGGCATTCTCATTGGTTATTATAGGATGTGTAAGCTACTTCAGCGATAAAAAATGTTTGCGAATAACAGAAGTGTTATTTGAGAAATGTCATATTGGAAGTGTCATTCAACCTCGAAGCAGGCCCAACGTAAAGCAGACGAAGCTGAAGCTTAAGCGTAAAAGAGGATGATACATGAAACTTGACGATGATGTCGAAGCGACATAAATGATCCGATGATGGTGTTATCAGCAATCAATCTAAATGCTCTAAGTTCAATACTGGCTTAAATAAGTGGCAGCAGCACCAGCGCAGATATGGGAGTTATACTCAAGCTTTGGGCGTATATAAACCTTATAGATAACTGCCAGATCAGAGGGAGAGAAAAACTTCTTGCATCGCCTTAGAAAACCTAAAATCTTGCGGCATTTTTGGCTACATCGTGTATGTAATCGTTCCACAAGAGGTAATTGGTGTTACACATACCGAGAATTGTAGAATGCAATTTAATGAGCTTATCATATTTTGTCATTACACTTCCACTTCCAAAGAAGAGGTATGTGATTCTGAAAACGAATATGAAAAGCTAAGAGTAGTATCGTCAGCTAAATTGGATTAGAATTTGCAGACAGGAGATCATTAATAAAAACGAGAAAGAGTGTTGGAGACAAAACGGAGCCCTGGGGCACACCATAATTTATTTTGTGGTTTTCGGACTTAAACCCATCCAATACTACTTGTATTGAACGATCCGATTGGTAATTATACTGATCCAATCAAGGAGAGATTTATTAAAACCGAAAGCAAGTATTTTCAACAAGAGAGCTTGATGCCAAACCCTAGCAAATGCTTCTGAAATATCAAGTACAATAATCTTACTTTCTCCAAAACAACGTACAAATTTGGTCCACTGTTCGGTGTGATGAACCATGAGATCACCAGTGGACCTATTGCTGCGAAAGCCGTACTGGCGGTCATTAAGAAGCTTTCGATCTATAAGACATTTCTTGAGCTGATAATTAATCAGCGTTTCCATGACCTTGGAAAGAAGGGATGTAATTGCAATCGTCGGTAATTATAGGGTGAGAACAATTTTGGGATGGTTGGACAAATGATGTTTTCCATCTGCTAGGAACGAGACAGCGAATTTATGTATGTTAAGATCTCTTAGGACTCTCGCCACCATAGAATCACTTACGCGCTCAATTACAGGTAGAGTCATAACACTTACTGGCAGCCTTAAATTGGCGGTGAACTAGAAAATGCCTCGTAGTTAGAACTCGTTATCCGAATAAAAATTAAGTACATCGAATGAGATTGGTTATCAAACTATCCGAATATTTGCACTTTTAAGTTTATAATACCAAGGCGAAACTTTTAAATAAATGTAATAACGAATATCTGAAAGATTGCAAGAACTAGCCATTTTTACCCAAAAGGCATTTTGCAGTTACTTAGACAAAAGTATCCATTGTTTATTTATATTTGGAATAAGTATCAAAAACTGAACTGTAAGTGGGTATGAGGTATTTCACATGCCAAATTTCCATTAATACATAAAACTGATCAATAGTTAAGGTGACGTAATTCATAGATAATATTAAATGAATAAGATACGATCAGACCACAAAAACTGCGCCTTTAGTCTAAAATGAAAGAATAATTCTGTTGACACTTAAATATCTTCTCATCAAATTCGCAACTCCAAACCAAACCTTTAATGCGCACTGTTCATATATGAGTATGCGAGTTAAAGCTTTAGGCGACAACCTGGCACCTAATATAGTGCAACAAAGGAGTGGCTTGAAGTCACATTGCGGGCCATGAGAAACGCTGAAGCGTAAGCCTACAAAATAAAATCAAAATAGAATTTACATAGCATAAGTAGAAGAACCGCTTAAGGGAATTTTGTTTATATGTATACGAACATGGACTTATTGTGTACAGTTACATAGTTTACAAAAAAAAAAAAAAAACAGCATCTAACTGTGATCCGTCACGAAAAGCTATACATACAAATCTGCAAAATATATATATTTACCTATACCATACCACACTTTAAGGTACAAGCTCCTAGAGTCTTTATAACCTTCGTTTAGTTTATGCATCTGGTTAAAAAAGAAAAAAAAACTATGGTAATCGTAGTAAAGCACGCTGCTGATGGTGATTGGCAATATATACGTACATATATTTAAGTACCAATCCAGGCAGATCTCAAGATATCTTCACTCTTTGCAATGACAAAGAGTTGAACTCGTTACCCCAACTGGCTCGATAGATCCTATCAGAGGTGTCTGTAAGCTAATTTTATTATTTCACAGAGAAATCGATCGATTTTGAAGGTGTGTGTATAGTTTATAATAAATACCTTTAGGCAAATATATGAAGAGAGGTCATCAGTTTGATCAAGAAGGGTTAATGGCTTGTGCGAGTTTTGTGAGGGAAGTTCAATATTTTGTAATTGGCAAATAAACTTTTGTTATTGTGCTTGTGGTTTGAGAGCTTAGAGACTTAATTCAGTTAAAAAGTATTTTACAAGGTTCTTACCTCAGCTCTTTCGTTTAAAATATGTTTACATTGTTTTTAGGATAAATACTATGATATTTTTATTTAAAGTGAAAAATACAATTTTGTTTCGTTCAAATTTTGAAAAAATTGACATTTGAAAAATTTCCACAAATTAGAAATTCACTTTCATCACTTCTCTACCGCTCATACATTCTGAAAATACAATTCAATCGCATTCCTTAAAAGATACCGCACTTAAGGCAGTTTAATATTTATTCCCATTTTTATCCTTGCCCTGCTATAAAAATAATCTAATTAATAATTCATTTCCCCATCAACACCAGATAACGAGATAAATAGACATGAAATTCAAATTAAATTTTCTACACTTTCTGCATCGAATATAGAGCCGCATTTGAGTTTATGTTGGCTAAAGTAAATCGGCCCAACAAAATAGTTATACCTAAGTAGAGGTACCCAGCTATACCTGAACCACCAGTCTTTTAACTAACCAACAATGGGTCAAAATACATTTTTCTATTGTATTCCATTGGGATCCTAATTGAAGGCGAACTTTATCTGTTCAAACAAGCGATAAGTGGTGGTCAAGATAGGCAAAAGTAAAACAAAAAAAAACGTGACAACCGTGAGAACGGTTGTTCACATTGTAGTGAGTAATTTTGTTTTCACAGCTAAATAAACAACAAAAGTGTAGATATCCAGAATGAAAACGAGGCACTCAAGTTGATTAATAAATTATATAGGCATTAAATCATAATATAGATAAATAATGATTATCATTGTTTTAACGTAACATACAATAACAGTGGGGCATATTAACATGCAAATTGGAAAAATCAGCTAAACTGACAGATCACATAATTTAGTTTTATTAATTTCCTAACCATAAATTAGGTAAGCATTTGTAAATTGTCAAAAGTGTTGCAAAACAATCAGAGCTCTCTTAATAAAACTCGAAAGAACATAGTACATTACAATCCCTAAAAATTTATAAATGGCTTTCAAGTTGCGTATCAAAATCAACTCTATAAGAAAAGATCAACTTCAAGTAAGTTCTATTCATAAGAATCCCTTAACTTGCGAAAATAGCATAATCAAATTAGCTAACCTCAATTAATGAATGAGCGAGGAATATTAAAAACATCCCCTGTACAGCCACAAAGTGAAAAGCGCTACTCATCTACAGCAATCACAGTTGTCAAATCTACTATGGGATCTTCTGGAATAGACTTTGAAGCGATAGTGAAGAAGTTGCTTAAGGAAAACAACGATGAACTCCTTCAAAATCTTGCAACCAAGTAGAAGTACAACGTCTTCATGAAGATATTGCAAGTCTAACAATACGTTACGAAGAAGTGTCACAAAGAGTAGTCCAGCTAGAATCTCGTAACAAAACATTGGAAGAGCAGATGGACAAAATCCTCCAGAAAACGACGGAAGCAAACCTGGTGTTATGACTTCCTACAAACAACCCGGATTCCTGTGAGAAAGCTAAGTCCATCTGCGCTGGTCTTCTGAATGAAACCTGATGTAATAACACCATTAAATAATTTGTTGGCAACAGTGTTTGCCTTTTTAGATTGTCATTAATTTTACTGTCATCTAATTATATTTAGTCACTTCCTTTCTAACCTTAACCCGAGCTTACCTCTTTGCTTTTTCCTGAATTATAAATTATATTATTAATTGAAATAAATCTTTGTGATCATAAAAGTATTAAACCATTTCTTTTAATCACAACATTTGGTGACGAGGAAAAGAACGAACCCCACGAGTATGGACGCTACAACTCTCGAAATTATACTCAAGAGGCTTCAGGACTCCAATCAAGAATTCCTCAAGAGCGTCTTGGAGCAAAAACCCGTAAAACAATCATTCATTTCTTCTTTCAAATCCTTCGACAAATCTAAAGAAACGTGGGCCACGTATCTTCTTCAGCTGGAACAACACTTTATTGCAAACAACGTAATTGAAGACGACACAAAGCGAGCTTGTTTGCTTAGCTGGATTGGCGGCAACTCTCTGGACTTACTTCAAAAATTTTATGGGGAAAAGGTTGCGCAAGTATCTTTCGGTCAATTAATTGAAAAACTCACTAATCATTTTGAAAAAAAGCCTCACATGCTTGCATCTAGATTCAAATTCTATAGGACGTTCATGCAACCTAACCAAACTTATTCGGATTGGGTTGCAGAATTGCGTGGAACAGCCAAAGAATGCATGTTTGTCTGTGAAAAAGCAGGATGTGGAGAATCATACGTAGACTCGAAGATTAGGGATATGATTATCCTATATACTCCACATGATAAGGTTCGGTCAACTGCTCTACAAAAAGAAAACCCAACACTGGAAGAGGTTATTCAAATTGCACAACTCTACGAGGAAACTATGAAAACATGCAGTGAGCTTAAGGGTGAGCAGAAAAGTGAAGCAGAGGTGAATGCTGTGCACCGATCAACACATCAACGATCAAGAGGTAAGCGGGTAGGTAACTATTGTACTGGGAGTAAGAATGTAGTTAGACAAAGTAATAAGTCGTGCCCAGGATGCGACATCTCTCATCAACGATCGGAGTGCTTCCATTATAAAAAAAATTCGATCTGTAAGAAATGTAAAAGAGTCGGGCACATTGCAGCCGTATGCATGTCATCAAAAGTCCCAAATTCAACTCATCATAATCGATCATCCCAGTCAAACAATCGGAAACCAGAGGTCTCAAAGTGGCAGAGCAAAAATCATGAAACTATAAATCAGATAAAACCCTTTGAAACCGTAAGTACTGTTGATCTATTTGATTCACTTGTGTCACAAATCGATGTCAATCATAGTAGCCCTATACATTCAGATAAGCTATTCGTAGATGTAAGCGTCAATGAGAAAATTCTTAAGTTCCAAATAGATACAGGTGCGTCGTGTTCACTTATTGGTCTTGAAGGTTTGAAGCAACTGAACAATCCCTTGTGTTTACCCACAACAAAGATTTTAAAAACATACGGTGGTAACATCTTACCATTGAAAGGCACGATATTAGTCGACGTAGCCTTAGCGTCATATCATAAAAGTTTGAGTTTAACAGTCGTTGACAGTCCCAGTGCAACCAACATCCTAGGCATGGATTGGTTTCAAAAACTGGAATTCGGCATACAAATGCCAAAGAACATGAACGAGTGCAGTTCTTCAACCCCTCAATGTTTCAAAGTAGACCAAAAATCTCTTAAGGCAGATCTCGAAGCTCTTAAAATTAAATTTCAGTCCACATTCTCATCCGAACTAGGACTCTGTTCCACGTATAAGGCTAACATAGTATTAAAACCAAATGCTCAACCAAAGTTTTACAAACCCTACAATCTACCATTCGCACTTTATGAAGACGTCCGCACTGAAATTAACCGATTAGTATCCCAGAATATCCTCAAGCCAGTGAACTCGAGTGAATGGGCCGCACCAATTGTGGTAGTAAAAAAAACAGAATGGCAAGATAAGAATTTGTGCTGATTTTAAAGTCACTGTAAATCCACAAATTGAAATTGATCGATATCCGATACCACGAATCGAGGAGTTGTTTCACAAACTAAGCGGTGGCCAGTTATTCACTAAAATTGATCTGAGTGACGCTTATCTTCAGATAGAACTCACAGAGTCTTCAAAAAAGCTGATGGTTATAAACACTCCTTTTGGCCTTTTCCAATTTGAACGATTGCCATTCGGAATTGCGAGTGCACCTGGCATCTTTCAAAGAATCATGGAAGGTGTAGTAGCTGGTATACCTGGATGCGCAGTATACCTCGATGATGTCATTGTCACTGGTAAGAATAATGAAGAACACCGAAATAATGTTGAAACACTCTTAAACAGGCTCGCCGCACATAACCTCAAATGTAGACAAGAAAAGTGTCACCTTGCGCAAGACAAATTAGAGTATGTAGGCCACGAAATCGATGCAAAAGGTATTAGACCAACTGAAAAAAGAATAGAAGCAATAAAGTTAATGCCAGAACCAAAAAACATAACAGAATTAGAATCATTTATTGGCAAAATAAATTATTACAACAAGTTTATTCAAAATTTTTCGTCAAAGGCCTCAGCCTTGAATCAACTTAGACGACACGACAAGAAATTCGTGTGGGGAACAGAACAAAGTACAGCTTTTAATTTATTGAAGAACGATATCATCAATGCGGTTCAATTAATTCACTTCGACGAAAATGTTCCTCTCGTGTTAGCAACTGATGCGTCAAAAACGGGAATAGGAGCTGTTCTTTCACACCGCTATTCAGACGGCACAGAAAAGCCAATTTCTTTCGCATCGAAAACCTTGAACGAGCATCAGGCAAAATACTCTCAAATTGAAAGAGAAGCCTTATCAATTATCTTCGGCGTTACGAGATACCATCAGTACCTCTATGGCAGACAGTTCATTTTGCTCACCGATCATCAAGCACTTGTCACTCTTTTCCACCCATCAAAAAAACTACCGGTTATGACTCTTCATCGGCTTCAACGTTGGGCAATTATTCTCCAGGCCTATAGTTATACGATTCACTACCGCAACACAAAGAATCATGCAAATGCTGACGTCTTATCACGCCTACCCATGGGAGATGACATTGAATTTGATAACAGAGAGAAAAAAATGTTTACAGTTGACCAGATTTATGAGTCAGTTATCTCAGATTTTCCAATAAGCGCAGAAATCATCGCAGCACATACTAAAACAGACGAAACTCTCAGTCGCGTTATACATTACATTCAAAACGGATGGCCACAGAAGCTATCTAAATCACAGGTAAATTTAATTCCATATTTTCATCGAATGTTTGCTCTTTCTCTGCAGAGTGGAGTATTGCTTCTGCAAACAGAGCATACCCGCGTCGTCATACCGAAATCGCTCGAAGACCAGGTTCTCAAAATGCTTCACGAGGGTCATTTGGGCCAAACTCGTATGAAACAACTAGCGCGCAGGTATATATGGTTCCCGAACATTGATCAAGCGATTAAAAATTGTTCAGAAGCTTGTTCAAACTGTGGTCTACATGCAAGTCAACCGAAGCAACAATATTCATCCTGGCCTGCGGCAGCTGGACCGTGGGAAAGAATCCACATCGATTTCGCAGGTCCTTTTTTCTCTCGAATGTGGCTAATTGTTATAGATTCTTTTTCCAGTTTTCCATTTATTTTTGAGCTGTCATCGACAACAACAGAATCTACAATTTATGCTTTACAAAAAATTTTTGCAATCGAGGGACTGCCAAGCACAATCGTTAGCGACAATGGCCCGCAGTTCTCATCAGCCAAGTTCAAAATGTTCTGCAAGCTAAATTCCATTGAACATGTGAGAACAGCACCATTTCACCCAGCGTCAAACGGTTTAGCTGAACGCGCTGTCCGGACATTCAAGGAATCTTTCAAAAAAATGATGCAGGAGGAGAATGACCGAGAGAAGGCTTTATACAAATATCTCATCACATATCGAGCGACACCAATCCAATCATCAAAAAAATCACCATCGGAACTCTTGCACGGCCGCCAGCCTCGCACCATATTTTCGGCCATGTTTCCAGAAAATCACCAAAGTCAGCATCAGTGTACTAAATTTGAAATCGGCCAAAAAGTGTACGCAAGATCTTATATCAGAGGTAATCGTTGGATCGCTGGACTGATAACCAAGGTAGTCGGTCGGATGATGTTCATCGTACAAACATCTAGAGGCAACGTCAAACGTCACCAAAATCAACTGCGAGCACGAAAAAATACAGAAAACGGAGACGACGTTAACACTGACGATCTCGACATCGATTTGCATTTGCGTACAGACTCATTATCGTCACCCGACAGCTCTTCATACAGCGATGTTCGATTAGACAACGAAGTAAGAAGTGGTTCCAGCCCCATGGCATCGGGCAGTCAGATACCAGGACTTCAAATCGAACAGCAGAAAAAAACAGCGCAGATGACTGAATCCACAGCTATGCCTACACTCAGACGTACGGGAAGGATAAGGAAAAAACCAGTCTTCTTTCCAAATTAAGTCTGAGGGAGTGATGTAATAACACCATTAAATAATTTGTTGGCAACAGTGTTTGCCTTTTTAGATTGTCATTAATTTTACTGTCATCTAATTATATTTAGTCGCTTCCTTTCTAACCTTAACCCGAGCTTACTTTTTTGCTTTTTCCTGAATTATAAATTATATTATTAATTGAAATAAATCTTTGTGATCATAAAAGTATTAAACCATTTCTTTTAATCAGCTAAAAAACTCAAATACCTTGAAAGGAAAAAACGTAAGCATCTAGAAGGATCTAAAATTGCCGTTCGCGGCGACGGAATGATAATTTAGGACAAAGTTTGGGGCGACATTCCATTACCGCAGCACGAATTTCCTTCTTTTTTTACAGTTAGGTAGGGGTCTCAATAGAACATGTTTTAAATATAAGGGCGAGGAAACAACTTTAAGTCTTAAAAAAAAAATATTTTCTTTTTCGGACTTAACCCTACTTTTTTGTATTGCATTTTTTGAGCCTAAAACTATTTGTTTTTAATTGATAGCATGACGTACTAACAGCTAGGTATGCAACCCCCCTGCTTGGGGTCACTATAGGATTTGAGGTGGGTGCGAGTTTGGGTATATGCAAAGCACTTTTTCATTTGAACACTTAAATAAAAGAAATCACCAAGAAAAAAAAAAACAACTATGGCAACACTGAACAAAAAACAGGGAAGAAATGTCAAAATCAACCATTTTTGTGTGTTTTGTGTAAAAAAGTGAACTTTAAAAATTAATTAAAAATAGAAATAAATGTTTCCTCGCTTTAAAATTGCTATAGTTATTATTTATTTGCACATATCTATCGAAAAAAAACCGCGTGTCGAAATTCGTGCTGCGGTAATGGAAAGTTGAGCCCAAAGTTTTTACATGGGACTCCAAGTTGGGCTGAAGTGTGGTGAAAATGATGGTCTGGATGTTCTGAAAACAATTTTTGGAGACATTTCTCCTTTAAACTTATTAATAAATGAACTTTTAAATCAAAACAAAGTGTATAATATGTCAAACTATTCGAGAAATAAAGCTGTCAACTCAATTGACAGCTAAGCACACAACGTGACAACGCATCAACTAATTTCAAATTTGGGTGCGACTACAAGTAATGGGTGTTCACACGAGGCGTGAGAATCTGCAGTCTACCAGAAAAAAAATAGTTTGTTAGTCAATTTTAAAATTTTAAGTTATAATGCGTCAAGATTAAAAATCAATTATTATGTGTAAACTTTTTTAATTATATTAAGCAATTTGATATTTTTATGGTTTTGTTTGAGACACGAAGAGGAGCAATTTAAAAAAAAATTAGTAATTATGAATTAAGATGTGTAAACGCAAACAGAACAGCTAACATTGGTCGAGTTAGCGGAGATGTATTTTACGGATATCGTAGAAATGTATGTGAAGTAGATATGAGTTTCAGAAGAGCAGTTAGTTCTTACGTGATGGATGTTAAACTTGGCAGTGATACAGTGTGCAAAGTCACTTTTTATATAAATTGTAGTAACTGGCAATCCGACTTCGAGAAAGTTAGCGAGAATCTGCAAGGTGTCAACTCTACGAACTTCATGCTTATGACTTTAATGGCAGAAGTGGCTTGTCACAAAACAACTGTTTCTGTACATAGTGGCCTGTGTATAACATCAATCAAAAATCAAAAGATATTATATGTGATCGAAAAAGCGAACAAATATTGGAACTTTCATGACTGTCATGTGTTGATTATAGAACAATATTGTGAGTGATTTCAGAGTAGGAACTCTGAATTTCTCTGATCACATGCCGCTTGAAGTTACTTTTACAACATTGCAAACAGAAACACCAATCGACGCAAACAAATTTAATCTTATCCAGAAAATGTGCTGGAATGAAAGAAATAAGAGCAAGTTCGAAGAAAACATGAGGAAAGAAATTAACTTTAACGCAGATCATCAAAAAAGTGAACCCACAAAACCAACAAGCAAAACTAAAAACCAATTATAAGCAAAAGTGGGTTGATTCTGAATGCTTAAAAGCTAGAGATCTATCATTAAAATTTTGAAAGCTATTCCGGTCACGAAGCTTTCCTGTTTTTAGAAAACTGTACGCCAAGGCAAATAATGAATTCAAAAGAATATGTGCAGTAAAAAAATCTGCTTTTGAGCAAGAGACAGTATCGGTTATCAATCGCACCCGTAGCTCTGCCGAATTCTGGAAGACCGTGAAAACCTTAAATAGAACCACGAATATCATTGCTCTAGGATTACAAGAGCGGAATCTAATAGATCACTTCAAAAAGCTTCTCAACGCAACGATAAGATCACCATTGGTAATATACGGATCGCCTTTAATCACAGTTGACTTTCTAGATGCACCGTTTTCAATAAATGAATTAAAAGAAGTTATTGAGAAAGCTAAAGTGAAGATGATCGTATTCCTTTTGAGAACTATAAGCACGCAACTGATGAATTTTTATTGCTGCCTACTAAAGAAAATGCTATAGTTCCCGAAAGTTTTCAAAAAAGAAAACCATGATGAAGTATCAAATTATGGAAATATTTCTTTCTTAAATACAAATACAAAGTTATTCGCTGGCCTTATTGGGAATAGAATGTCCGAATGGGTGAACAGTAAAAGTATACTCTCTGAATATCAGGCCGGTTCCAGGAAGAACTACACCACAACGGATCACATACGCTCAGGCTCACTGCCGAATTGCCGATTCGACTTTCATTCGACTATATCGTTCATGAAGCGCTTTTCTATAAGCTGTATGCCTTGGACTGTCAGTAAAACAATGAACATTCTGAAAGCCTTGTACGCAATAAATACAGCATAGGTAAATATGGGATGAAGCATCTGGCTCGGCAGAGTTTCGCACGTTATACTGAGTGCTTTGCTCTTTATATTGTTTATAAACAACATAGCAGATGTGGTCAAAGGCGGAATTGTGTTTGGAGGAACTACCATACCCGCACTTTTGTATGCAGACGACATATTCTTCTTTGCAGAGGCGGTGGATGGACTGCAAATGATGATGAATAGGCTAAACGGCTATTGTAATCGCTGGAATCTCGACATAAATCTATCAAAATCAAAGATAATCATATTTAGAGCGGGTAGCGGCAGGACTGCAAGAAACGAAAAGTGGACATTCAATAACGAGGCAGTCGAAATCGTTCGAGAGGATAAATATCTGGGAGTTCTTTTTACTTCGAATCTAAATATGAAAACACATCTAGAACTGTAACAAACGGAAGCAAAACGTGCAGTTTTAACTTTGTGGGAACCCTGCTTAAAAAGTGACTGCATTGACCATAGTACAAAACACAAACTTTTCGGCTCCACAGCTGCATCGATTTAATTGTATGGAGCTCAGGTTTGAGGTTACTGAAACACATCTGAGGCCCATTCGTCGCTTTTTAGATGTTATTATAACCGTTCAAACTTCTGCCTTGGTATACCTTCTTAACACCATGCTACCATTAAATAAAATTAGCACTATTTTTAAAACGAAAGGAGAATTATTTAAACTTAACTTCATGCCTCATCGCCCAGATTTACCTTTACTTTGCAGTCTTTGCAATCTTAACATACGAGAAGACATTCATTTTTTTATTGCGATCTTGCCATAGGTTACTACTCAAATACGAAACTGAAACATTTTTATACCAGTCAGGAGATTTTTCGAATAGAACTAAGAGTAGCTTGAAAAAAGATCTCGTGCATAAAAGACAGTAATAATCTTTCAACACTCCAAAAAGAACCTTTAAATGTTGAAAGAATTAAATAACATGAGAACAAAAATATTGTATACCATTCAGATAAAAAAATAATTTAAAAATTTGTCTGAATACCTTTCTTAACCTTTTCCACTGTGTCCTCCTTGAAGTGTATTTTCAATAAGTGTTGAATAAATAGGTCTTGTTGGAAATATACATATATACTCTGGTTAAAGTATGGTCCACCTATCCAAATAGAAAACTCCCGCAAATATATGAGTTAAAACTCCCATTTTCTTCTACTCATACCTCGTATATGAGTTTTCTCAAATTGAAAACAATTTTCAATTAATCGATTGCCAGGCGTAGATTACACCTGTTGCTTAGTGTATATATGTATGGTAGATAGTTTTTCATCGCTTCCATATTTAAAGCCCACAGGACACGCGTGATTGTTTTGTTTTTTGTTGCTTTAGTGTTTCTTCTAAAAAAGGAGTTGCTTAAGTACTATAACTTATAATTTGCATAGTTAAAGTTGATTTCCGTGTCGAAAGCATTAATTTGCAGTTAACAATGACTACCCACGATCTTTGAATACAACAACACCACACATATAAGTAGTACCACACTTAAATGCATAAAGGTGCACATAAATATAATATCTTTAGCCCCCCTGGAATCTATATGAGTTGAGTGCTCATTTTGCACTGCCCCAACATTATGCAGTATGGCTAATAAATTTTATACCATTAATAAAAATTGAATTATACAAAACATATACTGAAACTCCTTGGTATAATCATTGAATCAGTTGCATGTGCACATCATGATCAACATCAGCAGCAGCAGCAACTGCAATAGCAACAGCAACAGCAACTACAGCAGCGCGAATGTCCTTGGGTGAATTACGAATTACAACTTTTAAGTCTTGTACCAATTAGGTTTAGAGTGTGCATAGAGTTTTGAGGTTTTTCTACCCTAACAAATAAATCGTGACTATCAAAAAAATACAAAATAAAAAGTTAGGTCTTTCCAAAATGAGGACCACATTTTTGGAATTCCTTACACACACTGTAAGACATGAAAGGAAGACATTAGTCAGTAAGGCACGATCACACATCACTCTCGAAGACTAGAGTTACCATTTTGTTGAAGTTAAATGTTCGAATTCAACATACCAACAATAATATACAATTTCTATTAATTTTGTTCATTTTTTTTCAGTTTTATCCACATATTTCCTAACTGGTCTAATTTATACCAATCAGTTTTTATAATGTTCTTTTACGTGCCCAGTGAGAACATTCAACATTATGAACGTAGTTCGTCCTTTAATTTTTACCATTTTTTACCGAAACCTTTTTTATTAAAATATATTCAATTCATCACATTAGACCTATTAAGGTAAATTTATACCAATTTTTAATAATGTTTGTTTCTGCACATCTCACATGATTGTGTTTATTTTGGTTTTAAAAGTTATTTAGTAAATGTAAGCCTCATTAACTTCCTTTTCTCCTTTCATTTTATACCAATTGATTTATAATAATTTAATAATTGGTATAAAATTACAGGAAAAATGAGAATTTATCATACATGTAAGTTAAATTGACCTGGAGTATGGCAACTCTGTTAGAAGGGAGGGCAATGTCCCTCTCATATACCTTATACGCTCTTATGAAGTCATTTCATTTAAGAAGAGACAACACGACGACAACAACAATTTCAACTTCTAATGTCATCATCTCTTGAACTCTTGGTCAGGATATGTGTGGAAAGATAGCCAATAAACGGCAGCCAATTAGTTTTGTTGTTCTCTTGTAGTATCAACTGTTCCAACTACAACAACAACAACAAAAACCGCGCAGCAGTCACAAAATAATGTCCACTGATACGCTGCAGTGGGAATGTTTCCATGAATAGGAAATTACCCTAAGTAAACTTTCGCGAGATGGACTTGTGATATGCGGTATATAAAGACTTGCGGACTCTGTGACTGCGACTGTGACTGTGACTATGACTGGTGAAGTAAACATCATCTCACCGCGCGCATCACCACCACCGCGTGACTTGATAGAAAATTCAATATTTGTACTTGCAGTTTGTGATGCCACGGATCGTACCCCATCGCGTTTAACTACTAAGCCACCTTCAATTTAGTTTTCTTTTTTGGTTTCTTGTAAATGCTTCACCATTAGTGGCCAAATGCAGCTGTGCTAATGCGAATTCCTCACATCGACTTAAGGCCACGCTTGGAGCAATGTTTCAGTGGCAATAATAGCCCATCCGTATCACCGCCTATTCGAAGTATAGTCATCAACAGCCTTATAGTAGTAGCCTTACCCCAGGGATATGCACCTACCTACTAACGTGTATTATATATATCCCTAGTCTCCAACCTCATGTGTGCATTGTCACAATAACAATAAGCAATACCGTGTTGATTTTTGCAGAGTACCGGAATCCATTATTCTAACATACAAATATGTTAGAAAGAACTACAACGACCGCTTGAAGGCGGCTGAGAATTGACGGTTAATTGTTTCTATTTACATGGCATGCAAATGGTACCTACATAGCAGCATCACAGGATATGGTCCATGGATATGGTGGTGATTTGGAGAGCATTACCATTAAATGTTTCCTCCTATTTGTGTTCATCTATCTACATTATATTGTATACTTATAGTTCCTAAAACGAGCCCGTTTTTTACAGCTAACAGCTATTTAAAATACTTTCTTAAGTATTTTTATTCTCATTGTTACGACCTTACAATATCTTGGCTAGCTTTAACGTTGTACATATACAAAAATACAAATCTTATTAAAATTACTTAGAGCACAAACATTCCAAAAATGAGATTTCAACTAAGTTAGCTTTCCAAAAATTTCTCGTAGAAATTTAATCTTTAAAAAAAAAGAATACCAACAAGGCGTCTAAAGCTGACAAAGGTCTTTTGGCGATAGGTCAAAAACTGATTTTTTTTCTATGGAAGTGGAGGTATATCTTGCCCGTTTACAAGTTAGGAGTAACTTAAAAAAATACTTAAAATGAAAAATTAAAACCAATGAAAACAAATACAATACTATTAATTTTTGAAATCCAAAATCCTTAAATTAAATTAAATCAGTTTTGTGAAAACGTTTTAAAAAATCCATATTAAAATTCAATATTTTGATTTAAAAATAGAAAAATGTTTCAAAATTGTGATATATGACCATAAATGTTTGGTAGATTCCTCCCCTGAAGCACAAGAATGTTTGTATTTTAATGGTTATCAATTTTTGGCGCACAATGTTTCTGTACTTTTGCTCAAATTCACTATACACAAATATTTTGTTTATCGAAATCAAATGATTAAATAAGGGATATTATCAGACGTACGC
The DNA here is from genome assembly GCF_945859685.1 of Eupeodes corollae. Classification (NCBI taxonomy): domain Eukaryota; kingdom Metazoa; phylum Arthropoda; class Insecta; order Diptera; family Syrphidae; genus Eupeodes; species Eupeodes corollae. Next base: position 113,590,184 of record NC_079148.1, read on the forward strand.
AACCACACAACCATACCCATACATTTTCATAAAATGTAGATACAGTGAGTGCGGGGGATATTGAAGCAATTCTACATTCTGCCCCCTATTTCATAAACATTGACAAGTGACAATTCTACAAAGTTGTCACACTTATGTGACAAGGTTTCATTGCAAATTGTATTGACAGATGAAATAATTGTCAGTTGAATACAACGAAAATTTTGACGTGACCATTAACGTCATCTATCTTTACAAATGGTGTATATTCACTTTCCTACCTATTTTCCAAGTTATGCAGTACTGTGCAATTCGAAATAGCCTTGCATGCAGTTGCTGGTGACAATCTAAAATAGTTAAGGCAAGGAAATCTGTCCTTCAGAATGCCCCAATGCATTTTCGACAAGCCTCTTTGTTGTCTTTTGAGACCCCGAGTCGAAATTTTGGCCCTATTTTTGTCCCCCAAATTCAGGTTCTCTGAGTTTCAAAAAGATTCAAAAGAGGATCACTTTCTGTTTAAATGTAGCTCCTCATGTGAACCTAATAGTGGCAGTTATCGGTTAAAATACGATGTTTAGGATAGAATAAGGACTACAGAAAAAAGCCTCAATGAACCTTTTTCATCTTGACCATAGCTTTTTTTTTGTTCATTTAATCTCTCTCTCTCTTTCTATTTCTTTCTCTGATACTACTTTATTATACTCTTTTTCACTTTTTCTTCTTATTTTCTTTTCTCTCTCTCTCTCTTTCTTACTTGCTTTTCCCTTTCTCTCTCACTCTCTTGCATTTTATTTATTAGGAACCTTTTTAAAATAAAATTATTTATATTTTAATTTTATCATTTTTTTATTAATTAAACAAAACAGTTTTTATTAACAATAGTGATTAATTTAAAAGTAATCATTCTTCGCCGAAATCGTCTTCTTCGTCTTCGTTGTCGTTTGTCTACGTCGTCAGAGTCGTCGTCGTTGCTGTTCTCGTCTTTGGTGTTGTCGACTTTACTAGCTCCATCGTTACCATTTCCACTATCATTAGCTCCATCCTTATCAATTCCACCATCATTGTTGTCATTGTCATTATCTGTTGTGACAACAACAGTCACAACAAAAAAAAACAGGTACACGACTAGGTAGGCTTATTAAGTATGATAAGAGAACATTGTCTATTTCCTATGTTGATAAACCTTCATTAAGACAAAATGAGGTTCACAAAATATGGGTAGAAAAATGGAAAGATTCATGTAGGATGAAATGAGGACGATGAAAAATCGTAGGATGATATGCGGTTCATTTTTCTGTATGTAGGAGCAAATGAGGAGAAAAGATCATTTTAAGGATCAAAATAGGGCCGAAATTTTAACTCGGGCCCTTACAAATCTTAATAATATTTCAGATTGTTCATTTTGGTGTGGAGTAATTGGTCTTTTTGTCCATAACCACTGTCTTCTAATATTATAACATTTGCGTCCTGCTAATGAGCTATTCCTTAAAACCCAAGTATCGTAAACGGAATCGGAAAAAACTCCAAATTTGTTCCGCATACAAACATGGCATTAATTGAGTGGTCACCATTTCTGTCAACAACAACATGCTGACTCATTATCAGTTGGGTCTTACCATCAAGAGCATGGTTTCTTTTTATGAGATGATTTTTGTGATATTGTTAAAAAAATATATTCTGCTGTTTTTTTGCAGACGCGTAATTTTTCCTCAAATTAATAATCACTTAAGGACTCGAAATCATTGTTAATTCTTTGTCTAAGTGGCGTACTTCGCGTTCATTATCACTTTCAGTTGAAAACATTATATCAACTTTACCTTACGACCGAAATTCAATTGCCTGTCGCAATTGTCATCTACATACTGACAAAATTGTAATTTGTACTATTATTTCTGTTTCATAAACAAATTCATACTACAAATTTTTTGGGGAATTTTGAACTATTTTTAAAAAATCCCTGACAATTAATTCTCTTGACAAATGTTTATGGTTCGAAATTTTGACAACTGTTGCAAATTTCCATTTTACAAAGTTGCCAATTTTTGTATGGGACAAAATTTAGACAATTATCAGATTTGTCAAAAATATCAACAAATACAACCAATGTAAGGAATTTGATGTTTAGAACTCCATCTCAACGGTGCCAAGTTAGATAACTGCTCCCCACACCATGTTTGTCTTATTTATTTTCAATTCGTAGACAAAATAATAAGAACTATCAAGGTTCTCAAAGGAACAGAACGTGTGGTGCCATTAATTAATAAATTTTTCCAACTCAAGTATAGACTAAAGGATTCTAAAAGCTCTCATTTATTTATGATTTCCTCTTAAGTTTAAATAGTTTAAGATGATAAACACTATATTAGATAGATAGATATTTTATTTCTTTATATTATTTGGTTTGCTAACACTCAGTTAACACAGAGATTCGATATTAAAAACATATCTTTCTACTGAAGACGTTATTTTTAAAACATTATAATTACAAATTCAAAAAAAAAAAAACATGTATGTTTTGAAGGAAAATATGACCAAACCTTCTTTCAAGTACAACAAACATTTCATTAAGAAATAGATTGAATTTTAAAACACATAGGATACGTAAAGTAATAAAAAAGTTACATTTCAATTGAATAATTATATAAATATATTTATAATTTAATAGTAAATAAATAAATAAACAAGCAAATTATTTAGCAACAAAATATAAAAACAAAAGCAGATACTAACTTAAATAAATAATAAATAATAAATAACAAATAATAAATAACAAATAATAAATAATAATAATAAATAATAATAAAAATAATAATAACAAATATTAAATAACAAATAATGAATAACAAATACTTAATAATAAATATTAAATATTAAATATTAAATACAAATAATAAATAATAAACAATAAATAAATAAACATAAATAGTAAATAATTTACTTAAAATAAATAAATTCAATAAATATAAATAAATAAATAACTAATAAATAACAAAAATAAATAAATACGTTTTTATATGTTTAATTGCACTACCAAAGGGTTGTCGGAAGTATCACGGTTCATTAAGAAATTATCACTTAATTTTCGAATTCTTTTGAAAATCAATTCAACGCCTGTTTGATTATGAAGATCATTAGTTGAATGATGCCAGGGTAGATAAAGCATCATTTTTAAAATTTTGTATTGACACACTTGGAGTTTTTTTAATATGGAAGATTGGCAATTACACCACATCTGACATCCATACAACAACATTGATTGAAACACAACCTTGTGTATATTGATCTTATTTTCAGCACTTAAAAGTGATTTTATGTTTATAAGCGGGTATAACATTTTAATTGCAATATTAACTTTTTTAATTATTTTACTAATATGTTAAGCCGTTTAATCCTAGATATTGCATATTGGACTCCCGTTTTATAGTAGCACCTTTGACTTCCAGCTCATTACTGGAAAAAAATAATAGCTTTCATTTTCTCGTGCAAAAGATTGATTTTATCTTTCCAGTATTTTGTTAAATTTTCCATTTATGATAATATCTCATTAAAATATGAATTGCATTTTGAAGATTAGTCTCAATATTGAGACCAAACTCAGAGTATGCAAGTGTCATCTGCATAAATCCCTGATTCACAATAAAGTAGCTGTGGAAAATCAGACATGTACACATTATATAAGACAGGACCAAGAACTGAATTTTGAGGGACACCGTACTGAATATTAACAATCACGGATTTACATTTGTTAACATTTACTTGAAAACATCTTCCTGATAAAAAACCTTTGAATTGTTGTTATGAGAAAACTTGGATCTCGAAAGTTTCCAATTTGTAAACAAGCGCATTCTACCAAACAGAGCCGAAAACATTGTCGATATCTAATAGGACCATACCTGTAGATCTTCTTTCAGAACGATTATTTTTGATAATGTTACAAATCCTAAGGACTTGATGTGAAGTACTATGGTGACTCCTAAGTCCAAACTTTTGGTCTGGAAAAATATGGTTTTCTTCAATTAATAAGTTGAATTTTTTTGTAATACTTTTTCGTACACCTTACTCAAACGACTAAGAAGACTGATTGGCCTTTATTTATTAGGATTTTCTCAGTCCTTAGCTTTCAATATTAGTAAGACCTTCGCTATTTTCTAGGTCTAAGGAAAGTATTGATTTTTAAAACAGGCGTTGATAATAAACGTTAGATACTTTCTTTCTGACTTGGGTTCATTTTTGAGGTAAAAATTTGTTATATTATCAAGTCTTGATCTTGGGGTGTTTCTATTATAGAAAATAAAATTCTATGAGAGGCAGCGTCTACCAACCTTATAGTATCTAAATCACTAAGCTGCAGGGATACCTCATGTGTTTTTTCTGAATTCTACAGCAAAAGCATTCGCCTTTTCACTATCAGTATAAAGGACCTCATTAGAAATTTTAAACGCAGGAATGAATCTCGTCTTATTTTATAATTTTAATAATTTTAGGAGAAGTATTGGCAAAATATATCGTTGTCACTGTTTTTTAATACCACTATATTGATTGCTCTAAAGAATGTTGAAGCGCTTTCACTGTTTTTATTTCTTAAGTAGGAATTGACCACTCTTAAATTTAGAAACTCAGAATGGTTCTAGTTTCTGCAACACTATATTGACGATTTGATCAACCCGTCCTCCTTTAGTTTGCAGTTACAACATCTAATTTTACTTTAAATATTTATAGAATGCAGATTGTGATCGTTTAACATTTAACAATTCACCACAATTGTTTACAATTACCACTTTAATTGAGTACCGGGAATTAATTTGAAAGAATGAGTATTCTCGTAGAATAGATATCTAGTCGCACATCAACTCCCCAGTAATCTATTCATTCATGCAATCACCTATCAAAATTAAGAAATCCCTATTGCAGAATCCTTTAAAATTCCTTACACCATAACATCAAAGAAATAAACTGCAGGATTTCAATCTTTCTATCACGTCATTATGTTCCTCCATAACAGATTTTTCTTATTTCATTTAATTTTTTAGTGAAATTTAATTGATTTAATACTAACTGTAAGTAAAATCTTAATTTGGACATTTTAAATGATCCTACATCCTTTTTTTTCCTAAAATGTATTTCCTCCAAAAATAAAAAAAAAAATACAATACTACGTAAGCTCTTATGGCATTTCTATAACGTTACCTCGGTAATTGTCGTTATATTGCCGGCAAATCATCTTCATCATAGCGATTGATTATTATATTGTCTCCAGGCCATCAACACTTTCGGCCACAAAGTTGTTCCGCGCTTCCGATAGTCATTTTATTTATTTTTTCTAAGTCTACAATAATTTGACATTGCCTGGTGACCATAAGCAGAGCCATAGAAATTAAATTCATTTCTTCGTCGAACGTTTAAAATATTATATCCATATGCACTCACGTATACAGGTTTGAAGGTATGTATGTATTGATGTGAAGTATTACGCCGCAAAGTCAAAAGGTCCGACCACACTGTAATTTTCATCTGATTTTGACCAAATATGGCAGCGCATTACATTATCACTGGGTGATAGGTGATGACCACCTGTGAGCCAAATGCCAAAACGACCACACAAAAAACTACTACTGCAGTGCAGTAATGTCTCCGCGACCGAAAGTCGCGGCGCGCGACGCACAAGATCACATCCGATTCAGAATCCATTAGCATTTAACTATTTAAGTTATTTGAAATGATCGGCTTTGTCGGTGGAGTGGACACTGGACAGACTTTACGTACAAATATATGGACTCTCGATGATTGTTGTAGTTTCGGTAACGCAACCTATTCGTCAGAGAGAATGGACAAAATATAAAGACAACGAACGATCATTTCACTTTTATTGGAAGCACTTTCGATTTTGTAGTCGGACTTTTTACGAAGAGTAGGTGAATTTGTGTGATCCGTCAAACGGAAATAATAACCGTATGAAGGCAATTAATGGTAAAAGCTTAGATTGTTTGTAAATCCATGGCCGTTTATACCTTTGTCACCTTGATCTTGAACGTAGTAGAACGTAGAAAAACTTTATTTGAAAAATGGTTTTAAAATTAACAATTATCATACTATATTCACAAGTTAAATATGGTTTGGCCAGTGGCCGTCTGCCAGATTTACAATGTATTGAAGTTTAATTGTATAATTAACCTTGTTTTTTAATTAAAAGTCTCCTTCGCGGATATAGACAACAACCGCAATGTGGTTGTTATACATTTATATACAATTTTCCAGCCTACTTTTCCATTCAGAACTTCCAATGTTTCGGCCAATTCCATCACAGTTGCTCCAAAATATTTTATACGAAACTCTTTCAATACAGGACTTCTAGCAATGAAGTGGTGTACATCTTCTATCTCATTAAGTTTGCAAAGGTCGCATAGGATCGGCAGATCTAGTCGATGCGGAATGTAATTTAAATTTAATAGTTCGCCTCTAGCCAAGGTAGCACTTCGGATTTCCAGACCCAAGGCAAGACAAGGAGGTGCTGGAAGAAGATACAACGTCGAACGGCTACAATCGCCAGAGAACGCCAAATCCTTTTCCGACCGAGTTACAAGTAACCTCTCTCGAAGTTCTCTGCCGCCATCCCAAGGTATCGAAAACCAGTTGCAACATTGCCAAGATGCAATCAGAGAAGCCGCCTCTGATGTGCTGGGTTTCAAACAGCCACCAACAAGAAACCCCTGGTTTGATGAGGAATGTCGGCAGGCAAATCCAGCCAAACAACAGGCACGCAAAGCGGCGCTGCATAAAAGGACGAGAGCTGCTAGTGAGCTCTATGAGCAGAAGTCGGCGAGAGGAACGCCGACTTCTCAGAAGGAAAAAGAGAGGGCATGAGAAGCCTGCGGTCGAAGATGTTGAGAGGTATAAAAGCAGGAATGAGGTTCAAAAGTCTTATGAACAGGTGAAACGAAATTCACAGGTACATAAACCTAGAACCGAAGGCTGCAAAGACGAAAGTGGAAACATCATAGTGGAACTGCAGTCAATGCTGAGGATATGGAAGGACCACTTCTGCAGACTGTATAACGGCGATGAAGAACTGAATTCCGCTGTCAGGCAGGATGACCCATTTGATATAGACGACGAAAGCCAACAATCCCGTCCTCCCGACTTAGACGAAGTAAAGATTGCCATATCTAAGTTGAAGTCTAATAAAGCCGCTGGAGCAGATGGCTTGAATGCCGAGCTCTTTAAAGCAGCTGGGGATAAGATGGTTAGGAGCATGCACCAACTTATCTGTAAGATATGGTCGGAAGAAAACATGCCCGATGAATGGAACCTCAGTATTGTTTGCCCGATCCTGAAAAAAGGAGACCCTCTAAACTGCACCAACTATAGAGGAATAAGTCTACTTAACATCGCCTATAAGATCTTCTCTGCCGTAATATGTGAACGTCTAAAGCCCATCGTCAACAACCCGATAGGTCCTTATCAGTGTGGTTTTAGACCTGGAAAGTCCACAGTCGATCAAAAATTAATATTACGGCAGATCCTGGAAAAAGCCCAAGAACACCAAATCGACACCTACCATCTTTTCATCGATTTCAAGACCGCATATGACAGCATCTACAGGGATGAGCTGTATAGAGCCACGTCTAGTTTTGGCATCCCTGCCAAACTCATCCGTTTGTGCAGGATGACCATTGAGAATTCACGCTGCTCCATAAAGGTTGGAAAGAACTTAACAGAACCTTTTGATGTCAAAAAAGGCCTTAGACAAGGTGATGCGCTGTCATGCGATTTTTTTAACATCGTGCTTGAAAGAATAGTGCAGAGCTCACACGTCAACACTAGAGGCACTATCTTTCAAAAGTCTGTCCAATTACTGGCATATGCTGATGACATTGACATAATCGGAAGAACTCAGCGTGATGTCAATGGGGCTTTTGTGAGTATAAAGGCAGAGGCGGCAAAAATGGGTTTAACGGTTAATGAGGGCAAAACAAAGTACATGCTGTCGTCTAGAAAGGACATACAACACCGACGTCTTGGTCAAAACGTCAAAATCGACAGACGTAACTTTGAGGTAGTCAAGGACTTCGTCTACCTAGGCTCCGCTGTAAACGCAGAACACAACACCAGCGCTGAGATCAAACGCAGAATAACTCTTGCTAACCGCTGTTTCTTTGGACTAAGAAAGCAATTGAGTGGTAAAGTCCTCTCTCGAGGGACCAAAGTGTTGCTATATAAGACCCTTATCATCCCCGTCCTGCTATACGGTGCAGAAGCATGGACCATGACAAAAGCGGATGAAAGCACCTTGGGTCGCTTCGAGAGAAAAGTTCTTCGTGTGATCTACGGTCCCGTATGCATCGAAGGGGAGTGGAGGAGAAGATGGAACGACGAACTGTACGGGCTGTACAGCGACGTAGACTTAGCCAGAAGAGTAAAAGTCCAACGACTAAGATGGCTGGGTCACGTAGAGCGCATGGAAACCAATGCTCCCGCCCGGAAAGTCTTCGAATCCGCACCCACAGGACAGCGCAGTAGAGGAAGACCGCGGATCAGGTGGCGCGCACAAGTGGAAGGTGACCTCACCCAACTTGGAGCGCGAAACTGGAGACATCTAGCTAGGGACCGAGCTAGATGGAGAAGTTTGTTGGGTGAGGCCCTAGTTCACACAGGACTGTAGCTCCACCTTAAGTAAGTAAGTAAATGCAGCTTTAAGCTAGTTAAGAACAATGGAGGTTCAGTTCTTTCCAAATGTAGCATATAAATTGAAAGTGCAAATTGGCAGCCGAAAAATGCGCTTTAAGAAATACCTGACGAACCTTTCCACCTCCTCGTATTGGAAATATCCCCAAACTTGCGCCCCATGAATCTGAATTCTACAGCAAAAGCATTCGCCTTTTCACTATCAGTATAAAGGACCTCATTAGAAATTTTAAACGCAGGAATGAATCTCGTCTTATTTTATAATTTTAATAATTTTAGGAGAAGTATTGGCAAAATATATCGTTGTCACTGTTTTTTAATACCACTATATTGATTGCTCTAAAGAATGTTGAAGCGCTTTCACTGTTTTTATTTCTTAAGTAGGAATTGACCACTCTTAAATTTAGAAACTCAGAATGGTTCTAGTTTCTGCAACACTATATTGACGATTTGATCAACCCGTCCTCCTTTAGTTTGCAGTTACAACATCTAATTTTACTTTAAATATTTATAGAATGCAGATTGTGATCGTTTAACATTTAACAATTCACCACAATTGTTTACAATTACCACTTTAATTGAGTACCGGGAATTAATTTGAAAGAATGAGTATTCTCGTAGAATAGATATCTAGTCGCACATCAACTCCCCAGTAATCTATTCATTCATGCAATCACCTATCAAAATTAAGAAATCCCTATTGCAGAATCCTTTAAAATTCCTTACACCATAACATCAAAGAAATAAACTGCAGGATTTCAATCTTTCTATCACGTCATTATGTTCCTCCATAACAGATTTTTCTTATTTCATTTAATTTTTTAGTGAAATTTAATTGATTTAATACTAACTGTAAGTAAAATCTTAATTTGGACATTTTAAATGATCCTACATCCTTTTTTTCCTAAAATGTATTTCCTCCAAAAATAAAAAAAAAAATACAATACTACGTAAGCTCTTATGGCATTTCTATAACGTTACCTCGGTAATTGTCGTTATATTGCCGGCAAATCATCTTCATCATAGCGATTGATTATTATATTGTCTCCAGGCCATCAACACTTTCGGCCACAAAGTTGTTCCGCGCTTCCGATAGTCATTTTATTTATTTTTTCTAAGTCTACAATAATTTGACATTGCCTGGTGACCATAAGCAGAGCCATAGAAATTAAATTCATTTCTTCGTCGAACGTTTAAAATATTATATCCATATGCACTCACGTATACAGGTTTGAAGGTATGTATGTATTGATGTGAAGTATTACGCCGCAAAGTCAAAAGGTCCGACCACACTGTAATTTTCATCTGATTTTGACCAAATATGGCAGCGCATTACATTATCACTGGGTGATAGGTGATGACCACCTGTGAGCCAAATGCCAAAACGACCACACAAAAAACTACTACTGCAGTGCAGTAATGTCTCCGCGACCGAAAGTCGCGGCGCGCGACGCACAAGATCACATCCGATTCAGAATCCATTAGCATTTAACTATTTAAGTTATTTGAAATGATCGGCTTTGTCGGTGGAGTGGACACTGGACAGACTTTACGTACAAATATATGGACTCTCGATGATTGTTGTAGTTTCGGTAACGCAACCTATTCGTCAGAGAGAATGGACAAAATATAAAGACAACGAACGATCATTTCACTTTTATTGGAAGCACTTTCGATTTTGTAGTCGGACTTTTTACGAAGAGTAGGTGAATTTGTGTGATCCGTCAAACGGAAATAATAACCGTATGAAGGCAATTAATGGTAAAAGCTTAGATTGTTTGTAAATCCATGGCCGTTTATACCTTTGTCACCTTGATCTTGAACGTAGTAGAACGTAGAAAAACTTTATTTGAAAAATGGTTTTAAAATTAACAATTATCATACTATATTCACAAGTTAAATATGGTTTGGCCAGTGGCCGTCTGCCAGATTTACAATGTATTGAAGTTTAATTGTATAATTAACCTTGTTTTTTAATTAAAAGTCTCCTTCGCGGATATAGACAACAACCGCAATGTGGTTGTTATACATTTATATACAATTTTCCAGCCTACTTTTCCATTCAGAACTTCCAATGTTTCGGCCAATTCCATCACAGTTGCTCCAAAATATTTTATACGAAACTCTTTCAATACAGGACTTCTAGCAATGAAGTGGTGTACATCTTCTATCTCATTAAGTTTGCAAAGGTCGCATAGGATCGGCAGATCTAGTCGATGCGGAATGTAATTTAAATTTAATAGTTCGCCTCTAGCCAAGGTAGCACTTCGGATTTCCAGACCCAAGGCAAGACAAGGAGGTGCTGGAAGAAGATACAACGTCGAACGGCTACAATCGCCAGAGAACGCCAAATCCTTTTCCGACCGAGTTACAAGTAACCTCTCTCGAAGTTCTCTGCCGCCATCCCAAGGTATCGAAAACCAGTTGCAACATTGCCAAGATGCAATCAGAGAAGCCGCCTCTGATGTGCTGGGTTTCAAACAGCCACCAACAAGAAACCCCTGGTTTGATGAGGAATGTCGGCAGGCAAATCCAGCCAAACAACAGGCACGCAAAGCGGCGCTGCATAAAAGGACGAGAGCTGCTAGTGAGCTCTATGAGCAGAAGTCGGCGAGAGGAACGCCGACTTCTCAGAAGGAAAAAGAGAGGGCATGAGAAGCCTGCGGTCGAAGATGTTGAGAGGTATAAAAGCAGGAATGAGGTTCAAAAGTCTTATGAACAGGTGAAACGAAATTCACAGGTACATAAACCTAGAACCGAAGGCTGCAAAGACGAAAGTGGAAACATCATAGTGGAACTGCAGTCAATGCTGAGGATATGGAAGGACCACTTCTGCAGACTGTATAACGGCGATGAAGAACTGAATTCCGCTGTCAGGCAGGATGACCCATTTGATATAGACGACGAAAGCCAACAATCCCGTCCTCCCGACTTAGACGAAGTAAAGATTGCCATATCTAAGTTGAAGTCTAATAAAGCCGCTGGAGCAGATGGCTTGAATGCCGAGCTCTTTAAAGCAGCTGGGGATAAGATGGTTAGGAGCATGCACCAACTTATCTGTAAGATATGGTCGGAAGAAAACATGCCCGATGAATGGAACCTCAGTATTGTTTGCCCGATCCTGAAAAAAGGAGACCCTCTAAACTGCACCAACTATAGAGGAATAAGTCTACTTAACATCGCCTATAAGATCTTCTCTGCCGTAATATGTGAACGTCTAAAGCCCATCGTCAACAACCCGATAGGTCCTTATCAGTGTGGTTTTAGACCTGGAAAGTCCACAGTCGATCAAAAATTAATATTACGGCAGATCCTGGAAAAAGCCCAAGAACACCAAATCGACACCTACCATCTTTTCATCGATTTCAAGACCGCATATGACAGCATCTACAGGGATGAGCTGTATAGAGCCACGTCTAGTTTTGGCATCCCTGCCAAACTCATCCGTTTGTGCAGGATGACCATTGAGAATTCACGCTGCTCCATAAAGGTTGGAAAGAACTTAACAGAACCTTTTGATGTCAAAAAAGGCCTTAGACAAGGTGATGCGCTGTCATGCGATTTTTTTAACATCGTGCTTGAAAGAATAGTGCAGAGCTCACACGTCAACACTAGAGGCACTATCTTTCAAAAGTCTGTCCAATTACTGGCATATGCTGATGACATTGACATAATCGGAAGAACTCAGCGTGATGTCAATGGGGCTTTTGTGAGTATAAAGGCAGAGGCGGCAAAAATGGGTTTAACGGTTAATGAGGGCAAAACAAAGTACATGCTGTCGTCTAGAAAGGACATACAACACCGACGTCTTGGTCAAAACGTCAAAATCGACAGACGTAACTTTGAGGTAGTCAAGGACTTCGTCTACCTAGGCTCCGCTGTAAACGCAGAACACAACACCAGCGCTGAGATCAAACGCAGAATAACTCTTGCTAACCGCTGTTTCTTTGGACTAAGAAAGCAATTGAGTGGTAAAGTCCTCTCTCGAGGGACCAAAGTGTTGCTATATAAGACCCTTATCATCCCCGTCCTGCTATACGGTGCAGAAGCATGGACCATGACAAAAGCGGATGAAAGCACCTTGGGTCGCTTCGAGAGAAAAGTTCTTCGTGTGATCTACGGTCCCGTATGCATCGAAGGGGAGTGGAGGAGAAGATGGAACGACGAACTGTACGGGCTGTACAGCGACGTAGACTTAGCCAGAAGAGTAAAAGTCCAACGACTAAGATGGCTGGGTCACGTAGAGCGCATGGAAACCAATGCTCCCGCCCGGAAAGTCTTCGAATCCGCACCCACAGGACAGCGCAGTAGAGGAAGACCGCGGATCAGGTGGCGCGCACAAGTGGAAGGTGACCTCACCCAACTTGGAGCGCGAAACTGGAGACATCTAGCTAGGGACCGAGCTAGATGGAGAAGTTTGTTGGGTGAGGCCCTAGTTCACACAGGACTGTAGCTCCACCTTAAGTAAGTAAGTAAATGCAGCTTTAAGCTAGTTAAGAACAATGGAGGTTCAGTTCTTTCCAAATGTAGCATATAAATTGAAAGTGCAAATTGGCAGCCGAAAAATGCGCTTTAAGAAATACCTGACGAACCTTTCCACCTCCTCGTATTGGAAATATCCCCAAACTTGCGCCCCATAAAGCCGTCGACCCCTTTATTATCGATGCTACCTTTCCACACAGAAAAAACTGCTCTTTTCGATTCCGCTAGCTTTAACTCAAAATGCTTTTTTATGTTGAGATAAGATGTTATTAAAACCCCTAAGGATTTGTACTATCGAGCAATTGCAACATATTCACCTTTGTACAGCTACTTTTCATTATTTGAATATACTCCTCCTGCGCCCCGAAATATCATAATTTTAGACTTCTGTAAATTAACTTACAGATCCCAATGTTCTCAGTTTGTCTCCATTCTGTTCACCATACGCTGCATTCCTTCCACCGATTCAGATAAAAAAAAACATTATCATCGGAAATATCAGTCCTGGTATCCGAGTTCTTCCGAACTGGATTCCACCTCCGACCTCCTCCAAGATATCATAAACAAAACAAATAGTAGTGTGCTCAACACGCAGCCTTGTTTGACTCCCATTTCTGTTGAAAACTCTTTAGATATATACTCCCCATCCCATACGTAGGCCACATTATTTTCATACATCGCTCTGACGAGGGTAACGGCTTTACTTGATACTCCAAGCCTATAAGGCTTATAAAAAAGCACTTCACAAGCGATTGAATCGAACGCAGCCCACAATCCACAAAAAAAGCTAAGTTTTTGTTTCCTTCTTTTGAATCCTCTGCAATGTTTATCAAACTGAATACTTGATCTCTAGTCGAATAGCTCTTTCTAAATCCTGCTTGAAATGGATTAAGAATTTTTTTTCTTCGGTCCGATGTGTAAGTTTATTAAAAATTAGAGTATTGAAAAGCTTAACGGAAAATTCTGTTGAACTCTTCTGTTAATACGGATAAGAATTCTATGGAACAGTTCTTAAAAAACTCTACTGGAATTCGGAAGCGGTGCAAATTGCGGCGCGTTGAGTAATTTCGCGAAATAAATACGGAGTTCAGATACTTTGGGTGATGCAGCAATTAAATTGGTTCTTCCGTTGATAGATTTGGTGGCTTTCCAAAATTCTGCGGATGACTTTGTCGTATTTAAAACGTTAATGTTTTGACGTTTCAGACTTTTTCTTTTTTCAAAACAGAGTTGTTTACATTTTATTATTTTTGAAAAAATATGTGTTGAATTTCTTCAGCAGCTTTAAGAAAGCGAACGATTTTTTTCTTGCTTTTAGACACTCATAGTCAAACCGTTCCTGCCTAAAAATATTATAAACCTTAACTTCCACGTCTGCTGGGACAGCTTTGAGTATCATTTGAGTCAGGTCCTTTAGTTGTAACTGTTGTAATTGGTTATGCAGCATATGTGATGCAAGTTTCGAATTTAAATTATTACGATAAATGCTATGAAATCTTTTTTTCCATCTCACATTGGGAAGCAGCCTCAGTTGTTTTGGGTTATGGATGTACATAATGTACGTCCGTAAGTTTATGGTACCATTTTTGATCATCCAAATATCAAGAACAAGTAAAGATATTGACTTCAAATAAATTTTGTTTTGCAAATAATAACAAAGAAATTAAAAATAAGAATAAGATAATAGTCAAACCTTTATTAACTTATATTAAGCATAGGCTCTATAAGTTTCTCATACTTAAAACCTTTTGTCTATAACGCCTTGTGATATCCTTAAAAGTTCACTTAAGATACAACCTACGAACGAAAAGATCTGCATTACAAAGGAAAGTGTATCTTTATTTTTATTGTATTTCTTTTTTTCTAGAGAAAAAGTCCTATCCAATAGATTACCTCGTGCCGATATCGGTTTGCAACGCATTAACAGACTTCAAATGCTTTTAAAGATTTGCATATACGCGATCATCCAGCAGCAAAACGCTATACCAAAAGACAGATAGACAGAGTGTGTCTTCGCTCAATAAATCTATCTCGAGTTGCAGTTTCGGTAATGGTCGATCGTCGTCGTCATCGTCATCGTCATCATCATCGTCGTCTTCGCGATGTAGAGTTTCACTTTTCAAATCTTCATCTTCATCCTAGTTGTATATCGTGGCTCGTCGTCAGAGCCATAGTCTTTATTGTTCTTATACGACGAACGACGCCGACGTACCTACCTAACCTAACCTACCTGGGATGAGATGTGTATTCCCTTATCGTGATGGCCACTGTAAAACAGTGCACTCTTGCTTCAAAATGTAGCATGATCATCAGCGTCAATCAACTGGCCATGCTAATGCGGCTAGTCCAATGTTTTGCTCCATCTGTCAATCTTGAATTGGAAGAGTGTTAGTTCCTATATAGTATTTTCTTCTTTTAGCTTTTGTTTTGGTCTTTTAGCTTTTAGCTTTTGGGGAAGAGATGTTAGCGCATAAATCACGCTCAAGTTCTGCAGTACCCTACTCGGGGGTCAAGTTTCACTTTTCTATGTTATTCAATACAATGGAGTCTTGGAAAGAGATTTGTGCGTCTGCATTGTGTATTAAGTCAGAGGCTAGATTTTGTGTAGTGCCTTATCTTTGAAAATTGCATAAAAACAAAAGTCTCTCTATGCAGTTAAAAAGTCCATATACTTGACAAAAAAAAAGAAGAAAAGTTCATGAAATTTGGACTTAAATATACAATTCTTCGTTCATTTCTTGAGTTTTGTGTTCAAAAATACAATTCAATACAATGTAATACAAAACATCAAAGTTTTAATCACCAATACCGTGACTCGTAATAACCTCGTATCTATAATTTCATGAATTTCTTTTGGTAGCTTAAGGCTGAGTGTTTTGATGCCTTTTAAAAATTAGTAGTGTTCAAATGGTAAAGGCTCGTAAGTCACCTTAAGTGGTTTAGGCTCTTTATCCTTTTTTTATACATTCTGTCCACAAAAATTTTTCTTTTTTACTATCGTTGATAATTTTTTTAAAACAAAAAAGTTATAACCTTTTGTAAAATAGCTTAAATTAACTTTGGTACAACAACTTAAGTAGAGGATTTTTCGTCTTATTATTTTATTTATTTTATTTTTATTTGGCAATTTAAGATATTTTAACCCAAAAAATTGCTAACATTAACATTTCGTATATTGATATAAGATGTTTTACGATTTTTGGTAAATAAAGGGTGATTTTTTAGCTATTATCTTTTTAACAACACTGGTTTAAACAGCTCACGCACGTTTCGTGTTTTGTTTTACCGTCAAACATCTTCAGTTTGGTTTATAATTTAACCATGAATCGTCTTACACACGAACAACGCTTGCAAATTATTGAATTTTTTTTTATCAAAATGCGTGCTCTGTTAAGAAAGTTCATCGCGCGCTTCTTCCAGCGATCTACGAAGCTCATTTTTGGCTCAATGGGTACGTAAAAAAGAGGCTGGGATTCGATTCACGCTGATAACCTTAAATTCAATCTGTCGATTTGTCTTGCTTAAAAGTTTGTAGGTTTTGGTGTTGGGTTAAAATAGTTGCTAGTTGAATTATTCTTAAAAATTTTTTAAATTAAAAACAATATTTTTCATTTAAAGAAATAGTTTAGTTTGAAAATCTAGTTTTTCTAAAACATTTTAAGTCAAAAACAAATATTTACCAATTTTAATAGCATTTCTTAAATGTTTACAAACTAAATGAATGAACTTTATTTGAGAGGCATCAAGAACCGAACAAAAATGTTTACCAAATTTGCGTACTATTTTTTATAGATTTTTTTGTTTTATTAAAAAACTGACTGTTGGACTTTTATAAAGAAAAAAAAAACTACTGTATATCGAAAACAATATTTTCTGTAAAAAAGTTTGAAGACAATATTCTTAATTTTTGAAAAGTTATTGGGTAGAAGGTAAATTTTTACCAAGTTTGTATTGTTTTTTTTCTTAGGTTTTATTTTTTGTCAATTAGATTTTTCTTAAAATTTTACTGAATGTTGACAACAATATTTTTTAAAAGATAAAAGTAGTCAATTTTTACCAACTTTGAGTAATGTTTTTTTTTATGTTTTCATTTTTATATTTTTATAGATTGTACTGTAGATTGGATTTTTCTGAAAATTTTACCAGATGCTAAAAAATGTTATTTTTCAAAAAATTGTATTTTATTATTTATTCTATATTATTATTTTTTATTTTTCGTTGCACAAAATTGTTTTGGAGATGAAATAATTTTGTTCGTAAAATTTTAGAGGTACAATTTTTTTTCAGTGTTTTTGATTTGTAAAAAAACCGTTAATTAGATTTTTTCCAAAAATGCACTGCTTTTGTATCACGTCACAATATATAATATACAATTTAATTCAAGTCTCTAGCTTCAATGGTTCGTGAGATATTTAGGGTTAACCAAAATGTTAACCTCTTTTTAAACTGCTATTGTAAAAAAAAACCAAGCACACAATTTTCCGTAGAGCCCTTTCGGCACCTTTATGCATTATTATCTGTATAATCAAATGTATTTGAAGTCCATATCTCTTCTGGTTCTTGAGCTATAGATGACGAAAAGACACAGACATCTCCCTAAAAATCTTTTATTTCGACTCTAGGGACCTTGAAACGTCAAGAAATGTAAACATTTTCAATTTGACAAATCAGACCCATTACAATAATTTTCTATGTGAAGTTAATAAGCAGAATTGTTGATTTTGGAGTGAATATCAGTCAGAAGCATTGCAAGAGCTACAAATGCATCCACAATTAGTCACAGTTTGGTGCGGATTATGGGCTGGTGTCATCATTCACCTCACTTCTTCAAAGATGATGCGAATCGTAACGTAACTGTGAATGGTGAGCGCTACCGTCAGATGATATCAAGCTTTTGTTTGCCCAAAATGCAAGAGCTTGACTTGCAAGACGGCACCAAATGCCGCACAGCACGCTCAACAATGGCTTTATTGAGAGGCGATTTCGTTGAACATTTTATTTCACTTTTTTGCTGGTTCGATTTTAAATCATATTTATTAAAATAAACTATGTTCAGGAAAAAACAATTCGACTGTTAACAGTCAAATATTTCTTCTTCAAAAGTTCCATAGCAAGGTTATAAAAATAGCTACAATTTATCTTCTTTGAAGACTTGTAGCAAATATAATTCGCAGTTGCTCTATGTAGCTCGGATTATATGGAATCTCGATTTATTCGGGAAAATATGCGTCAAGACAAGGTGTAATGGTCATCTTCTGATGAGCCCAACCATTATATCGGGGTGAAACGCATATATGAATACTTTTATGCTTGTTCGATTTTAAATCATATTTATTAAAAAAAAAATGATTTCACGTTCGGGAGCGGTCAATTGGCTGCCTATATCGTGCAATTTAACGCCTTTAGACTATTTTTTGTGGAACTATGCTAAAGCTCATGTCTAAAGAGGCAGGCCCTCTTCAATTGGAGCAACATTGAAGCATTTATTCGTGAGATACCGGCCGAAATGTTGGAAATAGTAGGCCAAAATTGGACTAAAAGGATGGATCACATGAGGCGCAGTCACGGTCAACATTTGCTTGAAGTAATCTTCAACATTAAGTTATATGGACCGTACTATCGATTTAAATAAAGATTTCTTGAATTTGTTTGAATTGTATGAGATTTTTTTGAAAAAACTTTCCTATAGCTTTTTAAAAATCACCCTTCACAAATAAAAAAAATACTGTAATTGTTTAAACCAACCTAAGATAAATAAATGCTCCTTCTATTATCAAAATTTAATTTTACTATTTAAATAATTATATGCATATATGCAAAATTACTGAAAACTGTATCTTCAAAACACTTTCAATTTTTTAAACAAGATTACAAATTATCCACTTCTCCACTTTCTGCAAAATTATTAATTTACACTTAAGAGCTTTCACCTTTTGAACACAGAATTTTTGAGGAAGAAGTAAAATACGTCATTTAATTTAAAGTACTTGAGAATTGAATCAAAAACTACAAATTCTTTTTTTGACTTTAAACAGTTAGTAATAATTTCTTTTGTACAAATTCTCATTCAAAGAACATTAAAAAGTATGCAACCAATTTTGAAGTTGAACTGTTTTCTATCTAGATATTCGAGTTTTTCAGCAATTTTAGTAGAATTTTTCTTTTATTTTTTGTAAAAAAAAAACAACATTTTGTATTTTAAGTCAATATCTCGCTTTGTTCTCAATATAAATAAATAAATAAATTATGTGGCGCAACAGTGGCCTAGTGGTTTACAACTCTCAACCATTCCTGTGTGCGAGTAATTGCAGGGATGGAGGGGACCTACCGTTTATATGCCGAATCCGTAAGGCTAATTTAAGAAAGAACTTTTATAAATTGTCAATTCCTCGCAAGAGGTGTACCCGTGGAAAAAATTTTAGGTGGTATAGGCAGGGATCGAACCCAGGCAGAACAATCCAACGCATTTTTTTGTTTAATTCATTTTTATTAATTCAATCTTAATCTTAAAGCTAGACAAAAATTCATAAAACAAACCTTATTAACCATAACTTATAACTAGCTTACTGGTCCCATACGGACACTCTAAGTTAAACAATAATACTTAATGGTAATGCCTTTCGACCCTAATATCTATTTAACCTCAATTCCATTTTATTTATTTTTTTGTATTAAAATTTAGAAAAAACTAATATCAATATCCTTTTTTATTTTTATTTAAAAACTACTTAAAATAAGGTCCTTAATATAAAACTTAAAGTTACCTAAAACTACCTATTCTACCTATAAACTACTTAAAACTAGAACAACCACAGCAGCAAATCTAACTATCTAACGTTTCTTTTTTTCATATTTTGTTGTCTTTTTTATATATTTTTTTTTTTATTCAATATTTTTTTTTTTGTATTTTTGTCTGTATTTTGTTTGTATTTATATTTTGTGCCATTATGCCTATTCTACTTAAAACTTAGCCCTAAAACCATAAAACAAGTATGTAAGCCGGCCAAGGCTTAAAACCCCATCCCGACTACTCACTATCAAGTGCCGATTAAAGCCACCAAAACTGGTTCTCCTGCTTCACCCTATCAGTTCGGTCCCGTTCGGACACAGCCCTTCTGAAACGTAGGAGCTCTGCTATGCCTTGTGCCATGACGTCCCGATTGTACGGGAGTCGCCTATCCACTGTTCGTCGTCTGACGTGGTAGATTAGCGGAACTGCCAATCTATCCTGTATCAGACCGCAATTATCTAACAAGAGGAATGCTTCTGGTGGAACGAAACCGCTCAAGGTGCACTTTCAAAATACTCGTCGTTCGGATAGAATGCCCCCAAAATTAAATTATTGGTCGAAGACAAAGCTCTTGCAATGTGACCTCGAACGAGTTTTATCACGAAATTGTCAATTCTGTTGATTCGTGCCCCGTTGTATAGGACCTCATTGGAATAGTAATGCACAGAAGAAGATTCGGTTCGATATAAACCGGTACAGCGTCGAAAACACTGCTGCTCTAACACCCTTCTCCATCTGGGAAGGGGCAACGTTGAACCACACAGGACAACCATAAACGTTCATCGGCCGTATGAGAGCCATATAGGAAATTACCTTCACTCTGGGGTCAAGCCGACTGCTGTAAAAAAGCCGTTTTGTTAGATCGAAGGCTCCTCTGACCCTGGTCAGAGCATCATTTATATGTCTGTCGAAATATAAATACGGATCTAACCCGATACCGAGGTACTTCACCACACTTTTGCTCGCTAATGGCTTCCCGTGAAGATCAACGATGACCATCTTGCTCCAATTCTTGCACGTATCCCCCGTCGCCCTAGCCAACGGAGTCAGGAATAAAAATTGTCTCCGACTTCTGGACATTTATTTTCAGTTTCCAGTCGTCGCAATCTTGCTGAATCTTGTCGAAATCACGCTGCAAGAGAATTCTAATAACTTCAACCTTTCGGGCCGTTGATGATCTTTTCGAAAACTTTGCTGATGCTCTAAAGAAGACTTATCGACCGAAGATTTGACGGGTTGGAGTTGTCCTTTCCCTTTTCGGGAGAGGATGAACCACAGCGGTCTTCCAATACACTGGATAATATATGCATTATTCAGTGCATTATTGAAGAGTGTGATGTAAATGTCAGTACTTTTTTCGCAGATTTTAATTTATTTTGTAATAAGAACCGTCTATTGGAATTTTCTAAGAAATTTACCACACGTCGTTACAGACCTTCTTGGTTTAAAATTAAAGGATATACCATTTGATATTTGTGTAAGGCGTTTACAACTTATACAAACAATCATTTTAAGTCGCTATTTCTTGAGATAAAAACTAAGAATTTATATTCTCAAGAACTTAAATCGTCGCTAAATCATTAAACTTTGAATTTTAAACATTAGATCCGTTACAATAACTTTATATTATGGGAAGTTAATAGAGGGCGATAGTACCTGAGGAATTTAATAGTCCTTATGACCTTTTACAAAAAAAAGTAAAGGATAGCTCATAAGTATTCAGTAATTTGTGCCTTAAAGTAAATTTTAAACACCTCTTTTTCTCTGTGTTCAACATATTCATCTTAATAGAGTTTGTACTCCTTTAATGTTTCACTATATTTCAAAGATCACTAAGCATTTTTTCTAAGCCCATTCTTTATCTTTGATTCGTCTTCAATTGCAGTTAAAGCAAGTTCAATTTCTTAAAAACTCGTCAAAAAACATTCTTATTCTGCAAGAGGTGGTTATTGTTACTTTAATTTTTAAGATTTTTTAAGTTTTCTACATTCCCTAAATTTAGTATTTAACTGTTTTAAGCCTACTCAAAAAATGCAGTCTTCCTTATTTGTCTAACAAAGAGACCTGAAAATACCTGCGTAGTCTTTAAGAAGACCATCATTAATATTATATCAGTATTTCTATTTCTCATACAATTTTTGTTTTATTTGTGAACGTAAATTCATTTATAATTCCTCTTCACCTTGGGACACGTTTCAAAAGAGCACCTTTCCAGAGAGAGGTTAAAGGACACCAACTAATGATGTTGGTATAAAAGAATGCCGATAAAACTTCCGCATGCTATACAAAAGCGCAATATTTGAGCGGTTGTGCATCATCTTAGTGTTTACATTTCGAATTACTAAAGTGGCGATTATCGAAGATATTGATGTGCGGATGAGTGCACAACTTGCCCGTGTCCGCACACCTCTGCTTTCCATCAAAAACCTTCAAATCAAAAATAAAAATTAATAAAAAAAACATACCAATACCAACTTTGGGATTATAGAAGATGAGCAGCAGATGAGAAATACATTTACTTTGACCTTATGTCTTGCACGGTTAATCCCCAAGAGATAAACGCACATGGCACACGGATAGCAGAGCCTCCAAAAAGACCATCATCGCATCAAAGACTGGAAAATAAATACAATTTTTAAAAAAAACAGCAAAACGAACTGAACTCCCAAGACTAAAATCGATAGAAAGAAGACTCTCCGAGTCTCCAACTGCAACTCCAACAACCACCACGGACGGACCAAACGATATGCGAGGCAATGCGCAATGATGATGATGGCCAATGATGATGCTCAGGCCCAGGCCTTACGAGAGAAGAGTCATTGCAATAGACTAAGATAGGAATTTTACATTAAAGCGTGTGGCGAATTAATATTCAACATGATCTGAGGAGCAGAACAGGTTGTCCTCATAATCAACTTTAATGATGATCTTTACTACTTCACCCACTATCAAGTGATGTTAATGTTTCCTGCCTAGAGCCTGGTCTGATGTACATCATAGTCACATCTCACAGAGCCACCATACGTATAGGCAGGTGGGAAGGAAGTTCATGTTGACCATGTTTCGTTTTAATTGTTTGGTCACGGTGTGTAGTGTGTTGTGTTTGTTGGTTAGTAAGAAAAAGAACTTCAAGGCATCTATTGCATACCTATGTTTTGTATGATGCAAATAGAATCGAATAGGAGTTCTTGAACTATAAGATTTTTGAGCTCGTGAGAAAAAATCAAAGAGGACACATTATTTGTATGCCTATGAGAACCCAACTTTGTATATAGAAATGCCAATTATGGACTGTGACATAAGGCCAAGTAGGACATAAAAGGAAACATACCTAGACTTATCTGTCTCTAATAGAAGGGTCAAAATGTTAACATTTACACGCGATTGAATAAAGTATAAACCAGGTTTTTCAATTTGTTTCTTATGAAGAAAATGGTTGAAAAAGTATAAGTGTGATAGTTAATTGTTATTAATTGTTCAATTTCGAAAGTAAAGATACAAAAAAGAGGCTGGGGTGTGACCCACACTGATAACTTTCCATCCCGTCTATCGATTAGACTTGCTTAAAATGTTTTTGTAGGTTATTGAGTTTTGTTAAAAAGTCGTCAATTGAATTGTTCTAAAAAGGATGACCAACAATATTTTGCATATGATAAAAGAGTTTGATTTCAAAATTTATTTTGGTTAACGAGATTTTTATTTGAAAACCAATTTTTACCAATTTTAGTAGCATTTCTTAAACATTTTTATTTCTTCTATAAACAAATACAAATTGGATGAATGAATTCAATTTGAATTCAAATGGAGAACCGTACTATTTTCTTAGATTTTAATTTGTTATACAAAACTGTTGGATTAAAAAAAAAATTAGCGAATTTCAAAACCTATATTTTTTGTGAGATAAAATTGGTTAAAAGCCAATTTTTTTAAACTTTTGCAAGGTATTTGCGTTACCAACGAAAAATAACGCTTTTAAAATCTGGTAAATTTTTAATAAAAATCGAATTGACAGTTTTCTTTAAATAAAAACCTAAACAAAAAATTTAATAAAAGTTGGTAAAAATTGAATTTCGACTCAAATATCTTTTCAAAAACTTGAGATTATGGCTTTCAACTAATTTTAACTCATAAGAAATATTGTTGTCAACCTTCAGTAACATTTTGAGAAAAATCAAAATTACTACAGACAATGAAGTTTCAACACCTTAATATATGCTTTTTGAAATGCAACAACAAATGTTAAAATATATTTCACCGTAACAAAAATAAATAATTCTGAATTCTAAAGAAAGAAGAGTCCACCACTGCCGGAGTCTATTTTTCGTAAAACTTGATGGAAATCATGATTTGCTCTGGAAGTAATTGAGGGACTAATTCTACCACTTGATATTGCAGTGCTATGAAATCATAATCTAGCTCTCGTGCAATTTCATTATCAAAATCATCCACATTGTCTCGTCTAGGGCTAGACATTCCAAAATCATCTGATTTTTTCCAACCATCGTAAAAACCTTGTTTTCGATCATAATTAGCGTTTTATTGTAGACATGTTCATTGAAAGTAATGTCTGTGTGTACTTTCTGCAGTTGATGTAAAATATCTTCAGCCATGTATTCTATGTACTTATTCCAAAGAGTTTGAGGGTTAGAAAGACCGCAAGAAGATAAAAGCGTAGCGTAAAGATCCCTGATTTTATTTGGCTATCGGCATTGTACAGCTTCCTCCATAGTTTCATCCCAATGATTGTCATTTTCTAACAGTCGCCGAGCTTCACATGCTTCTCGGTAGGTTTGACATTCCTGACCAAAAAAATGCGCAGACATTCGTAACATGAACGGTAAATATAGAAAAATTAGAAACAGTTGAATCTATATTCAATTGAATTATTTATTGAATTAGATACTGTCGTCACCGTCGGTAATACAGTGGGTTGGTATTACAGTATTCAGGGTTGAAACTTCATTACTGTGATGCTAGATGGCGTTGAAGTAGCTAAATTTGACGATATTTTGACAAACAATTTTCTTATTTTTCGTAAATTTTTTTTATTTTTTTAATAAAAAGTATCCTATGTTACTTTTAATACCTTCAAGAGCGTATGTGGAAAGTTTCATGATGATCGGATAAGTACTTTTTGCGTGAAAGCGTAACAAACAAACCTACATTCGCATTTATAATATTAGCATGAAGTATGATATTGTTAATAATTTTTAAATTCTTAAGAATAATTCAACTACCAACTTTTTTAACCCAACACGAAAACCTACAAACTTTTAAGCAAGACAAATCGACAGATTGAATGGGAAGTTATATGAGTGGGCTGCATCCCAGCCTCTCTTTCCATTATATTATTAGGTCTCTGGGCTTTGCCATTAAAGGTGAAAAAACAATTATCATTCAAATTTTGAATCCCACTGATTCACGACCAAACATCACAAAAAGTTGTCGATTAGTTTGGAGGCAACAACATCTCTTCTTCTAGGTTTTGAGTTCCATTCAAAAATGTGTTTTATTGCTGAAGAAAACGTTTTTTCTTTAAAATGGGCGTTTATTGTCTACTGTCTTAACACCCTTGAAGTGTATCTACGTTGCCGTTGTAACTGACTAGTTCAATTGCTACGAAAGCCTGAAAATCGATAAGTTCAGAACACTTGAAGCAGAAATTTTTGTAGAGTAACGTTTGCACTTGTTTCCAATTTAATTACATATTTAAAGATTGAATCTTTTGAAGACTGGGCAAAAATGTTGAATAAAAATATCAAGACCTTTCGTACTGCCAAATTCTTGTTGTTAACAGTGGAAAGTAGTTTTCTACTACACTACTCCTTGAAGAAAAAATTGCCAAGTTGGATTTTGTGTATAATTGTTATAAAAACATTCTTGACGGATTTATAACATTGATGGTCTTGAATTTGGTAGCAAACAAGTGTGAATGCAATTCAAGCCCTTATATAATTACTTTTTTTTTTAAACATTACAAAATTACAATTCTATTTTTAACCAAAACCAACATTTCTTCAAAATAGTTTATCAACCGCTACAAGGCTCGTTTCCACTTAGCAAATTTGTCCAATTCAAAATGCTCATCAATGTAAACAAAAGCACCCGCTCGGCACTATGAAGGAACACGTTACAAAATGACACAAATGGCTGGAAAAATATGTACGATAAAACAGAAACTTACATAAATCTTTTTATTTTACGCATGAAGGACTTACCCAAAGTAAATAAAGTGATAAGAATAAAATTCTGTCCACTAGTACAATAAACAATGAAAATCCCGTCAAAATACCTAAAATTGTTACTAACGTAAGAACTTCCACCAAACGAACTGCCACTGCCATTTGTTTGTATTATTTATTTAAAAGACACTTTAAATTTAATTATGAACTCCAAAAAAAACAAAAAGAATTTAATAATTTTCTAATTTGAAGTCTATATCAGTCAATTTTGCTTACAATTAAAAGGTTGTTCAGATGATTTTATACATCCAGTAGTTCTTCTTTTATGAATGAGTAAATAGTCTAAGAATCCTAACACTGGTCCTCACCTGCAATACGAACATATTAATTCATAGTTTTTTGAAAATATAATTTTGGGTTAGACCTTACCACCAAATTACATAAGTCGGCCATTTTTTCGCAGATGTAAGAATCCAGGCCAAGAGTTTCAGTATTGTGTTGGATTGAATGAAATATCACCTAAAAATATACCTCACAATATTTTATACGTAACAATATTATACAACTCAATTTATGTCTTACCAAAACTGTTGATATAATGACCAATGGCCATAGAATTGACATAATCAATCGAAAGGTAAATTTCATCGTATACCACGTAAGCATAAGTAAAACAATTTGTGCTAACCATGTTGAAGCATTTAATGGTAATTGAAAGGTCGATGTAAGCCAATTTGAAAATCCATTCGATGTTGGAAGTTCCTTAAAACAAAACACGCAATTTACTATGTTTGTAAAAGGTCTAAATTTTCAAAAAAATTACCTTACAATTTGAATCTTGGAATTTTTCAGCGTATGCAGACATTTTTCAAGATATTGTCACAATTTTTAGGTTCACTGCAAATTTACTAAGGATGTTGTTTTGAGCTCAAAAACTACGTTTCAAATTTAGTGTTGTTTTGTATGTTAAACATATGACATCAAATTTCAATATATTTTGATTTTTAAGTAAAAATTTTACGTTTTACATTTTTATAAGGTGTGACTAGTTGATACATATAAATTAAGGCATCATACAAAACTTTAATTGTTTCTTGTTTTGAATCAGTCCATTCTGAAAGTGTTTATGGATGATCTTACATGAGAAAATTATTGCCTCAATATCTCCAGTGCTATTCCCTGGTCTGATTTGTAGTCTGAAAAAAATCTACTTTCAGAAGAATGTCTGATTTCTGAAAATAGTGCTAATTTCAAATTGTGTGTGCCCGTAACGTTAGTATTAGACATTGTCATGTTCTTAGGTCATTTTCAGCTATTTTCAAAGCATTAAATAACCTTACAATACTGTTAGACCTGACAAGTATTTTGTAAAACTGAAGCTGATGCATTGTTAAATCGCAATTACGAGTTTGAATTCCAAAACATATATTTTAACTTATCTAACTCAACTCAAGGTTTCATAATATTGTTCCAAAAAGAACCTCAAGTTGTTCCCAAACAAAAAATAAACGAATCTTCTGTAATATAAGAGCTATTTTTTTGACAGCTGCATTGCATTCCCTTGTCTAGTCTTTGGTTACTTACTCACTTAAGGTGGCGTTACAGTTCTGTGTGAACTAGGTCCTCACCCAACAAACTTGTCCATTCAGCTCGGTCCATAGATGCTCCAGTTTCAATCTCCAAGTTGGGTGAGGTCACTCTTCACTTGTGCGCTCTACGTGACTCATAGCTGAAACACAAACACGCTTTAGCTTCGGCTTAGGCTTTGGCTTCAACTACAAGATCAGCCATAGGAATTCAATACATGCTTTCACAATGAAGCTTCGGCCTGACATTTCATTTGACAATCGTAAGGAAATAACGTAATGTTACGTAATGTGACTCCAAACGGAAGCCCTAGTTCAAATTTGCTGAACATTTGCTTTGTCAAAAGTCAACAAACAAAATACATTTGCTTTTGGGGGGACTCCCAATAGTTATTGTGTTTTTTAATTTCAAAACTTATATTTTTTTTATTTTGAGAAAAAATAACAGCTGCTAGTGACAGAAGTGCCATTTTTGAAATTTCATATTGGAAGTGCCATTCATAGCAACAAAGACGAAGCCGAAGCTTAAGCGTGTTTGTGTTTCAGCCTGTCTTATGAGTATGGATTCGAAGACTTTTGGGGCCGGGCAATTGGTTTCCATGGGCTCTACGTGACCCAGCTTTGTTAGTCGTTGGATTTTTATCTTTCTGGCTAAGCCTACTTCACAGTACATCCCGTATAGCTCGTCGTTCTATATTCTCCTCCACTTCCCTTTTATGCATACAGGGCGTAGATCACGTGAAGAACTTTTCTTTGGAAACGACCCAAGGTGCTTTCATCTGCTATTGTAATAGTCCATGCTTCTGCACCGTATAGCAGGAAGGGTATGATGAGCGTCTTATATAGCAACACTTTGATCCTTATAGAAAGGACTTTTGCTACTCAATTTTTTTCTTAGCTAAAATAAATAGAGTTTAGCAAGAGTTATTCTTCGTTTGATCTGCTGTCTGGTGCTGTTGTTTTCTTCGTTCATAGTGAAGCCTTAAATACCTCAAAAATACGTCTTTCGATGGTGACGTTTTGATCGGACGTCGTTGTTGTAAGCCCTTTCTTAATGACAGCATAAACTTCGTTTTGCCCTCATTAACCGTTAAACTCATTACCTCAATACTCACAAAGTCCCATTGACATCACACTGAGTTCTTCCGATTATGTGAATGTCATCAGAATTTGCTAGTAATTGGACAGGCTTTTCAAAGATAGTGCCTCTAGTGGGTTGTCAACAGTAAATCAGTCCGTTTCAAAGGCTTGTTGGTGCTTCGCAACTCGGTCTTCTTTATGTGGTCAGGAAGTCACCCTGGCGCAGGACTTTCATATTTAAAGAACAGGTCCTTGATTTATCTCCAGGGGCAACAGTCGGCAAAGCTGCTACTTGGCTTGGGCTTTGAATATGTCGTAGTAACCCTATAGGGTATTCACCCTATAATGTATTCACTACCCTATAAGGTATTCACTACCACCGTTGATTCAATCTTGGGAATTCCACCGCTGCCGTTTGGATGAAAAGATAGGTGCATTATTTGTAACACCTTTCCCCCTATCTCGTTTGAGACCCCCTACAACTTTCCACTGGGGTTGGAACTAAACTTGAGTATTGGATTTGATTTATGAATCACTTTAATTAATATGTCCAACGACAATAATTAAGTCAAACTTCGTCAATATCTTAATTGGGTACAACAAGAGTAACATCAATATCCTATTTTTCTTTCAACACTTAATCTTATCTTTTGAATCACCTTAAATAATTAAGATGTGAGTCCTTATATAGAACCGAACTTCTATTTAAAACCATACTCATATGTAAGCCCATTAATTTGCAAGGACACACCCAAATCTGTCACTTCAAATACCTATCCCCAGTTCAAAACCTTCTTAGGAAACATATAGTAGGTAGGTATACTTTTCGTACTTCCAAAATATAAGACGAAACTTCAGATCTCAAACTCTCCATGTTAGCTAAAACAAACTAGAGTAAAAATTTGCTGCAATTGCTTTGAGAGTTGAGATTTGAGACTTCAGAGAATGATCTCAAATAATGAAGTCACGACAATCTTGTGTTTTTTTTGTGTTTTGTTTTTGGAGCCCCTTGATTTATTGCAAGATCCCAAACAAGAATGACCTTCATGTCACACAACACCCAGACACCTGGTTCTCTTTTTAGGATTTGTGTTGTTGTTCTTTTTTTCTGTTAATTTTGGTTGTACCTATAGATTATGTCTTTTTGAGGTGTCTGCACACTGCGCAGCGCAATCTGCATGACAGTCTCTTTAAATGGCGGGCTATGTCGCAGTACTCAGTAAAGATATATCCATACGGAGTATATAGTGGGTGCGCTTGGCGCTTGCACTTTTGAATATTTTCCAGGAATAGAACTGGGAGAAGCAAAATGTTTCATAATTTAGCTGTCGTAAGCTTTGAGTTCACATGTAAATCTTTTCAAAAGAACTCTATAAACAACTATAGCTTTATAAATTTATATGGAATACGATTTAATATTAGAATACAATAGAATCATGAATTAAAAGTGAAGAACAAAGAAAAACATGAGTTTCTTTGAATCAATTGCACAAAAGATTGAGTGGGTTTGAGTTTCTGTCAACATGAAGAGTTTTAATTAGAATTAACGAGCTTTCTGGACATTTCAGATGATTTTATTGTTGTTTTGTCAACTGCTAACTGTATTAGAACGAAATCACATCTAAGTATCGTCTTTTTGAGTGGACGTATTAATAATCTTAAAAATATATCAGACTGTTGTCTTTAAACTGTGAATCGCATTAAAAATTAGTTAATATTAAATATATAATAAGTATAGCCAGACCAATTCTAAGTCGGCAAATTAATTTAAAAAAAAAAACATATATGTATATTTATGGATGTGTACCTCCTAAAAATTAAGAATGTAATTTGTGTTAAAAAAAAAATCTCAATAAAGACTACTACTACTACTACTAGAACGAAATCAGAGAAGATTGACGCTTAAACACAAGCTAGCCAAGTTAATTATACAAAAGCGGACTGTTTTTTTTTTAATGTCATATTAAAAAAAAAAATAATTTAAAAAAGTGATTACTTCCAAACGTCAAAATCATAACCTTAACCCTTGACAGTGCTATGAAAATATTATAAAAAAAGTTTGTTTTTATTATATCTAATTTTTGGGTGTTTTAAGAAGGATTACTCATTTTTGAATTTTTCAAGGACTATCGTTGGGCTATGAAATGTACAAAATATCGTAAGAAAAAATTGATTTCATTTTCTTTTTTATACGGATGAGAATATGAGTATGTATGTACATTATTTTTTATTTATCAAAAATGTATTCCATTTTTTTTCATTGCAGCAAAGGTATGCATTACAAAGACTGCATTTAGAAAAGGGCTTTGACTGCATTTTGTTAATACTGAAAACATCACACCTTCCACGAGATTTCACGAACTTTGGCCAGTGAACACCCAGATTACCCAGTCAAACGTCTTTGGAAACAGATACTTCTTTGCCCTACATTGTGGGGATTCGTCACTCTTTGATGCTCTGTTCAGACCACGCCTTTCAACATGCAAATCCTTATTTGATAAAAGTCCCAGTGTAACACATCTTTTATATTCTAGGAGAGAAACTTTTTCATTCATTTGGCAGTAAATGATAAATGAATTTTTGAAACAAATTTAGAGCATTCCCCAAAAAAGGCGATGCCACCACTTTTTTGACCTTCGGACCAGCCCATAAGTAGCCCGAAGTTGATCAGCATGGTCCACTCCTCCCATCAATGTGTTGTAGTCTTTCACGACTTTAGGGCAGATGACTTCGTGTTTCACTCCCGATTTATCCCTTCGGGTAACATTTGAAACGTCGTTGCTATGGTAGTTTAAACAGTACCGTTTTGGTATCTTTCCATTTATAAAAACTGATCCCATCTTTCGAAAATCGATAATCGAAGTCTCCTCTTTTAATTTTTTTTATCTTCTTTTAAAGTCGGGTTGCGTTTCCTATTTGCCCAAATCGTCAAACAACCTAGAGTTTTTTCTGTTTTCAGTTTTTTTTTAATCTTACTGACGAAAAATAATTGTCAAAGAAAATACACTCCTTTTCTGGCATTGCCACGACTAATCTTTTGCCGAGACCCTAATTTTCATATTTACTTTCTAGCTGCTCGTCCTTTCCTTAGTAAATTGAACATTTCTTTATGCAGCCATGTTATTCATGGGATTGTACTGCTTCATTGAGTTACTGCCCTTGAAAAAAATCATCGACTCGTCAACAGAAAGGAGTCTTGTCCCAGGTAGGAAGTGATGAATTTTTCATGCAACGAATCTATCATTGACGAAGCTTGAAAAGTCGATCTTTGTTATTTATAAAATAAGGCTGTTGTCGTTTATGTGCAAGATACTTAGAATCGTATGGAATGTATTCCGAATCATCGTTTTACTCACTAAAGACACACTCAAATCCTCAATTTCACTCCAACAGTGCCTCCAGCTGGGTAGTTTCTGATATTCCATAGGGAAGTTTATTCCTATAAAAGCTAGTAGTTCACCCTTCTTCAAATCTAACACCCTACTTTTCTGAACGGCGTAGGGATTAGATTGGCACACAATATTTTCGAGCACACTTTCAAGGAAAGAGACGAAAAAATTAGTTGAACTGACTCAGCTCGCAAAACCTTCCACAGCACCTTCTTGCAATAAAAACTCTGGAATTTCTGTTACAAAATTGTTAGCTTTCCATTGACGATTTGGTCTTACTTTTGAAAATGTCAGAAGTCGATATTTTACTTATTTGTTATCTAATCTTCAAGGGCTCAGTATTTTTGGCCAATTAAATCATAGAATTGACATTAATAGCGTTAGAATTCTTCTGTAATAAGTTTTGGGTTACCACAAAGATTGAATTCCATTAATTGTTTACATTTCTTATTCACAATATTTTCACGTTTACAATGTAAGGCAATAGAAAAATGACATCTGTCACCTTGTCAAAGGGTTTTCTACTAAAATATTTTAGATCCAAAATACCGAAAAATAGTGATCAAAAATAATCTGTCAGCTGTCTTGTATGTATACTTTTTATAAATAAAACACTTATGTACATATAACATAAAAACCTTATAAAGCCTTGCTCATATTGTTTCACTAAATATAAAGTCTTAAATCTTCATTCTTCTGACAACAATGCTGTAAATGGTGTTGTTCATGATTCATGAATTTTTGCAAGAATGTAGCTATAACAACAATACTTGACTTCAAAAGCATCATTCGACAACAACGACGACGAATTTATTATACAAATTAAAAAACCTTTTTCGTTGTTGCCTTTTTACGCCCGTTTTAACATCTCAATTATCCTATATATACAAAAGGATCCAAGTTCCACCCACGGATTAAAACTCTCGGTACACGATGACTTTCACTGAAGGTATATTTTGTATACTGTTTAAGGCATCGCAGAGGTACAAATACCCAAACCCAGTATACCTCGTTAGCTTGAAATCGTTTGTGGTGTGTTGATAAAATTAAAATTCCATTATCATTTTTGTTCTCCTTCTTGTTACCGAGGTTTAACGTTCCCAGATACTCATCGCGAATTTCCATTTAGATCCCTTGGATTTCGTGTCTCCATGAAGATGGAGCCGAGCGAGTTATAAGTTCCGATTTTCCCACCAAAATTTCACTCTCATTGTTTCAATGTGTATAAATCTGCGTTAAACTCACTTTCAGATCAAACTCGTTCCGCTGCGCTCAACATAATATAACAACTCTCATTTTCCACCAGCTTTAGCCATCACTAGCTAGCGTACCATCAGAGTGCCAGCCAGCGTGTGCAGCATCACCAGTAAGTTCCAGTCGGATAATTGGTATTGTACCTGCGCGCGCACCCAAAGCCTCGTCCATTTCAGAAGCTGGCTTTGAAAAAGTTGGTACTCCCATAGGCCCATAGTAAGTTAAGCAAGATGGTATGGTATCGGTATGGCAAGTTGGACAAAATATCTGGCTTTGACTAAACCGGCCGGCAGTGGAAGTGCACGTATTTGGTTAACTGGGGCGACCTTCAAAGAAAGTGTAACCGCTCGCAAAGAAAATATATACCCCTTGTTGTACTATGGCGGTTTACAAGGCAGGTATAGAAAGAGGTACTAGGTACTTCTGCAAGGGGTTATCACCGTCGTAGTTATAATAATCAATTGCACCAGTCAAGTAGTAGATGAAACAATGGACATATTATTATGGCAAAAGTTGGTCACCGGCTTTATAGTTGAACAAGTGATGTCGTTTACTTTTTTTTAACTTAATTGAAATTGAGTAAAAGTCTCAATCAGCTGAGAGGATTGAATGCTGAATTAAGTGAACCTAATAACCAGTAAACTACTTGGCGACGATTAGACAGCAAAAGTGAAAATGATAAATGTGTACTCAAAATAAAATAAACTTTATATGAAATTTGATGATTCAACGAAAATTGGTTAACAGCCTTTTTCAATCTAAAGTTGAGTACAGATAATTTTCTGGTCTTACAATGCTGTCAGACCAATCTTTGCCGTGACACTACCTGCTAATGAGTTGACAGCAGCCAAAAAGTAGTAAAGTTTTTTGTTTACTTTATTGGCAAATTCAAAACCCCTTAAATTTCATTGACAAATGGTTAGCTAATTTCGTTTTTCTTTGCTCCTTTTCAGAGCATTTGACAACTGTCATCTGATAATTTCAAAAGTTTTCTAAAATTGATTAAAAATTACATTTCTGGTAGCGTCAAACAGAATTGTAAAATTA
Organism: Eupeodes corollae; assembly: GCF_945859685.1. Lineage (NCBI taxonomy): Eukaryota > Metazoa > Arthropoda > Insecta > Diptera > Syrphidae > Eupeodes > Eupeodes corollae. Next base: position 113,624,655 of record NC_079148.1, read on the forward strand.
TACGATTGTAGGACATTTTTGACAATTTACTATGTTAAAAAAATAAAAAAAAAAACAAGTAAAACGCGTATACGCCCGAGTGAAATCTTTTTATAAGTTCGTTTTCTTCTGTTCTTCCAACATTGAAAATATGTGATATAGGAGCAATTTATCTTTGAACAATTTAAAACATTTTTAACAACTTAAACGCCAAACATTACGTTCACTATTGGATTGGATCTTGCATTAAATAAAAAGACTAAAATGTGCGGTTTATTTTATATATTGTGATAAAAGATGTTATTAAAAAAATAAAGAATACATGACTCAAATATTCATAATGCTTTTTTGTAAATAAGTACTTTAGGCTAGAGGAGCCTTCTGCCCTTTGCTGGGATTATAGTTTTGATATTTCGAATTTCCCAGAAGTTTCTGTTCTTCACCTGATGATGCACCTAAGCCTACAGCCTTCCAACCAAAGTCCTCACGAATCAATTGATCCAATTGCTTAGTATCAACTCCAAGCTTACGCAGTCTTCCAATTACCTTAATCACTTCATCAGTCTTCAAAATTCGTTCATATACTGGTCTAAGGGCAGTTATTTTTCTCCAAAATTCAGCAAATACACCATTGGCAGCAACCTTATCACGTATTAGGTTTTCAATTTTCTTATTTGGATAAATTGCAAGTAGTTCCTCCATAAATCCCTTCCAACCCCGCAATGATTGCAGTTGTTGTTGCTGTTGTTGTTGGTTTGGTTTGTAGTTAAGAAGATTACCATATTCCTCAGAATAACTATCATCGGAAAGATTATTCAAAGAATCAAGTGATGCACGAATTTGTTTTTTCAGCCATCCATAAAATTCTCTTAATTCTGGTTGTTTGGCAATTATTCTTCCAGCATTGTAAACATCCGAAGATCCAAAGTAGAGAATAATTCGTTTAAATTCTTCATCATTTTTCAAATATCTACGAATGAGATCAATAATTTCACGTTGGGGTATCAGTGCTTTGATGTCCCTAAAGTCATCAAGTAAATTTCGAGAGCGAAGTAAATCAAGGTTGTTGGATGTTGGCTGATTGTTGTTAAGTTTGGCAGAATATGCCAAAGTGGCCAAGGCGAGAATCAGAAGAATTTTCATCTAAAAAGAAAGATACAAATATGATATAAATCAGTCTTGAAGATAAAACACCTTACTTTAAACAGTTGAAATGTTCAATGATACATTCTTCTAGCTGATGGTAGTTTTTATACTCACTGACTTGCACCATAAACGGTATCAATTTGAATTATCAAATATTGATTTTTCATTGTCCGGTATCTTACATCGGAATTATGAAGTTCTGATAAGAGATAAGATGTTGTAAACCACAAATACGAATTTTTCTTTATCCAACATAATAATCTTATTATGTCTGAGAAATCATTTAATATTGGTTGCAAATAATTCATATCAAACAATGCAGAGATAATAATGAGCTTTTGTGCAAATTGTTTTTCTTGTACGTACAAAGAAATAAATACATGAAGTAAATTCGAAAATCTGGATTAATTGTTATTGACCCATTCAGAGAGTAATTTTTGAAATCAGCAGATGTTGAACAATGTTCTGAAAGCCTAACAACCAATGTCACCATAAATTCCTAACACTTTTATTGCCGTTAAATCAATTCTAATTCTAACTAATTTCTTAAGAAACTATAAAATTAATACTACGGGTAAGAGTTTCAGAACCAAGGGTAAAATCGGGTAAGGAGAAAGTTGATTACCAATTTTGTTTTTTGAACATTTCTCTCGGAGGGAGGGTCGGAGGGGTCATGACTCCCTCCCACTGCGACATAATTTTGTTTTTTATTTTCGTAGGAACTCCCTTGAATTCAAAACTATCAAAAATATTAAGTTTTTAATTATTTATTTCTTTGTTTATGAAAACAAAATTTGTATTTATTTGCTTAAAGTACGACTTTTAACTGAGAAATGGACCAAGAACATTTTATAAATCGGAAATTCAGCCTTTTTCGAATATCGCAGCACAAATTCATCAACTTTTAACCAATAGACGATCCAAGGGGGGAGGTCATATGAGCCATAATATAATTAAAGATTTCATATGAAGATTTGTTAGTAATTTAACGACACTTACCAAGAAGTGGTTTGTTGTCAAAAACAACTACAACGATGGTATAAAAGTCGAAAAAAGTGGGTCCTCCAATGCCATCCGTCTGTCCTGGGCTCTACATCTCGAACCCTTGTGTCCCTAGAGTCGAAATAAAAGATTTTTAGAATAGATGTCTGTGCGTGCGTGTGTACGTACGTTCGTACGTCCGTACGTTCGCGACTTTTTTTTCGTCTTCCATAGCTCAAGAACCAGAAGAGATATCGACTTCAAATTAAAAAAAAAAGATGAACATTTTGGTCAACCCTAAATATCTCACCAATCAATGGCGCTAGAGACTTTAATTACATTTTATAAACGGTGATTTTTTAAGAGCTTGAGAACTTTAAAAAAAAAAAAACGTATAAAATTTGCAAAATCTTATCGATTCTTTATTTGAAACGTTAGATTGGTCCATGACATTTACTTTTTGAAGATAATTTCATTTAAATGTTGACCGCGGCTGCGTCTTAGGTGGTCCATTCGGAAAGTCCAATTTTGGGTAACTTTTTCGAGCATTTCGGCCGGAATAGCCCGAATTTGTCTTCCAAAGCTGGAATAGTCGCTGGCTTATTTGTGTAGACTTTAGACTTGACGTAGCCCCACAAAAAATAGTCTAAAGGCGTCAAATCACATGATCTTGGTGGCCAACTTACCGGTCCATTCCTTGAGATGAATTGTTCTCCGAAGTTTTCCCTCAAAATGGCCACAGAATCGCGAGCTGTGTGGCATGTAGCGCCATCTTGTTGAAACCACATGTCAACCAAGTTCAGTTCATCCATTTTTGGCAACAAAAAGTTTGTTAGCATTGAACGATAGCGATCGCCATTCACCGTAACGTTGCGTCCAACAGCATCTTTGAAAAAATACGGTCCAATGATTCCACCAGCGTACAAACCACACCAAACAGTGAATTTTTCGGGATGCATGGGCAGTTCTTGAACGGCTTCTGGTTGCTCTTCACTCCAAATGCGGCAATTTTGCTTATTTACGTAGCCATTCAACCAGAAATGAGCCTCATCGCTGAACAAAATTTGTCGATACAAAAGCGGATTTTCTGCCAACTTTTCTAGGGCCCATTTACTGAAAATTCGACGTTGTGGCAAATCGTTCGGCTTCAGTTCTTGCACGAGCTGTATTTTATACGGTTTTACACCAAGATCTTTGCGTAAAATCTTCCATGTGGTCGAATAACGCAAACCCAATTGCTGCGAACGTCGACGAATCGACATTTCACGGTCTTCAGCAACACTCTCAGAAACAGGCGCAATATTCTCTTCTGTACGCACTGTACGCATTCGTGTGGTTGGTTTAATGTCCAATAAAGTAAACTGAGTGCGAAACTTGGTCACAACCGCATTAATTGTTTGCTCACTTGGTCGATTATGTAGACCATAAATCGGACGTAAAGCGCGAAACACATTTCGAACCGAACACTGATTTTGGTAATAAAATTCAATGATTTGCAAGCGTTGCTCGTTAGTAAGTCTATTCATGATGAAATGTCAAAGCATACTGAGCATCTTTCTCTTTGACGCCATGTCTGAAATCCCACGTGATCTGTCAAATACTAATGCATGAAAATCCTAACCTCAAAAAAATCACCCTTTCTATTGAAACGTGATACGAAACCAGTATATTTTTGAAAAAAAATTTTACACCTCGAAAATTTTACAAATAAAAAATGATTTTATCTCCAAAACAATTTTGGGCAACGAAAAAAAACGTTTCAAGATCCAGTAAATTTTGAGAAAAATCAAATTGACAGTTCTTTTTACAAAAAATAAAAACCAAAAAAAAACATTACTCAAAGTTGGTAAGAATTTATTTTCGGCTCAAATTTCTTTTAAAAAACTTTGTATCATGGCTTCAAGCTTATTTTATCTTATGGGAAATATTGTTTTCAGCATTCAGTAAAATTTTGAAAACAATCTAATTGACAGTTTCTTACAAAAAATAAAGCATAATACTAAAATTTTGTAAAAATGTACTTCCGACTCAAATAGCTTTTCAAAAATTAGAAATACTGTCTTCAAACTATTTTTTATTTCACAGAAAATTCATTCATCCAATTTGTAAAAATTTAAGAAATGTTAATAAAATTGGTAAACATTAGTTTTCGACTAAAAATCTATTTAACAAAACTTGATTTTCAAACTACTAATTCAACTAACAACTTTTTTAACCCCACACGAAAACCTACGGACTTTATAAGCAAGACAAATCGACAGACGGTAGGACGTTATCAGTGTGGGTCGCATCCCACCCTATTTTTTTATTTAAAAATCGAAAAATTGATTTTTTCAGAAAATAACCAATATATTTTTTTAAAACTTTCTACTTTTTTTTCATACATATTTCGGTTTTGATCTAGAAGAGTGAACTACATAAAACCGTTGTTTTGTTCTTAAGCTTTCTCAAGAATGACATTATATTTTTTTATGATTTTTAAAATTATATTGATTTTTGTTTACAAAACTCGATATCTCAGAAACGGGAAATCATGTGAAATCTATTTTTATAAGCACTAACCAACTTCATATCAATAATATTTTTAAGACAAAAATTAAAATTTTTTAAATCTAGTTATTTTTGAAAAATTAAATGGCATACAATTTTTGTAAAAAAATTATTTTTCAGATACGTTCCTAAATCTTAAAATATAATAAATATTTATAAACAAACTTTTGGAAGCTAATAAGAAGTTCTAGTGACCCAGTCGTGCATTTTATTTATTTCAAAACTGATTTTTTGTTGAATACAAACACTTTTGAGATCTTAACAAGTTAAATAAATATACTTTTTGAAGTTTAAGTTTTGAATGCTCTAGAACTGAGATATTTAAACACGAATTTTAATAATATAATTGTACCAAAAACAGCAAAAGTGACACTTTTGTTAAACTAATTTCTAATTGAAAAACATAATGAACGTTTTATATCTCTTGATTTAAAAGCTTTGAATCTCTTGAGATTTGAAGTGAAAAGAGATTCTGAAACGTGTAATTTGTGAGTGCCTCACAAACGTTCCTTCCCAACTTGTTTGTTTACCTTGATTTGTTTTTATTTAATTTGTACAGAAATTATTTTCTTAAATGCACCTATTTCCTTAAATTCAAGAACCAAACCTTTTTCTCTCAACAAACTTTGTAAGTTTTGTTGACTCCTTTAAGATCAAAATATCTTTTAGCATCTACAAGTAAGCAGACTGATAGCGAAGGTAATAATAATAGACGGCTGAAATATGAATTCGAAAGAACTACTTAAAAAAAGCCGGAACATCCATTTTTTGGGTTTTTCTTGTAGCGTTCTTCGCATTAATAGAAATGGAAACAAAAAAAGCTTTCATTATTTTTGGAAAAAAGCTCTAAACTCTAAACTATTGTGTTTTAGCTCTTAAATATTTAGAAAACTGTTGGAATTTTTTAATGCTTTTATATATAGTGAGTCTTCAAAATTAAAAAGTTAGACAATTATATTATATTATTTATGTACCTATATCATATATAAATAATTTTATAATTTGTTGTTGTTGAGATGCAAATTTTGTTATTTAAATTTTGTCAGCCTCCTTTACAGAACAATTTTTAAGCGGTAAGTAAAAACTCGTCTTTATGTTAAGTGTCTGCCTAGAACAACCAAACCCCCCCCCCCCCCTGAATTAAAGTCTGGATCCGCCCTTGCATGATCCTCTAAAAAAATTAGAAATAGTAGATTTACTCAATGTTGAAAAGTGGTTGATATCTCAGAGTTTCAAATAAGAAAAATCTTCTTCTTCTCTTTTGTATCTTACCTGTTTTAAGGATTAGATTATGATTTTTGAGCAAAAAAGAAGGTCTATGTAAAATACCCTTGTTAGAAATATTAATAAGATTGTAATGCCAACAGGCCAGATCGGTTTAAACTCTCATGTACAGAGATCAGCCGTACTTCACGAATGTTCAAAACTTAACCACGCTCTGTCTTTCCCAAAGCTCGTGCCATGTTTTCGGCATTAAAAGGCTATGTGTAGCCCCTTCATATTCCCTAAGTCTAATCAATATCTCCTTTCTAATCATATCCTACTTTCCTTATTGATCAACACAGTGCAAGCATTAAAAGGTTATTCATAACCTCTTTTTTGCACCCACAATATAAAAAAAATCAACAAAATCGAAGGGTTTATACATAACAGATTCAAAATAAAAGATTGAAAAAGGAAACAATCATTAATTTTGATTGGCATATTTTTGTATTGTAAACATTCAAAACATATTAAGATCAACAACCGAGAAAAAGGAACTTATCCATTTTCTCTTTGCCAAAGGTTTAACCCACAAACTAAGTTAAAATCTGTTTGATGTTAATTAGTCAACACTCCTTGTTGGTTCAATCTCATCATCATCGTCATAGTTCAAAAGCCCTGGGAATACCCTAAATACGGCAATAGCCGCTGAAGTGATTTTATCTCTGCCAATGTTTTTTCTAATGTAGGTGCATCCATTTAAAAAAAACCTTGATTCACAGCAACATACCGTTTATGTGTACCTATATCGTTTTTTCTAAATAGGATGCCCTGTAACACAAATTTCGCTACTAGTTATAGTGTGGAAAGTGTATCTAAACCAAAAACAGCGGCGGTACAAAATATCCTCTACCTTAACTAATCCTATGAAGATAGCTGACTATTTCATGCGATCAAAGATCAGGTCATTGTTTTCATTTTTCCCCCCAAACACAAAAACAAACAAAATAGTTTAAGAAATAAAACTAACAACCCAAACAAATTCAACGATGGACTAGGCCCATAAAAAGTAAATAGGTTACCAGTAGGCGCCCAGTAAGGGCATGATCGTGCATAAAGTCACAAAATCGAAAGCAGAACCCACCGACCGACCGACTTCGCCACCATCGCCAAAGCATCAAAAAGTACCCCGCACAACATCAAATTCGGGGTAGATATAAAGTACTGCGGCAACTAACATCATGTTGCGCATGCCACAGCTTCCAGCGTCGAGTCTTCCGTCGCTCGCCATAGCCTGTGAAAAAGAGGCTACACTCAACACAATGAAATCGAAATCGAAATCAAATGTTAATTTGAATTCAAATGTTTACAAAAACAAAATCGAGTTCATGTGTCTTCGTCGTTATATTCTTGAAATGGAAAAATAATGGTGAAATGATAATTTTAGTTTGTTACCGCTTTTCCAACTACTGACATGGACTATAGCCCATTGGACATGCCTATATGAATCATGAAACCTGACATAAATTTCACTTTGTGAACTATTTTCAGATCCTACCCTTAAAAGTTTTAATATTTGTATCATATTATACTATTTTTTCAAAAGAAACGTTAAATATTTAACACAATGTATAAACACGGAAGTATGAAATACCCAAATTGACAGCACTAAAAACTGAAGCCAGCATTAAGCGTCAGTATCAGCGAGTCTTGATACTGATGCTGAATGCACGTAATGTAACATTATTGGACAAACAAAAAAAAACCAGGGCAATCCCTCCATTAGCACAATTCGACAGTTTCGTGTATCGATCAACATTAAGATGGCAAACTGATAATCCAAGACAAGGGATAATATTAGCATTGGAATTCGTGCGGCTGTTTAATCAGCTGAAGCTATTTAACTACGTGTGCATACTAAGCCCTCTTGCTCCTCTTCTATAGAGAAACTACTGACCATATGGACCAGTGACTATGCTGTTGTGCATGCAGCATGCTGCTAAATTCAACTATACTCTGGCGCTGCTGTTGCTGCAGATTGCGTTTCAAGTAAACAGCGAAACATTACACGTGAGTGAGGTTTGTTAGAACAATTTATACCGTTACACGGCTTGAATAAACACTACTCGGAGTATAGAGTGAAACTTATACTGAGTTTTCCGGTACCTCTATGTACCTTATATGCAATGCTATGCTAACAATGTTTACGATACAGTGTAATTTAACTAGGTGTTTATTATGCTCTATGACGATTGATGTAATTGTAGATATGCATGTCGAGAATTTAATTTATTAAGACTTCTTCAATGCTTTCTTATAAAGAGGTCTTAACAAATGTTTAGTATCTATACGTTTTTTGGATTTAATTTTTTGAAAAAAGACCGGCACAATGGAGTTTTGTTTTATTCAAATAAAAATGTCTTGTGTTTCATAATAATAACTATTTCAATTTAATAACTTCTTATGAACAAGTACGAGCTTTGGTTTTCTGAAAAACTCTGTTATTTGGAGGTCTCATTGGGCAGGTTTAGACGACATAAGGGACTTGAAAGTTAGGCAAGTTTCTAGTATCTGATTGGCCAGCTGCCAAAAAATTACCTTCCAATTAAGGCAACTTTAATGGAAAGTTGACTGGAAAGGTAGTCAAGAAAAATCTCCCTAACTATTAAGTCAAGTCTACTACTTCTATCAAAATGACAGTTAATCATGTTTTGTTTCATTCAACTGAAAGCTGAACTTTATTACTCTTTGATTTATTTATTTTCTGCTAAACTTCATTTAATACTTTCTGTTAAAGGGTTTTTTGTCAATTTGGAAAAGAAATAACTAATATTTCTTTACAATACAAAGTACAAATCGTGATGGACTTGTAGATTGTCTGAGGAGTGTCTTGTAGACAATAATTTTGTTGGTACTTTTTGTACGATGAACTTAAAGTAGAGATTTGCGAAGTAAAGTTCTCAATTTGAAATGCATGTCACTTGAAAAACTAACTAGTTGCTTTGGTCAAATTTAGGTTCAAAGAATGAACTTGACTAAAAATGAATTCCCTTATGTTGCTTGAACCTGAACATTGTGTATAGCAAAGGAAGTTTTTCCTTAACTTAGCAACTTCTATTTTTATGTTAACTTTAAGAGGCTAAAGTTTAACAATGGATACGTTGTACTATTTCAATGTGGAAGTTCTTTTTTCTAAACAGATTAGATCCGACATTTCTTTTTGATCTCTATTCATGGACCTCGAATTTTGAATGGAACTTCCACATCAGATAAGGATGGTGAATTCACATTTGTGGGAAGTCAATACGTTGATGGAAGTAGTTACCTATGATAATTCCAGTACAGGTTGCTACCAAAACTAAAATGGAACAAGACAGCTGTATAGTATATCAGAGAAACCTAAACCGTTCGCTAAGTCGGGGAATCAATTCTAGTCTGAGTGCTATTGCAAATTGCATAATATCGGCTTATCGGGAACTCACCACTATCAATAAAAAGTTCATTTCTGTAGAACAAGGGTTTGATGTTGACTGTAGACGTGCGAGACAGAGGTCATTTGCGTGGTTAAAATCATTTCGAGTTTATCGAAGTCATTATATTAAGAGCAAGTACTTGGAAGCGAATGTGGAGTTCAAAAACATATGCAGGACAAAAAGAAGTAGTTTTTTTAATCAAGAGGCTAGGCGACTAGCACAATGCAAGAATTCATAGGATTTTTGAAAAGTATTGAAAAGACTGATTGGAAATGAGTACAAGATACATAGAGACTTTACACCTGACATTCTTTTGTCGCATTTTAAAGAGTTTTTGAATCATTTAACCTTCAATGCAACAGTACCCTATGCAGAACTATGCACTGAGAATAGTACACTGGACAATATTTGTAGGATGGCAAAGCGGCTGGTTCCGACGAAATTCCAGGTGAATTTTACAAGTACAGCACCGATGAGCTGATAAATAATATTACTTCGGAGTTTAACCATATTTTGGACGATGGATCTATACCAGAAGGGTTCAAGGAGTCCTAAATCTTTCTCTATCCACAAAAAAAGAAAGTACTCAAAACCCAGAAAACTATCGTGGAATAAGTTTTTTGAATGCTTTATACAAAATGTTTACGGTGGAGGAGTGGAATTCGTCGGGACAACTATCAAAGCACTATTCTATGCCAATGACATTGTGCTGTTTACTAATTCACAAAATCACTGCAACTAATGATAAACCAATTACATAGGTACTGTGTAACTTGGAATCTTAAGGTCAATTCAAGTCAATTCAAGTCAATCTAGAATAATGATATTCAAGAACTGAGGTGAAAAAAATTGCTCAAATGAAAGATGGTGCTAGATTCGAACTTGATTGAGATGGTAAGAGAATTCAATTACCCAGGAGTGTGCTTTACAAACAATCTTAGTGTGGAAAGACATCTTAGCGAAAAACTTGTGAAAGCGAAAAGTGCAATCGGAACTTCCTGCGTAAAGTGTATATCAAACAAGAAAATAGCAAACAGTGACAAATTGTGTGTGTTTGAAGCAATGTCTAGATCTATTATGCTTGGGGGTACAAACAGTACGAAAGTGTGGAAAAACTGCTAAGATTCTTTATTAAAGGACTATTTCATCTCCCCTAGGACACACCAAATAATATGGTTTTGCTGGAAACTGGACTATCGCCGCTTTTTATTTAAACCTTAAAACTAAATGTAAACTACCTCGTCAAAGTTCAAAGTTAAAATAAATCAAAGAAGTAGTTGGTACGCAGAATGGCACGAGCTGGCTTTATGGTGTTAAATGTCACTGGATCTGGAATTCGAAAAAGTCGATGATTGCACGGTTAAACTATATAAATTAATTGCAAGGGTTGATGAAGAAATACGTATTCGCTGCATAGAAGAAGCTTCAAATTCAACTCATAGATTAATTTACAAACATCTCTGTCATAAGCTTGGTCCAAATAACTATTTTAGAGATGAGAACAGAGTGGAAGTTATTTCTATGATGCTGAGACTTCGAGGGGAGCTCCTGCATCTCCACTATATACCGCATAATGGAGGATCGACCCGGACCCAGTTTATGTAACCAAAGGGTAAAAGAAGATGTTGTTCACTTCTTAGGAAAATGCCTGTGCTAGTAGGAAGTAGGAGAGCCTTCCTTGGATCTAACTACCTTACGGAAGAGGAATCAAGAAGTGTTGTTTAACACTTCTTGATTTTTAATGCAACCATTACATTATATTACATTAAATTTATTTCGTCAACCTTGCAGACGGCGGCGTCGCCATGCTCTTTGTGATTTTTTAAATTTATAATTATGTTAAGAAATAATGAAAAAAGTCTATTCATGAAGATAGCTTTAGCGATCCTATTTGTTATTTTGCGTGTGTATTGATTAATTTGTACTGATTAATTTTTGTGCACTCTTATGTTGAATATTTTATTGAAGAATAATTCAATTTCAAACCTTGACTAATAAGGCACGTAGGCTTTGTTCATTTATATTGCAAATCTCAAATTGACATACATTTTTCTTAATTTTTAATCAAAATTACAAAGTTGAACAAAATGAAACGACGCATTCAGTATTACGTCCCTAGCCGAAGCTAGTCCCACACGAAGATTAAGGGAAAATCTTTTCATCAATTACGTCTGACAAATTTTGTAGATAGCATAGACTTTAAGCGAACTAAGTTGGAAAAAAATTATGCGAACTACAATACCACTTAAAATGTTAAATGAATTTATCATATACACAAACCACTTGAAATAGAAAGTCTTCACTTAATTGTTTATTTTTGTTTCGAAGAAAAAATAATCTCTACAAATGCAATGTGGAAAATATTTGAAGTGTATGAAAATATTAAATTTTATTTTTACAAATTACGAACTATTTAAAACATTAATTATTTTATCCACCATGTAGTGTTGAAATGAATAAAACGTTGTCATTTGGCTGAAGCTCGTATTCCAATTCACCCTAGAAGATGTATCAGAATTTAGTATTAAAAGATTGTGCAAGTGGATATTTGTATCTTACCAATAGCTCCCAATCAGTGTCGTTCACTAGAACGAGAATACCCGGCCGCCTGAAATCATAACTCGAAAGATTATTTAGAAAGTTTTATAAACATCGCGATACTTTACACAGAATCATTTTGAATGAAAAGCTCTGGTCTTTCTGTGAGAATTGTATCATGCATCCATTTAATAAAACTCTTTAGTGTCCCTAGATGATGTGTAAAAGACATTCTTAATAATTACTGTGTATATTTTGTTTTGTTCCATGAATGATGATAATTACATGTTTTATTTCCATCTAAAATTACTTCACGTTTTTTAATGTTTCCAAATAGAAGTTCCGCCCCGGCACTAAGAAATTGAGCTAGTATATTATAAATTCCTTATAAACTAAAGAATTTAATTTACCTAAATTCTAAAATTATTTTCAACTCCGGTTTTGTCATTTTGTGTTGTTAAATATATAAATAAATTTGTTAAAACTCAGATTTTATGTGATATTGTTATTTTTCACGTGCAATGCATACAATTAAGAATTCGATGTGTCAAAAAATAAATACATGAAAACATAAACAAAATCAAAGTTGGTTGCGGTTCATTGTCACTACAAATTTTAAGTTGCTAACAGAATAAGGCGCACAGTGAAAGTCTGAATGAAGCAGGCAACATCCAATGTATGAGGAATATTAACATGTTTGAAACGATCTTTATGGTTTATAAGAACTAAATTGGAATTTATTTTTGTCAATAAGGATTTTATCAGTATGTCTCTTGATAAGCGGATTCATTACTTAGATCTCAACATGCAATTCAAGTTGTTAAGAAAACGAAATCTAGTAAAATTTCTGATAAAAAACGATTCTTTGTGGTTGAAAATAAGTCTCACTAAGGTTACGGTGTACAAAATCTAATTTTTCTGTCAAAGCTTTAAAAAATTTAAAGAGCAACAGTTAACGAAAATAAATTGTTTACAATTCACAAGGCAAACCACAGATTCATCGATTTATAGAAGCTTTATACAAATGCTTAACTACATAAAGCATAATCTAGCAAAAACATCCAGTTCAAAATTCTTTTTTATATCTAGCAGAGTTGTAAAGATTAAAGTTTCTTTAGTAATTGCAGTTAAGTTATGGTTTTGACTAGATTCTGTAAAAGAAAATAATACTTCATTTAAAATTTATTTTTAGAAGATATTTATTTAATATTTATAGTAAATTCGAAAAATGCAGAAGTCAAGGTTATAGTCATCTTAACTATAAACATAACTTTTTCATTTTTTAAATTTTATTAATTACAGCATCTCCGTATGTATTCAGTTTTGCCATAATGAATGTAACAAGTGTAGACTTCTTGTTTATTTTTTATTTTAATTTTCTTTTAACTTTGCGGCAACTAATTGCAATATTTTTCTTGCATCGGTGAGATTCTTCTTCGAATTTTGATGTCTTTTTAGTAAATACAGAACTTTAAGTATTTATTATCATTTTAAGACCATAAAAGAACTCTTTGTACCAAATCAAAGCAAAGTTTTTCTTTGAAAGGAATTTATCTGCTTTTAATATTTCCTCACCTTCATTTTGGTTGTTTCAAAAAACGGACAAATGGCTAAAGATAGTGTAATAGCTTTTTGCGTTCTTAGGAAAAAGGGCATTGTATAAAAAATCCGTTTTAAATAAAAAAATTTAAAATTAATGCCTCTTTCTACACTATTTAATGAAAAAAATGATAGTTAAATTAAAAAATAAGATTTTATCCACAATTGAAATCAAATTTGCATTTATTTCAGATCTCCAGACCTCCCTTGATTTTTCTAGTTCTCCCTTGATATTCCCAGACCTCCTTTAAGATCACCAGAGCTCTCTTGATATTAACAGACCTCCCTTGATTTTTCTTGACCTCCCTTGAAATCTCCAGACCTTCCTTGAAATCTCCAGACCTTCCTTAATATTTCCAGATCTCCCTTAATTTGTCTAGCCGTCCCTTGTTTTTTCAAGACCTCCCTTGAAATCTCCAGACCTCCCTTGATATTTCCAAACCTCCTTTGATTTTTAGACCTCATCTAATTTCCATGAGAAAACATTATTTTTGAAGAATGTCGATATGGTTTTAAGTATTTTATACAATACGTGTTTTTGCCTTAAAGTAATCAAGTATATATTGTAATATTCGGCTTGGTTCGATAATTAAAACTTATTCACACTTGTTTATAAAATACCAATTTATTTTTATTTAAATAACTTCAAACTTTTTTATTGAACATAAGATTGATCGTCCCGAACAAATCCATCGTTCTCATCACCACTGTAGCTATGTAGCCGGTCGCGATGTACAACTTTAGGTTTTCCCCTCTGACTCCCTTTTGTATCCGGTACAGGACATCGTTGATTTTTGTAATGACTGTATATGGATCTTCCCAATCCCGTTGAAATTTTGGTGACAACCCTTTTTGTCGGTGGGGATTGTAAAGCCACACCCAATCTCCTGCTTGGAACTCTGTTGTTGTCGCTCGTATATCGTAGCGTGTCTTCATTCGGTCATTAAATATCTATGTTTTCAATCTGGTATTGTCGTGGATCTGAAGAAGTCTTTCTCTGAGGTCATCAATAGCCGCGTTTTATTATCACCATGATCTGATCCGGATCTTGGATTTACATGCATTACAACAACAACACAAGATCCTGCTTTGTGTTTGGATCTCAATTTGAGATCCAAAATTTAATTCTTTTTTTCACAACAAGGAGCGCTCTATCATTGTGATTTCACATGTAAATGTTGGTATCATTGCAAACAAATTAAATAAAACCTGTATTGCCATATAAACATTTTAATTTGACTGAAATAAAATATTTTTTTAAATAAAAAGCGAGAAGCTTTATATTTATTTATTTGGTATATAATCCATGAAATAATTAGATATTTTAACAAAACTAATTAATTGGTGAAATTCAAATAATTAAGTCCAAAAAATGTATATTTGACATAATTTATGGGTAATATTTTGCCCAAAAAAAAAAGGAACAAAAAAAATCATTGAGCAAAATGTTCTATGGGCAACTCTGCTTTAAATGTCAAAAAAACATAAATAAAATCGAGAAAGCTGCAACAGAAAAAAATGTTGAAAATACTTTTACATGAGAATTTTTTGAAATCATTCTTTTAATTGAAAATGGTTGTAAGAAACATTTAGGTGACATAAATTAGAACTCAGAACCGTCTAAACCATCTCAATGAAGAGAGTAGTTTTGAAATGACAGTGGTTTGTATGTAACACTTCCAAGAATTTCGAGAGAAAATCATACAAAATTCTTAAAAGTGTTACATACAACCCACCGTCATTTCAAAACTACTCTCTTAATTGGGATGGTTCAGACGGTTCTGAGTTCTAATTTATGTCACCTAAGTGTTTCTTACAACCATTTTCAATTTAAAGAATGACTTTAAAAAATTCCCATGTAAAAGTATTTTCAACATTTTTTGATTCTCAAAAAAAAGTTAAAACAATTTTTTGATGGAAATTTTTTGAAATAATTTTTTGAATTTAATAGAGTTTACGGAATCAGTTAGCAGACATAAATTAAAACTCCGAACAGTTTGAATCATCCCAAAGAAGAGAGTAGTTTTGAAATGACGGTGGGTTGTATGTAACACTTTTAAGAATTTTGTATGATTTTCTCTCGAAATTCTTGGAAGTGTTACATACAAACCACTGTCATTTCAAAACTACTCTCTTTATTGAGATGGTTTAGACGGTTCTGAGTTCTAATTTATGTCACCTAAGTGTTTCTTACAACCATTTTTAATTTAAAGAATGATTTCAAAAAAATCCCACGTAAAAGTATTTTCAACATTTTTTGATTTTTGTGATTTGCACATTTTCAGAAGTTGTGGAGCTACAACTGGAACTTGAATCATCATCGATAAGATTCAATAGGGATAAAATTGAATTCTTTGATTCTTCGCTTTCATCACTTTCAAATAAAAACTGCAAATTATAAAAGTTTTTAAATGAGAAAAGAAATACAAATTAAAATGAATACTTCGATCAACCACAGCAGCTTCCATTTTGGGTATTTGTTTATATTTTGTTTGCTTCGAAATGTCACTTTTGAAAGAACGAATTTGACACTGCTACCAAACTTTAAATAATAAAAAATATGATGATCCAATGCTGTTTTATTATCATGATCTGATCCGGATCAGATCACGGTGATAATAAAACGCGGCTAATGTAGTCATTCTCGGCTTGCGGATCCGACGTGGGACATCCAAATTTTATTTCGCTCTGCAGTCTGTTGTTCTTTCTCATCAAAATCTCAGACGGTGTATGGCCAGCATGTATCCAGTAAAATCGTTGTCGAACCTTTTCTAGCATCTTGTTTACTCCTAGATGGCCTCCCGAAAGTCCACAAATGCATCTCTCGCAGAACGTCCATAACCTTCTATCTCGGTAAGACTAGCTGCTAGCACTAGGATGGGTTCGATATCTAAGTCTTCTTGTTGAGCCTTCTTTAAACTCGTCATTGCTCCAGCCATAAATGGGATCAGCTCTGGTTCGTTGGACAGTAGCCACTTCTTTTTCTTCTTGTTGTCTGCAATGCTTACAATCTTGCTTATGCGGTCTGCTCTTGTTGTCACGTTTCGTTTGGTAAACCGTAATGTCGTTCCTGGGGCCATTGGTACCAGAAACCAGCTTCTGTCCCTTAAAGTTGGTTCTTATTCGTTCTCTCGGGTGGGAAACAACTTCGGAAGCGGTAATCTGCACTGTCGCTTTAGATGCTCAGTCTTATTGCAGTTCCAGCATTGTGCTGGTCCGCCTCGCTTTCCACAGTAGCCTTCTGACAAGAGCTTTCTTGGACTTCTAATTTTCTTACGCGATGGGAAGCTTGTTGTGCAGCTTCCATCATCACAGCGAAAGCCAATGCTTCTGGTAGTGTTCGCTTTCCGGCAGGGCGTATAGCCCTTTGGAGATTTATATCGCCCATAGCTCTCACAAAGCCTTTAACAGCAAGGTGATTTGTTATCTCGTTACCAGCTGTTGGATGTGAACCAATCGCTCGATAAATTTGTGGCATTTAAAGGATACTCCTGCTCTTTGCACCTTTGATAAATACGACCGTTATTTACAGATAGAAAAAAAGGATTCAGATAAATATTATGAGCTGTGAACAAACAAGATAGTTTTAAATCTTACACTAGAGCTCTTACTGGCAAGCTAGTAAAAATAAGAAGAAAGTAATAAATGTTTTGGACATAATTTCAATCTTAAAACCATCAAATGTAAATATTTGATAATGAGAATAAAAATTTGTATTCACTGATTTTGGTGGTTTAAACAGACTTATTTAACAGAAATTATTGAACCACTGATCTGTGAGTTAACAGTTAGTTATCATTTCTCTCAAATATAAATTCAGCCGGTCCGCTTGAAGGCCTAGGTTTGGATCGTGCTTCTCTATTCCTAATGACAATGAGGGTATAAATTAGAAACTACGGGAGGATTTTACAAAATAAATAAAATAAAAAACATATCTTGATTTCAATAAAATCGAAAAAGATTTTGTATTCGAAAATAATACGAAAACATAACATGAAAATAATAAATAATAGATACTTTAACTTCATGTAAACTGTGCGCATATATAACTTGTTAAATGATCTCGGATTGCGTCGCCCGTCGGGCAAGACTCTTCGCTCTCATCCATCGGTCCACAATACAATACTTCTTCATACTCGAGTGAATCACTCAAAGAATAATCGTAATCCAGACCCTTCATTTCTAAGATATTATGCAAAATACAACAAGTGGTTATGAGTGTTGTAATGAAACTGACACTGATGTTCATGGGGTCTTGCAAGATCTTCCATCGTCCTTTTAGTTTCCTATATGTCTGTTCCGCAACTACACTAGATTTACTCATAAAATCATTGAACAATTCCTGCTCGGGTGTGCTAACCTCTGAAAATGGTTTCATTAGCCACCATTGTGTTGCATCGGGTCGACGACTAACTAGATATGCCGGGACAGGAATTCCATGGATATCTTTTTGTGGCTAAAAGAGAATAAAGAACTATGAACAATTTTTCAAAATCAAGACGAAAAAGAACACTAACCATTACTAACATAACGTTTTTAATGCGGGCATTATAGTCCACGAAATCTTGAGAGTTTTGTAAGAAGGCAATATCCCTGAACCTGAAACAGAATCGATTGTTAGTAAATACAATTCTTGATTTCGATTGGACACTTACAAGCAATTTGGATCGATAATACTTTGCAGGACCATATTTCTTGCCCCGTTTTGTAGTATGTGCCTCCTCATGCCATTCGCTTTGAGGGAAAGGTTAATTTGAGTTCCTTCCATAATGCCGAGCATTTGAGGCAATGCAAGTTTGTCTTCAAACTGCTGCATTATATCGTAAACCTCTTCATCTACTGGCATGCTAATATATTCGTTCTTCAGAATCTTGTTGCAAGCTTCACAGAACTGATAGAGGGCTTTCTGCACACTGATTCCATGGATACCAAACTTCTTTCCGATTTTAGAATATGGTTCATTCGTTGCGAGTTTGTATAAGGCAGCTGCGACTTTAGTTTTAGTTGGCAAAGATTCGCGCACAGCATTTGGCTTTGGTCTGAATTCATCTTCAAAAGTCTCACACAGGTATAAGAATGTCTCTTCGTCCATTCGGATGTGCCCCCTCCAAAGAGCATCGTCACTGCTAAAGCATATCGCATTCCACCAGTCGGCACTTCGTTTCTTCATCCACAATGTTCTTATTCGTTTCTTTTTCTTCTTATTTGGTTTTTCTATTTCTTTTAAGTACATTATTTCGATGATGTTCATGAGATTCATTTGGTGGATTCTTAGGTTGTTCCGGATTCTGGTTTCCAATCTGTTGTAGAAGCGCATTCGCATTTGCCGCATTTCTTTGTCGTATTGTTTGTAGCACAAGTTCATGCTGTTGAAGTAACCGACACAGGCTTCCATTAACAATCGTTTTCTTGTGTCCATTTTTGTATTAATTTAACTTTAATACTTTTTTTTAACGAAAAAATAAATAAACAAATGATTGCATTTGTTTTTGATTCTAAGAAAATTGTTTGTCGGTTCTGTCAAAATTCAATGACGGTAAAACGTCAAGAAATATTCACGTAAACATTCCCGTTGTCAAATTGATGTCTGGAAATCGGAAGTTTGGGTCCGTTTGTGAACATTACCAAGAAACACGTTTTTAATCCAATTTTATTTTTGGGACCACTTATAGCTTGGATTGGTTTTTATTATTGAAACAAATCGATGTGATTTTTTGGACTTGAACATATTTGTCTGTCAACTAAAAAAATGGTCTTACTTGAAATTAATTGAAACTTTGGATATAACGCCTTGCTTATTTTTCTAATACTCAATTCCATACTTTATGCTTTCAGTATTTTTAAAAAATGTCAGTTAATAAATTATTTTGGTCCTAAATTGTGAACTTTGGAAAATGAACTAGCGTTTGTGTATTAAAATATGTATATACGTGGAAACCAATAGATGAATTGTCTTTTGGTAATTGAATTATATTAATAATTTACTTATACCCACTTTAGAATAATCTCAGGCGACAAAAAATCCTTAACCAAATATAAACACCTGTATTTAAGAAAAGCAACAAATTTACTTATTTCGAATTCCGGGTCATGTTCAGGTCAACTATTCCATGGTCCAGAATATTTCGGACTTAAATGAAACAATGAAAACAAATGTTTTGCATTTTGTCTGAGACCAAAAGGATCTTATTCTTTGATGTAGTTTTTCAGAATAGGGAGATTGAGTTTAACCATATTTTATTTAAAAATAAGAGAGAATATCTTTTTAATAATAATAATAACTAGAAGGAAACTGAAACAAATTTACGTTCCAACTAGAAATTATCGCTTTCTTTACATATCACCACAAACTCGTCATTAGTTTTTTGTGTTTTATTGAATTTTACTATCATCATGGTCCAAATTCTGTAAACCTGACTTTAATCAGAAGGTTCGGGTTATTAGTTTCACGTTTTCTAGGTTGAATGCACTGGCATTCAATATCTGTCAAACTTAGCGTTCTTCTGAGGTGTCATTGGGCAGGTTCAGACGACATAAGGGACTTAAAAGGCAAGTTTCTGATATATAATTGGCCAGGTGCCAAAAAATAACTTCCAATTAAGGCAACTTTAATAGAAAGCTTGCTTAAAAGTGAGATAAGGAAAAATCTCCCTTATTATCAAGTAAAGTCTACTTATGTCAAAATGACAGTTTTTCATTCAACTGAAAGCTGAACTTTATTACTTGTTGATTTATTTAATTTTTGTACAACTTCATTTAATGCTTTCTGTAATAGGGTTCTTTGTCAATTTCGAAAAGAGATGATTAATATTTCTTTAAAAACAAAATACAAATTATGAGGGACACTTGTAGCTTGCCTGAGGAGTGTTTCGGCAAAAATTGTTCCCACCGAACATTTCCACGTTTTCATTTGACATTTAAATTTGTTTAACACCAGCTGTCAAATTTGTTAGTAAAAAGTTTTGTTCTTCTCAAATTATTTGTGAAAATAAAATGAATTCTAATAAATTCAAATTGATTTTTAGAAAAAGAATTTCAACTGAAGTTCTGGGGATGAGTGGAAGCTCACTATCTCTTAATTCACTTCAACCGGTCCAAGCAATTCACTAATTCACAAGCTAATTGTCTAGAAAATATATCATAGATTTAACAACAAACAAAACTGTTACAATAAAAATTAACGTTATTTAAAACATTTTCTTCTTCTTTCACAACAAATTCAAAAAATACTGAGCTTATGACTATTGCTTCTGTTCGCCAAATGTGCCCCATATATTGTGGCCGTCCGAACAACTTATAGGCAGGGTTGAGAAGGTTCTGAACGACTTCGTGTAGGTCATTATGACCGGAGCAGAAAAGGTCAATTCCTAGTTCCAGATTCGTACCAAAATCACACTTATCCAGAGCGATCAATGAAGCTGTTATGATGGGCTGCAATTTCTCCATGACTATCTTTTTGGCATCTTCCTTTGAGGACTCGCCTGGCTTATCCAAAGCACTGCGGATCTTTTTGATGTTTGAAGCGCTGTCCATCAAGGGGCGATAGGCCACTGTGCTATGAGCAAGTCTTCCTCGTCCTCGCAAGTCCCAAGTCTTCACGCCAGTAGCCATATTGAATTCCGGTTCCTCGCTTAACAAAGATCGTTTTAAACTCCCCCAAGTTTCCTTTTTTCTCTTCCATATTCTGTAAATAAAAAACAAGAAGCAATAGTTCTTATTTTGTAAGGAAATTGTATAAATAATATTACTTACTTATTCAAAATATTTGTTTTGACAGCAGCCATCAGCTGTTTTGTTTACATTAATTTGAGCACTGAATGTTTCGAAAGGTTTTAAACAATAGTTCAACTTTGAATTGCTACTAATTTTCGAGATATTTTATAATATAACTTGTGGTTTGCGAAAACTTGTGTTTTAACAAAAATGTATGGGAAAACTTGAGTTTTCGATGAGGTTTTCGGCCGAAACCAATAATTTCGCGAAAACCGGGTTTTAGACTTGGTGCAAAAAGCCTATTATTCAAGTTGCAAGTGTCTGAAAAAAGATTACCTTCCAATTAAGGTATCTTAATTGAAAAGTAGTCTGGAAAGTAAACCAAGAAAAATCTCCCTAACTATCAGGTAAATTTCCCTTATGTCAAAATGACGGCTAATCATATTTGTTTAATGAACTAAAAGCTGAACTTTTTTTCTCATTGATTTCTTTATTTTTTACACAATTCCATTTCATGTTATATGTAAAAGAGTTCCTTGTAAAATTGGTAAAGGAATAAGTCACATTTATTTAAAATACATAACACAAGTCAAGATTAACTTTTAGCTTCTTTTTTGTGGACACTTATTTTTTCGTCGTTTTTGCACGATCAACTGAAAATAGAGGTTGGTGAAATAAAGTTCCAAATTTCAAGTTTGTGACACTTTACCAACTCACTAATTGCCATGGTCAAAATTAACGTTCAATGCAGGTAGTTGACTGCAAATGAAGTCCCTTATGTTGTCCCAACCTGACCATTCCTTTTCCTTGATAGTAGAATGAATGCGATTTGCCAACGATGAAATCTATAAAATTATTAAATATGTATACTTTTAAAATTACTTTCTACAAAAGTAGTGGCTGGCGACTAAAGATCGATCAAAAGATTAAAACACTGCCAATGATAGATTTATTGGTTGAACAGTTTCAGTTAAGGTGACGTCGGCGTGGGATCTCTATAGGACTTGGTGTGGGTTCGAGTTGGGATATATACAAATTTCTTCTTGAATTTGAACATTAAAATCAAAGAAGTCCCCAACAGAAAAAAACAAGTATGTATAGCAACACTGAACAAAAAACAAGGAAGAAATGTCAAAATCAACCATTTTTGCGTGTTGTGAACTTTGAAAATTAATTTTAAATAGAATGCTCTAAAATTGCTATATTTATTATTTACTTGCACATATATATCAAATAAAAAAACAGCGAGTCGAAATTCGTGCTGCGGTAATGGAAAGTTGAGCCAATATTTCGATATCCTGATGTTCAAATGGTAGACATGTGCATTCAAGAGGACACAAGCGTCCACAGGTTTTTCTCAAAACCCACCTCTGTCTACCAACTCCTACTCTCACCTCCCCGCGGTGAACATCGGGTGCCTAGTACCTCAACTGGAGATTGGGTTCCAACCCCAGTGGAAAGTTGTTGGGGCCAGCAAATGAGAGAGGGGGGGAGAGGTGTTTCCACTAAGGCACCTCTCCTTATCCAGGCGGCAGCGGACGAATTCTCGAGATAGAATCAACGGTGGCGTCTACAGTTCCAGTAAGGTCGAACTACTTAGTGAACACCTTATAGGGCTTCTTCGACATATTCGGAGCCTAGGCCTATAAGGAGCGGTTCATCCGGCTACTAAGGATCTGGCCCTCCAGGTTGGGGGTTGTGCCGTCGGGGTGACTTCCTGGCCACGTAAAAACATTATAGTTTCGAAGCAACAACAAGCCTCGGATACGGACGGATTCACTGTTGACAACCCACGCAAACGAAATAAGGACAACGAACTTCGGATATGTACGTGGAATGTTAGGTCCCTTAACAGACCACGTGCAGCCGAACAATTAGCGGAAGCCCGTAACTGCTGCAAGGCAGATATTACAGCCATCCAAGAAGTGCGATGGGATGGACCGGGTAAACGCAAACTAAAAGACTGCGATATCTACTACGGCGACTGCTACCGAGAACAAAGACAGCGTCTATTTGGGTGTGGATTTGTTGTTGGAACTAGGCTCAGGCAAAAAGTCTTGAGTTTCAACAGTGTGAGCGAGCGCATCACGACAATCCGCATCAAGGCTAAATTCGCCAACATAAGCCTAATATGCGCGCATGCCCCAACAGAGGAGAAAGATGAAGACACCAAAGATATGTTCTTCGAGCTCTTGGACAAGACATATGAGCAGTGCCCTGGCTATGACGTTAAAATTGTCTTAGGAGATTTTAATGCCAAGCTAGGAAGAGAAGACATCTTTGGTGGCATAATCGGGAGATACAGCCTGCACGACACTACCTCCGACAACGGATTCAGGCTGGTCGATTTCGCTGCGAGGCGAGACGTTCTGGTAGCTAGTACGCAGTTCACGCATCTTAATATCCACAAGGGGACATGGAAATCTCCTGATCAATCAACCGTCAACCAGATTGACCACATTGCGATCGACGCACGATACTTCTCCAGTATCCAGGATATCCGAACTTTCCGAGAGGCTAACATTGACTCGGACCACTACCTCGTTGTAGCCAAGGTACGGCTACGGATATCCCGATCCAAGCCAAAACAAGGAAGTACTGTGAAAAGATTCGACGTTAGACGGCTACAATCGCAAGAGACTGCCATGTCCTTTTCCGATCGAGTCTCTAATAACCTCCTAAGGAGTCCTATGCTTCCTGCATTAAGCATTGAAAACCAGTCGCAACATTGCCTTGCAGCCATCAGAGATGCCGCCTCTGAAGTGCTAGGTTTCACACGGCCACCGCAGCGAAACCCCTGGTTTGACGACGAATGCCGGCAAGCTCACGCAGCGAAACAAGAGGCATACAAAACGGCGCTGCACAAAAGGACGAGAGCTGCTCGCGATCTCTACGAGCAGAAGAGGAGAGAGGAACACCGGCTTCTTAGACGGAAAAAAAGAGAGCATGAGAAGCGCGCGATCGAGGAGATAGAGGGATGTCACAACAGGAATGAGGTTCGTAAATTTTACCAAAAGGTAAAAAAAACCTCCCAAGGGTACCAGCCACGAACCGAAGCCTGTATAGACGATCAAGGGAACATCGTAGTAGAACCACAGTCGATGCTGAGAATATGGAAGGATCACTTCTCCAAATTAAATATCGGCGATGACGAACCAAATTCCGCTGTAAGGGAGATAGAGCAACTCAACCTCGGCGACGCAGATCAACAATTCCGCCTACACGACCTTGACGAAGTGAAGATAGCTATATCTAAACTTAAGTCAAACAAAAGTCCTGGAACTGATGGCATCGCTGCCGAACTATTCAAAGCATCAGGCGATGACTTGGTACGGAGCATGCACCAACTCATCTGCAAAATATGGTAGGAAGAAAGCATGCCCGATGAGTGGAATCTCAGCATAGTGTGCCCGATACATAAAAAAGGAGACCCTCTAAACTGCGCCAACTACAGAGGCATCAGTCTCCTTAACATTGCGTATAAGATCCTGTCTGCCGTATTATGTGAACGTCTGAAGCCGTTCGTCAACAACCTGATTGGTCCTTATCAGTGTCGCTTCAGACCAGGAAAGTCCCCTATCGACCAAATATTCACACTACGGCAGATCTTGAAACCCAGGAGATTCAAATCGATACCCACCATTTCTTTATCGATTTTAAAGCCGCGTATAACAGCATCTATAGGAAAGAGCTCTACCGAGCAATGTCTAGTTTTGGCATCCCTGTCAAACTTATCCGTTTGTGAAGAATGACGATAGAGAATGCACGCTGCTCTATCAAGGTCGGAAAAAATCTTACCAATGAATTTGATGTCAAAAAAGGTTTTAGACAAGGCGATGCACTGTCATGCGACTTCTTCAACACCGTTCTGGAAAGAATTGTGCAAAACTAAACCTTCAACACAAGAGGCACAATCTTCCAAAGGTCCATCCAATTACTCGGATACGCAGATGATATTGACATAATTCTAAGATCAAAGCGTGATGTCAGTGGAGCGTTTTTGAGCATTGCGACGGAAGCGAAGAAGATGGGTTTAGTGGTCAATGAGGGCAAGACCAAGTATATGCTGTCATCAAAAAAGGACATTGAACAACGACGTCTTGGACAAAACGTCACCGTGGACAGCTATAACTTTGAGGTAGTTAAGGACTTTGTCTACTTAGGCACCGCTATTAATGCAGACAACGACACCACCGCTGAAATCAAACGAAGAATAACTCTTGCAAATCGCTGCTTCTTTGGACTTAGAAGGCAATTGAGAAGTAAAGTCCTCTCACGAGCATGTAAAATCAACATCTATAAGACACTCATGATCCCGGTTCTCTTTTATGGCGCTGAGGCCTCGGCCCTGTGAAAGAAAGATGAGAGCGTCTTAGGATGCTTCGAGAGAAAAATTCTTCGGGTGATTTTTGGTCCCGTACGCATAGATGGAGAATGGAGGAGAAGATATAACGACGAGCTGTACGGGCTGTACAGCGACACTGACCTAGTTAGCAGAATCAAAGTCCAACGGCTTAGATGGCTAGGTCATGTAGAGCGGATGGACATCAACGCTCCAGCCCGGAAGGTCTTCGAATCCAATCCCGAGGGACGGCGCAGTAGAGGAAGACCGCGACTCAGGTGGCGCACCCAGGTGGGAGAGGACCTCAACCAACTTGGCGTGCGAAACTGGAGACAGCTAGCTAGGGACCGAGCTGGCTGGAGACGCTTGTTGGTTGAGGCCCAGGTCCGCCCCGGACTGTAGCGCCACCTTAAGTAAGTAAGTAAGATAACTTGTTTGATCATAGTACGGATATTGTGAGGATTATTAAAAAGTGTGTAATAAAAAATTCACTCTTACTGAATAGCAAAGGAGATTTTTTACGAAAGTTCTTTTATCAGATGAAGGCGCAGCATAATTTTTTCTAAATAAAATTTAGTGCGCACAAACTCTAAACTGGAAATATGTGTGTCTTTCCAAACGCACCCGTCTATTTTCTATTGTACTAGAACATTTAAGACTAAAACGTAAAGGTTCTTGTCTTTACTTAATACCAAATGTCAAATTCATATGTTTTCGATTTTCTTTCATGTGCCGATTATTCAACTTGTTTTGAAGTTCACATATCATTGCATTAATTCGAGCTTAATTTAGTGAATAACAAATTGTTATAAGATATAAATAAAATGATTGCCTTACGAGCTCTCTATCCGGGTGTCCGACAATTCATAGTTAATCCCGCGATACCAAATCAAACAGCATTTTTTAAGCATTCACTGAAAACCCTCACTGTTGGAGGACTTCCTTCCATTAGTAAGCATTTCAATCGCACATTTGCCTCAGCAAAAACGCCAGAATCTGATGAAACTCTAATCTATCACGGATCCCTCGCACCTCGCATGAAAGCAGTCAAAATCTTTTCACTCACCACCAGTCTTACCGGGCTTGCCGCCCAACCGATTCTCATGGAACAAGGAATGAAGATAGGTGGCACCGGAATGGCAGTGGCTCTATGCACAGTTGCTGGATTCTTTACATTTGTGACACCTTTGCTGTTGCATTTCATCACCAAGAAATACGTCACCGAGATTCATTACAATGCTAAGACCGACGAGTATACCGCGACGACAATATCCATTTTATTGTATAAAATTAAGGTAAAGTACTTTTTTTTGTCAAGAAATAAGTGTGCTAAAGAGTTTCAATTCGCGCAGACAAAGTTCAGGCCGAGCGATGTTACAGTTCCAGACGTACCAGGGATGTTCACATCCTTCAAAGTCAAAAACAAACCTCTGTTCATTGAGCCAACCTTGTTCGACAACACCGACCACTACGTGAAGATCATGGGCTACGACAAACCGATCGACTTCAAATTGAACGTGCAACCAGAAGAAACCAACAACCAAATGCAAACACCCACACAGGGAAGTCAAAGTAGCCAAAAAGAAAGTAGAAAGTAAATCAAAATCTATCTTGTTTATTGTTGAAGTAAATATAAAGAAAAAAGTACACAAACGAAACAAAAAAACAGTTCCCAAGAATTTAAAAGTTATTATGATTATTTTCTGTTCGCTTCCTGATCCCAACTTTGAAAGAATTGTTTGATATTATGATCTTCGATTGATTCGACTTGCCTTGCTTCTGATAGCCTGGATTTCGGGTGGTTGATTGATTTGACCTTCGAATTATTGTTGTTCTCTTGCAGTAGATCTCGAATGCCACTGAGGAAGGTTTGCGTGTTTTGCGACATGATATCCTTGAATTTCTCGTCTCGCCCCGTGGTATAGTTGGCGAACAATCTGAACTCGTATTCAATCAGCTCTTTTTGTTTCCTAAATAGATCTTCGTTCAGCTCTCTGGTAACCTTTTTGATTTTCTCTTGGAAGGCATCGATTTTCGAAACACTGTCTATCTCGCGGGGCCTCTTCAGATCTATTCGCGGTTTAGGGGCTGAAAGAACATGAAAAAGTTACAGCAATGTTTTACATTGAGCTAGAGATAAATATTTACTTGGTAGACTTGGAAAACACTCCTCGAAGGTGGGCATTTCTGTCTTGGGGAGATCTAGCTCAATGTCGTGCTCTATTACGCGTTCTTCGTCTTCATCCGTTGAAAAATGTCCATTATCAATGGTATTTATTGGATTCACTGACAGCGTACTCATTTCTAAACAAAACAAATTAAATGTTAAAACAACTTTAAGTTGGTCTGCTTTAGAAACACGTAAATACATACCAACATTTTCTTTTTTCTTGACTTTCGTTCGATTGGATAAAACAGCTTCCACTTGGTCATAGTATGGTGACACTTTGTGATCCTTGTCGCCGGCCTCGATTGTCTTGCGATCTTTGTAGAATATTTTCTTCAAATTTTGCCACCGAAATTCCATTTGTTTGGCATTTTTATCATAATATCCACGAGCAAACATTTCTTGTTCAATTAATTGGTAAATTTGATTGGTTTTGTACTTTTTCTCTTCGAGTTTCTGAAGGCATTCCTTTTCCTCGATAATCGAAATTAAGGTTAGAGTCTCCTCGTAGCCCCAAAGATTTCTTTTCGTCATTTTGAATTGTGTTTTCTTCTCTCAGTATTAATTAATTTATGAAATTAAAGAATATAGAATTAAGATAAACAATAACAAATGGAAATAACGCCATTCACGACGAAAAATGAAGTTGGATGCTTGACATGACAATTGACAGTAGAAATAAATGCAAATTGAGAAGAGAAGTTTTCCAATATTGTTAAGTCTTTCCAATAATTTGTTGTTTACATTCCAATGGTAGTTTTGTTAGTGTGGGGAATTTCAGAATGAGGTTAATTCTTTGTTTCTTCATTTGAAATCACCTCGTCGGAGGTGAGAAGGAAACAATATGGTTTGTGTACGAACTTTAAATAACATTGGGAAATATTGTATAAAACCTTTGTATTTGTTTACATGAAAATCAATCAATCAAAATTCAAAGCTCAAACAAAACTGCAGGAAAATTTAAAGCCTTTATATACAAAACTATAACTAACCATTATTCTTCGACAAAGATCTCATCGTAGTTTTGTTCATGAAAACCATGCATCGTATACAGAGATCAAGCGGAAGTAAAGGGTGATTTTTAACTATTATCTTTTAGGCAACACTGGTTTAAAAAGCTGACGCACGTTTCGTGTTTTGTTTCATTGTCAAACATTTTTAGTTTAGTCTATAATTTAACCATCAATCGTCTTACAAACGAACAACGCTTGCCAATTATTGAATTTTATTATCAAAATGCGTACTCTGTTAAAAAAGTTCATCGCGTTCAAATTGTGTTTAGCGACGAAGCTCATTTTTGTCTCAATGGCTACGTACATAAATAAGCAGAATTGTCGATTTTGGAGTGAATATCAGCCGGAAGCATTGCAAGAGCTACCAATGCATCTAGAAAAAGTAACAGTTTGGTAAGGTTTATGGGCTGGTGGCATCATTGGACCGTACTTCTTCAAAGATGATGCGAATCGTATCGTAACTGTGAATGGTGGGCTCTACCTCTACCGTGAGATGATATCCAACTTTTTTTTTGCCCAAAATGCAAGAGCTTGACTTGCAAGACGGCATCAAATGCCGCACAGCACGCTCAAAAATGGATTAATTGAGAGGCGACTTCTGTGACCATTTTATTCCACGTTCGGGACTGTTCAATTGGCCGCCTAGATCGTGCGATTCAAAGACTTAGACTATTTTTTGTGGGACTATGTTAAAGTTCATGTCTATTTAGACAAGCCCGCTTCAATGGACGCATTGGAAGACAACATTGCAATATATATTCGTGAGATACTGGCCAAAATGTTAGAAAAAGTATGCCCCAATTGGACTAAGCGGATGGACCATTTGAGGCGCAGTCAAGGTCAACATTTGCATGAAATAATCTTTAAACATAATATGTGCGGTACTATCGATTCAAATAAATACTTCATGCATTTTCTGAATTGTATGGTTTTTTTAAATTTTCTTATAGCTTTTAAAAAATCACCCTTTATAAGAAGACTTATAAACGTTCCTGCGAATCTCCCCACTTCACGACACTACCGCCAATAATGCGGTATGTGGTCGCCCTAAGAGTTTCTTCTCATAAGAGAACTATGGTTTTCATATACAAGGTCGAAATGGGAAAATGTGGGATGCTTTTGGATAAAGTCTTTTTAGCTAGCTTTGTATGAGCCTGGGTACAAGATCCCAAAAAGGAAGTTTACTTTTGTTGTTAAACAAATTAACAAATTAAGTGGGGATGCAATACAATTTGACGCATGATTTCAAATTTAAACACTTCAAATTTTATTGGGTAGCTATCATTGGTTCTTATCATTGAAACAAATCATTGGATGATAGGTGGTGAAAAGCTTTCATTATACATTTCTGTCGTTGAAAGTAATTACCTTATTTAAATCAACCGCCAGAGATCTGTCATTAGAACTGTCAGAAATAAGAACACAAATCAGTGAAACGATTTGTGTCACATTTGACCATAGACGAAGCCGCTGTTCAGGAATATGAATTTCCGTCCGGATAATAAAAATATTTTTTTTCCAAAAATAATTTCCGTCACACAGTCAAATATCAATTCAACATTTTTCCGGATCGGTTTCAATGATACCAATAAATGGCGCATGTTTTAAAATAATTTGTTCTACTAATACCGGGTTCAACACAAAAAAAAATGTTACTCCATTAAAACAAACATTTACCGCAACTCTCCTTCACCAGACAAAAAACATGATTCTTAACGCAAGACTCATAAATATGAGAATAATGATGAAACTGGGCATTATCTTCCACCTCTCTTCTTAATTCTAAAAATAGAGATAGAACCCACCTCATTCTGGCTAAGTGCATCATCAATTTCGACACTCCTCAAATTAGGCCATTTAATATTTATTGCCGTCTAGTGGTTTCTTTTTAAATCATAGGTTATTTTGACACTGACAGCATTTACTCCTAGAAATATCTTGGCATAAAGTCAGTATCGTACCTCCGCGGAACAAAATGAGAAGCTTAACTCTTGAAAATTGATTTGAAATATTGAAAACTTATTTTCAAAGTGAGTACCGTGTAAGCCAAACAGCGAACGCTTTTCAAAAAGAAGTTTTGGCCGAGCTGTGAAGTCTTTGAAAAATTGAAGTAAGGCTACGTTCAGGCGACCATATTTTTCTCGTATACCGTATACGGCATTTTATCGAATAGAGCAGTGACAGCGAGTGTTATATTTCTACATTCACACGAAGCCCATGCGGGAAAATCCCGTATTCGTGAAATAATTTCTTCCGTATACCGTAAGAACTTGTCACTACGATTCGATAAGACTCGAATTAGAACCACTTATCTTTATATTGTGTCTTTCACATGAACAAAACGTTTTTTATGCTTTGAACTATTCACTAATAGTTCTATACCAATAAAAAATAAGTGGAATACGTGGACAGTGCTGTGTCCCCTGCCACGCCTCAAAACCCGTACGTGGAAAAATCGAATCGAATATATCTCGTGTGAAACCCCGTCTCGTATTCGATAAAACCACATACGTGAAAAAATCGAATCGAATAGTCGCCATCTGAACGTAGCCTAACAGAATGCGCATCTGCGAGGCCTAGTCAAGGCAGCAACAAAAACGCTTTTTTCATCTTTCTTCTACGGGCTTTACTAAACAACGAAATGATAAAATAGCAGTTAAGCCATGAACTCAAGTGCTTCGTCAATTAAAAAAAAATGTTCGTTGAATAGTACAAGTGACATTTTACCTATAATCCCCAGTTTGGTAACTTGAAATGTAAACCGGTTTGCAAAAACTTATTTATTTTTTGGATGGGTCTTGCAAGTGATTTCTCCTTACTAAACAGTTTTAAAGCAAATTTTTTGACATTACAGAATTTGTAAGAAATGATTTTAAAATTCGATATATTAATGTTATACAAGTTCGAATTTGCAATCCTCATGTTTGTTTATTTTGTAATTTTTAAAACAAGTTTTTCTCCTTGTCCTATTCCTAAACCACATTTTTTGGTCGTTTTTAACTAATGGCAACTCCGAGAATCTTAAAGTTGAGACCCACACTTAGCACTATTTTAATTGGGAGCTTTGTTCATTTATTTGTTCATACACAATGCACTTGCCGCTAAATGACACACCCATTTTAGCTAAGAATTTGAAACAAAAGATGTGTTTTGCTACTCTACAGATTTTTTTAGCAGACAGAGATTTTAATGACGGCGTATGGCCATCAGCTTATAATTTTAACGACAGCTTATTATTATTCTGTTAAAGAAAATTTTGTACATTTTGAAAATTCTTTTCAGATCACATATCAATCAAAATAAATTCAACATCCACGTGTTTATAAAACAAGAATGTATAAAACCATCTTAAATCCTAGGATTGTATCTTTTTTTTTGTCCTTACATTTTTTCTAACTCCTTCAGAACCTCGTGACAGCAATTTTCTCTTAAGCAACATGATTAATGTCAAAGCAACAATCGCCGCGTTCCAGTAGGATGACACAGTTAATTACATTGAACCCGTATAAATTAATCATTTGTCAATATCCAATACACATAGTAATACACACCACCAGGGACACGAGACGACTCAACTCGACACGACACACCTCCAATCTGTCCGTCCTCCTCTCTCGCTGTCACCCTTAAAGTTACACTTATTTATTAGCCACACGATTTTCAAGTTGACTGTCTAATTAAAATTATTTAGTGTCAGCACTTTACAACGATTTCCGTGACAACCGTCCATTAGGCTGTGTTTACACTTTTGTAATTTAACAAATTGCAAGATGTAAATCACATCACACTATAGCCAGTAGTGTGGTATAATATTTAAGTATACCTGCCTTAATGTAAGTGAGTGCAAACTACTTATATGCTATGAACGCGATATAAAACGTTAAAACGTCAATCAGTTGACAGCCTCGTTCTGTCAAGTTTTTTTTTTTCAATTTGTAAGCGAATATATGAACAAAGGTATACTCACTCATACTTACTCTTTTATGTCCCTATATTAACTCATTATTTTCTCGTTTTTCTCGATTAATGTCCTACAAAGTGTCAGGTGACAACTCATTTAGTGTAGTTTCGCTATTGACTAAAACACTTTACAAAGCGAACACGGCATTTACTTCCACTTCCATTGCATACATCCATACAATCCTTGTAGCTAGGTTGGTAAAGTTTTATAGTTGTTGTCCTGCCATGTTTAATCATAATGCAGACATATTTTGTTACCTTCCTGATTCCTGAATTGCATGGCAAGTGAATTTTTATATCCTTTGTAATTTTTAAAAATTTTTATTCGCTTTCTTATTCCCCATACACACATGCAACATACAATACATATACCTATCCATACACACTGTTGAAGGGTCTTGTTGGCAGAGTTGTTGTGTTAATTTTAATTACATGCTGTTTGCAATTTATAAGGAGTAATTAAAAGGCAGGACTTAAGGTAAACTGAGAACACACGAGTGATTTAGTCACAACAACTTGATATGGATATAAATATTGGCAAAGGGATGGGGAAGAGGGTTTAATTGAAAAATAAAATGACTTTCATGTTTTGAGGTTGATATGTATGTTAAGGGGGAAATTAATATATGACTTCCCTAACATCGGTAGGGTACAGTTGGAGCTCAATGCTTACGTTTGTCTGTTGAAAGATGATGGATAGTAGCGTTGGGCGCCATTTAAGAGAAAAATTAAAAAGCTTCAATTAAAAAAAGAGTCTTATCTCAATTTGATTGGATAAGTTAAATAAATAATAAAAAAGGAATAAAAAGTGATATAAAGTGGAAAAGGGCAGCTATGAGCTGAATAAATTTAAAGTTGGAGGAAGCAACTAGTGAAACCCTTCTTGGTACGTACAACAATTAATCTTATATGCAAATCATTAACTTCGTTAAAAACAGTACACCTTTAAAAAAAAAGCATAAAAGTTAATTTTATGCCTATTAAATTAGGTAATTATTCTTTTTAAATACAAAAAATTCCCTTTTTCTTTTTTTTGTTTTAAGCAAATAAAGTGAATGCGTGTAAGGCAATCTTAAAAGAGACCAACCAATCATTGCCAGAGTATAGCAGAGCCCTATTAAATGGAACATTAACTTCCGGCATAAAATTCATTCATTTACTTTTGCACAGCAAGAGGCCAAATATACAACCGAACCGACACAAAAAAAAGGTTCATCACATAAGCTCCGAAATCCCATCATACACGAGTACAGAGTTTTTCTTGGTCATTAAAATTTGCTCCAGCGGATATTAATGAAATATATCTATGTCTTGTCTAAATAAATACGTTCGTAGGTTTGTATAGGATGTGCGTGTACCAAAGCCATGTCAAAGATATTTTGCTTTATCATCCTTATAAAACAGTCACACTCGCTAAATACCAATTTATTTGGGCTAGGTTTAGGTTAAGAAAGAGAAGAGGAAGAAATTGAATGAAAGAGAGAGAGAGAAAGTATAAAACCTTGATCCCATAAATTTATTTCGTATAAATTAAATTGAACTCAAGTGATAAATCTTTATAATCCATCTTCATTCATATCATCAAGAACGGAACACAAAAAGGATATTTCCATCATCATCTGTCGCCATGTAAAATATTTTCCAAAGGATTACAATCTTTTGCTTGATTTCCATATCTTACAAAACATATACTATACATATTATATGTATGTGTAGCCATCTTCGTCTTTTGGTGTATAATTTGTTGTTTTTGTTGTTGTGTCTTTATTAGTGTTTTTCTTGATATGAAACCCTTCAGGCTGTGTATGTTTTCCTTTTTTTTGCAAGGAGTTGATGTATTTTCTGTGTGTACAAGAATTGGGTATACAGGGATGAAGGCGGAAATGGAGGCGGTATCCTTTCTAAACAAAACGCAAGCATCATTTTATGACGTTCATTAATGACATTGCCTTAAGATAACACAAAAGTACAACAACTACAACATCGAATGGAATTATTTCTTTCTTCACAATTTGTCGGCTTTAAGAACAAAAAGGATTTTAACAGTATATCTGAAAAGAGACAAAATTGTAACTGATTAAATAAGTTGAAAAAAATATAAAGAAAGTAAGAAAATAATGTAAAATCCTAATAAAATAAGGATAACCTGGACGGACAACGCAATCTTTCTTTTGTCGAAGCTATACTTTTTCTTGAAGCTTTTAGCTCTGGCCTTAGATTCAATCTTAAAACTGGTCAAATCTAGATTCATAATTAAAGACATCACTTTAAAACAGGTGAACCTGAACGGAAACACCATTTAAAACAATAGATATGTCAGTTTGGATTCTAGTGACGTTAGGTTAAAAAAGGTCAGTTTAATAAACAGTGGAAAGCATGAGAACCATTCTTTTGAAAGAAAATCCTAAAAGTCAATAATTTTGTAGGAATGTTACTAAATAAACAAATCTTGGCTAAGTTCAAAGCAAAGCCGTACATCTTTCAAGTTGTTTTTAGTTTAGACAATTTTATTTTTGCTTTTTATAATTAAATTTAAATAAAACAGCTATTGTTTATGATATCGTTGCTATCATTATAAAGGGTTTTCAAATAAGAGGGTTTATTTACAAGTAAAAACTACGTTATTACTATAAATACTCGCTTCAAGAAAGCTTTAAAATGGTAAAAATTCAACAAAAGCAACGAAACAATCGCAAAGTTCCTGACAATGTTCTTTTTCAAGAAGATGATTCCAATTAGACATCAGGATCTTGTATTTTAGCACCTTTAAATTTTTTTTCTTTGCTTTCACGAAAATCGTTTTTTTTCACAATCGATTCAAGACATTATAGATGGACTTACAGCCGGAAATGCCCAGATTGCGCTCATGTAATAGTAGCCTTGGTGGCAATTTGGCTCATATCTTTTTCCATTGTTAAAAGTCTACCTTCATCTTTACTATATTACATCCATTGATTTCGCTTAACAAATATTTCATGGAATATAAAATCATTTAAATTTCCGCCATGTCTTTTTCTCTGGGTGGTGAAGATGGCCATAACTCTGGGTCTCACATAAGACTGAATTTCTCAGATGGCATGAGTTGTTTTGGCTGTTAAGGACTATTCACATGCTGGGGACAAAAAACCGGCGAACGAATGAATAAATGTCATTTTTAACAATTTATAAACCTAAATTCTGTAAAAATTGTAAACTAAAAGGCAGAAATATAGTATGAGTTAATCTTAAGGTAATAAAATTAGACTTTTCACTGCCAAAATGAGATACATTTTAGTCAAGAAATTGTTCGTCGCAATTGTAACAAACTGTCAAACTCAATTCGGGTTGCACATATGATTCACAATTCAATGTATCAAATATACGCGAGAGTCTTAACTTAAAACATAAACATAAGAGCAAATATAGCGGTTTTAAATCGGTCAAAATCGGTCAATTCACGAAGCAAGATATTGACGCTAAACTTACTTTGGTTCTTCTGTGCATATTCACTGACAGGCACATTGTTTTTAACAGATATCCATTTCGTTTACAAACTATCAACAAAGCTTACCTACATATACATATGTATGTAACGATCGACTAAAATTTATTCACCACACTATAATAAGTTGAGTAAATATAAAGTGGTAAATTAATTTTGATAAAATAATTTTTTCATTTGCACGTGTTGGTTATTTATATAAATTTGACAGATTTAGTTTCAACAATATTTCCCAGTTTACAAGGAGAATTGAACCAGGATTTAGCCACATTTATACTTGGATTTGATGGAAATACGATTACTCGATCCGATCTTACAAAGCGAAGTGAATTGAGTCGAAAATTGTTTTGTAAATCTGAATCGGGGAATCGAGTTATTGGTGTTTGACGTTTTGTTTGTGTGCTTGTGTCATATTTTATCTTTCTCGTTTGTTTTCGGATGACTTTATTTTGGTGAGCGTTTATGTGCTTTAAGCATTATTTCATTTGAATTTAAAAACTACACAATTTGTTGTTTTGTTGCATACAAATAAAATCCAAATGCCATTCCATTAACATCACATTCCATTGCATTTAAATTCTAGTCCTCGATCCACTAATGACGTATACCTGGATCGAAAACTCAATTCAATTTCGATTCGATTCCTCGATCTCCTCTTGTAACCAGCGCATGACAGCTTTAATTTATCAAGTTTCTTTGTTTAAATTTATAGAACATCTAATGGCTGAATCACAAACACGCTTCAGCTTCGGCTTCACCTGAAGTTACGAGATCAGCCATATTAATTCAATGACTGCTATCACAATGGAGCTTCGACCTCACGTTTCATTTGACAATCGTAAGGAAAAGAACGTAATGTAATGTAATGTGACTGCAAACGGAAGCTACTTTCAATTAAATAGACACACCATATAAGGACCGGAAACCAATTAGTCATTCTGGTTTGTCTACAAGCTGAAACGTCAATTTTCACGCACACTTAAGTCTAACATCAATTCCCCACAGCTAAAGTCAATTCACCACCCTCTAAAGTCAATTCACCACGACAATAAAGTACAGTGATGAGAAATTATTAAGGGGAGGCACCTAGTGGCTACGGCAACATTAGTTATTGCATTTTTTGCGAAGAGTACGATAACTCAGGAGACAAAGTTTGATGACCGATTTGTGAAGAACAGTTAAAAACAAGATTTTTTTTTATTATGGGAGGGGTCCCCCCGTTTAGGAGTTAGGGCCAATTTAAAAAAATATGTACGTTAAATGGAAAAAAAATAATGGTAATACTTACAACTAAGTTTTATATTTTGTAGTTAAAATCTAAAAAACTTATAAGAACACGTCCAGGTGAGTTCCAATGTTCGTATTTTTCTATCAAAAATGTTTATAAATGCAAATATTGGAACTCATTTTGTCATTTGACAGCTAAAATAATGAAAAAAAAACATCTGTCAAAACAAGTTAATACACCGCATCGAATTGTTGTTGGATTTCAAATTTCAAAATGTACGTAATGTCAAAATTACAAATACAAAAATGTAAACAAATGGGTGTTGGAGGGTAAAACGTACGAAAGATTCCGGTCTTTATATGGTGTGTCTATCTTCAATTATCTAAACAGCTCTACAAAAACGTCAACAAACAAAATATTTGCTTTTTGGAGGGATGAAATAATAGAAATGTCATAAAAAGTTCTCAGGGAGAACGCAAACTGTCAAAATATCTGAAACGTTTTTCGCATCAATTTGCACGAGTTTGGACTACTTTTGTAACGTCAAAAAATATACTAGAGCAGAGTTACCAAAGATCATTGAAAAATTTTAATAAACTTTATTATGACACCAAAAGTAAACTGATGTTTATTTTAAATGCAAAAAGAATTATTCCTTAAATTATGAAATTTAAATTATTTCTTTTTCTGAAAATATCACTAAAATTTTCAATAAATATTGACAATTATATATATATTCTTCTTCAGTAACAGTTTTATAAGATATAAATTTTATGAACATTATTTGATTGATTAAAAGAAAAAGAAAATATGAACAATATTCAGATATACCAAAACTAAAATGAAAATAAAAAAATTACCTGGGCAATCCTACACAAATACGAGTTACACACGTGTTTTTTTTCTTCTGACATTACTTGTCGTGAACGTCAAATCGAATCTGACAGCCAGCCCAGAAATCGCAAGAAGAAATTCCTTGGACTAAGTCTGTCAAAACGGGGAAATGTTTTTATCGCGCGAGCGATAGAGAATCAGAACAACTTTTGAAGCGTGGTACGACTTCGGACCAAAAATGACTAAAAATATTAGTCAGAAACTGTTTGAAATTAGGTCTGGAACACAGCTCTTATTTCTTCATGTATCTCAAAGGAGCTTAAAACAAGCAAGCACAGTCCACTTAAGTGAATCTGCCAACTAGTAAAGTGAAATTGATTAAAATAAAGATAGTTGTATCTACTGAAGTGAAATATGGCTGACATGTTTGTTTTTGGTTTTTTTTTGTGAGTTTTGGAAGCGTATTTCATTGCTTTAAGACAACCGCTTTCCTACAATATCAACGCCTTTCATAATAATTTTTGGATAGGACAGCAAAACCATCCTCAGCACACAAACGTATACATTTAAAAAATAATTCATATAAATACACTCATGTCGACACATATGTATATTTATACTCCCAAAGGACCTAAAATAAATTGAGTAAACCTTATATGACATCAAGAACTTGAAAGCACAATGGCAAAATCACGATGAGAAATTACAACAATTCACTGCGAACAAATTGTCCTGATGGTAGTAACATTGAGTGTTTCATTTATATTAGGCCATAGCTAAAGAAAAGTGTCCTGAAAAAAGAAATGAAATCTACCACCCACCAACTGCAACAACAACAAAAAAAGAACGAGATAAATGTGTGTCCTCTCTGTAATATGCTTATGTGTGTTGTACTCGCTCATCCACATAGGACATACACAGAGATATTCGCTCCTTATAACCGGCAAAAGGACAAACAAAATATAAGGAACTATTCTTCATTTTGCAAAAGAAAAAGAAAAATTGAAGAAAAAATTACCGCACAACGAATTATCATTGGGATCAAACATGGGAAAAAGAAATCGGAGTTTGGCCTTTTATATTTCCTAGAACCCTCCCTGACTGTACCTTCCACCTTCTCATCCTGTATTGGATTAGAGTCCTTTTCCCGGAAGTTAGAAAACTGTAATGAAAGGATTTTTTTCTTGTTTGGTCGTTGTGTTGGTTATGAAGACGAGGGGCTATAATGTGATGTTGAAGGAAATCATGTGTTGGAGTTGCTGATGGTGAGTTACTTTATGTCATGCAATAAATCAAATTTGCCAAAGAATATAAAAAAGGGGGGTCCAGTTGTAATTAACACAAATTTGGGATATTATTCAGTTAAGAGATTCTTAGATTTTTGTTAATTAAGGTTATTTATTCTGGAAGTCAGTTCAAGCACGTCACGTAAGAAAAACTTCCCTTCCGCTTAGAAGAAACAAAATCTAGTACTTTGTGAGTTTTTGGGTAAAATATTTTCAAAATGATCAAAAGGAAAACTTCGAAAACTCTTTAACCCTTTAAGTACCCGATAATGTTCACCTCACAAAAGTCGATTTGAAATTGAATTATATTTGAAAAATATTTTCACTGCAAATTCCATTTCCATTTAAAGGAAACAAAAAAATGTCAATGGAAATATTGTTTACTCTTTGGCCAGAACTTTTTCTTGCTTAAGTTTTTTTTAAACTTTTTTTTTTTTAACAAAAAACTTTACTTAGATATTTCAAATACAACTTGCAGCTCATTTATGCATACGAAATATGAAAAGCAAAAAGTTTGTGTTTCTCGGATCCGCCAGTGTCAGTGCAAATGACATGCTCCTGGCACAGGGTCCAACTGTGGTGATTGACACAGTGAAAAGTTTTGTTGGCCAACGAAACATTAGACCAAAGTTTTAAACAAAGAAATAAGAACATTTTGCTCCTTCTACTGTGTAGGTGTATCTTATATACATACGTATAGACATACATACATCAATATGCGATTATGAGGGGTGGGTAATGGGTATATAGAGGTTGGCAGTTAGTTTAGTGTGTGAGTGAGTGTGTTTTGAGAAGGACGAACTGCAAGGAGCTTTATTGCATTTAATATGTTCAGTTAAATTGTTGAGTGCAATTTAATTGTTCTTAATGATATGGTAATATAAGTTGTGCAGAATAAAGTTGTGAAGTTTAGTTGTATGTAAATTGTTGGAAAAGGATGAAAAGGATTGTTGTTGTTGTTGTTTTGAGACATTTGTTTTTTTTTTGTTTTCTTGCTTTGTAAAAATTAATTGTTTATTGATTGGCATAGAATGAAGAAATTGCTTGATTACAGTCGAAAGTTATGATAAATTGATTATTGATTAAAGAAATGAAGGAGAATATACGACAGGAAAAACCACATGATTGCTAAATGATTGATCGAAATATGGTTTCTATGCATATTGTATCATTTGTATTAAGTTATTTTGACTTCTCGAAGCCGTTTTTTTTAAAACTTTAATTATGGTTGCATTGTTACTCATTCTTAGTTGAAATAAAGATCGACTTTGAAGAAAATAACTGAAAGTTCTTCCCTTAAAGGATTTCTGAACTCTGTGGTTATACAACAAATAATCCTTTTGAGGACGAATTTGAGTGAACGGATTCAGTTAATAATCAACAATTTTTTCCTCACACACCGATTTAGTGTTTTTGCGAAGCATTTAACCAATGAAATGTTAGTCGTCATATAATTATTCTCTTAAAGGACTCCACGTTCTTTCTGGAACTAATTGTTTTAGGACCTTTATTATAACCCGAGTCCATTGACTTTTCGAAACTATCGGAAAACTGACTGGGCTTCATACAGGAACTCATTACAGAGTTAACTAGAACCTGGACTATCTAGGACTTCCTCTAACGCTAACGAACTTGACAACAAAGTCAATGACCTTACCTCAGCTATGAACAGATCGCGAAACCACAATGGTGGGCCTCAGAGCTTGACTCGCTCAGGAAGGAATGCAGGAAACTTTTCAACCGAGCCAAAGCTGCAAGACTAGCCTCTCATTGGGACTCCTACAAAGAATCTCTAAGAATCTACAAGAAGGCACTAAGGAAATCCAAGCGATCTTCTTGGCGATCCTTCTATGGCATGATAGAAGAAACTTCTGAAGCCTCTAGGTTATGGAAAATTCTTTCAACTAATCCAGCTATGCCAAGCTGCTTGAAAAATACAGACGACTCCTGGACAAATTCAAGTAATGAATCGCTGAACTTACTATTGGACACTCACTTTCCTGGTAGTTCTCTTACCGAAACTTGCAACAGTTTTACACGTTCAAGTTCAAATACAACATATCCACAAAGTCTGATCACAAAGGATATGGTAGATGTTCCCTCGGCATGGAGAGAAGTTAAAGTTGTTTTTATATCTAAAGCAGGTAAATACTCCCAAGTCAATCCTAAAGATTTACGACCTATAAGTCTATCATCATTCCTTCTTAAGACCCTGGAAAGATTGATTGATATCCATTTAAGGGCACGTATCGATACAAAACTTCTCTCTTCGTCTCAACATGTCTACTGTAAAGGTAAATCGGT
The DNA here is from genome assembly GCF_945859685.1 of Eupeodes corollae. Classification (NCBI taxonomy): domain Eukaryota; kingdom Metazoa; phylum Arthropoda; class Insecta; order Diptera; family Syrphidae; genus Eupeodes; species Eupeodes corollae. The sequence continues at coordinate 113,666,452 of NC_079148.1, forward strand.
GGAAACAGTGTTACACACTTTAGTACGCACCATCGAATATTCCCTCCATCATAAAGAGTTCACTATGGTTGCTTTCCTTGACATCGAAGGTGCCTTTAACAACGTGGTCACATCTGCAATCACTTCTGCACTGACATCTCTAAATGTAGAGAGTTCGCTTCAGGAGTTAATTCATTTAATGCTTACTAGCAGATAATTAACTCAAAACTGGGCAACTCTTCTAGCAGACGATTCGTTAGTAGAAGGACATCGCAAGGTGGTGTTCTATCCCCTCTCCTCTGGAACCTAGTGGTGAATGAAATCCTAACTAGTCTGGATGCGGAGGGTTTCAGAGTGATAGCCTATGCGGACGACGTTGCTATAGCAGTTTCAGGAAAGCATCTTAATATCCTAAAATAACTCTTACAAAATGCCTTGGACAGACTAAAACTTTGGACTGATCGGTGTGGACTGGGTTTTAACCCACACAAAACCGATCTGGTCTTATTTTTGAGGAGATACAAAATTCCATTTTTCAACCTTACATTAAAGGAATCCAATTAAAATTCTCAGACGAGGCCAAATACCTAGGTCTTGTCTTAGACAAAAAACTAAATTGGAAACACAACGTACAGGAAAGAGTCAAAAAGCTACTGTAGCTCTCTTTTCTTGCAAAAAAAGCTGTTATTAATAAATGGGGTTTACAACCCAGAATCACGCATTGGCTATACACATTGGTAATCAGACCGATTTTAACAGTATATTTGGTGGACTGCTTTAAAAAAAGGTATAAACAGGGATAAGTTAAATAAAGTCCAACGTTCAGCCTGCCTATGTATAAGCGGATCGCTTCGCACGACCCCGTCTGCGGCACTGGACACCTTGCTCTACCTTACACCTCTTGACATATTTAGTAAACAAATAGCTGCAAGCTCTGCTATTCGCCTCAATGCTTCTTCGTAGTGGACTAACTACAACATTGGCCACTCCGTAATTCTAAGGTACTTAGAATCAATTCCAAAGCACACAGACTACACCATCCCCCAACTACAATTCGACAGGAATTTTCAGATTTCTATACCTACCAGATCTTTTTGGGAGGATAGGACATTCTTGGAGGATGAGTCAATCCACTTTTACACAGATGGCTCAAAAACCAAAGAAGGGGTTGGTGGTGGTGTGTACTCTGAACGACTGAAATTAAGTCTCTCATTCCGCCTTCCCAATCATTTTAGCGTGTTCCAGGCGGAACTTTTGGCGATTAAGGAAGTCTTGTCTTAGCTCAAAGAAAACGTGATATCAACATCTGATATCCGTATTTTCTCCGACAGCCAGGCCGCTATCAAATCTCTGGACTCTGTCTCTACAAACTCTATAACAGTCCATAACTGTCGATCATCTCTAATGGAGATGGCGCAACAGTTTAATATTCACCTTTGCTGGGTGCCGGGCCATAGAGACATTCCAGGTAACTGTAAGGCAGATGAACTTGCCACTAACGGTACAGTACAGCCCATCCTACCACGTTTGGCAAGTACTGGCATACCATTCGCTACTTGTAAACTACTACTAATGCAAGACGCTGCGAGGAGGGCAGGCACCAGGTGGGCCAACATCACCACGTGTCAAGCCACAAAAAACATCTGTCCAACACTGGATTTAAAACGTTCAAGGTGCTTGCTCTCTCTAAGCAGATCGCATATAAGGTCGATAATAGGTGATATAACCGGACACTGTCTAATAGGAAAGCACGCCACGAGACTAGGCGTATTCTCAAATGACTTTTGCAGAAGCTGTAAGGACGAGGAAAAGGAAGAAACGGTTCTTCATCTTCTCTGCACATGCCCTGCTCTAGCTCGAAAACGCAAGAATTAACTAGAAGAATTCTTCTTTAACGATCTAAACGATCTAAATCATATCGGTATAATCATCCTCTCACGTTTTGTAAGGGACTCAAGCTGGTTCCATTGAGCTTAGGAGGAAGCCTCAAGATTCATGTGGTATCACAATGGGCCATTAAACTGGCCTAAGTGTGTCTGTTTCCATCTTGGACAGCCACTATAACCTAACCTATAACCTAACCTAGGACCTTTATAGCCTGAGTCTTTTATATTATAATTTGCTCACACTATAGAGATGTTGTGTACCTTTAATCTGCCAAAGACAGAGTGTGAACATTAGGAAAAAAAGAGGCTGGGATGTGACCCACACTGATAACTTCCCATCCCGTTTGTCGATTTGTTTGCTCAAAAGGTTTGTAGGTTTTTGTGTTTTGTTAATAAAGTTGTCAATTGAATTATTCTAAAAAAATTAAACAATAATAACAATATTTTGCATATTATAAAATAGTTTCGATTTCAAAATCTATTTTTGCTAAGGAGATTTTTTAGTCGTTAACCAAATTTTACCAATTCTCAAATTCTTAATTTCTTAAAAGTTTTTATTACTCATATAAACAAATACTAATTGGATAAATGAAATTAATTTGAAGTCAATACCTTCTTTTGTTCACGTAGTATATAGAACCGAACATTATTTTTACCAAATGTTCGTATTGTTTTTTTGTAGATTTTATTTTTTTTATGAAAAAAACGGACTATTGGATTTTTATCAAAAATACTCTGGAAGTTGACAGCAATATTTTCTGTGAGATAAATAATATTGAAACCAATATTTTTAATTTTTGAAAAGACATTCTACAGACACTTTGTTCAATTTCGCTTGTGTGAACGCCTTAGACATAGTTGAAAGTTGCATAAGTCTAAAGTCCAACGCCACTGGTACTGTTGATTAGAATCCTACTTTCATTAAAGCTTTTCTTCCTTTGCTTTTACCCTATTCTACATGTGTAATAAATTGAAACCATCAATGGAAAAAAGCAAAAATAATCCCTATTCCCAAAAACTCACTTTGCAATGATTTTAGACCAATTTCCGTACCTCCTTTTCTGTTTAAGGTCTGTGAAAGGAAATACAAAAACAATTAAGCAACTTCATCAGCCGCAACAACCTTTTAGTCGATGTTCAATCAGGTTTTCGTTCACACCTAGTCTAGTTTAAGTCCTACTAGACTCTTCTGAAAATCTCTCCGATTTTCTTCCAGTTCAACAAGGAGTTCCCCAAGGATCAATTTTATCGCCCCTTCTATTTTTATTATATGTGAATGAAATCGGTTTTATTATAAATGAAGTATCAAAACATTTGTATGCCGATGACATTCAAATTTATAAAGGCTGTCCTTTGGGTTTAATTGACGACTGCGCTTTCAACCTGAACCAAGAACTAGAAAAGATATCCTACTGGTCGTCGTGCAATGGGTTGGTTCTCAACGCAAGCAAATGCAAATGCCTGGTTATATCAAGAAAAGAATTAGACTTAACATACTTTCCTTACATATTTGTAAACCAGATCCAGACTAATGCTAGCAAGGACCCTTGTAATACCTGTTCTCACTCATGGATGCGAAATTTTTTACAACTGCGATTCCATCAGCAAAAATAAATTAAACATAGCATTCAACAGGATCATTTGATACATCTTTGGGTTAAGAAGGTATGACCATGTTTCACATTTGCAAGAGATTCTGCTTAGCCTTTTAATGACTTCATGAAGCTTCGAACATTGATACTTTTTAAAATCACGTCAACCAGCTTTGAAAAAATCGGAATGTCAAAATCGAACAGAACGAAATCGGTAATTTTACCACGCTTTTCGTGTTTGACCTCGGAAAGGCAATTTTTCATCGCTGCATGTTGCCTCTGGAACTCACTTCCAACTCATTTGCGGGATATAAGTAATATGCATATTCTCCAAAGAAGCATTAAAATCTACTTTTCGAACCAAAGCAACTAACTTAACTTAGTTATCTTCTCTACTTAACTTTAACTATCTTTTCCCTTTCTTCTTCTATTTTTACCATTTCTATTTTAAAGTCAATTAATATTTTATCAATGAATTATTGTTATTTTTTATTTAATTTAATTTTTTATTATTTTCTTATAGTATTTTTTTTTTAATTTGAATTGTTATATAAAGTTAAGTCATAGACTCTCAAAAATGTATAGGATATCTATTATCTTACTTGTAGGCTTTATAATTAAATAAACTTAAGCTGAAACTAAAACATTTGAGTCGAAAATCAATTTTTACGAAACTTTTAGAAATGCTTTTTTTAGGTTAAATTTTGTTAAAAAACTTTCAATTCCATTTTTAAAAACATTTTACCGAATGTTTAAAACAATATTTCTCATAAGATAAAAGTAAATTTAAGCCAAAATCTCAAAGTTTTGAAAAGATATTTAAGTCAAAAATCCATTTTTACCAACATTTAGTAATGTTTTTTTAGTTTTTTATGTTTTGTAGGAAAACTGTTAATTCAATTTCTCTCAAAATTTTACTGAATGTTAAAAACAATAATTCTTATAAGGTAAAATAAGTTGGAAGCCATAATCTCAAATTTATGAAAAGATATTTGAGTCGAAATTCAATTTTTACAAACTTTGAGTAGGTAATGTTTTTTATAAAAAAAAACTGTCAATTTGATTTTTCTCAAAACTTTACCAATGTTAAAAACGGTATTTTTCGTTTTACAAAATTGTTTTGGAGATAAAATCATTTTCTATTCGTAAAATTTTCGAGGTGACAATTTTTTTTTAATTCAATGTCACTACGTTGCGAACGTACTTACAAACGCACGCACAGACATCTTTCTAAAAATCTTTTATTTTGAATTTAGCGTCCTTGAAACGTATAGAGAAATGTCAAATCAAATCGGACCCATTACAATAACTTCCTATGGGAAGTTAAAAAGGAAAGGGTTTAAATGGAGTTGACGGTGTACCCTTGTTTTAAATTATTTAACATAACAACTTTAGGGAATGGTAGTCCGTGGTAAAGCATTCAACATTCGCTTAGTACGGCTAGATAACGAATCTCTTTGCTTCAAGAGCATGAATGTAATCGCTTTCAATAGAGCAAAGTCAGTTAAAGTAACGTTAAAAAACAATGACGCAGGAAACTTTATGACGAAGTTAAAGTGGTATAATTAGGTTAATAATGTGACTGTCACAAATCATTTTAAATGTTTTTTTTTTTAATACAGAGATGGAAGTTATACTCACGTTTCGGAGGTTATAAGTTTTGAAACCAAAACAACATTGGAAACATCGCCAAAAGGTAACTAAAGCACATATTGGATATTCAGTTTAATTAAAGTCTCTCGTGGATAGTTGCACGATGGTGTGTACGTTAAAGTTTTATGAGCTTAATTCTTGATAATTTAAGCAGTGGCGTAGCTAGACCTTTGGGGGCCCTGTATCCACTTTTTTTTGGGCCCCATCACCTCTTACCAAAACTGGGCCATAATCTTATAACCTTTTTTTTAAAATTAAAACACTAACGTCAATAAATAAGTTAAATTTAATTCAATGTATAACGACATAGGAACTTTAACATAAATAAATACTACATAATATATAGATACATGTTTTATAAAGCTCAAACAAAATGAAATAATATTTGCACTTCTTCTCAAAGTACTACTTTCCTTGCCTTTTTTTCTGCAAATTTATTTATTAAGTCTTCCATACCTGAAGAAGATTTCAGTTTTTCAAGATTATCTGCTTCTATTGATAAAAGTGATAAATCTGACAACCTCTTCTGTCCCATTGAAGTTCTGCGATAATTTTTTCAGCTTGGAAAAAGATCTTTCAGCTGTTGTTGTGGTGACCGGAAGAGTCAAAAAGAGAAAGCATGCTGTTATTACTTCAGAAAAACTTGAAGCAAGACTAATAAATTGGACTAATAATTTAGCAAGTTCTTTTATGGAATCAATTTTGAGGATTTCGGATTAAAGGCATGTTTTTAGAGCAATTAGTTGATTGCAGAAATCACCAGATATATCTGTATTGTAATTTTCCACTAGCTTTTTTGAACCTTGATTTATCTCATCATTTGAGAACGATAAAAGCTTATCCGGTTCCAACACTTCAAACATACTACTAAGACTATGAAGGCTTTAAAATCTTTGCTGAGTTTGTATAATCAAAATGTCCAAGCAGGAATAGTAAATATTGACTTTAAAATCAAAAAACCGCTTCGTTATTTTCCTCCTTTTATTTTTGAAGACAGGCGTCACTCCCCAATCGTTGGCTAAATCCTTGGACTTTTTAAGTAGATCACTGAATTTCTTTTGATTTCTTTCTTTTTCTAGGCCGTCTAAAAGATTTTGAATACTTGCTTTTTGTAAATCATTTTCCTCATCTTGAAGGGCTTTGGAAACTGGACTTATAATATCAAACAGCGAAGAAAAAAACGACATCAACACAATAAAGTCGTACGTCTCTAAAATGTTTATAACATTTTTACATTCGTCTCGTTCGTCTTTTTTTGTTGAGGTCAAATTGATTTGGTGTAAGGTTTTCATTATCAATGTATAGTTTGATCTTATACCACATAGTGCATCATTTCGTGACTACCATCTCGCAGGACAAACCTTTTTAAGGGTAATTTTATATTTTTCGAATGAATCTTTGTGCAGCAAAGACCAGCGCTTCATACTGTTACCAAAAAATGTATATATTTTCTCTAAACTATCGAAAAATGTTGACACTTCAAGTATATTTTTTGCTGCATCATTAAGTATCAAATTTAATGAATGTGCTGCGCAATGAACATAGTCGGCATTTGGAGTGTTCTCTTTAATAAGGGCTTGTTATCCTATATATACACTCGACATAACATTCGCTCCATCATAACCTTGTCCTCTGCATTTGGATAAATCAAGTTCATATTCACTTATTGTTTTTAAAACTTCTGGTTTTAGCCCTTCGGCACTAGCATCAGTAATTGGTACAAACCCCAAAAATGACTCGCAGATTTTTATATCTTTATTTACTTTTTCATCGGTTTCTGCTATACATATATACCTAATAACAACAGACAGTTGGTCAAGTTTTGATAGGTCTTGTGTTTTATCCAAAATTATAGATAGAAAAGGAGCTTTTTTAATTTCTAAAACAATGTTTTCTGTTAATGTGATACCAAGCAATTCAATTATCTCATTTTGAATTGTACGGCTTAAATAATTTATTTCACCTTTTGGTTTCAAAATTAGTTCTTTCAAAATAGGATCATAATTAGATATTAAGTGAATAATGGATATAAAATTTCAAGAATCTGAATCATGTCCTCTTAAAGGTGAATTGCACGAGGCGAAAGTAATTATGACATTTATAATACGGTGCAAAACATTTCGCCAAAAAGTTATTTTACTGTTGAGTTCACTTTCTAAATGGGTAACTATAGTACCTTCTTGTAACCAATTTTTATAATTTAAAGCAGAGTTTATGTGTTGCTGAGAGTTTTCATGATCAGATATATTTTTAGTTAAATTGGTTCTAACTACGACACCGTTTTTCCATGCGGAAGAGTACGATTTGCTTTGACGATCTGCTAACAACCAACAGAAGTGACAGTAAGGTTTGATTAAAATATTAGAATAACATAACGATGGTCTAACAATTCGAATACCAGCCTTATTTGAATATGAGTAATGAAAGTTTGAAAAACATCGAGTTGCTTCCGAATTCTTTGGAAATGGTCCTTCAGGTTGAAAGGGGCCTAATTTAAATGCAGGTTGAAGTTGTATTATTGTTGGCTGGTAGGACATGAAAAAAAGAAAAAGATACACAGGAAAAAAACTATTTGACGCATATAAAAAATGATCATCGGAACATTTTTTTGTAATAAAACTTTTTTAAATATTTAAGTGAATTTTTTTACACACGTCTTGTGCTCTATATCTTTGGGGGCCCCTATATCTCGGGGGCCCTGTTACATGGATACAGCTGATACAGCGGTAGCTACGCCACTGAATTTAAGGGAGAATAATATTGTTTTTTTTTTTGGGAATTAGCTGAACAAATGCTGTTTTCCAACTACTCGGAACAAGTCCAGAAAAACAAGATAGGAAAATCTTTCGCTACCATTTAAGAATGCTGCTTTAAATTAAAAGTAGGGAAACTATTGAATTATTAATTAAAACCAATTGAAACTAGCTTTCTTTAAATATAATTTATTTAAAAAACTTAACTTACAAAAATGTTATGTTTAATTTTTCGCTCCAGACGTAAGCAGAACAAAAAAGGAGACAAATCATCTTTGAGCCACCTCTATTGATACCTATCATTTGTACTTTTAAATAAAAGGAAATAAAAGGAGAAGTGTGAAGATGTGAATCGCCACAAAACCATCCGGACCAGTCGATTTATGCATTTTGAAGGGTAAGTTCATTAATGTAAAAATGCAACAGTAATGCAAGATTTGCGTTCATAAATGTAAATACACTGAATTACTGCAGTCGGTAACTCTGTTCAAAAAAGCAGTCTGACAGCTGAAATGCGATCAAACGTGCAGTCATTTTATTCCTCTTGGCTCTCTGCAGGAAAATATCAGAACAAGATGAGTAGTTAAAATAATTAAATATTTATAAAATTTTTGGCAAATAATAGAAATAGAAATATGTATAATATTTATACTTCATAAAAATGAATTAATATGTTCCCTTCAAAACATTTAAAATAAGTCCTATTTTATTTGATATTTTGAAAGAATTTAGTTGAGAAACTAAAAAACCAAAGCCCGCGAAATTCAAAGAAAAAACTTAATTATTTCTGTCATTCTTTTTTAGGCACCTACTTTAATGAAATTTATGAATTGGTTTTCGATATAGTTTTTCTGTTCATAAATGCTTTGCATGAATTTTCATTCTCATGGCTTGTGCAACTAATTGCATTTTTGAACTCACCCGAAGAGTAAGAGTAATGACACTACAACAGTTGAGGTGAAATTTAAGGCAAATGGCCTTTTTTTCAGTTAAAGTAAGTTAAATTAAACTAACCTTATTCACCCCATAAGACTCCTTTGAAACTTCTCCGACGTCTGCTCAGAATACAATTAAACCAAATTTCAAATATACTTAAATTAAACGTTAAAGTATACAACAAAGAATTATTGTTCTCCAAAAACTGGTCGTTATTCATAAAAAACAAAACAACATTTTCATAATATTAAGAACCCTGAGTCATTTGCTTTTAATTAAAGTACCTACTTGACTATCAACCTTAATGTAAAATGACAGACCCTTTAGTCCATCAATTATTCTTTGTTGACAAAGTTGTGACTTTAAATTATTCCTTGAGACTATAAATGCGATTTGTCTCTTTCTACAAACTAGGTTAGCTATAGACTAGATACTTTGAGTGAAAAAGTAGTCTTCCTTTAACGCGCTATACTTCATAATATCTATTATGTACAAGGCTATGTATCATAGCAAATTGTATCAGCTAACTTAAGTTTCTGAAAGTTTCATATCTTTTGGGACTTTATTCTCATTCCACCTGCAGTTTAAATATCTAACTCACCCTAGGGTATACTTCAACATGACAACACTTTCATTAGGTTAGGTATAGCTTTTTGCTTTTGCTTTAGCCTTTCTCGTTTAATATAATAAAGATTACCTAACTCTGAACTCTGAGCAATTTTGAAACAAAATAACAACAACAAAAAAAAACTAAATAATTTAACCCTTTAAATGATACCTACCTAGAATGATGATTTAAGGACTTTGCTTACTTGGAGAATGAGAGTTTATTCAACCCCTATATAGAAAATGCAATGTGTTATGGGATTAAGGTTTGGAAATAATTAAGAAAGTCACTCGCTGGATGATGATGAGACAATGAATCTTATTTTTGGGTTTTTCCTAAATTCCTGAAAAATTTAGCACTAAAAAATTACTTTTCATCAACTTGAAGTAGATATTGTTGTTTATTTCATATAGTTTCCTTTGTTTCACTGAAAACCTTTTCCTTTAAAATTTTAACTATTTTGAAATTAACAAAAAATATATTACCTACCGACCTCAAAGTAGCGCACACCTGGATGTGCGATAATATTTAAAGCTCGCAGTGCAATTTCCCGGTACATTTAACTCTGACCCAATTTAATTTAAAAATTTAAGCCAGTTTCATCATCCCAGTACATAGAATCCTTAAAGCCTAGGTAATAGGTATGCCTACCTAACCTATAAAGACGCGTGTGAAATCGTGCATGTTTTTCGAGTGGAAGTGATGTGTGTGTGTGTATTTGTGCGACTTTAACATTTCATTCCGCAATGTGCCAAAACTATTTTGAACGCGAAGAAAAATTTCATAAACAAAATTCCAAGCATAATTATACAAATAAATTCCACCCAACTAAACAAAAAAAAAAAAACTAAGAGTGTAGCAACGACATCAACCAAGGACTCTTTGGTGGTTATGTAGAGGCCTTGCATGCTAGAGTTGCCACATTTAATGCATTTTTCATGGAAATAAAAACAGGTCATAGTTCTTATTAAAAACACTAATCTGCTAGTAACTATAGGAAAAGAGACTTGAAATTCGTCGATATTACCAACTGTTGGTTTTTATTTATTCTAAAAAAATAACAAACATGTTTAATAAAAATAAAGGAAAATCTCACTTTTCGGATGTCAGTCTTGACAGCAAGAGCAAAAGATTAAAGTCCTTATAGTTGTCTTTAATAACAGTGCCTTCTATACTGATCGATCTTAGTTGGATGATTTGGTCAGACTCAATTTATGTCTCTTCGTTTAATTAACCACTGAAGCGTACTCCATGCGAAAATCCTGACCATCAAAGTAGTTTTCTTTTGGCCCAAAGAAAACTTGATATCGACTACCATCTTACGTATCTTCTCAGATTGTCAATCTGCCTTAAAATCAATTGTCTCTGTTTCTGACTTACTTACTTACTTAAGGTGGCGCTACAGTCCGGGGCGGACCTGGGCCTCAACCAACAAGCGTCTCTAGCCAGCTCGGTCCCTAGCTAGCTGTCTCCAGTTTCGCACGCCAAGTTGGTTGAGGTCCTCTCCCACCTGGGTGCGCCACCTGAGTCGCGGTCTTCCTCTACTGTGCCGCCTCTCGGGATTGGATTCGAAGACCTTCCGGGCTGGAGCGTTGATGTCCATCCGCTCTACATGACCTAGCCATCTACGCCGTTGGACTTTAATTCTGCTAACTTGTTCAGTGTCGCTGTACAGCCCGTACAGTTCGTCGGTTTATCTTCTCCTTCATTCTCCATCTATGCGTACGGGACCAAAAATCACCCGAAGAATTTTTCTCTCGAAGCATACTAAGACGCTCTCATCTTTCTTTGACAGGGCCCAGGCCTCAGCGCCATAAATGAGAACCGGGATAATGAGTGTCTTATAGATGGTGATTTTGCATGCTCGAGAGAGGACTTTACTTCTCAATTGCCTTAAGTCCAATGAGGCAGCGATTTGCAAGAATATTCTTCGTTTGATTTCAGCGCTGGTGTCGTTGTCTGCATTAATAGCGGTACCTAGGTAGACAAAGACCTTAACTACCTCAAAGCTATAGCTGTCCATGGTGACGTTTTGTCCAAGACGTCGTCGTTCAGTGTCCTTTTTTGATGACAGCATATACTTGGTCTTGCCCTCATTGACCACTGAACCCATCTCCTTCGCTTCCGTCGCAATGCTCAAAAACGCTCCACTGACATCACGCTTTGATTGGATGGACCTTTGGAAGATTGTGCCTCTAGTGTTGACGGTTGAGTTTTGCACACTTCTTTCCAGAACGATGTTGAAGAAGTCGCATGACAGTGCATCGCCTTGTCTAAAACCTTTTTTGACATCAAATGCATCGGTAAGATCTTTTCCGACCTTGATAGAGCAGCGTACATTCTCCATCGTCATTCTGCACAAACGGATAAGTTTGACAGGGATGCCAAAACTAGACATTGCTCGGTAGAGCTCTTCCCTATAGATGCTGTCATACGCGGCTTTAATGCAGGAAGCATAGGACTCCTTAAGAGGTTATTAGAGACTCGATCAGAAAAGGACATGGCAGTCTCTTGCGATTGTAGCAGTCTAACGTCGAATCTTCTCACAGTACTTCCTTGTTTGGCTTGGATCGGGATATCCGTAGCCGTACCTTGGCTACAACGAGGTAGTGGTCCGAGTCAATGTTGGCCTCTCGGAATGTTCGGATATCCTGGATACTGGAAAAGTGTCGTGCGTCGATCGCAATGTGTGCAATCTGGTTGACGGTTGATTGATCAGGAGATTTCAATTTCCCCTTGTCTCTGTTTCTACCAATCCGAAAACAGCTCTAAATTTTTAAATGTTGCTAGAAATTCCAGGAAACTGATAAGCTGACAAAATTGAAAAAAAAGGAATCTGTCTACCTTGGTTAAGTAACAAATCTAACACCGGTCCTTTACTATATGTCAAATAATTTAAAAGTATGACAGGCCAGAACTTGATGCAAAACAACCAAAGCAACTTATATCTTGAGGTAGATTGCACATTATCTACGTTATGGGTGTACTTACTTCGCCTTGGAACTCCAAAATGTAAATTTTGAAGAAGCTGCATGAATCAATATAAAAGAGGAGATTACTTTTAATGATTAATGACCCTATTGATTCATAGCAAGTAGCAAGTAAGGAAGACCCTAATATGAATGTAGTATCACAACGTACCAACGTATCTAAGTCTGTTGGCTTTTTCAGCAATCTTAACCCACCAGAATTTTAACGACTTATTCCTGAACACAAACAATTTGAAAACAGCTATCTGGCAACGCTTTTACTCTTGTGAGCATTAATATACACAATTTTTAGCTTGACAACATTTTCTCTATGGCACAGGCACACACCTTTTCTCATGGAAAAGTTTCAGTGACGAAGGAGGATTCTTATTGTAGCCTACATGGAATGTTGAATTGCATTATATCTGCATTAAATGCACAAAATGAAATTCCAGTTGGTTGTGTGTATAATGCAAGCGGCCCATAAAAAGTCGTCTCTTATGCCAGCCACCCAGCCAGCTACCCAGCCAGCCAGTGTGTATGGTGTCAACCAAGTTCATCGCTAACCACAAATGTGTAATACTTCCTGCACCCGCAGAAGTATAAACCACGACCACACCACTTCTGCCACTTCCGGTGAGCAGAGCAGTCATATAGTCACAGTCGCAACACACATTTATACATAAACCTACCTACGTAGAGATATTCACCTCCATCTCATGCAAACGTCAAACGACCGAGAGAAATGTCATTAAAGTCGCGAGCAGTCAGTGTGACAATTTAATCGTACCAAAGGTGTAAAATAAAAGTTCGCTTTCTCACTTGTTCTCACATACGAAACGAGTATCTGGGTATCTCACTGATGTATATTTAGGTTTTAAATTGTTTGTGGTACAAAATATCACGGAGGGTGTGGCACGGATGTTTGGCACATTTAGTCCTTTATTTGTGGAACAGCCTGATGTGAAACATCTCTCTACAAACACACTCTCAGACAAGACATACCATAATATCACTCTCGTCCTTTTTCATATATAAATGTGTATATATAGAGCAAATCCAGTAATTTTACCACAAATCACTCGGTGACACAATAAATCTACAGAAAAACGATTAATCGCTAAAGAATGTGGCACTTACAAAGCCAGACACACACATACAAACAAAAGTATATATCCTGCAGATATAAATCAGAAAATCCGTTTAATTAAAAGTTTACTCCATCCTCGTCCGGCTGGGTATAATCACGGACGAGCTCTCATATTAAACGCATGACTCTCTGTGTGAGGATCTATATCCTTATCTCTACATCTATATCTATGTATGTTGAATTTACCTACCAACAACTCACACCCCCGCATTGGGCGCCATTTCCATCACCATAACCATATCAGCTTTGGAGGAGTTAAAGTTGTAGTGTCCTGTCCGTCCAGTGCTTATCGTCCATAACTCATGGTCGCTCACGTATCGGTGGCTTACCACAAAATAGTTGGGAATTATTGCTGGCCTTTCCGCCAACCGCCATCGCCATCGCCATGCCATCCACTATACCGTAATTCTCACTCCCACATATCCTTATACCGTTCCCCTTGCATCTTCATCATCATGGCATCATGGCGCATTTATATACAGAGTTCGGCTATGGGTTCTTTGATGAACGCTTTAAAATTGAATCCTATAAGTGGATTGCGTGTAATTTTTATTTGTTTATATATTTTATTAAACCGATGAGTAATTTCACTTAAAGCAAATACAAAACGTGTGGTTGATATATGTACAATGTCCATACATATGTTGTTTTTATAAAATGTTTTACCTGACGCAAAGTAAATTTGAGACTTTTTGTTGGTATATATACATAATATGAAGGTGTATATATTTAATGATTTTGTTTGGTTTTATTAAACACAAGCTTACGCGACTTGTCATTTTGTTGTTTTAATGAATTGTGGTCATTTTAGTGTTGATTTTCTAAATTTGAAATGTATACTTCTAATTTGTACTTGTTTTTTCTCACCTCAAGTGATCAATAAAAGTAAACAAGTTCGGTCTAAAATATTTCACGTAAAATTGTTGATTTCGCCTCAATGTATAAATCTAAAAAATAATTCACTACAAAAATTATTTAAAAAAAAATGTAAAGAATTTTCCCATTAATATTTAGATATAATAAGAAAGGAATCTTCTGTTATTTTCACGAAATTATTCATTGAGCTCAATTAAGAAAAAGATTGCATTCAGGGGTTTTATTTTAAGAATTCTTTTGCTTTTTTTTTAACTTTTTTTTTCAAATAATTTTAAACTACTTTTCCTTCTAAAAAGAAGAACCAGTTTTCAAGAATATTAAGAAAAAAATATAACACAAAAGTGCTAGAAAAACAAACAAATACATGAACCCTGAAACGATTGCATTCAAGTAAATAATTTAAACAGATTAAAAAAAAGAGGCGGGGATGCGACCCACACTGATAACTTCCCATCCCGTCTGTCGATTTGTCTTGCTTAAAAGTTTGTCTATATGTACTCGTATCAATTTTTACCAAATTTTGTTTAATGTTTTTTAGGTTTTTATTTTTTGTAAAAAAAACTGTCAATTCGATTTTTCTCAAGATTTTTCAAAATGTTAAAAAAATGTTCTTGAGCTATGGACGAAAAAAAGTCGCGAACGTACGGAAGTACGAACGTACGTACACACGCACGCACAGACATCTTTCTAAAAATCTTTTATTTCGACTCTAGGGACCTTGAAACGTCGAGAAATGTCAAAATTTTCAATTTGACAAATCGGACCCATTACAATAACTTCCTATGGGAAGTTAATAATGTTTTTTAATAAACTGAACGATTTAAGCCAAAATTGGATAACCTTGAACATTTTTCACTGCTAATGAAAAAATCTTCTTTAATCTTAAATTATTGCATTATATTAGGTGATGTTGATGGCTTGTCGAACTTCTTTTTTAAAGAAAACTAGGCCGATGTCCAAGCTATGCCAAATCCACACGAAAACTGAAACTATAGAAAGTGATAGTTCGTTTTTTAAAAACAAAAGAAAGCAAAAACTGGCATTCTGTACAGTGGTCATAGGGGTCATGACCCGCCTCCGGGAGATAATTTGTTTGCTTTTTCGTAGGAATTCCCTTCAATTCAAAATTAATCGTATAAAACTGTATACAAAAAAAATTTGTATTTTACTTCTTTAAACTTTGTTACTAAAAGTACTACTTTTGACTTAAGATTTACCCAAGAACATAATATGAATCGGATATTCAGCCCTATTCCAAAAACACAGCACAAATTCATCAATTTTTGACCAATTGACTATCCAGGGGAGGGGAAGTCATATGAGCCAAAAAGCTTATACAGTTAAGTTGTTGTTGTAAAGATTTCATTTGAAGATTTATTAGTAATTTAACGACATTCACCAAAAAGTGGTTTGCTGTCAAAAACTACTCAAAGTTAGAACTTGAAAAAACTTTAGTCATGCTTTAAATTATTTTCATAAAATTTGTTTCTAAGAAAAATAGCAAATATTCAGGTTCTAAAGAAGAAACCTTGAATATGAGATCATCAATTTTATATTAAACTAGCCTTCAATTTTATTATAACATTTTCTTGACACACATAAATAGTGATTATTGAAGTGATTTTTGATGCGACATATAGGAACTATATAGCAAGTTTTGCATTAGTAAACAATTTCAAACTAGAGTTTTTAATCAAATATGACATTATGAAGAAGTTGAAAAAAGTGGGTAACTCCATTTCTTCCGTCTGTCTGTCTTTCCTGATCCCTACAGTCCAAGCAATTATGTTGATTGAAATTATGATTTTTAGCTGATTAGTGTACGGAGTTTTTATCATTTTATTAATACAAAAAATTACAGCAGTCCCCACACAAATTTTTTGGTTCAAACATGTGATTTTTCTAAAACTTTCTAACACTTTCTCAAAATTTTGTGTTCTTATTTTGGCTTCTTTGTACAACATATTTGGTATTGCTGCAGAAGGGTACCCCTCAAAAAATTTTTATTTTATTTTTAAGTTTTCCCAAGAACTTAAATCTTAAAATATAAGCAATATTTTTGAACAGACTTTTTGGAAGAAATTATCAAGTTCTTGCAACCCAGTCGTGCATTTCATTTCTTTGAAAATTGTGTTTCTGTTGAATACAAAAGACCTTAAAAATTAAATAAATCTACTTTTGAAGTGAATTTGCTTTGGATGCTCTAGAACTGAGATTCAAACACGAATTTCAATAATACAAATGTCCCAAAAAATCAAGTGACACTTTTGTTAAACTAATAAACGTTTCATATCTATTGATATAAAAGCTTTGAACCGTGTAATGTGTGAGTAATACAAAACTTTTCTTCCCAACTTATTTGTTTACTTATCTAACTTTGTTTTAATTTAGTTTTTTTTAGAGAAATTATGTTCTTGAATACAACTATTTCCTTAAATTCAAGAACCAAACCTTTTTGTCTCTACAATTTTTAAGTTTTGTTGACGCCTTTATAAGATCCAAATACGAGTAAGCAGATTGATAACGATATAAATAAGAGACTCCCGGAAATTGAGTTCGAAAAAACTACGTCAGAAAAAGTGTCAGATATCTTGAGAGATGGGAATTTAATATTAATCAATAAGCTAAATTTTAAAAAATCGATAACATGTTCATGACCATCGATATAAAATCAATAAATAATGTAAGTCGTTTTTTTCGCGACGAATTTAACATCAATTATATTTATTTTTGGTGATTATTAGAAAAAAGGAAACATTGAATATTAATCGAAATCAAATTTTGTAGATATGTAGTTTTGGAAAGACTCATCACTAATGCGTGTCTTTGATTAATGATCCAGTAGAAAAAATAAAATAAATTGGTCCGTTGAGAACCAAGGCCTAGTGACTTACAACTCTCAACCAATTCTGTGTGCGAGTAATGTTGTCAGGAATGGAGGGGACCTACAGTTTATATGCCGACTCCGAACGGCTAATTTTGAGAAAGCACTTTTTCATGACAATAGTTACTGTTGGAGAATTTGTCAATTTCTCGCAAGAGGCAGTACCCGTGAAAAGACTTTAGATGGCATAGGCAGGGATCGAACCCAAGACCTCTAGCATGACAGTCCAACGCACTATCCATCATGCCACGGGTACCACAATGGTCCAGTAGGCATACATTAAAAGAGCAAAAAAGAGGCTGGAATGCGAACAACACTGATATCTTCCCATCCAGTGTGGCAATTTGTCTTGCTTAAAAGGTTTGTAGGTTTTCGTGTTGGGTTAAAGTTGTCAATTGAATTATTCTTAAAAAATTTAAAATTACCAACAATATTTAGCATATAATGACATTTTTGTTTGATTTCAAAATCTATTTTTGCTAACGATATTTTTAGTCGTTAACCAATTTTTAAAACTTTTAGTAGAATTTCGTAAGTTTTTATTTCTTATGAAAACAAATACAAATTGTATAATTGAAACTAATTTGAAGTCAATATCTTCTATTTTTTACGAGATAACGATAACCGAATACCAATTTTTAACAATTTTCCGTAATATTTTGAAAATTTCGATTTTTTAGGAAAAAAACCTATTGTTGGATTTTTATAAAAATTTACTCAATATCGAAAACAATATTTTCTGTGATATAAAAATAGTTTGAAACCAATATTTTAAATATACTAAAGTTTTAGAATTGTTTTTTTCTTAGGTTTTTATTTTTTGTAAAAAATAACTGTCGATTCGATTTTTCTCAAAATTATACCTAATGTTGAAATCTTGTTTCGTATAAAACAAAATTAACTTAAAGCCATAATTCAAATTTTTGAAAAGATATTTGAGTCGAAAATCAATTTTAATAATTCTTAGTAATGTTTTTTAACTTCCCATAGGAACTTATTGTGATGGATCCGATTTGTCAAATTGAAAATTTTGACATTTCTCGAAGTTTTAAGGTCCCTAGAGTTGAAATAAAAGATTTTTAGAAAGATGTCTGTGCGTGCGTGTATACGTACGTTCGTACGTCCATACGTTCGTACGTCCATTCGCGACGTTTTTTTCGCTGTCCATAGCTCAAGAACCAAAAAAGATGTCGACCTCAAATAAATTTTGTTATACAGATAGTAAGGCAGAAAGAAGCAGAAAAGGCTCTCTAAAAAATTGCGTGTTTGGTTTTTTTAATATAGCAGTTTACAAACCCAGCAGTTTTGGTTAACCCTTAATTTCTCATGAACCAATGACCCTAGAGACTTGAATTAAATTTTATATTATATATTGTAACGTGATATTAAACAAATATATTTTTGGAAAAAAATCAATCTAACTAGTTTTTATAAATCAAAAAAACTGAAAAAAAAAATTTGTCACCTCGAAAATGTTACGACTAAAATATGATTTCATCTCCAAAAAAATTTTGTGCAACGAAGAATAATGTTTTTAACATTTGATAAAATTTAAAAAAAAATCTAATTAAAAGTTTTTTCTATAAAAACCTAAAAAAACAATACTCAAAGTTGGTAAAAACTAAACATTGACGCAAATATTTTTTCAAAACATTGAGATATGGGCTTTAAACTACTTTTATCTATTAAAAATATTAATAAAACTTGGTAAAAATTTACTTTCGACTCAAATGGCTTTTCAAAAATTAGAAATATTGTCCTCAATTTTTTTCATTTCACAGAAAATATTGTTTTCGGTATTAAGTAGTTTTTTTTTATGAATAGCCAATAAATTAATTTAAAGTAAGAAATGCTACTAAAGTTAGTACAAATTTGTTTTTGACTAAAAATCTATTTAACAAATCTAGATTTACAAACAAATTTTTTTTTAAAGGAAAAATATTGTTGGTAGTTTTAAATTTTTTAAGAATTATTCATCTGACAACTTTCATAACTCAACACGAAACCTACAAACTTTTAAGCAAGACAGACCAACAGATGGGATTAGAAGTTTTCAGTGTTGGTCGCATCCCAGCTTCTTTTATAGGTTTTTTTTCATTTTTCTCAAAATTTTACCAGATGTCAAAAGCGTTATTTCTCGTTGCATACAATTATTTTGGAGATAAAATCATTTTTTGTTCGTAAAATATTCAAGGTGACAAGAATTTTGTTTCAGTTTTTTTGATTTATGAAAAAAACACGTTGATTGATTTTTTTTCCCAAAAATATATTTGTTTGGTATCACGTTGCAGTAAATAATATACAAATTTATTTAAGCTATATTTAAGAAATATTTTGGTTATGGCAAAATGTTCACATTTTGTTTAAACCACCCACGCAATTTTTTTGAGAGTCATTTTTGCATTTTTCTGTATTATTATCTGTACAAAATTTATTTGAAGTCGATATCTCTACTGGTTCTTGAGCTATGGCCGACGAAAAAATCTTCACGAACGGACGAACGTGCAAACGTACATCCGTACAAAAGCATGCACAGACCGCTATCTAAAAATCTTTAATTTCAACTCTGGGGACCTTGAAACGTCGAGAAATGTCAAAATTTTCAATTCTATCAAATCGGGCTGATTACAATAACTCCATATGGGAACTTAATATGACCCTATGAATAGTACACTCAGCAGGATAAGCGATGATTGCAAAATGTTCCCGGAAAGAAAATTCATTTTGATGGTGATTTCGTTACACAAATTTAAGAAATGACATCCAATTTGACAGATAGCTTTAACGAAATGGCCACTGTAAAGAAATGTTCTGAAATATAAGTTGAAGTCACTACCATGAAAATACCGTTCATTTCTTAGGGTTTTAAATGGATATCCTAGGTAAACACCTTTAAAGTTGAAGTCCTTCTTTTGAAACTAGGGATGAAAATTAGCTGTAGTTTATGAAATTTTTGAGCTTGAATATTTTTATTATTTACTAACAAAATTTTGCATTCCAATACCAAATACATCGAAGAAAATTGTTAAGCTTGTTTTTTTTTAGGAAGAAAGTACATATGAACTAAACTGCCATCATAAGGTCTAATCATTTCCAACCATCTTTTCACGCAACACCAACTTGTATCTTAACCTACCGAAATCCGCACATACTTATGTACATATATACATACATATGTATGTATATTCTTAAACTAAAGCAGCGATACAATTGGGAAGATACAATTTCCTTTTGAAATTTCTTAAAAGTAGTTTTTTTCCGGAAGATAAAAAAAAAATTACAAAAATAAAAACAAAAACCATTTCCCCCCATCATCCAACCCAAACAACCAAAAGCTATAGCATTGCGGTAAGGTCTTCCTTTTCTTCGAATTTGTATCTTTGTAGCTTTATATTTAGCTGTGCATGTAGGTTTATCGATATTGAAATGCATGGCATATTGAACTCGAGGTGCTTTGTATATATTCAATTGAAATAAAATGTTATTGAACTATACACACACAGAACACAAATTCCTGACTGTCGACACTTGTTATAGTTCCCATCGCTGCCGTCGTCGTCGTTGTCATCGTCATCGTCGTCACCAAACAGCGCCATATCCTTGCATCTCTTTATCTATTTATCCTTGTTTGTCGTTTGTAGTTTGTTCGTTTTCTCTGTTCGCTATACAAAGTTTATTATTGATATTAAAGAGAAAACAGGAAACAGAACTGAACCATAATAATATAAGAAAGTGCTCCTCGTCGAATTTAATTTTCTTAAGATTCAAATTATTATTAAAAAAAATATACAACCATAAAAACGAACAGACACACACACACACACACATAATTAAGGAGCAACCATTCCAATCTTAGGTTTTATATGTATATATAGTATATGTGTTGGGAAAAGTGACTATACAAAAGTAGTATTCAAGATTTGTTGCAGCTTTAGGACTAAGCTACGTAAATTTATTAGCTTAACCCGTAAAAGCATTACCCTCTGGCATTTCATTTTATGTGCAGTATTATCCCATTTTGTGCTTGGAGTGCGGCAATGGGAGAGGGCGGCGTACTGTAGCATAGTCGTATATAAAAACTTGAGGGGGCCTTATCAGAATTACTTCATCTCTTAATTCGGTTCGAATGAGTAGATGGTGCCTATAATGGTGGTTCGAGCGGGATGTATACGAGTGCTAGGATATACCTACCTACACTAACTACATGGATATGGGCGGATGTCTGGGAAAAATGATTCAAGAAATCGTTTATTTGGCGTATAAGTAGCGAGTTGGATAGGGTATATACGGGTATGCATGGATGTGTACAAGTTTTACGATTTACAAGCAGTAATTTATGCATTATCTTCTTAAATTTTACCTGATTTGCATATACAATTCTGGTAGGTATAAGTAGAATATCATTTTTCTTATTTTTTTTTTACCAGGGAACGCATTGTGGTAAAGTATGTCTTTTTTTTTATTATTTTCAGTAACGGTCTGCACGCAGCCTTCCTTTCATCAGATAAGTTTTAAGTTTACGGATTGAACACAAATTTTAAATTTCACTAGTGGATGCGATGTGGGAAAGCTATTGGAAGTGTTAAGTGCACTTTTATGCAAGAATCGTTTATGATTTTTACGATTTGACTTACCGTAAGTATTTACAAGCGTAGTTGTAAGACTATATTTTATATTGAACTTTAAAAATTTCATTTAAATTATCGTACTGCACCAATTTTTGTGTTTCCAAAATCTATTTAGCGACAGGACTATTCTCAATATAATTGAGACTTGAGCTTAGTAGTTCATTTAACGTTAAAGCCGTATTTGTCAGTGAAACATAGAATCTACCGAAACTATAACCGCTGTATGTTGAGAGTGTACCAATCGATTTCACGTTGCTCACCAGAACTAGGCTTTTCTCAGATCACAACTTTTCGAATTTTTAGTATAGTGACTTGGTCCTGCACTTGTAAAATTGACCGGGGAGCTATGGAAACGTCAATAGTTATTTTTCGATTGAGTTCTGGGTGATTTCTAGACGAGTGGTTAGGTCTAAAAATTAAATTGTCATATTATCAAATTTCAGTTTGTAGGGCTTATTCTTGATTTAATTTACTTTACATTAAATTCGGGTTTGAAATAATCATGGAAAACTTAAATGGATCATGCACAAATATTAAACTAAAAAAAACTCATAAATTAATTCACATGCAAAAATAAAAAGAAGGCAAAGTTAATCAGTTGGCTGCTTTATTTAAACTGAAAATCATAAAATTAACAACAAATCTTGAGGTTACAACTATATAACAAATTATAAAACCAAAATTAACTGTTAAAAAAATATCAAAAGCAGTTTTGTTCATCATTCGATTTTGCTGTTATGAGTTGAGCTTTTCTTTTTTTTTTACAGTGTGAGTATAGGAAAAGGAGTGAGGGTTAAAAGGAGATGTCAGTGCACATTGCTTCTGAATTCTTGAATATTGCAATGACTGAGAAAGGCAGAGTGTGGAAAGGCATTCCACATTCGCGTAGTACGGCTATGGAACGAATCTCTGTATTTGACAGAACGGATGAAGTTGGGCCTGAGGGTAAACTGATGAGCATTCCTAGAAGTGCGAGTATTACGGTTGAACTGTTTAAGGGAAGAAATGCAGCTGACCATTTCACTAGAGCAGCGGTTCCTAATCTTTTTTAGTCACGAAGCACTTTTTGCGTTAGAAATTTCACGCGGAGCACTACGATATGCATATGTTTTTTTTTCGTAGTTACATGCAGCAAACTTTTTTTTTTAATGTCGTTTATTTTTTTGAATTTAGGAAACAGTTTTTACAACGAAAAACACAAGAACAATGTTAACTTAACTTAATAAAGAGTTACATAATCATATTATATGCATTTTAATTATATGGAGTTTCTTAGTGGGAATAATGCGCCTGCTCATTTTTGCATAAAGCTGAAATATCTATATTTTGTTTTGGTTCCAACATATGCAGAGAACCCTGATTCGTACATGTATGTTGTTGCAAACGGCAAAAGAATTCGTCTAGCTTTCTCTGACCGTAAACTGAACTCGTCTTTCAACATCCACCAGAATTTTAATTAAAACTTCTTTGTTGCAAAAAGTTCTTTTATCGAAGAATCTGATGTCAGGTCAATCAAGCGCTCAAACTGCAGCGATGTGAGGCAAGGTGGTTTTTTTAACGCGGCAGGGTACAGGCTTATTACCCATACGTTTTCCTTAATGTTCAGGTGGAATTCGTTTGGAAAATAGTGGAGGAAGCTATCCAGCAAACCTACTAGGTGGATATGAAAAAAAAGTATCATCGGAAATGTCCAAATCTATTTCTTCTATAAATTCTTTGAGCGTTGGGAAACTGTCTAAGTTTCGAATTTTTATAGTTTCAGCACAAAACTGGATTTTATTTTTAAATGCTTCTATTTTGTCATTGTCACTGACAACGAAAACAGTTATTGCCTTTCTCCAAAGTGATACACTCAAATAATTTTTTTTTAAATAAATCTGACAGATACACCAATTTCAATAACCAACGCTCACTACACAACATGTCCCCCGAAATAAAGTTGTCGTCAATGAGGAAGGTTCTAACTTCAGCTCTCGTTTCGAAAAGTCGCGTCAGTGTTTTTCCGCGAGAAAGCCACCTTACTTCCCGGTGAAGGAGTAAAGACGTTTGTAGACTACCCATGTCATCACACAATACTTTAAAAGGCTTGTATTCTTTGGCAGTGATCTAATAAAGTTAATTATTTTCGCGCTTTCCTCTAACACCTCTGAGACCGGCATTTTTTTCATTGCGAGGTCAATAGCTACTTATGCATTCTTTAAGAATTTGCTTTATTCTTGCGACGGAATCGGACGTTTTTCCAGTTATGGACTTGGCATTGCCCCTGCATACATCCACGCAGTTAACCCATTTTATTTACAATATGTCAATCTAATTAACAATTTCAGCACCAGTTGTAGTAGTTGGCAACGGCTTGCAGAAGAGCAGATCTTCTTGAAAGAACTGAAGATATTGGTAGCGCACAAATTCTATTAAAATAGACAACCCTGCAACATCCGTTGATTCATTCATTTACAGGTTAATTTTGTGACTTTTATTCGTAAAGTAGCTTTTAAATTCTCCGCTAAGTTTCCGATTCATCTTAATATTATGTTATTTGACAAAGGAACACTATCAACTTATTTTTTGGGCATTTTCACTCATCAAACATTAAACAATGTCTCTAACACATAGCTTATGAAGTTGTCAGCAATGGTACAAGCTTCACCAATTCGCGCTATTCGGAAACTTTAGAAGTAGGCCGAAATCAACGGATTTTAGTTCACTGCCCTTGAGTGATAAGTAATAATCAAAAAATCAAATGGGGTGGCGCAACAGTCCGTTGTGAACCAGGGCCTAGTGACTTACAACTCTCAACCATTCCTGTGTGCGAGTACTGTTGTCAGGAATGGAAGGGACCTACAATTTAATGCCGAATCCGAACGGCTAATTTGAGAAAGCACTTTTTCATGACAAGAATTACTCTTGAAGGAATTGTCAATTCCTCGCAAGAGGCAGTACCCGCGAAAATTAATTTTTTTTAAATTAAGGTGGCACAGGCAGGGATTGAACCCAAGACTCCTTGCATGACAGTCCAACGCACTAACCATCATGTCACGGGTACTACGATAAGTAATAATGCTTTGAGATTTATTAAGTTAAGCAAATTTTTTTTTTCAAAGAAATCAGTCGGTTTGCTTTTGCAAAGAGTACTATCTTCAGCGAAACAATGTATTGGATAAGATGTTGCATACAGGAGATTATTAATAAAAATGAGAAAGAGTGTTGGAGATAGAACAGAGCCCTGGGGCACACCAGCATTTATCTTATGGTTTTCAGACTTGAATTCATAAAATACTACTGGTATTGAACGATCCGAAAGGTAATTACTAATCCAATGAAGCAAGGATTCATGAAAACCGGAAGCACACATTTTTGATAATAGAGCCTGATGCCAAATCCTATCAAATGCTTTTGAAATATCTAGTGCAATAATCTTACTTTCTCCAATGCGATGTAAAGATTTGCTCCACTGTAAGATGAACTATGAGATCACCAGTGGACCCATTGCTCCAAAAGCCGTACTGATGGTCATTAAGAAGCTTTCGATCTTCAAGATATTTCTTCAGGTGATAAATTATCAAGGTTTCCATGACCTTGGAAAGAAGGCACGTTAGTGCAATCGGTCGGTAATTAGATGATGAGGAAGAATCGCATTTTTGGTAATGGAACACATGCAGTTTTCCATGCGCTCGAAACGAGACCTAAGGAGAAGGACATATGAAAAATCTTGCACAGAACACCTCTTCAGAACAATATCAGGGATATCATCTGGGCCAGCGGATTTATGTGTGTTTAGATCTCTAAGGACTCTTGCCACAGTACGAGTGTGAAAAAAGATTGGTCCCATAGAATGACTTATTGCTCAAGCACAGGCGTAGACATAATACTCACTGGCAGCGTAGAATTTGCGGCGAACTGCCTAGCAAAGAGATTAGCTTTCTCTAAAGAGCTGACAAAAGGAGTGTCAATGACAACGAGCTTAGAAACCGATGAAGAGCAAGAATTCCTCCTGTTTTTTAACAAATTACTAAAAAGTTGTACTGCCTTTGGGACATTGCAGTATTTTTTGCCGTAATTTTTGTGTCAAGTAAAAATTTGGTCTGTCGAACATGGATGTTGCATGCCTTCTTGACTTGTTTAAACTTTTTCAGGCTTTCGTCAATAGGGTTGGCCTTATAGCAAAGGAAACGTATCAAACCATGCGTTTTCTTTAGGTCCGAGGTCTTCTTTCAGGACATTAAACTTATACTTTACTTACTTAAGGTGGCGCTACAGTCCGGGGTGGACCTGGGCCTCAACCAACAAGCGTCTTCAGCCAGCTCGGTCCCTAGCTAGCTGTCTCCAGTTTCGCACGCCAAGTTGGTTGAGGTCCTCTCCCACCTGGGTGCGCCACCTGAGTGGCGGTCTTCCTCTACTGCGCCGTCCCTCGGGATTAGATTCGAAGACCTTCCGGGCTGGATGTCCATTGTCCATCCGCTCTACATGACCTAGCCATCTAAGCCGTTGGACTTCAATTCTGATAACTAGGTCAGTGTCGCTGTACAGCCCGTACAGTTTGTCGTTATATCTTCTCCTCCATTCTCCATCTATGCGTACGGGACCAAAAATCACCCGAAGAATTTTTCTCTCTCGTCCAGTGACAGCATATACTTGGTCTTGTCCTCATTGACCACTAAACCCATCTTCTTCGCTTCCGTCGCAATGCTCAAAAACGCTCCACTGACATCACGCTTTGATCTTCCAATTATGTCAATATCAGCTGCGTATCCGAGTAATTGGATGGACCTTTGCAAGATTGTGCCTCTAGTGTTGACGGTTTAGTTTTACACAATTCTTTCCAGAACGATGTTGAAAAAGTCGCATGACAGTGCATCGCCTTGTCTAAAACCTTTTTTGACATCAAATTCATTGGTAAGATTTTTTCCGACTTTGATAGAGCAGCGTGCATTCTTAATCGTCATTCTGCACAAACGGATAAGTTTGACACGGATGCCAAAACTAGACATTGCTCTGTAGAGCTCTTCCCTATTGTTGCTGTCATACGCGGCTTTAAAATCGATAAAGAGATAGTGGGTATCGATTTGAAGTTTCTGGGTTTTTTTTTTCCAAGATCTGCCGTAGTGTGAATAATTGGTCGACAGTGGACTTTCCTGGTCTGAAGCCACACTGATAAGGACCAATCAGGTTGTTGACGAATGGCTTCAGACGTTCACATAATACGGCAGAGAGGATCTTATACGCAATGTTAAGGAGACTGATGCCTCTGTAGTTGGCGCAGTTTAGAGGGTCTCCTTTCTTATGTATCGGGCATACTATGCTGAGATTCCACTCATCAGGCATGCTTTCTTGCGACCATATTCTGCAGATGAGTTGGTGCATGCTCCGTACCAAGTCATCGCCTGCTGCTTTGAATAGTTCGGCAGCGATGCCGTCAGCTCCAGCAGCTTTGTTTGACTTAAGTTTAGATATAGCTATCTTCACTTCTTCAAGGTCGGGTAGGCGGAATTGTTGATCTGCGTCGCCGAGGTTGAGTGGTTCTATCTCCCTTACAGCGGAATTCTGTTCGTCATAACCGTTATATAATTTGTAGAAGTTATCTATCCATATTCTCAGCATCGACTGCGGTTCTACTACGATCGTCTTTACAGGCTTCGGTTCGTGGCTGGTACCCTTGGGAGGTTTTTTTTACGTTTTAGTCAAATTTACGAACCTCATTCCTGTTGTGACATCCCTTTATCTCCTCGATCGCGCGCTTCTCATGCTCTCTTTTTTTACATCTAAGAAGCCGGTGTTCCTCTCTCCTCTTCTGCTCGTAGAGCTCGCGAGTCCTTTTGTGCAACGCCGTTTTGTATTCCTCTTGTTTCACTGCGTGCGCTTGCCTGCATTCGTCGTCAAACCAGGGTTTTCACTGTAGTGGCCGTGTAAAACCTAGAGGCGGCATATCTGATGGCTGCAAGGCAATGTAGCTACTGGTTTTCAATGCTTAATGAAGGCAGCATAGGACTCTTTAAGAGGTTGTTAGAGACTCGATCGGAAAAGGACATGGCAGTCTCTTGTAATTGTAGCCGTCTTACGTCGAATCTTCTCACAGTACTTCCTTGTTTTGACTTGGATCGGGATATCCGTAGCCGTACCTTGGCTACAACGAGGTAGTGGTCCGAGTCAATGTTCGCCTCTCGGAATGTTCGGATATCCTGTATACTGGAGAAGTGTCGTGCGTCGATCGCATTGTGGTCAATCTGGTTGTAGGTTGATTGATCAGGAGATTTCCATGTCCCTTTTTGGATATTAAGATGCGTGAACTACGTACTAGCTACCAGCACGTCTCCCCCGCAGCGAAATCGACCAGCATGAATCCGTTGTCGGAGGTAGTGTCGTGAAGGCTGTATCTCCCGATTATGCCACCAAAGATGTCTTCTCTTCCTAGCTTGGCATTAAAATCTCCTAAGACAATTTTAATGTCATAGCCAGGGCACTGCTCATATGTCTTATCCAAGAGCTCGAAGAATATGTCTTTGGTGTCTTCATCTTTCTCCTCTGTTGGGGCATGCGCACATATTAGGCTTATGTTGCCGAATTTAGCCTTGATGCGGATTGTCGTGATGAGCTCGCTCACACTGTTGAAACTCAAAACTTTTTGCCTGATCCTAGTTCCAACAACAAATCCACACCCAAATAGACGCTGTCTTTGTTCTCGGTAGCAGTCGCCGTAGTAGATATCGCAGTCTTTTAGTTTCAAATAAATAAATTTCAAGCTTGAAAAAAGGAAACATGTCTCTTAAACAAACAAAGAACTGCCGCATAAACTGTTCAAATGCAATATTTATTTTGTAATTACTATTAACAAAGTCAATTGATAATTCCAACCCAAAATAAATTTAATTGATGTGAATAAAGTAAACAATTAAAATTCACCCCAGTAGCTAATTTTCCACATTAAAAGCTTAAAGTCAATTTAAAAGTCAACCTCATTTAACCTATATTATCAGTGTACTCATATACACACAGGTGATGTGAGTTATATTACTCCCTTGGGTGTGATTATATGCATGTAATGCTACCAACCTACCTACCTTATATTATTGGAAAATGGATAACAATGTTCTTAATCACATTCAATTAATTAAAGGCGTTCTGGATGTTAACTCACCTCCATATCACCAGCAGCGGTGGCATTGGCTACCCCATCTCATTATAAACCCCAACAAAAACCTTATAGCATACACACAAACACACTAGTTTTCACTATGTGACTCCATCAATTGAATGATAATAAGGACATCGCCATCGGTAACAGGATCACAATTCACAACAAACTACTAACTCAAAACTATACCAAATGTATACAATTCCATCTCGCGTAATATTATGGTGGCGGTAGATCTTGGTATAATATACAACGCCATCTCACGACAATGATATGTTTATGGAAATTTTACCAAAAGATAAGATTTATCATGACAAAGTAGTAAATAGCATCAATTTGGTCCATTACACACACAAGGTATGGATGCATAAATTATAGATTTACCATTAAAGCTCCTAGAATCTTTACTGTCGTTCACCTTCCACCTCTCCTTTAATCGTGCCGCATCAACCTCCTGGCTCCCACCCCCTACCACTTCACATCAACACATCCTTTTCATTTCCCCGCTCGGATGTCCCAAATCTCCTGACTTACAACGCATTTTTGTTAAGCTTATACTTTTCGTCATTTTGGTTTTTATTCATGTCCTCGCTTTGTTACTATCATTTGCACCACCTTTCGACAAACTGTCATTAATCTTATGTCCTTTCGATAATAATTTATTGTCTTTGCAGGATAACGTCAAAAAAACATCACACTCATACACGCATATAATGTATACAACATGGTGCAAAGTGAGGGTGTGAATGTGAATTGTTTTTATACTTGTTTCTTTTTTGTGTGTCATCTTATATCCTTCCCGGTGTCGCTTCTTCTTTTTGTTTGTGTTTTATTTATTTTTTGTTTGAATTTTTTTTGTAGATTGAGGCTGCAACTATATACGAAGACGGAAGACGGAAGACGTACTACGACGACGAGACGGCAGACAAGATGGAATCCTGGTGATACACATATAAGTTTTAATGTGGGTGATTGCCGAAGCGAGATGTGTCACCCGGCCAGGATACGGGTGGGAGGATAACGACTCTAACATCATTTAGAACGGTTTCGGTGTTAAGAAATTTATTAATGTGATTTCTTCCTTTTTCTTTTTCTTTATTCCTCCGGTATCTTCAATGATGTGATGGTGTCGATGTGTATTTTTGTATTTTTGCAAGGACATTATTGAGGGGTCCTTACAAATTGACGATACGTTAGCGTTTATGTCGTTATGTTTCGCAAACATACACACACACACACATACCGCACACAGTTTATAGCTGACATGAAGTTGACAATTTGTTTCGCATGAAGGACTTTTGTTAAAAAGTATATACGAGTGCTACTTGAGAATAAAAAAGAAAACAAGTAAAACCAACGAAAAGAAAAAACTAAACTAGGTGAGAAAGGACACTCTCTGATTTCTTCTTTGGAAACTTTGATTGTTTGTTTATGGGGGAGGGAGTGAATGAAAAATTGATGGAAGGAAAATAACAGAGGGATTTAGTATTGGATACGGTTATTAGGCTTTCATTATCTTATTTTGACATACTTACACAGATGCAAAGACAAATTTAGTGATTTAAAGACACTAAATCACAGTTGTTACTGATTACTGTTACTGGCCATTGTTCTTTAAGATTAAAGTAGAACGTTTCCTTTAATGGGTACTATGAAAACCTTGAAATTTATTCATTCATTTAATTTTTTAAAAAGAAGCTTGAATACGGCTGACAATGATAACTTCACAACTTCACAATGATTTCTTCAAATAGAATATAAAAATATCGAAAAGTATAGACAAATTAGATCCTTTCTTTTAAGATTTTCAAGACTTTAACAAATAATTTAGTAGTATTTTGTATTTTAAAATTTGTTTTGTAGTAAAAAATGTCATTGTGTTTTTCTCTAACTTAATTTCGGAATTTAATGCGCAAAATACAGATTGTGTCATTGGCTGTGTGGTATAGAGTGTCATCCTTAATGAACAAGAATTCGTTAAATCCAAGTCTTCAATTTTAGTTTCCTAGACTAGGAAAATGTCACTAATAAGACGACACCTTTGAGGAGGGAACACCTCTAAGCCAGAAGAGACCCTTAAAATAAGCTACGCCTACGATTAAGGTCATTCCATTAAAAATTAAGTCACATTTTTAAATAAGGTCACCACCTCAAAAAAAGCCATAGCCTAAAAATAAACAGCATTTGAGGCTAGAGTTGATAATTGAAATATAATATGAGAGGTGGAAGTGCAAAGAAAATGGAGCTCTTTCAATGAAATGATGTTCTGAATTACGAAATCAAAATTTTGCTTTTCATGTTAAAAAATTTTATCATTGAAACTTCTGAATGGAATAAAAAGTGTTCAATGATGAAAACCAATGATAGCAATAATTGGCACCTACACAAATCAAAATAGCTGGAGATTCGTTTGACTTGTTTTCTTGTTTGTCCGCTATGAACTCCTCAGTTCAATAAGAACATTTTCTGAAGTTAGGCTTTACATAAAAAAATTCACTTATGCAACAATAATATACAATATACTTAATATACATATAATATATAAATTGAGTGTCACGTTTGTTTGTTTGTTTGTTTGTCCGCGATGGACTCCTAAACGACTAAACCAATGTTAATCAAATTTCTACAAAGTGTGAAGTTTGATCCAAGTTGAAAGATAGGATATCTTACATCTCAATTTTTGATCGCAATGATATTTTATGCAAATTATTTGTCTATTTTTTGACAGTCACAATTATCTGTTAACTCCAAACGATTCTAACAAATGATGACATCTGTTGAATTCATTGAGTAAGTATTCAATAGATGGCGCTATTGCAAACTTCCAAACGTTTCATATAAGGTACAATTTAATAGCATAAAAACCTCATGTTGCTGAGTCTAAAGTGTTAAGTATTTATTTTGTAGTGAAAGAAATAGAGTAAATTTTACTTTTTTAATAAAATATGTAACATAAAAAAGAATGGTGGAATAGCTGCAGTGTTGCGGAAGAGTTCAATTATAATTTGGGATAAGTGCACAATGGCTCACAAATATTCACTCAGAGCAAGAATTGTGCAAGATTTAAACTTTTCGGTGGTGATCTCTTACTTTTATCTTACAAGTAATACCTTGCTCTATATCGAAGTGTTGAAACACTTTGACCATATACAGAATAATTAATACATTGAATCATAATTGGCTCAGTCATTGGGTTATTTTGGGAACCAAAAATGTTGATATTTAATTATTATTATTTAAATAACTGTCAGATGAGCAATTGTTACCAGTCTCTTAAATCAATCGATAGTGTTGTTATGAAAGTGTACCTGGATTGCCACCACATTATCTAATAATGTAATTTGAATCCTCCTAAATAATGCCACAAGATACAAAAAGATAAAGTTTAAAGAAAAAGTGGTCCTGTTGCCACGTATTCAAATGATTTTTTTTTTAAATTAGCAAACACTAAAAGGGTTTTGTATACCTGCGTAGGAATGCAAGTGGCTATTTTACTAGAGCATTGTCCGTTAAAATAACGGTACAAAAGGGTGACGTAAACGAGTTGATGAAGTTAATATCAATAATCATTTAAACGCTCTTTTTTGAATACTGCCCAAGAGGCTTAAATAAGTTAGTGGAGTACCAGCCCAGAGATGAGAGTTATATATCAAGTTTCGGACGTATATAGGTCTTGTAGATTGTAGCCAAATCAGACGGAGAGAAAAATTTCTTGGAACATCTCAAAAAACTTAGACATCTTACGGCATTTTTAGCAACATCGCGTATGCGATTGCTCCACAAAAGGTGGTTACTGATGCACATTCTAGGGTTGTCGAGATTTTCCGTTTCGTTGATGCAAGTGCCACTCATAGATAGAGGCAAATAGAGTTTATCTCGCTTCAACAATACAAAACAGCATTGCGTTTTCGAAGCATTAAATTCCACACGATTTTTTATTACCCATTGTACAATGCTGTGTAGTTTGGAATTTAATGAGCTAATCATATTTTGCCGTTCCAGTTCCACATCCAAAGAAGAGGGTTGTGAGTCTGGAAACGAATATGAAAAGCTAAGAGTGCTATCGCCAGCGAAACAATGTATTGGATTAGAAGTAGAAGTGTAAAGATTTGTTCCACTCTTCGGTGAGATGAACCATGAGATAACCATTGGACCTATTGTTACGAAAGCCGTATTGCCGGTCATTAAGAAGCTTTCGATTTTCAAGAGTAAAGCGCGGCGAATTCAGGGATGACTTGCATTAAGCTGGGGAGATTAAAATGCAAGTAAGAGAAGACTACTGGGTTTGCAACTGCGTTGGCACACTCACGCAAACAAGCTGAGCGTTGCTGAAAAAATGACGCGACCGAAACCCAAGTCACTGAGTTACTGAAAGCACTGGGTATTTGAAGAAAAAGGTTCATCCAGGCTTGGAAAAAGCCTGGGAACTCACTTTTTTGTAAGCTACGAAATCGAATAGATCGAAAGAAAAGTAATTTTGGAAGATAGAAATTTAATTGGAAAAAAATTAAGTTGAGGAAGTGTTTTGAAAATTTGAAAAAAAAAGAGAATAATTTTGGAAGATACTCTTTGTGATACAGGAGAGGAAAAGAAGGAAAATTGGTTAAGGAAGGAAGGGAAATCTGGCAGGAGAAATAAGCTAAGTATAATAGTTTGGTTTATCTGATTAAAAATTATTTCCGTTGAATCACATTATTTCGTTGTCGAGACATTGTTCAAAAAAAAAAATTATCGTTTGGCTTTGGCTGTTCGCTGTATTTCCGAAAATTACGGAACTCGTGACCCGCTTAAAATAAAACCGTTAACATTTTTTTTGGGACTAAACGTTACCGGTCCATCTTATCTTTTCTTGAATATCGATTTGTTTCTTTGTTTAAAAGATCCTGGGTTTTAGCCCTACTTAATTGCAAGGTTTCCCAGGCAATTTACTTAACAATAAATATTTTAAAAATTCCAAGAATTAATCTTTTATTGAAACTTCTTTCACCGTCGGTTTCGCTCCAAAGGTTTGCAATTTCCTTAATTGTAAAAAAAATTGCTGGCGCCCTATTTCTCAATTTCAGGATAGACACCCCTGTGGTCACCGACATTTTTATATTCTCATCAATTTAATTGATCACCACCCTAAGCTGAGTGGCCGGAGATATCAGCATCATACGTGCTGAATGTGCTAAATTTTTTTCTACGACCTTCTTTACGTTATAGGTTCTAGTCTTCGTCGTAGGTTCGTTCGGGATCGTCGTGGTCGTAGTAGTGGTCGCCGTCGTCGTCGTCGTCGTCGTCGTCGCGTCGCGTAGAAAAATTATAGCAACAATTTCTTAAGCTGATAATTAATCAACGTTTCCATGACCTTAGAAAGAAGGGACGTTAGTTTTATCGGTGGGAGGAGAAGATTCGCCTTTTTTGGAATTGGATGAACAAATGCAGTTTTCCAGCTACTCGGAACAAGCGCAGGAGAATAGGATAGATGGAAGCGCAGGAGAATAAGATAGATGGAAGCCCTCTTTAGAATAACAGCGGGAATACCATCAGGGTCAGCGGATTTATGAATGTTGAGATCTTTAAGAACATTGGTCCCATAGAATCATTTACTCGTTCAAGAATTGGGGGAGTCATGATACTATCTGGTAAGGAAGAATTTTCGGCGAACTGCCTTGCAAATAAGTTGGCTTTATCAATAGAGCTAACTAAAGGAGTGTCATTGACAACAAGCGTAGGAACCGAAGAAGACAAAGAATTCCTCATGGAAAACCGTCGAACCTATTTATGTTAGCGAATGACAATTAAAATAATGAAATTAAAAGTATTTATAATACTAAATAATAAATAGTATTACTAAAAAAATTAAAATTATCCGCCCTACCTACCTGATTTATAATTTAAACTGTCACAAAAAAAATAATAATAATTAATAATATATATATAAAAGAAAGTCGTGTTAGTTACACCACTTATAACTCAAGAACGGCAGAACAGATTTGGCTGAAAATTGGTAGGGAGGTAGTTTAGGTAGGACATAGGATACTTTTTATCCCGTTCGACAGCGTTCCCGTGTGTCTTGAAATGAAACAATTTGACAATTTGATATTTGTAAGAAATCAATATTAAAACTATTTCTATTAAATAAATAATTAAGAAGTGGATTGAAGTGAAGTGAAGTTTAATTAAAAGTGAAGTGAAGTTTAATTAATAATGCCGCGACCAAGACGATCGAATCTTTCCCGACAAAGCCGTAATGCAAGAAGAATACAAAATACTGCAAATGAAAGGACTGAAGAAGAACAAGAAATTGCACGTGAACAGCGCCGCGATAGTATGACTCGACTTCGTGCTTCTCAATAACGAGAGCAAAGTGAAGCAGCCCGTGAAACAACTCGGTTGGCAATGCAGAATCGTCGAGCGAACAACAGAAGGCAACAAATAGATAATTTGTGACGCAGAACAAGATTTGAATCGAGCAGCGTTTCGATACGATTGCAGCAATAATTACAGCTTGCATCATAGCGTTTGCATTGGGCAAAAGGACGTTGTTTGTGAGTTTTGTAGTGCATTAAAGTTTTCCGGAGAAACGCCTGGATTATGCTGCCTTAATGGTAAAGTGAAATTGCCAGTGTTGACTCCGAAACATGAGCCATTGCTTCGAAACATAAACCAACCAAAACCGTGCAACGGTACGCGTTTGGTGGTTAGTAAATTGATGAACAATGTAATTTACGCTACGATAATGATAGGAAAATTCAAAGGTGAGGAAGTTCTTATTCCGAGGATCCCGGTGATCCCAACCGATATGCCGTTTGAATTTAAAAGACTTCAATTTCCGATACGTCTTGCATTTGCCATGACCATCAACAAATCACAAGGCCAATCCTTAAAAGTTTGTGGTTTAAATCTAGAACATTCATGTTTTTCCCATGGTCAATTATACGTGGCATGTTCACGGGTCGGAAGACCATCTGCGTTGTTTGTTTTTGCGCCTGATTATAAAACAAAAAATGTCGTGTATCTCAAGGTACTTAAGTGAAGAACAACCTATGTACTAAAATACAGAAATAATAATGAATGATTAATGTAGTTATTTAATTTCTTTTTGTATTTTTTCCAATGAAAAAACACAATCTGCTTATTTATTGCCATTAAGGCGGAACAAAGTTCGTCGGGTCAGCTAGTAAATTATAAATTTAATACTTTTGTATTGATTTTTGCTTCACACCAACTGTACGAAAGTTTTGATCTATTGTGTACAAATTCCTACCCCTTAAAACGTTAGCCACTGCAACACGTGGTCGGGCCCGCTAGTTACATGTTCAATTTTCTGAAAAACTTTATTTTATTTTTGTTGATCAGCTGATTCTATTTTATCAAAAAAGAGGAACGGAATCATTTCACTGATTTGTGTTTCAATGTTATACAATTTCAAATTTGTTTCCGTGGATTCTAATCACTATAATACTAAATTTGTGGCGCAACAGTCCGTTGTGAACAAGGGCCTAGTGACTTACAACTCGCAACTATTCCTGTGTGGAAGTAATGTTGTCAGGAATGGATAGGAGACCTACAGTTTATATGCCAAGTCCGAACGGCTAATTTAAGAAAGCACTTTTTCATGACAAGAGTTACTCTTGGAAAATTTGTCAATTCCTCGCAAAAGGAAAAGACTCCCGTGAAAATGCTTTAGATGGCATAGGTAGGGATCGAACCCAAAACCTCTGGCATGACCGTCTAACGCACTAATCATCATGCCACGGGTACTCAAATGACAAACATTTAAAATAATAACAACTATAAGCGACCTGTCAAAAAAATCTCGGTGATTAGTTTCAACGAATAAAACCAATGATAGCTTTAACTGGCCTCTAACTAAACTTTTATATAATTATTTGATCACATGTAAATTGTGTGCATTCAAAATATACGTTAGAGATTTTCTTTCTATAGAAACCTCAGTTTTGAAAATCGGATTCCTATTTTTAGATTTATAACAAGTTTTGAGGATGAAATTTCAAAGTAAAATGGTTATGAGAAATATGCAATTAAGTAGACATTTTTTGCTACGATTTAAAATCAAAAAAGGGCTATATAATGCAGTTATTTGAAGAGAGAGAGCCAAGCCCAACCAGTACAAAATTGTACTTACATCGATAGGCATTATAATTTTTTTTGTTTCACAACTGTTTACTTACGGGTTTATTATTAAACCATCACTTGAGACAAAATCAACATCACCAATCTTTCAAAATATTACTCATACGCCATGGATCACCTTTTAACAACTCCTCAATTAAAAAAGTTATTTGACCAATCTTGATTGGAATAACCTGAAGATGATAATTTCAAGAGTGTTAACTTTAATTCTTTTTATTTATCGTCAATAAGTTTTATATTTCTTGGTGTTTATTATTTTAAAATTAAGCATTTTATTTTACAAAACAAAATAAGCAAAGGAAACAAGACTGTGTGTGTTGATATATTGCCCTGGAAGAACTATATTAAAAGGAAATAAACTTTAACCGAACTCCTTTAAATTAAAAATAAAATTAATCTTCTTTGTGTGGAACGAATAGCCCATAAATTGAATGTAAATTAAGAAAATGCAATGCAGCCAATTTTATCCAACTGGAGTTTCTGTTCCTTGTTAATTAATGCAATTTACCTGCCTGATCCAACACCAACACAAATAGTAGGTAGAACGGAAGAGGTACTATTTTCCCATATTTACATCGCCAGTTAAGGACGTATATGTATGTATGTATGGATGTACAGGATAGTACAGTTTGTATTACCATACCTTTAGGTATCCTTTTGGTTTATATTTTAAGCACATGTCTCAGTAGACAGCATTATACCCATCAGGAATGACCAGAAAAGGGCAAGGGAAACAGAGTTAGCGGTTGTGTCGGCTGGCATTGGAATTCCAATATACATATAAATGCTCACTAGTATGTGTGTTTGTTGATGCATGTGGGTGGTGAGGGTTGTGTTATGTTGAGGAGAAGAGAAAATCTTTTAGCCCACAGGACATTGGTGGCAATGGACCACCATGAAACACCACAGTTTGTCGCAACATTTACAATACCGATACCGCAGCTCTCAGCATACTTATGCTCTACAAAAACAACGACTCTACCTACACCTACACCAACATCCTGCAAATAGTTACAACCGGCAAAATCCAATCGAGATGCAATTCTCATCCTGGAGCGTATGCAACCATCATTGTTTAACCGCATCTGGATAAATAATTGAGTGCAGACGAAGTGCTATCCTTAACCACTGGATTTGCTTAAGTTTCTCTCTGCTTCTGTTCCTGCTCCCGCTTAAGCTCTGCTCTGTGCGACGATGATGATGAGACGGTCGGTCATATCCTTCTCTACCTACCTGCCGTAATCACCCAAAATACACAGAAGTATCATAGTATCCTCCGGTTTCATCGCATTTATCCTCTTTTGGTTGCGGGTGCAAAATTGAAATTATAATTAGTAGCTACTGCAGTAGTTGAAGCGTTTTTCATTCCATTCAAAGTTGAAGTTAAGTATGATAATAATTATTGTAAAACTATCTAAACTACAGAGATAGCAAAAAGTATACCTGCTAAGTAAAATTCAAGAGTTGTTTTGATGTTTTTTTTATTATTGTTTTGAAAAACTTTTATTATGATCCTCGGAATGGGTCTCAAAGATTAGATTTGTTTCAGATCTTTGTGCATAGGGTATCAGCACTTAGGGAAGTTATTAATATTTTGGGACTTGTTGATGGTTTCGGGATGTTGCTTACGGATTGCTTGAATAATATTGGCCTTAGGTGTTCGAGATGTTTCTGGATAGAATTTATTATATTGGTCCTTCACAATGGCATGTGCTGTTTGGCGTATCGCGTTATCTCCTAGAAACCAAAGGTATCCAAATTCATGTCTTCAATTTTAATTAGGAAAGGAATTCGTCTGATTACTTTTAATTGCTGCCACTTAAATTTGTAAATATTATTTTGTGTAAGAGAAATTATCATAAAATTAGTAGCAGTATTATTTTTGGTAGGAGTTTAATTTCTGCAAAAATTGTTGTCTATTGTAATTTTACGAAATTTATGAAATGTTATCAACAATATTTGTAGCGGAAACAATGATTTTTAAGATAAATGTTCACAATTTGGAAGGGTTGTTCAGGCGTCAATCTATTTATTGAAACGTTACCAAAATAAAAAAGAGGCGGGGATGCGACCCACACTGATAACTTCCCATCCCGTCTGTCGATTTGTCTTGCTTAAAAATTTGTCTATATGTACTCGTATTAATTTTTACAAAATTTGAGTACTATTTTTTTAGATTTTATTTTTTATGAAAAAAACGGACTGTTGGATTTTTATATAAAAATTACTGAATATCGAAAACAATATTTTCTGTGAAACAAAATAAGTTTGAAGCGAATATTTTTAATTTTTGAGAAGCTATTTGAGTCGAAAGTAAACTTATACCAAGTTTTAGTATTGTTTTTTTAGAGTTTTATTTTTTGTAAAAAAACTGTCAATTCGATTTTTCTCAAAATTTGTTGTAATGTTGAAAACAGTATTTCTTATAAGTAAAAATAAGTTAGAAGCTATTATTTCTAATTTTTAAAAAGATATTTGAGTAG
Organism: Eupeodes corollae; assembly: GCF_945859685.1. NCBI lineage: Eukaryota > Metazoa > Arthropoda > Insecta > Diptera > Syrphidae > Eupeodes > Eupeodes corollae. The sequence continues at coordinate 113,706,119 of NC_079148.1, forward strand.
AAAATCATTTTTTACCAACTTTTGTTAATTTTTTTTCGGTTTTTAATTTTTTGTAAAAAAAACTGTAATTCGATTTTTTCAACATTTTACTGAATGTTGACAACAATATTTTTTGAAAGATAAAAGTAAATTAAAGACAATAGCTCAATTTTTTGAAAAGATATTTGAGTCGAAAATCAATTTTTACCAACTTTTATTAATTTTTTTTAGATTTTTATTTTTTGTAAAAAACTGTCAATTCGATTTTTCTCAACATTTTTCAGAATGTTGAAAACAATATTTCTTTTAAGATAAAATAAGTTTGAAGCCTAAATTTCAAGTTTTTGAAAAGATATTTGAATCGATATTCAATTTTTACCAACTTATTGTAATGTTTTTTTTTAGATTCTTATTTTTTATAAAAAAAACTGTTTATTTGATTTTTCTCAAAACTGTATCAGATGTCAAAAACATTATTCTTCGTTGCACAAAATTGTTTTGGAGATGAAATCATATTTTAGTCGAAAAATTTTGGATTTTGGATTTTGGTGATAAAGTTTTTTTCAGTTTTTTTTTTGATTTATACAAAAAACCGTTAAATGGATTTTTTTCAAAAAATATATTTCTTTGATATCACGTTACAATATATTATATAAAATTTAATTCACGTCTCTAGCGTTTTTGGTTCGTAAGATATTTAGGGTTAACCACAATTTTCACTTTTTTTCAAACTGCTATGGTAAAAAAACCTCTCACGCAATTTTCTTGAGAGCCCTTTCTGCATCTTTCTGCCTTATTATCCGCATAACAAAGTCTATTTGAAATCGATATCTCTTCTGGTTCTTGAGCTATGGACAACGAAAAAACATCGGGAACGTACGGACGTACACATACACACGCACAGACATCTTTCTAAAAATCTTTTATTTCGAATCTAGGGATCTTGAAACGTTGAGAAATGTCAAAATTTTTAATTTGACAAATCGGACTCATTGCAATAATTTCCTATGGGAAGTTAAAATAGCTTTGTAAATGTTTAGCAAAGTCTTATAATTTCTTTCAACGTTTTGGAAACACAAGATTGAGCTCCAATCTACATTATTTAGAAAATGATTTATGCTGATGTAATGGGCCTTATTAAATTCGTATTTTTAATACACTTCAAGATTAGAACAATTTATATTTGTGAAATTGATACGCTTTAACTCTAAACGCAATGCTTTATAATGTATACTATTATTCAGTATAAAAAACTCCATGTTTTCAAAAGTCCAGATGGTGAATCCAATTTCCGAAGGATTTCATGCATAAATCGGCCGATACTTCTGCAACGTTTCACGAAGTTCATCAATCGTCGCTGGCTTGTTGGCATAGACCATAGACTTGACGTAGCCACACATGAAATAGTCTAACCTCGTCAAATCACACGACCAAGCATTTCGTGAGACAACACGTTCTCCAAACTTGGTTTCCGTCGGAACTACATATAATCCAATTGGAGCCAAAAATATTCGCTTTATTATTGAACGGTAGCGATTCCTATTCACAGTAACGTGAAGTACAGCCAAATGACGCCACCGGGCTATCCCATAAACCACACCAAACCGTACTTTTTTCGGGATATAATGATGACTTATGGAGTATGTGTGGATTGCTGCCTGACCAATACCAGATATTTTGTTTATGGACGAAGCCATTCAGCCAGAAATGAGCCTTATTGTTGAGGATGATTTTTTGATGAAAATCTGAATCATTTTCAAGTTGTTGCTCAGCCCAATTTACGAACATAAGAAGCTTTTGGTGGTCAAGCGGCTTCAGTGCTTGCATCAATTTAATCTTGCAAGGATGTAGATCTTTTCGCAAAATTCGCCACAACGACGTCACAGAGATGCCCAACGCTTGAGAAAACACGTTTGTTCTTTTTGCAACTAACCTTAGCGGAAGCAATATTCTCGACACTACGAGCACTTCTTTGTCTTACTGGAACGGGAGCATTTTGTACTGTGCCTGTGAATTCAAATTTTTCCACTAGACGCTCAATTGTTGATCTGCTAGGACGATTCTGACAACCATAAATTGGGCGTAGCGCTCTTAACGTTGAGGCCGCTGACTCAGAATTTCGGTAGTAAATTTTAATAATTTCAACTCGTTTGTGGCTCGTTAATCTTTCAAAGAGAAATGTCTAATGAGAGCAAGAAATAAGGCGTCGTCGTTTGCTGTCCCTGTTGATCTACTTATGTAATGTCCTTGTTAAAAAACCCTGTAGTTTATTTTTTTTTTGTAAGAAACGTTCCAATTGTTTTTTTTTTGAATTTTATTATTAATCGTCAAAAACGTCAGTTTTGGTAGTTATACATTTTTTTGTTCTGTAGTTATTTCTTTTGATTTTATATATTTAAAAAAAAACATTTACTTAATACTTTAAATATTATTGGTTCATGAGAGGATTATGGATAATTACAATTTTGTACTGCTTTAAAACGCTTACGCTTACGAAACCTTAGAAACATGAATATATATTCTAAGATTTTCGATTCCATAAATCGGACCGATTACAGTAGATTCCAATGTTGAGTTAAAAAATATGAGGTACAAGTTTTTATGTTTTAACAAAGTGTGAGTAACATGTTATCCTCATTTTTGAATTTTTTTTTGTGACTTTCTGATTTAGAAATACTTTTTATAAATGTTTGTCTTTTCTTCATACCACTTTATTTTTTAAATACTCAAAAAATTGTGTGTATTAATTTTTTTTACAAAATGCTTAACTTTAAAACTCATGAGTAAAAATGGCTTGTATGTAGTTTTCTATCCATTTAACTTATTTTCTTTAATAAAGCATTAATTTAAAAAACTGCTTGTATTTTACATACAATATATAAATATGTACAATGGTCAATTCGAAAATCAAGTCCTATGAAACACTGCGAATCTGTTCTCTTTTATTTGACACAATGTCTGAGTGATCTCTGTGACACGTACTGGATTTCCATCATCCGCCTGAATAAGTCTATCATTCATATATTACACACGTCCGTTGCTGTCGTCAATATCGTGCGTCGTCTCGTCGGAGGCATCATCGTCGTCATTGCAGCAGTGAGCGGCGGTGTGGCGATGGAATGCCTCCTCAAGCCTTAATGAAAACAGAATTGCATCATAATAACGCACCAACTACATGACAACCTTATATGTTTATTATGCTTTATGCAACAACGACAACAGCAAAAGCAACAATAACAACAGAATCCAAAACTGTCCAACAACCCCTCCAAAAAAGCCTCGAGGCATAGTATTGACGCCTGATGCCTTATTGCCATCGTTGCATGTGCTTGTGTACATGACATACTTTAAAAGGCAGCACAGTAGTTCCCTCTATATGCCACTACCTTCAACAACGTATTTATGTATATTTCCAATATGAATCTGAAAAACCAAAAAACAAAAAAGGGATGAAGCGGGACATTCGCGTTGGTACGTACTCGTATAGTTCTCGTATCTAGGAGATTCAACCGAAAACCAGGACCAAGTTTATAGAGCATTTTCTGGATGCTTCCCTCTTTTGAACTGAACGTAATGTTGTTGCTATTTTCGCCTTGTTGTCTGTTCGAGTCAGGTATATGTATAAATATATGTTTATGTATAATTTTTTGCAGTGAAAATGAAACAAAAATCAAATGAAAAACTGAAAAGCGGGAAATGGAAATCATGTTTTGATCCATGCACTACCATCAGTGAGTTTTGTTTTTTTTTTCCGTTGCTCTGGATGTCAAGGAATGGGATACTGGGTCTGTTTTTTCGAAAGGGGGTAGCGACGGAGAAAATAATGAAAAAGTTATGTTTGTCGTGTTCGATAGACCGGAAAAATTATTTTCATGTGGTTATATTATATTATGACGTGAGAAGGTTGTATTTTGGTTGGTTGCACTAAATAGCTATGTTTGGCAAATCAGTGTTGTTACATAATTTATTTATTATTATTATTATTTGTATTACTGCCAAATATCACAAAATACGAGTTTTAAGTATAATTTTTTATATTTTATGGGATAATAGTTTGTTTTAAAACAATTCAAAACTTATGAAAAACGTTCAATTGGGTAACCTAAGCTGAAATATAATATAACCATAAATCTATTGATATTTGTCTTAAAAACTACAATTATGATAGTTTTAGCAAATTTAATAGTTATTAAATGGTCTATAAATTTAAATTTCATAATTTATCTTTGATGAATAATTGTTTTAGTAATATAAGCTGGTCAAATGATTTTCTGGATAAAAATATATGTGAAAAGTTCCAATGTTTTAAATTCTTTTTTAACAATATTAAGGAGAAAAGTTAGCTCTCATCCGGTTTGGTATAGTAAATAAATATTAAATTTGAAAAATGCCAAAAATGCAGCTTTAAAAAATATAAAGACAAACCTTCCGATAATTGTTATTCAATTTTTTCTCGTCTTAGGAAAGAGTTTGTCTTTCTTTCAAAATTTCTTTATTGTAATTGAAATCAAGTTCATGTGATTTATACACACTTTGTAAAAGCCTTTAGTAGCGTTAATTTACACTTACTCACATACGGTGGCGCTACAGTCCGGGGCGGACCTTTGCCTCAACCAACATGCGTCTCCAGCCAGCTCGATCCCTAGCTAGCTGTCTCCAGTTTCGCACGCCAAGTTGGTTGCGGTCCTCTCCCACCTGGGTGCGCCACCTGAGTCGCGGTCTTCCTCTACTGCGACGTCCCTCGGGATTGGATTCGAAGGTCTTCCGAGCTGGAGCGTTGATGTCCATCCGCTCTACATGATCTAGCCATCACTTTAATTCTACTAACTAGGTCAGTGTTGCTGTACAGCCCGTACAGTTCGTCGTTATATCTTCTCCTCCATTCTCCATCTATGCGTACGGGACCAAAAATCACCCCAAGAATTTTTCTCTCGAAGCATCCTAAGACGCTCTCATCTTTCTTTGACAGGGTCCAGGCCTTAGCGCCATAAATGGGAACAGGGATGATTATAGATGGTGATTTTAGATGCTCGTGAGATTACTTTACTTCTCAATTGCCTTCTAAGCCCAAAGAAGCAGCGATTTGCAAGACCTATTCTTCGTTTGATTTCAGCGCTGGTGTCGTTGTCTGTATTAATAGCGGTGCCTAGGTAGACAAAGTCCTTAACTACTTCAAAGTTATAGCTGTCCATGGTGACGTTTTGTCCAAGACGTCGTTGTTCAGTGTCCTTTTTTGATGACAGCATATACTTGGTCTTGCCCTCATTGACTACTAAACCTATCTTCTTCGCTTCCGTCGCAATGCTCAAAAACGCTCCACTGACATCACGCTCTGATATTCCAATTATATCAATGTCATCTGCGTATCCGAGTAATTGGATGGACCTTTGGAAGATTGTGCCTCTAGTGTTGACGGTTGAGTTTTGAACAAAACGATGTTGAAGAAGTCGCATGACAGTGCATCGCCTTGTCTAAAACCTTTTTTGACATCAACTGCATCGGTAAGATCTTTTCCGACCTCGATAGAGGAGCGTGCATTCTCCATCGTCATTCTGCACAAACGGATAAGTTTGACAGGGATGCCCTCTTCTGACATCCCTCTATCTGCTCGATCGCGCGCTTCTCAAGCTCTATTTTTGCCGTCTAAGAAGCCGGTGTTACTCTCTCCTCTTCTGCTCGTAGAGCTCGTGAGCAGCTCTAGTCCTTTTGTGCAGCGCCGTTTTGTATGCCCCTTGTTTCGCTGCGTGCGCTTGCTTGCCTTCGTCGTCGAACCAGGGGTTTCGCTGTGGTGGCCGTGTGAAACCTAGCACTTCAGAGGCGGAATCTCTGATGGCTGCAAGACAATGTTGTCACTGGTTTTCAATGCTTAATGCAGGCAGCATAGGACTCCTTAAGAGGTTATTAGAGACTCTATCGGAAAAGGACATTCGATTGTAGCCGTCTAACGTCTAATCTTCTTTGGTTTGGATCGGGATATCCGCAGCCGTACCTTGGCTACAACGAGGTATTGGTCCGAGTCAATGTTGGCCTCTCGGAATGTTCGGATATCCTGGATACTGGAGAAGTGTCGTGCGTCGATCGCAATGTGGTCAATCTGGTTGACGGTTGATTGATCAGGAGATTTCCATGACCCCTTGTGGATATTAGGATGCGTGAATTGCGTACTAGGTACCAAAACGTCTCGCCCCGCAGCGAAATCGACCAGCTTGAATCCGTTGTCGGAGGTGGTGTCGTGCAGGCTGTATCTCCCGATTATGCCACCAAAGATGTCTTCTCTTCCTAGCTTGGCATTAAAATCTCCTAAGACAATTTTAATGTCATAGCCAGGGCACTGCTCATATGTCTTGTCCAAGAGCTCGAAGAACATATCTTTGGTGTCTTCACCTTTCTCATCTGTTGGGTCATGCGCGCATATTAGGCTTATGTTGGCGAATTTAGCCTTGATGCGGATTGTCGTGATGCGCTCGCTCACACTGTTGAAACTCAAGACTTTTTGCCTGAGCCTAGTTCCACACCCAAATAGACGCTGTCTTTGTTCTCGGTAGCAGTCGCCGTAGTAGATATCGCAGTCTTTTAGTTTGCGTTTACCCGGTCCATCCCATCGCACTTCTTGGATGGCTGTAATATCTGCCTTGCAGCAGTTTAGGGCTTCCGCTAATTGTTCGGCTGCACGTGGTCTGTTAAGGGACCTAACATTCCACGTAGATATCCGAAGTTCGTTGTTCTTATTTCGTTTGCGTGGGTTGTCAACAGTGAATCCGTCCGTATCCGAGGCTTGTTGTTGCTTCGAAACTATGATGTTTTTACGTGGCCAGGAAGTCACCCCGACGGCACAACCCCCAACAACCCCCAACCTGGAGGGCCAGTAGTATAACTCCAAGGAAGGGGAGCCGGATGAACCGCTCCTTATAGGCCTGGGCTCCGAATATGTCGAAGAAGCCCTATAAGGTGTTCACTAAGTAGTTCGACCTTATTGGAAATGTAGACGCCACCGTTGATTCTATCTCGAGAATTCGTCCGCTGCCGCCTGGATAAGGAGAGGTGCCTTAGTGGAAACACCTCTCCCCCCTCTCTCGTTTGCTGCCCCCAACAACTTTTCACTGGGGTTGGAACCCAATCTCCAGTTGAGGTACTAGGCACCCGATGTTCACCGCGGGGAGGTGAAAGTAGGAGTTGATAGAGGTGGGTTTTGAGAAAAACCTGTGGACGCTTGTGTCTTCTTGAATGCACATGTCTACCATTTGAACATTTCATGTACACATTCTCTTAAAAAAAACTTTAAGCATATGGCTTCCATGGACCACTACTTCAATGGCTTTCTTCATATTTACTTGGTCGAAAACAATATGTAAAGATCGGGGACTTTTTCTCAAAAGAGATTAAAGTAACTTCTAGTGTTCCAGAAGGTAGTCATATGGGTCCTTTATTATTCTTACTTTTTATAAATGATCTTCCAAATGTTCTTAAAAATTCTCATTGTCTAATGTATGCGGATAACACAAAGTTCTTTTCTGGAATTTCTAATTTAAATTATTGTCTTCTGCTTCAAAATGATATAAATTCATTTGTTGATTGGTGCAAGTCAAATGTTGTTAAATGTTGATAAATGTGCTTGTATGGCCTACAACAGAACTTTGTTAAATATTATTCCAAACTATTCATTAAATAATTATCTATTACAAGGTGTTGAAAAGTTCAAAGACTTGGGCGTTATTTTTGATTTTAAATTGAAATTTAACTTACATATTAATTATATTGTATCCAAAGCAAATTCTTTACTTGGATTCATCAAAAGAAACTCATTGGAATTTAAGGACCCTTACACTATTAAATCTCTATATTGCAGTATTGTGCGTCCTGTTCTTGAATATAACTGTGTTTTTTGATTTTGACAACTGATTTTAATAAAAAGAGAATTGAAAATGTTCAAAAAAAATGTCTCTGATTTGCTCTTCGAAATATTTATGAAAGCAATATAGAAGGTTTCCATCATTCTTATAATTCGAAATGCCTTTTACTTGGAATACAAACTCTTGAGTTGAGAAGAAAAATTTATAGTGTCATGTTTATTCGTGATATTTTGACTTTAACTATTGATTGTGAGAGTTTGCTTAAAGGCATCTGTATGCTCCTTCAATTTTCTTAAGAGCCAGACCGCTCTTGTCAATTGATTCTTATCACACGCTATATGGACAACGTGAACCAATTTCCGCAAGTTGTAATTTATTTAAGTTTAGTTTGTTTTATTCTAGTTTAGATATATCAATGTCCAGAAACTTATTTAAAAGTTGATTATTCACTTTAAATAATTAATTTTTTTTTCAGTTTTTAATTTTATATATAATATGTAATAATATGTATTTAAAAATTGAATTGTATTATACATGTCAAATCAAATCAAATGGGGTGGCGCAACAGTCCGTTGTGAACCAGGGCCTAGTGACTTACAACTCTCAACCATTCCTGTGTGCGAGTACTGTTGTCAGGAATGGAAGGGACCTACAATTTAAGGCCGAATCCGAACGGCTAGTTTGAGAAAGCACTTTTTCATGACAAGAATTACTCTTGAAGGATTTGTCAATTCCTCGCAAGAGGCAGTACCCGCGAAAATTAATTTTTTAAATTAAGCTGGCACAGGCAGGGATTGAACCCAAGACCCCTTGCATGACAGCCCAACGCACTAACCATCATGCCACGGGTATTATACATGTACTTAATTTTAAATCTGTTGAATGTAAATTCGTTGATTTTTTTTTTTTTTTTTATAATAAGCGCACACTCAAGGGGATATATTACCCTTATTATGTAGACACAGTGTGAGCACTAGGAAAGGGAGAGAGGGGTTGAAAGGAGATGTCAGTGCACATTGGTTTTGAATTCCTGAATATTGCAATAGCTGGGAAAGACAGAGTGTGGCAAGGCATTCCACATTCGCATAGTACGGCTAAAGAACGAATCTCTGTTCTTGACAGTACGACCGAAGATGGGCTCGAGGGTATATTGATGAGCATTCCTAGAAGCGCGAGTATTACGGTTGAACTGTTTAAGGGGAGGAATGCAGCTGGCTATTTCTCTAGAGCATAAACCATTAAAATAACGGTAAAACAGGGTGAGACAAGAAACATTTCGACGATGTTCAAGTGACGTAAATGATCTTATTATGGTAATATCACCAATCAATCTAAATGCTTTACGTTCAATACTATCCAAGAGGCTTAAGTAAGTTGTAGGAGCACCGGCCCAGATATGGGAGTTATACTCAAGCTTTGGACGTATATAAGTCTTGTAAATAACAGCCAGATCAGAGGGTAGAAAAACTACTTGCATCGCCTTAGAAAACCCAAACATCTTGCGGCATTTTTGGCGACATCGGGTATGTGATCGTTCCACAAAAGGTGGTTGGTGATACACATACCAAGAATGTCCAGATGTTCAGTTTCCTCGATGCAAGTTCCATTTATGGATAATGGCAGGGGGGGTATATTTCGCTTTAACGATACAAGACAGCATTGCGTTTTCGAAGCATTAAATTCTACGCGGTTTCTTATTCCCCATTGTGCAATGCTGTTTAGGTCGGAATTTAATGAGCTTATCATATTTTGTTGTTGCAGTTCCACGTCCGAAGAAGAGGGGTGTGAATCTGAAAACGAATATGAAAAGCTAAGAGTACTAACGTCAGCGAAACAATGTATTGGATTAGATGTTGCAGACAGGAGATCATTAGTAAAAATGAGAAAGAGTGTTGGAGATAGAAAACAGCCCTGGGACACACCAGCATTTATTTTGTGGTTATCAGACTTGAATCCATCCAATACAACTTGTATTGAACGATTCGAAAGGTAATTACTAATCCAATGAAGGAGGGATTCATGAAAAAAGCACGCATTATCGATAAGAGAACCTGATGCCAAACCCTATCAAATGCTTTTGAAATATCTAGTGCAATAATGTTACTTTTTTCAAGTTATTTCGTGAGCTGATAATTAATCAGCGTTTCCATGACCTTGGAAAGAAGGGACGTAAGTGCAATCTGTCGATAATTGGACGGTGAGGAAGATTCGCCTTTTTTGGAAATAGGCTGGACAAATGCGGTTTTCCATCCGCTCGGAACGAGACCTGAGGAGTAAGACAGATGAAAAATCTTACGCAGTGGTTTTGCCAGCGATGAAGAACACCTCTTCAGAACAATAGCGGGGATACCATCCGGACCAGCAGATTTATGTATGTTAAGATCTTTTAGGACTCTCGCTACAGTACGAGAAAAAGATTTGCCCCATAGAATCATTAACTCGCTCAAGTACAGGCGGAGTCATAACACTCACTGGCAGAGTTGAATTGGCGGCGAACTGCCTAGCAAAGAGATTTGCTTTCTCTAAAGAGCTTACAAATGGAGTGTCATTCACAACGAGCGTAGGAACCGAGGAAGAGGAAGAATTCCTCATATTTTCTACAAATGACCAAAAATTTTGACTGCCTTTGGGACATTGCAGTATTTTTTGCCGTAATTGTTGGTCATGTAAAAATTTGGTCCGTTGATTGGTTACTTAAATATATAAATAAATAAACAAATAAAGCAGATGTAAAATGAAATGGTACACTCAGGCGTATACGCACTTTTTTTCTTATTTTATTGTATTTTAAATAAAATTGTCTCTATTTTTGTATGTATTGCGTTCTCAGGGATAATAATTGTTTCTCAATGACATTCATAGTTTAATTTAGAATATTTTAATGGCACGCTTCTGATTCTTTGGAGAGATTTCATTAAAACTCAGACCTTTAAAGAATTTGAGGTTTTATGTACATTTAACAACCCTGCTATGTACAACACGGTTGAGTGTTCATAGAAAGGGCATAATATTATAATTTATAATGGTATGATGATATTATTGGCCTTCCTTTCTGCAAGAATTCCTTTCCCATCATCATACGAATATTATAAACACATAAACTGATTAATGTGTGTATTTAATGAACGATGAGGTATGGGAAATCATATTCATTAAAATTTAATAAATTTCGCCACGAGAACTTGAATAGATAAATATACGTCCATAGAAAATAGGAGTTTAGCAATAACCATCTCCATCTCCTCTCCACATTTTAATTTTAACATTTTAAGTAATGCTTGTGTTTAAAATATTTTAAATTTTATTAAAAAACTTTGTTAAGTCACAGTAAAAGAAAATTGAATGGATGAAAAATTATTATTAAATTATGTAGTGCACACATTTCCTTGTATGTTCTCTATTTAAATAGTTTTTCTTCCTTTTCTTTATAATTAGGGTGAACTGGAGGTTTTAGTAATCTTTCTATATCAAAATTAGAGTCTTGGAGGTGATTTTGTTCACTGTAGCGTATATTTACTTTTTTGGGTTGGGGGTCAAAATACTGTAGGGATCATTGTACTGCACAGTACTGAAAATACTGTGTTTACAAAATACTACATGATCAAAGTACTGCATCTCTGAATTCTGTATATTAATTCTGTGTATTAAAATTCTGTATTTCAAAATGATGTTAATAGACTAAAAAATAAAAATCGTTTTATTTTGCAAAAAAGTGTGCACTTTTTTACATTTTTTACATAATTTTGAAAACAGAATACATTTAAAAAAAAAACATCATAGTAATTTTTCATTAGCAATAACGTTTGTACCTATGATAATTCATAAGTCTAAATAATAAAAAAAATATATGTATAAGGTATCTTCTTCTTATATTCTCTTTCTCATTTTATTTTTTACAAATTGTACAATCGGGGATTTTCGTTGAAGATCGAATTAATACTCGAAGAATTGTACAGAGGAACACGGGCTACAGTTTGGAATAGAGCGGAACTTTCGGATTGGTTTCCAACTTCGTCAGCAGTGAGGCACACTGAGTCCTACCCTCTTTTAGCTCTTCATAAATGATCTAATTGATTTCCTTCCTGGAGGAGTTGACTTTGCAGGAGAGCGTATTAAAGCATTGATGTTCGTGGATGATAGTCTTGTTTGCTTACTCCCCAGAAACACTACTTATGGTAAGCAAGCTTTAAAATTACTGTTGTTTATGGAATTTGTTTGTCATCACTCAAGAATCCAAGGTGATGATTTTTAAAATAGGAGGTGGTGTTTAACGGAGAAGACATTGAACGCGTCAAGGAGTACAAATACCTAGGCGTCATCTTTTCGAGCAACTTAAATATGGAAAAGCATCTAGTAGAAAAACTGCAAAAAGCAAAAACAGCTATAAATATAGCATGTGAAAGAGTTTTTAAGAACGTGAACACAGCACATAGTATAAAATATAAAGTTTTTGAAGCTGCAGCAGAAAGTATTCTTTTGTACGGTGCCCAAGTTTGGGGATGTAAAAAGTTTCTCACAGTGGAGAAACTACTAACTCATTACGTGAAAAGAGTATTTCGTCTGCCATTGAACACGTCAAACTATGTTATTATCCTAGATACAAGACTTTCACCTCTATTCGTGAAAACCCTTAAACTGCAAGCGGACTATTTACTAAAAGTTTTGAAGATGCCTGATTCCCGACTGGTCAAAATAGTAGCTCTTAAAGCAGTACAAAATCAAAATAGCTGGTACAGGGAGTGGAATTGCCTCGCCGAAGGATGTAACGTGGAGTTCAATTTAAACGTTGGAAGTATATCAAGTTGCAAGGATAACTTATATGATGTGATTGCGAAGTAAATGAAAAATGCAGAGAAGATTATGTAGCTGAAGCTTCCGAGTCCTTATTCAGAACTATTTATAGAAGGCTGAACACCAATCTTGCTGAAAGAAACTACTTCAGTGATGCAAATAGTGTGAACGAGATTTCAACAATGGTTAGACTCCTAAGCGAACTTATAAGCCTGAATTTCATACCACATAGACCCGAATTGCTATTGGAGTGCAGTTTGTGCAATCTTAGGATAAGAGAGGACGTAATTCATTTCGTTGGAAAATGCCCTACTTTAAATGAAACAAGAAGGAGCTTTTTTGGAAGTGACTTTTTATTGGCTGAACAAGTTGTTGCCTTGCTCAATGAGATGAATGTCGGCAATATATACAAATATTGCAAAATCGCGTTAAGTTATAGATCTAGAATTATGAACGAAGATTTCTGATTTATCAAACAATAATCCACTAAAATTAATTCAAACTTAAAGTTGAAAAAAAAAATAAAATTTAAAATTATCTTCTTTTTTAAATCCACATAAATAATTATAAAAGCTCATTACAATATTTGTAAAATTTATATTAATTGTCAATCTGGCAGACGGCAATTGCCCTGTCATAATGATTTTGTTTGTATATACATATGTAAAAACATGATTTGTTAAATGTATTTATAATATTCCAATAAAAAATCTATATAATCCAATCTAATCATTTTTCTTTTTCCTAATTGTTTGTTCTTTCACATTTGTACCTGAATTGTTCCGATCATAATCAACAATTGCATTTACAACTGCACCAAATTAATTGATCTGTCAAAACTTCGAGTATTATGCGATGCACTATTTTGAAAATAGAGCATTAAATGTATAGTATTTTGAAACACAGAATATGAAGAATCATATAATATTAATATGAGCATACAGTATCATACAAAATTTTGACCTTACAGTATTTTAAATTACAGCATTTTGACCCGCTCCTACTTTCTTTTCTTACCTTCCCATAGGAAGTAATAATTGTAATCGGTCCGGTTTGTCAAATTGAAAATGTTTACATATCTCAACGTTTCAAGGTCTCTAGAGTCTTAATCAAACATTTTTAGAGAGATGTCTGTGCGTGCGTGTGTACGTATGTACGTTCGTGTGCTTGTGAAGTTTTTTTTGTCGTCCATAGGTGAAGAAGCAGTAAATATATCGACTTGAGTTTGCGGTTTTTTTACCCAGCAATTTAAAAAAAAGTGAACATGTTTTGCTAACCCAAAATATCGCACGAACCAGTAACTAGCAAGCGGATTGAATTACTTTTTATATTGTGACGTTATACCAAAATAATGTTTTTTTGGAAACAAATGTTTTTTTTTTTATATTTCAGTATTGAGAATAAATAATTGTCACATCGAATATTTTATAAACAAAAAATAATTTTATCCCCAAAATAATTGTATGCAACAAAAATAACGTTTTTGACATCTAGTAAAATAGACATTAAGACTTAAATATCTTTATAAAAAAAACTATGATGCCACCCACACTGATAACTTCCCATCCCGACTGTTGATTTGTCTTGCTTAAAAGTATTGTTAAAAAAGGTGTCAGCTGAATTAATTTTAAATTACCAATAATGTTTAGGATATGATGAAATAGTTTCATTTCAAAATCTATTTTAGCTAACGAGATTTTTAGTCAACAACAAATTTTTACCAATTTTATTAGCATTTTATTAAAGTTTTTATTTCTTATATAAACAAATACAAATTGAATTAATGAAATTAATTTGCAGCCAATGTCTTCTATTGTTCAGGAGATATCGAGAACCGAACATCAATTTTTACCAAATGTGCGTAGATTTAATTTTTATGAAAAACTGACTGATTTTTATAAAGAAAAGTTACTGAAGGTAGAAAACAATATTTTCTTTGAGACAAAATTAGTTTTAAGCCAATATATTTAATTTTGAAAAGATATTTGTGTCGAAAGTCAATTTTAAATTTTACCAAGTTTTAGTATTGTTATTTTAGGTTATTGCTTTTCCAGTTCCAGTTTTCAGTTTCGTTTTATTTTGTAGCACAATTTTTACATTATTTTAAATTTAACAAACAATTTAAGAGATTTAGAAAAATTAAATTTCTTTACAACTTTAACATAAATAACAAATTTATAACAAGATTTTAAGATAAGAAAAAATGATAAATAAATTAATTTAAGGGAAAACACTACAAGAAAAAAACCCTCATATTAAACTTAGAAAACTAGTATTGCACATAAACCCAAAAAATTAGGAAATCACTTTTTATTGTAAGTTTTGAATGAGATCATTATCTGAAAAAGAACATCTCTTGAAAAAATTGTCTTGTAATTTGTAAAGAGTGGATTTAATAAGGTTGACATTAGCTCTTTTGTGGAGTCTTATAGTAGAATAGCAACGAGGCAAATTAAGTATTAGTTTAAGGACTTTATTTTGACATATCTGTAATTTTTTAATGTGAGCCTCAGCACAATCGAACCACGCTGGTGCTCCATAAGTGAGGACTGGCTGAAATATACTTTTATAAATTAGTATTTTATTATGTATGCTTAGACGAGACTTCCTATTGATAAACGGATACAGGATTTTAATTAATAAATTCGTTTTATGGATTGAGTTTGATATGTGACCTTGAAAAGTGAGTTATTTATCAAGTATAATGCCAAGATATTTACAATGTTCGGACCATACGATATTAGTTGCATTAATATTGAGTGTGGTTTGTGGAAGAAAACATTGTTTTCTGCGCCGTGTGAACCAAATGGCCTGGCATTTTTCGGCGTTAACTTTAATTTTCCACTTATTTAAGTAACTAAGAACTTTATCAAGGGAACACTGTAAGTTGTTAAGCGCGTCTTGAGCAAAAACACTTGATGCAAAAAGGGCAGTGTCGTCAGCGAACATGGCAATTTCAGTATTTTCAAGCCTAGGAAGATCGGATAAGAAAACGTTAAAGAGAATGGGACCCAAAACAGATCCTTGAGGAACACCAAATGGAATATTAAATAAAGAAGATTTCGCAAGTCCAGTACTAACAAAAAACATTCGGTTTTTCAAAAAATTCCTAATAATTTGGATAAGATATCGTGGAAAATTCAACAAAATTAGCTTAAAGATGAGTCCATCGTGCCAAACAGTGTCAAAGGCTTTTTCTATGTCTAGCAAAACTAGACCCGTCGAATTTTTTAAAACAAGATTGTTTTGGACATATTTTTTAATTCTAAGGACTTGGTGGGAGGTCGAGTGACCTGCTCTAAATCCGAATTGTTCAATTGGATATATGCTTCTTTCATCAATATGTTGCAGGAGCCGGTCCTTTAACACCTTTTCAAAAAGTTTACTAATATTGCTTAAAGGACTTATAGGCCTATAACTTGATGGTCTATCTTTAGGTTTTCCAGCCTTGGCAATAGGTATAACCTTTGCTACTTTCCATTTTTCAGGAAAATAACAGTGTTTGATACAAACATTGAAGATAAAAGTTAAAAAAGTTATACCTTTTTTAGGCAGTGCTTTTAATAATTGGTTGCTAATTCTATCATCTCCCGGAGATTTCTTTATTTTCAGATCTTTAAGCAAGCCTTTTACTAAACTGTTGTTAGGAATAAGTGTACTGGGTTGAAAAATTACAGAATCTTCGAACTCTAAGAGTTTTTCGCGAACAATATTTTCGGTTACGTTATCACTTAAATGAGCGGACACTGAGTGATTGCGGTTGAAAGTTTGAGCGAAGATATTTGCCTTTTCTTCCTGCGTAATATAAACATTATTTTGTTCCCTAAGAGGAGGAATAGCTGAACCTTTCTTCTTAGATATTTTCGTTGCATTCCAAAAAGGTTTTGAACCCTTATCAAAACTCGATATTAAGTTGTTCCACTTTTGATTACGAAACACTAAAATTTCGTTTTGAATTTTACGATTTAGGATGTTAACATTAGTTTTAAAAGAGTCTAATTTGTAACGAATCCACTTTCTTTTTTCAGTGTTTCGTAAACGGATCAAAGACAATATGTTACCCGGCAAAGGTTGAAGGTTTGAAATGGAACTAGGATTTCTGGTTTTTGGTATAGATATTTGAGCAGCGTTATTGATGGTTTGCTCAAACTTTTCAATAGCGCGGTCCACATCTTCAGGAGATTGAACATCTTCAATCGACAATCTTCCGTTGTACATGTTGCTGGATATGTAGGATTGATATCTTACCCAGTTTGCAGCAGAAAATTTGAAACGAACATGTGTGTTGTTTAATAAACAGTTCGCTAATAACTCTGTGCAAATGGTTTGAGCTCAGAGCATGAATAGTTAAGGGTTGAGTGAAGCGCGCAGGGTTATTTGTGATAAATATGTCAAGCGTTGAAGGATTTTTTGACGAGGAACTCGGTATATATGTTGGTGTAAGTGGATATAAAATTGAAAGCGACCTGTTATATGCGATAATATCGTGAAGTATATTTCCAAAACAGTTAGCTCTCAAGCAACCCCATAATTGGTGCCTACAATTAAAATCACCTCCTATAATGAAATTAGACCTTGTCCTTTTGAATTTAGTTTTTTTCTCGTAACTAGCATTTCCACCAGGGAAATAAAGAGAAAAAATACTTAAATCTGTTGAGTCTTGGAGCGTGATATCTATACTAATAGCTTCCACAACCTCTAAACGAACAATTGGAAGCACCCTATGTCTCAGATTTTTATTAACTACTAAAGCTACGCCACCCCCTTTTGAATGTCGTCTATCAAGTCTATGGCATACATAATTTGGATTTGTACAAAAAACTGTCAATTTAATTTTTTTTAAAACTCAACTTAATCTTGAAATTTTTTTTATGAGATAAAATTAATTTGACGCCAATATTCCAAATTTTTGAAAAGCCTTGGAGTCAAAAATCAATTTTTAACAAACTTGAGTATGTGTATTTATAAAAGTCATGATTTGTTTGTAAAATTTTCTAGTTGATAAATATTTGTTTTCAGTTTTTTGATTTATAAAAAAACCGGTCATTGGATTTTTTTTCCCAAAAATATTATTGTTTCGTATCACGTTACAATATATAATTAAAAATTTAGTTTAAGTCTCTAGTGTTAGTTAGTGAGGTATATTGTGTTAACCAAAATGTTCACCTTTTTTTAAATTGCTATAATAAAAAAAACATTATTATCTGTAAAACAAAATTTATTTGAAGTCGATATCTGTACTGGTTTTTGAGCTATGTACGGCGAAAAAACTTCTCGAACGTATTTCAACTTTTTAAACAAAAAACACGAAAACTCACAAATCTTTTAAGCAAGGCTAATGTACAGACGGGGTGGGAAGTTATCAGTGTGAGTCACAACCTAGGTTTTTTTTGTAATTTAAATTTATCTTGAATTATCGCTTATTAACATTTAATCGAAAGTTTTGTTTTTGCCTTTAAAACCACATAGATGTAGGTACCTTAGGTCAATATTATATAAAAAAGAGGCTGGGATGCGACCCACACTGATAACTTCCCATCCCGTCTGTCGATTTGTCTTGCTTAAAAGTTTGTCTATATGTATTTTTACCAAATTTGCGCACTATTTTTTGTAGATTTTACTTTTTATGAAAAAAACGGACTGTTGGATTTTTATTTAAAAAATACTGAATATTGAAAACAATATTTTCTCTGAAATAAAATAAGTTTGAAGCCAATATTTTTAATTTTTGAAAAGCTATTTGAGCCGAAAGTAAATTTTTACCAAGTTTTAGTATTGTTTTTTTTTTAGAGTTTTATTTTTGGTAAAAAAACTGTATATTCGAATTTTTTAAAAGATTTACCAAATGTTGAAAACAATATTTCTTATAAGATAAAATTAGTTTGAAGCCAATATTTAAAATTTTTGAAGAGATATTTGAGTCGAAAATCAATTTTTACCAACTTTTATACATTTTTTCAGGTTTTTATTTTTTGTAAGAAAACTGTCAATTCGATTTTTCTCAAAATTTGTCTTAATGTTGAAAACAATATTTCTTATAAAAAAAAATTAGTTAGAACCTATTATCTCAAAGTTTTTAAAAGATATTTGAGTCGAAAATCATTTTTTACGAACTTTTGTAAATTTGTTTTTCGGTTTTTAATTTTTTGTAAAAAAACTGTCAAATCGATTTTTTCAAACTTTAACTGAATGTTGACAACAAGATGTTTTGAAAGATAAAAGTAAATTAAAGAAAATATCTCAAAGTTTTGAAAAGATATTTGAGTAGAAAATCAATTTTTACCAACTTTTATACATTTTTTTTTAGGTTGTTATTTTTTGTAAAAAACTGTCAATTCGATTTTTCTCAAAACTTTATCAGATGTCAAAAACATTATCCTTCGTTGCACAAAATTGTTTTAAAGATGAAATCATATTTCAGTCGTAAAATTTTGGAGGTAACAAATTTTTTCTTTCTAAAAATCTTTTATTTCGACTTTAGGGACCTTGAAACTTCGAGAAATGTCAAAATTTTCAATTTGACAAATCGAACCCATTACAATAACTTCCTATTGGAAGTTAAAAATGGCCTGAAGTAAAACGAAACAAATGCAAAAGTTTATTTATTTTTTAATGAATATTTTGAAAATAAGTCGATAAATTCGAATGCTTACAATTTTTTCGGGGTTCATCAAAACATTTATTTTCGGTGTGCTGAATATAACTTAAATAGCTATAGGGCCAACAATGCGTACATGTTATTAAATTTAATGAATATACGTTTTTTAATAGCAAAGTTAATATACAAAAAGATAAAATAATGTCTATTAGAAATGTTTCCTATAGGTTTATAAACTTTTTTATTTTCATTAAGTCACGATAATTTTATTTAAAACAATGCGAAAAATATTAACATAATATTTTAACACACAATGTTTACTAACCAGGACATGAAGACTAGAGATGTTTTAATTAAGAATGTGGAACATTTTATTTAGTTATACCGTTTTAATAAAAAATAAACTTTTAGTGAATTGTTAAAACTGTTTTTAATTTTGGATTTTTAAATTGTGTTGCTAAATTTTAAAAGAAAATCATTTAATAACTTTCTAATTTTGTTAGGAATAATTTTGAAGGAATAATGGAATAAGTTTATATGTTTTTATTCTGTTTTCCTAAATTACTTAATGCGGTAAGAACCGAACTGATAACTTCACATTAGTGCACTTAAGAACATTTGATTTGTTTAGCAATAAGCTATAATAAAGTTGTTTTCTGTTCATTGACCAATTTTAAAGCTATTTTGTAGCTTGACGTTTTTAGGAAAAAAAAAAACATTTTACATAAATATAACACTCAAATTTTATCAGTTTGTTTGGAACGTAATATGTAGTATGAGTTTTTATTTTTTTGTAAAAAAGCTCAAGGTGCTGTGTTCTCTACTCTTTACATTTATGTGCTGAGTAGTGTGTAATGTAATGTAATGTAATGTTCTTGAGCTATGTAGAACGAAAAAAGGTTACCTAATGACATCTTTTTATAAAAATAATCCAAGCTTACGAATAAATCCAGCCCTGTATTCTTGTACGAGCATCCAAAACGACACAAAGCTTAACTTCACATTGCACGTGATTGTTTTATTCCATCAAATTGATCCTTTCTGTGTGTGACGATAACATCTGGAAAATGTTTCACACTTAATTTTCCACGCATTTATAATAATTCGCGTGAAATTTAATCCATCATCAAAACTAACAAGATGCGTGGCTTCCTTGTTACGTCTCATTTCACATCACCATTTCCCGGCTGTATAATTTATAAAAATATAAGTACCTACTTTCCCTCCACTCCGGTTGGATTTTCACCATTTTATTTATTTTTCCAACGTATGTAATGATATTAAATTGAAAGCACACGTCTGCGTATTAATTTCCCTAAAGGCTAATTCCGTCAAAACAGTTTGAAGGTGTACACCCTCTGCCACTCTTCCACCATCGCTCCGTCACGAGAGTTTTTATAACCAAACGTTATGCCATTCTCGCCGTCGCGTCGCGGTCGCTCGTCCTATAGGTAGGTACCTTTCCTGGTAGTTCGGGCAGGCTCGAAATGAAAATAAAAAAAGTTTAAAAAAATGTCTTTTCCTGTTCTCATTTTTTACGGAAAACATTAAATAAAACAAAAAAAAGTTAAATTGGTTTATTTGAGAGTGTGTCGCCGGAAGGCAATCATTTTGCCGCGACAATCTCTGCAGTTTTGTTTCTGGATCCTGATTATAATATTGGTGCTCTGTTCCAACTCCAACTCCACCTTCGACAGCGGTTGTGGACCTACCTATGCCTACTCGTTTATAGTGCGGCGGCGGCCTACAATTGTATGCCATCGAGGTCTTGAAACAATCCTTGGGGCTTTTTGCTTTGTACGATTTGCTTAAATGCCGGAAAATAGGTTTTTTTTCTTTGTTTTTATTTGTGTTTTGCTTTTTTTTTATTTTTTATTTATTCTTTAAGTTCCAATTCAGGGGTGTGATTTATATTTTGCTTGTTTAAGGGCTGCACTCACAACAAGACAAATGGACAAAATAAATGCGACAAATTACGCGTGGGAGTTGAGACGGGGTGGTTTGGTAAGAAGAAAAGGGGGAGGGGGTGAACAAATCGCAATCAAATCGTCTTCGATTGGTTTTTGCTCGTTTTTATTACTTCCAAAAAATACCCCAAATATTCTTTATTTTGCAATTCATTCGGTGGTTGATGCTTTGTGGGGAAAATATGACAAATTTAGTTTGACAGGATTCTAGCACATACCATCGACTTAGATCGGATCGCCTTTCTAGATGGTATTGTAGGTATATCCTTACTTTTACATATATTTGAGGGTTGGTTTCCTTTTTGTGTTGGTAGTGGATTTATTCAAATGGTGTTCAATTTTCAAAGGCATTGATCAAAGAGAGGATAGAATTGTGAGTATTATGCTGTGACACTTGAATAAAATGAACATTTTAATATTTTGTAGGGACAAGGAAGCAAAGGACCCCTAGGGGGTACTTTCCTGCTGATGATGGCACAGAATAAATATGTGTATAGAATAAGAATAATTTAAGGTGGAAATTTGAATATTATATAAGGCTCTGGTGTTTATAGAGATAGGGACTTAAAGCCATTTGGATATTTGTTTATTTTAAAGGCTACAACAATTTATGCTCGAAAATTTGGTAAAACGGGATAAAATTCTCATTTAAACAAAGTCCAATATTTGAATTTTGTGTATATAGTAATAAATAGTAAGGGGTGGATTACATTTCTTCTTAAAAATTTTATAAAATGAGCGAAACAAAATATTTCCCATATGTTATGACAAGGGCTAGGATTTTGTTGACCTAAAAAATTAAAAAAAGGCAAAGAAAAGGTATTTATTAAAAAATACTAGGTTAATAAACAAAATCACATTTAATTATAGTAGCATTGGACTGCCAAGAGTTTTTTAAAGTTCTCGGGTAGCAATCTTCTTGGGTTGTCTCTCAGAAGGGCTTGAAGGAGCTAAATGATCTCTCATGAGCTAATCTAAAACTTTCAACATTATTCATTTCAACGTTTCCTGGACTTTTGGAGTCCACATCGCCGTTTATTACAGAATTTATCTGCTCAATCGGTTTTAGTCCTGTCTTTGCATTGAAAACGGCATTAAACATCTTCAATGTCTTTCAAAACCGTCAGCACATTGCCAAATGATGTTCCTAGATGAGAATATTGTTAGCTTGAATTATAAGCAGGTACAGACTATCAAATAAACCTGTTTTTAACTTCCCAGGAATTTACCGTCCAAATTGTCAAATTGAAAATTTTGAAATTTCTCGACGTTTCAAGGTCCCTAGAGTCGAGAGATGTCTGTGCGTCCGTACGTTCGTTACTTTTTTTTCGTCGTCCATAGCTCAAGAACCAGTAGAGACATCGATTCCAAGTTAATTTTGTTATACAGGTAATAAGGCAGAAAGGACTCTCGAAAAAATTGCGTGGGTGAATTTTTTACCATAGCTATTTAAAAAAAGGTGAACATTTTGGTTAACCCTAAAAATCTCGGTGCGGGGAAATAAATCCACGGGAACTAACTCCACTAAGGGATTTAGTTCCCACTCAGTGGGAACTAAATCCACTTTAGTAAAGTGGATTTAGTTCCCATGCTAAGTGGAAACGAACTCCACTTTCTTATGGGAATTTAGTACACATTCAAAAATATGAAGAGGGAACTAATTTCTAACAACAACAGCTTCAAATTACAGTTAGCTATCAGATTCTTGAAACTTGTTCGATTTTGATGAGTACAGTCGAACATCAGTCTTAAGCAATTTAAGAAAACAGTGCGTAGTGTGAATAAAATTAAAATAAAAAATTAAAAGCATGGAAAATAAAATTGAATTTATTACCGGGTTTCGTAAAAATAGTGTTTTAATTTATGACCGTGAAGAAAAACAAATGTATGTTAAAAAATATACTCGAAATAATATTTCACGTTACATTTGCTATTATGGTCAAAAATTTTGCCCAAAAGAGAATCAATTTGGGGTGTAAAAATAAAAAAAATTCGCGCGATTTTTATTTGATTATTTTCAGAATTTTGAAAACGATATTTCGAAATCAATTTTTACTTTTTTTATTCAAAACTATTTTTCATTGCATATATTTTTAGGTATACCCATTCTTGTATATTTTGGCCACAAATAAGTCTACAAATATGTATACACATCTTTTCGAATTTATTGAGCGAAATCTCTACGAATTTCATGCAGCTTCATTCACAACAGATTACGAACAGAGTTTACGAAACGCCCTTAAAACGGTTTTTCCAAATGCTTCTGTAAACGGGTGTTGGTTTCACTACACCAAAGCCCTTAGAAGAAAAGCAGCGAGGATCCCTGATTTTTTAAGAACAATAAGGAGAGACAGAGAGGTTAAAAACATTTTCAAAAATTATTAACACTGCCTCTATTGAGCATCCAAAATATCGAAACTGCATTTTCGATAATTGAAAATGAAGCAATAAGAATTTCCTCTGTAAGCTTATCTTCGTTTATGGCCTACTATAAACGTCAGTGGATGTTGCGGGTAAGAACAATTAATCTGGTATGTACATTTTTATCGTGATATTTGTTTATTCAATAGGAAACTCCGCAGTCATTTTCTGTGTATAAAAAGCGAATGCGAACCACAAGCGCCCTGGAAGGCTACAATAGTCGCCTAGGAAGAAAACTATGTAAAAACGGAAATTTTTTTAAATTCATCAGTTGCTTGATCGACGAGGAGTACAACTGCACACGCGATTTTATGGCAGCTGTAGACGGTGAGTGAAACTCTGCTTATGTTTGCACCACCAAAGCCGTTTTTTGCAAGAAGGGATGCAATAATAGCTACCCTTATATGCCAAGCGTATAAATCTTTTTGAATACCTTCCACAAATTATCAAAATTTTCAACAAACTTGATGACAAAGAACTGGAAGTGTCCGAAGAAGAAGATTCTGAGCCAGAAAGCGCCGGACTTGAGCAACATTTAAACAATGAAATCAACACCCCATTGTGTATTATTTGTTTTGAACATGTTCGCGACATTCTTCTTCTTCCGTGTAACCACATCAAAATCTGTGGAAGTTGCTACGATACAATGTCAAAAAACGATGCATCCCCCGTATTGTGCCCATATTGTAGAACAATAGTTCAGGGAATATTGAAAGCTTTTTTGTAAATTATATGTATTTAAACAATTTCATTTAACTATGTATTCATATGTTTATTTTCAATTTTTTCTGACATGCATTATATTTTTTGACTTTTGTTGTCTTATATTAAATTATATTTTTAGGTCTATCTACCTTTAGTTCGAAATTCTAAGAATATTGCTTACTAAATTTGGTATCATCTCTTACATTATGAAACTTATTTCGTTTTTGACTAATAAAATTATTAACAGTTTCCTATATTCTACTTGCTTCTTCTTTTAAAAAGTGGGAATTAATTTCAAACTCAAGGAGAACTTAAATCACACATTTTTTTCGGAATAAGATTCCCAGTTAGCATGGGAACTAAATCCACTTTACTAAAGTGGATTTAGTTCTCACTAAGTGGGAACTAAATCCCTCAGTGGAGTTAGTTCCCGTGGATTTATTTCCCCGCACCAAAAATGTCACGAACCAATAACGCTAGCAAATTGAATTAAATTGTTTGTTATATATTGCACCGTAATATTAACCTAGCATATTTTTGGAAAAAAATCGAATTTACGGTTTTTTATAAATCAAAAAATCTAAAAACACAATATTTTTAACCTCGAGAATTTTACAAAAAAAAAAAATTGTATCTAAAAATTATTGTGTGCAACGAGAAATAATGTTTTTGACATCTGGTAAATTTTGAGAAAAATCGAATCGACAATTTTTTACAAAAAATAAAAACCTAAAAAAAAATTACTAAACATTCCTTAAAAATGATTTTCAAGTCTTTTCAAAAATTTTACATAATGGCTTTCAACTTATTTTATCTTATAAGAAATATTGTTTTCAACATTCCGTAAAATTTTGAAAAAAAAAACGAATTGACAGTTTTTTTTACAAAAAACTAAAAACTTAAAATCAAACTTAACAAGACTTTTTACAAATTGATTTTCGACTAAAATATATTTTCAAAACTTTGAGATTATAGCTTTAAACTAATTTTGTTTTATGAGCAATATTGTTTCCAAAATTCGGTAAATGTTTTAGAGAAATAGAATTGTTAGTTTTTTTCTAAATATAAAAACCTAAAAAACAGTACTAAAACTTAGTAAAAATTTACTTTTAGCTCAAATATCCTTTACAAAAATTTTAATATTCTCTTCAAACTAATTTTATCTCACAGAAAATATTGTTTTCGACATTCAGTAAATTTTGTATAAGAATCTAAAGTGCGTTTTTTTCATAAACGAATAAGATCTACAAAAAATAATACGAAAATTTGTTAAAAATTGATGTTCGGTTCTCGATATATCGTAAAGAATAAAAGATATTGACTTTAAATTAATTCCATTCTTCCAATTTGTATTTGCTTATATAAGAAATAAAAACTCATAAGAAATGCTACTAAAATTGTTAAAAATTGGTTTTCGACTAAAAAGCTCGTTAACAAAAATAGATTTTGGAATAAAACTATTTTATTATATGCAAAATATTTTTGGTAATTTTTAAATTTTTAAAATAATTCAACTGACACCTTTTTTAACAAAACACGAAAACCTACAAACCTTTAAAGCAAGACAAGTCGACAGATGGAATAGGAAGTTATCAGTGTAGGCTAAATCCCAGCCTCTTTGAAAATATGTTTTTTTTTCGGATCGACTAAAAACCCGAAATTGACTTTAATGTACACATTTTACGTAGGCGAGGAAGAAGTAACAAGAATTTTTGCGCAGATTAACATTAATACATACATAATTCTATCCGTGGTAATGAGGTTTAAGTATGAGGTAGGCCATGGGATGAAACGTTTTGGTGGTGTTAACTCAACCCATCTCAAACTAACTCTCAGTGACACCTCATACCGGGAACGTAAGACTCATCCCAAGAAAAATCAACTTTGAAAAAAATTTGTTCCTAGCAGTTCCCTCACGTATACGCTCATAATCACTTACGTGACCGATTGATTATTTTGTAAAATTGAAAATTAGAAATTATACACACGAATTTTATTAAAATTGTAAATTTATTTACTAACTCATCCTACTAAAATTTGTTTTATTTGTCTGTTGTAGAATGCCACGCTGAAGACAACTCCTGGAAAATATTGGCTTATGAATCGTCTATTTTATGGCATAATTCTCAATCAATTTATTATAATACACACTGATAAAAATAACATAACTACATATTACCTACTTTTTTTTCAAAATTGCATGGTTCGCACACAAATTTTCCATTGGTAAGTAAAAATCTTAACATACTTACTTCGTAGCAAGTATTGTAGTAAATAACTTATATTTTTTGCGTTTGCTCCTTCTGCGCTGATCTACCACCAAATCCAACATCATCCATGAATTCATTTTTATCTCACTATAGTTTTAAATGTTTAATAATGTTTCAAAAATAAGAAATTATTTATACAAAATAAATATAATTTGAGTTTAACTAATTCATTACATATTTAATTTAAAAAGTGATTCGTTTTATTCCACTGAGTCTGAACTCTCCCACCTTTTCTATTTTGTTCTTCTTTTGTATACTAACTTATTCAAACTAAAACTACTCGCATCATTCTTTCCATTCTCTTAATTTAAGAGTGCATTTGCATTCTAGAGAGCAACACCGAGCTAGAGTAGTTTTTTTCCCCTTTATTATTTTTAGCTTTACATTCTGTCCTTCATCAATACTTCCAAAGGAAAACAAAAGAAAAAAATAGGCGTGTGTGCTAGTTATATTTTTTACTATAAAATCACGATCACCCAACACAATTGTAAGATTGACCGCACGCACACTCTCTTCAATTTCTTTGAAAGTACATATGTAAACAAGGAGAAACAAAATTCAAAAAGAACAAAGGAAAAGAAATACACAACAAGACAAAACAAAAAATATAGTTGTACCTTCTTTGGCAGCATGATCGCCTGGTACATCAAATTGAATTAATTGAGTAGGCACCTGAATGGATTTTTTTGACTTTACTTTTTAGATTTATGAAAAAAATGCACACTTGCAAACAAAAATTGAAATTTGTAATCATTAATTTCATAGGAACAAATTCCATTTATTCATGAGGAGATCATGCTGACAAAGAAGGTGTTTGGTATTTTTACATTTTGTCATACTTTTGAGTTCTCTTTCTCTAACTCCTTTTCTTCTTTATTGACTTACATTTGTTTTTATTTTTTTTTTTCATTTTGGAAGTGGTGACGAACGATGTAAATGAATGCAAAAAGAAGAGGTGAAAACAATACATGCTACGTACTACGTGTACGTTTTCGAAAACTATAATTTATTAATGATTGGATTAGTAACCTAGGAAATCTGTAATATAGCACATTTAAGATTCAAAAATTGCAAGTCGTTTGGCAATTCATAATTTTTAGAAAGCACTTGATTTCAAAACCCTAAATATCGCATTCAGGTGGCAATACCTACTTCTCATCAAGCGGTCATGCTGCCAAACTGGGAACCTACAAAATTTTGATTTGTTCTCCTGTTGTATTTTGTATTAACCATGTGCTAAGTTTATTATTTCTTAAAATAAGTTCTGACACTTTTTCTCACAATTAACTTTTTCAAAATTATTTATATAATGTCTAAATTTTTAAATGTCTCTATACTCTTTCAAGTCATACAACGAATGATGAATTCAATTAAAAATAATACTTATTTGTTGTAATTTTATTTAACTTTCCGATTTTGCTACAAAATACTTTTCTTTGCTTTGTGGGTGACTACTCTGAAAAAAAACCGAATCATCATCGTGCTGAAAGAGTAATGATTTATTTTTTGTTCCGTCTTGTTTCGCATTTCGTATTAACATGTGCGATTAGCTTATTTCTTTTTGTTTTTCTACTTTTTTAAAGAATTTTTTTCAGGACAGTTATTGGTGGTAAAGAAGAATGAAAAAAAGGGATCACAAAACTCAAATTGTTTACATTAGTTTGTTGTGCTCTTGGAAGAGAGAATGAATACAAAAACAGGTAAAGAAAATATTACCCGCTACAAAACATGCTTGCCTGGTAGATCAATGATAGTTTTCTATTTAGTTTTTGTTTTGTGGGATCTCCACTCCACTTATATTTTTATAAGGGAGCACACGTCATACGGAGACGCATTTATTTATGTTGTTAGATTAAGAATATTGTTCGCAAAGTAGTAAAAAGCAGGTCGGTGAAAATTAATTAATATAAACTCTTGAACTTCTTATTGCAAATTAATATAATTTCTTTTGACGTTTCTAGGACTATGTAATCCAAAATGGTGGAGTTTACAGTAATATTTTTGTCGTGTACTTACTTTGGGAGGGATCTTTTATAACAGATTTCCTATTTCCTAATTTAAATAAAATATCAAAAAGAGTTTGCATGTTCTGGATTATTTTTTAAACTAAAACCATACAAACAATCATTTTTAAAATACATTTATTTATTAACAAATAATAATTTTTTTCTTTTTTTCTTTTAGAATGTCGGACTGAAGACGACTATTTTAACAAAGTCAAGTTCTCATTCCTGTGGTTGAAGCTCTAGAAACTGAAAGCTGTAATTGAAGTATACATATATAACCCATTTTCCAAATGACAATTGCCCTTGAACTGGTACATAGGACATCTAGAAACTATGACTTGGTGGCACCTTGGATCATTGACCGATTTCTCTTGGAAGTTCATTGTCAATCAATTACTTCCTCGTTCTAAAGAAAATAAAATAAAAAAAAAGAATCCTATAATAAAAGAAAATACAAAAAAAGAACGTAAATTGATGTTAATTTAAATTAGTATAATAGTCAAAGTTTATGTATCTAAATTTATAACCTTTAAATTAAAATAAACAATGGTAATAAGAACATGGCTACTAACTATTTGTTTATTTTTTTTTAACTTCCGACGCTCGTATACATATTTTCTAGCAGAAATCTAAAATCTTTAGCATCTGTAGTAAGTATTGAAGCAAAGAAGGCATCTTTTTGCTTAAACTCCTTTTTAAAAAGACACAATTTGCCAAAAATATTTGCAATACAAAAAATAAACAAATGCCTATATACTGGCTCCTACATCATATTTTAATTCATTTTCTTCTTAATTCAGTAGTAATTATTAACTGATATTGTTTTCAAAATTAAAACATATTCCTAAAAAATCATAATTTCAATATAGCTTATTCATTACTTTATGTAATTGTAAACATCATTAATTTTAAAATGGCTTTATTTTTATCCATCCCACTGAGTCCGAACTCAATCACCTTTTTTCATTTTCTTCTTCTTTTATAAACTTAAAAAAAACTTCTCTATTTAGGTGTGAGTATAGATAACGATTTTCAAAAACAAGTCTTTTCCTGCGCACTAGGCGATCATGATGCGTAGTAGGTTCATAGCTCATCAATACTTTAAATAAAAAAATGTTAAAAAATCTGTGTGTTGTGTTGTGTTAGTTTCTTTTTGTAATCATACAAGCGCGATCACCAACACTGTTGTAGGTTTTGCCACACCCACTCTCCTACATTTATTTTATTTGTTTGTTTTTTTAGGAGGCAAACAATTTAAAAAAGAGAATATAAATAGGAAAGCACAATTGAAGAAAGGAAGGAAAGACAAAACTAAAAATGTATTTGTACCTTCTTTGGCTGCATGATCGCCTGGTATATCAAATCGAAGTTAATCAAAGTTTTCATTCCCTTACCAGTTTTTTTTTTCTCTATTGACATTGTTAACATTTGTAAAAACGAACAATGATAAAAAGAAGTCGTAAATAATAACCGCTACCAAGCATGATCGCCTGGTACATTAAAAGTATGTTTTTATACCTTTATTAGTGACTAGGGAGGACAATACATTTGTTTATATTATTTTTATGAACAAATGTCCAATTCAATAAACGATATTTTTAGAAATCATTCGATTTCTTAATCAGAAACAACTCACATTCAGTTGGCAAATCTTTTCAATTGTGTGTAACAGGCGATCATGCTGCCAAACAAGGAGCATGTATAATTTTGGTTTTATTTTTCAATGTTTGAAATTTTCAATTTTGAAATAACATACTACTCTTTATTTGGGGAGACCACTCTGGAAAGAAAGAGAGATCTGTAAGAGTAAAAGTTCTTTTTTTGTTCCGTCTTGTTTCCATTTCGTGTTAAAATGTGCGATCAGCTCATTTGTTCTTGTTTCTGTTTTTCTTCGAAGAATTTTATCAGGACTGTTATTGGCAGTAAAGGGGAAGGAGATCACAAAACTCACATTGTTTACTTTAGTTTATTGTACTCTTGGAAGAAAGAATGAATAAAAAAAACAGGTAACGAAAGTAATACCTGCTACAAAATATGCTTGCCTGGTAGATCAGTTATAGTTTTCTATTTATATAAGAATCTCTTCAAAGGTAATTTTTAACATGGAACCACACGCCATATGGAAGCTCATTTATTTGTTTTGTTAGATTAAAAATATTTCTCGCAAGGCAGTAGAAAGCAGGTCGTGAAATATTGGTTGCTGTAGACTCTTAAACTTTTTATTGCAAATTAATATACATTTTTTGACGTTTCTGGGTCTATGTTATCCAAAATGGTGGAGTTAAGAGTAATATTTTTGTCGTGTACTCACTTTGAGAGCAAACTTTTTTAAATAAAACATCAAAAAGCGTTTGCATGTTATGTATTATTTTTTTTTTACTAAAATAATGATATAAAATTTGAAACCATACAAACAAATATTTTTAAAATACATTTATTTATTAACAAATAAAACATTTTCTTCTTTTTCTTTTGTAGAATGTCAGACTAGAGACTTAAAGGATCCCCCACTACAAGACGAATCGAAAGTCTTGATGGCATTAAATAAAGCAAGTTCTCATTCATTTGGTTCATCTATCTGGATGCGTCAAAAATGGGATGTTATTTTAGCTCTAGAAACTGAAAGCTTTAATTGAAGTACATACATACATATATAATACATTTTCCAAATGACAATTGCTATTGACCTGGTACATATGACATCTGGAAAGTATAACTTCGTGGCACCTTGAATTATTGACGGATTTCTCTTCGATGCTCATTCTCAATCAATTACATCTTTGTTCTAAAGAAAAGAAAAGAAAAGAATAGATAATAAAAGAAAAGAAGTGAAATAAAAGAAAAGAAAATAAAATAAATGAAAATAAAAGAAAAGACAAGAAAAAGAACGTACATACATTGATGTTAATTTAAATTAATATAAAAGTCAAAGTTTATGTATGAAAATGTATTAACATTAAATTAGATAAAAACGATGATAATGAGAAATAAACATGGCTACTACCTATTTCTTTATTTTGTTTTAACTTAAGATACCCGTATACATACATATTTTCTAGAATAAAGTTAAAATCTTTAGCGTCTGTAGTAAGTATTGAAGCAGAGAAGTCATCTTTTAGCTTAAACTCCTTTTTAAAATGACTCAATCTACGGAAAATATTTGGAATAAAAAAATAAACAAATTCCTATATCACTTACATTATCTTTTTATTCATTTTCTCTTTAATTCAGTAGTTATATTTCAAAATCTAAAAATATTCCTAATAAATCCTAGTTTTAATGTAGCATCGTTACTCTTTGTAATTGTTAGCGTCATTAATTTAAAAATTGCTTTATTTGTATCCATCCCACTGAATCCGAACTCCCTCACCTTTTTTCGTGTCTTAATCATTTATTAACTAACTTATTTACGAAAAAACTCTTCTCTATCTAAGAGAAACAAAAACAAGTCTTATCTTGCACACTAGGCGATCATGATGAGTAGTAGGTTCATAGCTCATCAATAATTCCAATCGAAAATTTTTAAAAAATCCGTGAGTTGTGTTAGTTTCTTTTTCTAACTATACAATCACGATCATTAACACTGTTGTAGGTTTTGCCACACCCACTTTCCTAAATTTATTTTAATGTATGTTATTTAGGAGGCGAGAATTTTAAAAAAGAGAATATGAATAGAAAAGCACATTTGGAGAAAGCGAGAAAAAATCAAGAATGCAGTTGTACCTTCTTTGGCTGCATGGTCGCCTGGTACATCAAATCTAAGTAACGACCGTTCAAATGGATCTTTTCACTTATGATGCAATGATCTAACAAAGACGGTATTTCTGCGCCTATGTAGCAGTTATTTTTGTTTTCAATTGACATTGTTAACATGATAAATGAATGCACAGAATTCGTAAATAATACCTGCTGCCAAGCATGATCGCCTGGTACATCAAAAGTATGTTTTTATACTTTTATACTAAGGAGGAGACATTTGGTTATTTTATTTCAGTGCAAAAATGTGCAAGTCGTTAGATGGACAATTAACGATTTTTAAAAAGAATTCGATTTCCCAGTCAGAAACATCCCATTCAGTTGGCAAATCTTTTCATGCTGATAAACAAGGAGCATGTATAATTTTGGTTTTATGTTTCAATGTTTTAAATTTTCAATTTCGAAATATCAATATCATACTACTTTTTATTTAAGCCGACCACTCTGGAAAAAAGAGAACTTTGTAAGAGTAAAGGTTCTTTTTTTGTTCCGTCTTGTTTAGAATTTCGTATTAAAACGTGTATTTAGCTCATTTGTTCTTATTTCTGTTCTTCGAATAATTTTATCAGGACAGTTATTGGCAGTAAAGGGGAAGGAAATCACAAAACTCACATTGTTTACATTAGTTCTTTGTACTCTTGGAAGAAAGAATGAATATAAAAACAGGTAACGAAAATAATAACTGCTACAAAGTATGGTTGCCTGGTAGATCAGTGATAGTTTTTTATTTATATAAGAATCTCTTCAAAGGTAAGTTTTTGTTTTGTGGGAAGGCAGTAGAAAGCAGGTCTTGAAATATTGGTTCCTATAAACTCATTACTTTTTGTAATTGTTAATGTCATTAATTTAAAATTTCTTTATTTGTATCCACTGAGTCCGAACTCATTCACCTTTTTTCATTTTCTTCATCTTTATAAACTTGCCTTCTCTATTTAAGAGTGCGTGGAGATAACGATTCTCAAACACAAATCCTTTTCTGCGCACTAGGCGATCATGATAAGTAGTAGGTTCATAGCTCATCAATATGTACTTCCAAGCGAAAAATGGTAAGAAATCCGTGTGCTATGTTAGTTTTTTTTTCTAACTACACAATCACGATCACCAACACTATTGTAGGTTTTGACACACCCACTCCCACTTCCCATGGTGATAAATGAATGCAGAGAAATCAAAAATAATACCTGCTACGAAGCATGATCGCCTGGTACATCAAAACTATGTTTGTATACTTTTATTAGTAACTAAGGGAACACATTTGTTTATTTTATTTGTATGAAAAAATGTGCAAGCATCCCATCCAGTTGGTAAACCTTTTCAATTTTGTGTATCAGGCGGTCATGCTGCCAAACAAGGAACATGTACAATTTTGAAAGCACAATTTTTTTAAGTTGTGCTTTACTGACTGAAATATGTTTTTTGTTTTTATTATTTCTCCTACATTTCTCCAATTCTAAAATACATTGAAGAAGGAGGATTGAAAAACAGTATTACCAATACAGGCAAGAAATAGCTTTTTGCATTGATGGAAGATGTGTGTAACAGATGACAAAAACAATTTTTACTACTCAGTATGATTGCCTGGTAAATCGCATGAAGTTTTTCAAAAATTCTGAAGAGCATGTTCAGACTCAGGGAGAATAGTGCAAGCACTTTTTCGATTTTATTTAATGTTTAAATTTGTTAATGTTTCCATATATTTAAACAAATGATAAAGTCAAACAAAGATTATGCTTATTTTGTTTCTTATTTTTACTTTTCGTTTTTGAAATAACATACTTCTCTTTATTTGGGCGACCACTCTGGAAAAAAAGAGAGATCTGAAAGAGTATAGGTTCTTTTTATGTTCCGTCTTGATTCGACTTTCGTATTAGCGAAAAACACTTAAAGAAGTGGAAGTGGTCATTTTTATGTAGTAGTGTTTGCAATCGGGATTGGAGGATTGAAAGAATTAATAACTAACACAAAACTCGCGTTGTTTACTTTTGTGTTTTTTATGTTTTGAAAGAAAGAATGAATGGAAAAACAGGTATATCTGCTACCAAGCATGGTTGCCTGGTAGATCAACTATAATTTCCTATTTTAATAAGCATAATTGTTGTAAACCAGGCGAGAGAGATAGAGAAATAGCCTTCACTCAGGAAATATTAATAACTAACCTTATATTAGTTAAGGAATAATAAGTCTACCAAGGGTCTACCTTCGCATTCATGATAACAATTTTAAAAAGAACTTATTTTACTTTCGGGATCACATACGTGCTTGAATCGGTTCTGGATTTTTAAATTTACATCAGTTCCTTACGGTCTTCTACAAAAAAAACGAAAGCGATCGATTAGAATTCCCTAGGTATAAAATAAGCATTGACAAGACAGATAATAACACAATCTAAGAATTTGGTGAGAAAGAGATCAGTTATGGCATCCCATATGAATCAGATCTAGTCCAATTTAATGTTCCCAAATAACACACGAACAAATTTAAAATACACTCTTCAAATATTTTCAAAAAAGGACGCACAGACAAAAGAGCCTCAACGACCAAGCAGCTAGAAATTAGTTCGTTTTTGAGTTAAAAATACTTTCTACTTTTCATACCTGTAAAAGATTCGTAGGAAAACAGTTGTAATTAATCTACAAAGAAAGTCGTTTTATTAACATTTTTAACTTTCCATAGGAAGTTATTGTAATCGGTCCAATTTGTCGACGTTTCAAGGCCCCTAGAGTCGAAGTAAAAGATTTTTAAAGTGATATCTGTACGTGCGTGTGTGCGTACGTTCGTACGTCTGTACGTTCGGGAACTTTCGTCGTCCATACCTCAAGGACCGGTAGAGATATCGACTTCAAATAAATTTTGTTATGCAGATAATAATACAGACAAATTCAGAAGGGACTCTCAAAAAAATTAAATAAGTAGTTCTTTACCATAGCAATTTAAAAAAGGTAACCATTTTGGTTAACCCTAAATATCTCACGAACCAATAACGCTAGAGACTTGAATTAAATTTTATATTATAAATTATAAATCAAATTAAATTTTCTAAAAACTTACGATCAAAATGATTTTATCTCCAAAATAAACTAAGAGTTACGTTTTTAACATCTGGACAAATTTTCAGAAAAATCGAATTGACAGTTTTTTTTTACAAAAAACTAAAAACCGAAAAAAAATAACAAAAGTTGGTAAAAACTGATTTGATTTTCGAAACAAATATATTTTTAAAAACTTGAGATTATGGTTCCTTACTAATATTTACTTAGCGTAACGGATACAGTTATTGGCACCCCTAACGAATTTTGAGATCCAAACGCGTGTATCTCGTTTTAATGGAATTTAAAATACGTCAAATATACCAAATTGTAACTTGGAAAATTCTGTTTTCAAAAATATTTTTTTATTTTTATTTTGTTTTTATAAAGATAGTAAAAACGGTAAATTAAAAAAAGCTTACCAAAAATTACAATTATTGGCACCCGACCACAATCGTTGTCATCTTAATTATTTACAATTATTGGCACACTTGAAATCAAAAAAAAATTTATTTTTGTTAGCTTTTTTTATTAACTGTAGCTAAATACTCTTTAATAAAAATAAAAAATATGTTTTTAGTTTAATTAAATTTAATAAATAATAGAAAAAATAAACATAAAAGAAAATTTTGTAGAAAGTACACATAAGATAATACAAGTTCAAATAATTTTCATTTAGTATATGTATTTTTGAAATAAAACTTAAAATCTATTTATTTTAATTTACAGAAAGAACAGACAAAAGCTGGAAGAATATCATGTTTAAGCATTTTTAAACATTTAATATGGTACTCCCTAATACATTTTGTGCATCTTATTCCACAATTTTCGGAGCCAATCGTGTTTGTCATAAAATTTGTACAACAAAAACACAACTGTCCACTACAAATTTTATTTTCTCCGATTTCTTCTGGATTCAAAAACAAGTTCCTTACATGACTTCTAACATTTGGTATGGTTTGAGAAATAACATTTTCCTGGCTGACTTCGTTGTAGATTTCAAGCAATATCTGTTTTTCGGGAGAGTTTTTGAGTAAGATCTGTCTTTTGTGAGATTTTTCATTCGATATCTTTGTTTTTGGAGAGGTTATTGTTTGTAAAAAAGCTTCCTTTGAATTTTTTTAGTTTTAACTTTATTAATCTTTTCAAGTTCCTTAGCTTTTTTCAGTTCAAGTCTTTGAACTTTTTTTTCTTCTTTTTGTTTTTCAAGTTGTTGCTTTTCTTCTTTTTTCTTTTTTTCTTCTTCGATCCATGTAACATTAGTGATAACGAAGCTTTTATTTTGTTTTTGGGGTTTGATACCTTTACGTAGTGGTGTTTCAGGCCAGTCTAATAGATCGCTCACATTTAGGACAGGGACATTATCGTTTGATATTATTTGTGTATCTGTATCGTTCGTATTTAAATTTTCGATTTCGTCTCCAACAAACAAAAAATCGTTGATCGCATTTATGTCTATTTCATCGATTATGTCCGAGTCAAAGGGATCAGTTTGTGTAGCACTGTTAACAAATGTTTTTCTCTCTCCAACTCGCTTAAATTCATTGGTCTTCAAAAAATTGTAGAGCTCATGCATCTGTGCTAATTCATCGATGTTTTCGCTATCCAAACTAAAACATTCGAGCTCATCTATTTTCTGTCGTCCAATTATATTGCAAAAACTTTCAAATGCATCGTTTTGGTTGAAGTCGTATTGAAGGTTTTTGGAATAGCTGTATTTGGATCTGCCTAAACATTTAGAGAAATGAATGGCGTTCTTGTCCCAAGAAAAAAGTCCGCAAGCCTTAAAACCATTAACAATGGTAGCTGGAGAAACACTTTTGTCAACAACTTCTTTTAAAAGAGGAGCAAACTTCTCCTTCGTGAGATTTTCTCCGGGATTCTTCCGCCTCAAATCTGCTACTCCATTGTTCCAGGCGTTTTTCAGGGGTTTGAAAGCTGCAACATCTGCAAGTTGCAAAATGCGTGTAGAGTTGGGATAAAGAGCTATCAGGATAATGCCAAGTTTGACACATAGCTGGCTTACTTGGAGTGCAAGATGTGTGCTATGTCCATCAACAAAGAGTATTATTGGTAGTTTTATTTTTTCTTGAGTCAAAAAGGGGTAAAACACCTTTGAAATATATTCGTAGAATGTTTGTTTTGTCATCCAGCCATTTTCACTTATTCCGCAGCCCCACGTATTAGGAATGGTTTTGCGTATATCGTCCTTTAATCTCTTATAAGGATAAGCACATTGATCCCATTGCGTTGAATGAAAACATTACAGTTAAATTCAATTTGGCTTGGCCTCTATCAACTTCATAAATGTTTCTTGATCCTTTTGCAGCTAGAACGGATTTAGATTAAGGACACAGTAAAAAATTTGTTTCGTCCCCATTAAATACTCGGCTAGGATCTTCAAGGATTGAGAAAAAGTGGTTTTTGATCAAATAGTCCTGTATGGAGTCAAACCAGCCAAAAATATCTGTTACCGCCACATTTGCGCTTGCTGACGAAACTGGATCAACTGCTCTGAAAGTCAAAGTGGTATGACGCTTCAAAAAGGATCTAAACCATCCTTTTTCTGGTATTGCCTCACTACCAAATGGATGCTCTCTATTACTTTGCCTTAAAAATTCTTGGACAGCATAAATAACATCTTCTTTTCTTTTTGGGAACCCTTTCTCTTGTGAAACTTTAAGCCATTCAACAATAGTCGCTTCTTCTTCGTCAGTTAAGACCGTTGCGGACCCAGGACGTGTTTTTATAAATTTTGAACTCAATCGGAATTGTAGAGTAGATCGTGGTATCTTGTAGTTCTTGGAAGCTGCTTTTTTAGTCATTTGTCCATTTTTTATGGCCAATAGAGCAGCTTGAACATCCTTTTCCTTGTAATTTTTATTTGTTCTTGGCATTTTTCAAACCTTAAAAAGTAACGTTTGTATGATATAGTTATTGGCAGTCTTAAAAGTATATTTATTGACAGTGCCAATAGTTGTAGTTCCATAGAACCAATTATTGGCACCACCCGGGTGCTGATAATTGGACCCCCAACTTATTTGGAACGAACTATTGGCACCTTTTTTATTATAAATTTAGCAATAATTTATACAAAAAGTGATTAAAAATGTAAAATTTATTTAGTTCTGATATGAAAAAACCCTACTTTAAAATAAAATAGACATATATTAATAGATAAATAAGTCTTACCAAATTGTTTGTCTTAACAGGAACACACAAAATTTTGCTATAATTTTACTTTTTTTAACACGTTTTCACAACTTCACTGACACACACTGAATGAAGAGTTAATTCGTACAAAAACGCACAATTGTGGGGAATAATTTTCAGTCTACGAAAAAAAATACGTTGGATGATAATTTTTATAAAAAATCGTTGATGAATGAACGGGTGCCAATAGCTGGTTCAATATAAGGGGGTGCCAATAATTGTATCCGTTACGCTATAAGAAAAATTGTTTTCAACATTCGAAAAAATTTTAAGAAAAATCTAAATGACATATTTTTTACAAGAAATAAAAACCTAAAAAACATTACTAAAAATTCGTAAAAATTGATTTTTGAATAAAATATCTTTTTTAAACTTAGAGATATGGGGTTCAAACTACTTTTATCTTTGAAACAAAAATACTGAGTAAAATTTTGAGAAAAATCAAATTGAAAATTTTTTTTACAAAAAATAAAAACCTAAAAAAAAACAATACTAAAACTTGGTAAAAGTTTACTTTCGATTCAAAAAGCTTTTCAAAACTTAAAAATATTGTCTTAAAACTTGTTTGATTTTACAGAAAATATTGTTATCGATATTTAGTAGTTTTTTTTTATAAATCCCAACAGTCCGTTTTTTTTTCAAAAAAAACAAAAAAATCTACAAAAAAAGTACACAAATTTGGTAAAAATTGATGTTCGGTTCTTGATATCTTTCAAATTAATTTCATTCATCCATTTGTAAAAATTTAAGAAATGCTAGATTGGTAAAAATTAGTTTTCCACTAAAAATCTATTTAACAAAACTAGATTTTCAAACTAAACTATTTCTTTATTTAAAAAATATTGTAGGTAATTTAAAATTTTTTAAGACAACTGACAACTTTCTACACCCAACATGAAAACCTAAAAACCTTTTAAGCAAGAGAAATCGACAGACGGGATGGGAAGTTATCAGTGTGGGTTACATCGCAACCTATTTTTATTTTTATATTTTCAAACGAAACGTCTTGGAACCTTATTTGCTCCATAAGTATTTTATGTTTGACGTTTAATAGAGCTAAACCGGGTTAAACATAGGTTCTATCGTGTTTATTTTTAGACCCCAAACCACCTTATGGGTTAAAATTGTCTATGAGTAATAAAAACTGGAGTTTATTTTAGCAAAGACAAAATAAGAACGCTTCAAAGAACTATGAATATGGTCTCATGATTTCTGTCAACTAGCGTACCAGTCTCACTAAGTTTTTGGACAAACTCGAGTATTGAACGTGTGTTTTTCAAAAAATGCAATCGATCTGGAAATAAGCTTTTGATCTTTCCCAAAGTTGATCAACGTTCTGTACTAACTTCGAACTGAAAACAGCTCTCAGTGTTAAAAAAAACTATGATTATAAAGATACAACTGGATTGCCATCCTGTGCATATTTGTTGCAATTTTCTTTTTCCTCTGAGATCAGGATGAAAAGATAAGCAGGCCAGAAAACAAAATTACAGTACACCCTCAAAATACTCATAAGTCCATCAAAACAAATATTTTATTTAAGGTTTGTAGAGGATATACATAAATCACCAAAACACATTCCTCCTCTGACATATACACATTTGTAAATGAAATTTCTTAATCGAAGCCTGAACCCATCGACTCTAATACATAGACTGCATTCTCCAATCTGTTGAAACCCTGTTTTTAACAGAGAAGGGTAAATATTGAGTGTATTTCCAGCATACTGAACTTGTATCCTTTTTTATTTCGATTTTATTGCAATATTTGTCCCATTAAAAAATATTCTGATTGCTATATTTCATGCCATCGCGCCTCGAAACTTCTATATATGCACACAATATCGATGTATATTTATATAGGTATTGATGTTCATCGATACTTCACCCTTTCTTACTCCATCATCATCGGGCGTCGTCGTCGTCATCTTCATCATCATCTTTTACCGCAAAGGCAAACCCAAAGGAAATAGAAATCTCAGTGACATCCTTACAGCAATAGATCAGATTGGGAATAACATCATCACTCAGCTATATGGGTATATATACCACCCCTTAGCCCACTTGGTAGTACAGTGATTCCACCACCACCGAGCCGCGCGCCCTCGCCGCCGGCCATTGCTAGCGCTTCACTGCCGCGTGAAGTCCCAATGGGAATATATGTTAGTACCCACATATGTGAAATGATACGGCCTCACACGCACACACCATCATGCTTCAAAGGACACCACCATCACATCATCGCACCAAAGCAGCGAAAAACACACCTACATACCTTCATAACATAATAAATGTAGGTATGTACACATATATATCGATATGCTCAGTCATGTGGAAAACTCAATTTGCATAATAATTTTATGTTTTTCCCTGGCTCCTTTTGCTATCACTGATTTTTATGTGAATATTGTATCTCAGTTCCATACACTTATGAATGTGTATATATGGTGACCATTTTTAAAAAAGCAAATCTAAAATGCTCAAATTTTGGAGGTTTTCGATAATCTAATTTTAGGTAAATGTTGTGATTCTCCAAGTTCTTATTTTAGCTAATTATCCTTTAGGTCAAAGTTTAAGCCACATACAATTCTTTGGTATTTCAATTTTTTTCCAACACGAAACTTTTGAAAAATGATATTAAAAAAGTCTTGAAAAATAAATCTCAGATGGTCTGGTCACCCGATCAATCTTAGTACTTCTTCAAATTTTGGATTGGTCTTTTAATGTTCCTGATTCTCATATGTCTTCTCTTCTAAACCAATACCAGTATATCCGCTCACCCCCATCACTCCCCCACATTCTTACAACTTGTGGTTATTCTATAAGGAGCTAGGTTATTGCTATACGAAGGCTAAGACGAAGACGATGTTGTTGTTATTATTGTTATTGTTATTACCAAGGGTTTTGGGGGGGGTTTTCGGGACATGAGAAGAGCGAAGGGGACTATTTAAATTTCAGAGCGGGGTATATGTTTATATTGTTACAACCAGCCTGTGGCATTATATCGCTACCGTTTCATTGATGTGATTCAACTGTGTACATTTATACAGCAGAAAGTATCTATAGATCGGAGGTCGGAAGGTCGGAAGTTCGATTTTCTATATTTTGTTAGAGAGATATGTTTATGCACACAGTCAAATGGAAAACCGATGGAACATTGTTGATAATTTGGTTTATCATAAACCGGAAGGTATATGTTTGGCAAATCTGTGCGCTCAATTCACGTGGGACATGACACACCATTTGAAATCAATTTTGGTATGTTTTTTATTTTGTTAAAATATTAAGCAAAAAATAAAAGAAACAGAGAACTTAAAGAGGAGCTTACACTTTTTCTTTGTTTAAAATCGCATATATGTAAAGGAAGTGTTATTTTGTTGTTTCATTATTGTTTTATGACGAAGACTGCTTTTTTATTGATCCAGGAATATACAATTATGGATTTTTAAGATATTTTAATGTAACTCAATTGATGTAGGTATGCATTTTGAAATATTTGTGCGAAATTTGTTTAGCTCAATTTATTACATCAATTAGATTTCATTTAATCTGTTAGACATGATTAAAAGTACATAGCATATACATCTTAAGTATAAAAATAAAATATTTTATTGTCTTACATTAAATAAACATAACATATAAATACAATT
This sequence comes from Eupeodes corollae, assembly GCF_945859685.1. NCBI lineage: Eukaryota > Metazoa > Arthropoda > Insecta > Diptera > Syrphidae > Eupeodes > Eupeodes corollae. Next base: position 113,748,350 of record NC_079148.1, read on the forward strand.
AGAAAAAATGTATACAAATATTATTTAAAACAAATTTTTTAAAAATATCTCTTGAACAATTTGGAAAAAATCAATCCCGATACCGATTAAATTTGCGTCCTGATGCAACGGGAAATAGTTTGATTCCGACCACAATTGCTAGGATGAAACTGTTCATAAATTTAAAATCGACAACGAGCTGTTAGGGATGAAGTATTTCCTATAGTTAATAATTACACAACAGTATTCCAATCGGTCTAACATATGAGGTGAAAAGCGATTTGAGAGTAAAAGGGTCTTGCGTTTTTTTAAAACCGAGCATGGAATTTGCTTTGGTTACACTAAATTCAATGTGCTTAACAAAATTAAGTTTAGGGTCAAAAACTACAGCGATATCTTTCTTCTCCCTTACTCTTTCTAGAACATGATTCTTAATTTTGTAGTCAGAAAAGTTGCGGCAAAAAGAAAACTTGAACTTGATTCTTAATTTTGTATTCAGAAAAGTTGCGGCAAAAAGAAAAACATTGACATTTAGCGACATGTAAATATAATTGGTTTTTCGTGCACCATTGGGATGATTTGAAAATATCGTCTTGTAAGAAATGACAGTCATTAGAAAATTAATAAGCAACAAAAAAACTTTAAGTCATCGGCAAAATTAAGTTGACTAGAATTGAGAAAATTATTGGCAAGCCATTTATTAAAATAGAAATAAAGGGGTCTAAGGGGCACACCAAATGAAACCAAAATTGGTTTTGAGCAAACTTCGTCAGTGCAAATAAATTTAACCCTTAAGACAAGATTCCAACCATTTCAAAAACTGAAAAAGAAATTGAAAGTTTTTTAATTTCCTAATTGAAAGGGGTCTTGGGTTCGATCCCTGCCTGTGCCACCTTAATTAAAAAAAAAATAATTTGCGCTGGTACTGCCTCTTGCGAGGAATTGACAAATCCTTCAAGAGTAAATCTTGTCATGAAAAAGTGCTTTCTCAAATTAGCTTTTCATATAAAAATGTTATTTTTTCATATATCAATTTCTCAAAAAGTTTTGGAACACACGACAGTTTAAAAATCGGACGGTAGTTGGATATTTGCTATTTAGACCCTGATTCGCGAATAGGGTTTAAAAATGATTTTTTCCATGATGAAAGAAATTCGTCATTATTCAAACAGCTATTCAAAATTAGGAAAAGCGGTTCAGCTAGAGAAGCAGCACACTTTTTAAGAATAATAGGTGGAATTTCGTCTAGACCTGGTTTATTGTCATCATTTAAACTCAAGAGAACATCTTAAATTTCGGAAATATTTAATTTTAAGCAACCAATATCTGTCTTACATTCAAAAGACAAATATTAGGCTGTCCATGCTGAACTTACATTCGAATTAACGTATTTCAAAATAGTGTGCGAAGGAATCACAAATACTTGATACATTTGAAAATGTTGACCCAAGGTATTTCATACACCTGGGAATACCAATTGAATTTTTTACTCTAATGTAGAACCAAAATGACTTACTATTTTTTTTAGGATAGATTTTTTTTTTAGGTTAGATTCAATTAGTGTAGTACCCGTGGCATGATGGCTAGTGCGTTGGGCTGTCATGCCAGAGGTCTTGGGTTCAATCCCTGCCTATACCATCTAAAGTCTTTTCACGGGTACTGACTCTTGCGAGGAATTGACAAATTCTCCAAGAGTAACTCTTGTCATGAAAAAGTGCCTCCTTAAATTAGCTGTTCGGATTCGGCATATAAACTGTAGGTCCCCTCTATTCCTGTCAACATTACTCGCACACAGGAATGGTTGAGAGTTGTAAGTCACTAGGCCTTAGTTGTCAACGGACTGTTGCGCCACCCAATTTTTTTTTTATAGATTCAATTAGTAAAACATAATTTTGAAATTAAAATTTGTTAAGAACATCGAATTCTCGAATTGTCTAGTGATTTAATGGTATAGGGATCTGAAAATTCTCTACTGTTTCTTTTGATAAATCCAAGCATTTGATTGATTTTGTTTACATTAGTGAGTTAAAATGTCTTTCTTTTTCTAACTTAATGTGATTCATACCATAATCAAACAAAATTGGGTTGCAATTGCAAAAGCTCGACAAAACTTGACACTTTGAAATAAAAAGTAGAAGTTTACACCAGTCATCTAAACTGTCTAGATTTGTCATTTACAAACAACAAAAAAAGTAAAGGCCCTAAATGGTTTCTTTGTGGTACTCCTGATGAAACAGTGATGCTATATGAGAACGGGCGATTAATTTTAACTTTTTGGATTCTTCAGTCTTATATGATTTAAGCCACTTCAAAAATGAAGAGTGAATACCTTAGGAAGATAATTTATGGAGTAATACTTTATGATTTAGGCTATCGAATGTTTTCACTAAGTCTGTGAAAATAATATCGGTTTGGTACATCTTTTCCACATTTGATACTATGTCATGAGTAATCACAGCTAAGTTGTTCGTGGTTGACCTACTTGACATAAAACCATGTTGGGAAACTGATATTTGACAAAGAAACAAATCTTAAAGTTTGTTACAAACTAGTTTCTCGAATAATTTAGGTAATACAGAAATTATACATATTGGACTATGATAAGTAATTTGTTGCCTCTATCCTAATTTAAAAATCTAGACAAAAATTAAATTTTTCAAGGGCCCTGCTATGTAACTCGATTCTACGGGGAAATTTCCGAATTCGAAATATTGGTTTTATGTATCTATTGGACTAATTTCGAACCAACGAGAAACGAATAGTTCTAGTAGTGCCAAATATATTCTTTTGAACTTTCGAATAAACGAGAAACTACGTAACTCGAAAGAAGAATTCAAAACAAGGCAAGATCGAAAATAATCTCTCTTCATCAAATGTGTTTACGAACGAAGTTTTTTTTGTCAAAGTTTAAGTAAAATGTTATATCTACCACCCCAATTACACCGGGAATTCGTGATTTTTGCCAAAAATAGCATTTGGACTTTCGTTTCTCTTCCGCATTCTTCAGCGTTCTTGTCACTATCGATTTGGTTTTGGTAACCTCCTGTTGCCAAAAACTTTAATGCTGCTGATAACTTCTAAGAGTAGTCATATCAGATGATATGGATTTTAAGTAAAAACATAAATCCATCTTAAGAAAGGCGATAGTTCTTAACAAAACTAAACGGTGATTTTTTAAGAGCTTGAGAACTTTAAAAAAAAAACGCATAAAATTTGCAAAATCTCATCGATTCTTTATTTGAAACGTTAGATTGGCCCATGACATTTACTTTTTGAAGATAATTTCATTTAAATGTTGACCGCGGCTGCGTCTTAGGTGGTCCATTCGGAAAGTCCAATTTTGGGTAACTTTTTCGAGCATTTCGGCCGGAATAGCCCGAATTTCTTCGGAAATGTTGTCTTCCAAAGCTGGAATAGTTGCTGGCTTATTTGTGTAGACTTTAGACTTGACGTAGCCCCACAAAAAATAGTCTAAAGGCGTCAAATCGCATGATCTTGGTGGCCAACTTACCAGTCCATTCCTTGAGATGAATTGTTTTCCGAAGTTTTCCCTCAAAATGGCCATAGAATCGCGAGCTGTGTGGCATGTAGCGCCATCTTGTTGAAACCACATGTCAACCAAGTTCAGTTCTTCCATTTTTGGCAACAACAAGTTTGTTAGCATTAAACGATAGCGATCGCCATTCACCGTAACGTTGCGTCCAACAGCATCTTTGAAAAAATACGGTCCAATGATTCCACCAGCGTACAAACCACACCAAACAGTGCATTTTTCGGGATACATGGGCAGTTCTTGAACGGCTTCTGGTTGCTCTTCACTCCAAATGCGGCAATTTTGCTTATTTACGTAGCCATTCAACCAGAAATGAGACTCATTGCTGAACAAAATTTGTCGATAAAAAAGCGGATTTTCTGCCAACTTTTCTAGGGCCCATTCACTGAAAATTCGACGTTGTGGCAGATCGTTCGGCTTCAGTTCTTGCACGAGCTGTATTTTATACGGTTTTACACCAAGATCTTTGCGTAAAATCTTCCATGTGGTCAAATAACACAAACCCAATTGCAGCGAACGGCGACGAATCGACATTTCATGGTCTTCAGCAACACTCGCAGAAACAGACGCAATATTCTCTTCTGTACGCACTGTACGCATTCGTGTGGTTGGTTTAATGTCCAATAAAGTAAACTGAGTGCGAAACTTGGTCAAAATCTCATTAATTGTTTGCTCACTTGGTCGATTATGTAGACCATAAATCGGACGTAAAGCGCGAAACACATTTCGAACCGAACACTGATTTTGGTAATAAAATTCAATGATTTGCAAGCGTTGCTCGTTAGTAAGTCTATTCATGATGAAATGTCAAGGCATACTGAGCATCTTTCTCATTGACACCATGTCTGAAATCCCGCGTGATCTGTCAAATACTAATGCATGAAAATCCTAACCTCAAAAAAATCACCCTTTAAAACAAAAGTAAACATATATTTTTCATTAAGAATGCGTTCAAATATTCTACCATATATACGAGTATTTTTACAGAACCTTTTTTCACTCAGCTCCATTATGTTGGAATTATCTCTTATTCTTCTGCGTTCAATTTGTTCGTTCCGTTTTCTTACAAATTAAACCAAATTCCAACGGTGTCCATTTTTTTTATAATAATTGTTGTCCAAGAATTTGATGTTTTCTTTTTTGTTTTTAAAACTGTCAAACAACTCGACACTCGTTCGAAAGTACAATATTTTTTGAAAACAAGTTGGTATAACCGGCATCCGATTCTACTTTCATACGTAGTACGATTTGAAAGTAGAATTGGAAATAAGTTTCGAATAGAATCAAAAGAAGAATCGAGTTACATAGTAGTGCCCCAGGTATTTTTTTCTCTAAAAGTAGTATTGAAATGTCCATTAGCTGGCTCGCATTCCAAATTTCAAATTGTTGTATCCATACGATTGAATTAAACAGATGGCAAGTATTGTGTGGGCTGTTCGGGCTTTTTGTAAAGGTTTTTCAACTGCGAATTTAAAAAAGCCTACAGAAATAGTCTAATGGAGTTAAATCAGACGAATAAAGTTTTTTAATATGAAAAAGCTCTTTTTAACGAACGACTTACGAACGACTTACTACATATTAAAACATTCCAAGATTCCAACAGTTTTTCAAATATGCCATATTCAAAATCTTAAACAAAATAGTTTAGAAGGTTTTTATTGCATTTCACACAGAAATTTAAGAAATTGTTTTGAAATGTAGCTTTTTTAAAAAAATAATATATGTATTCTTTTCTTATTTCCATTTCTATAAATGTGAAGAACGCCACAAACATTCCAAAATGAGAGAGGACCTCATATGAAGAATTTTCGGGTTTTCTTCACGTAATTTTTTCGAAATTTACATAATTTTCTGGAGTATGAAAAAAGAAGTTGGGAAGAAGCTTTTGTGTGGTACTCACAGATTACACGTTTCAGAATCTTATTTCACTTCAAACCTTAAGAGATTTAATGCTTTTATATCAATTAATATAGAACGATATTTATGTTTTTCATTTAGATATTAGTTTAACAAAGTGTCACTTTTGCTGTTTTTTGGGACATTTACTATAATATTGAAATTCGTGTTTAAATCCATGTTCTAGAGCACCCAAAGCAAATTCACTCCAAAAATGTATTTAATTTTTTAAGATTTTAAAAGTTTTTGTATTCACCAGAAAGACAATTTTAAAGAAAGAAAAAACCCGACTGGGTCGTTAGAACAAGCTAATGTCTTCCAAAAAGTCTTTTTAAAAATGTTAAATATGTTTTAAGATCTAAGAACGTATCTGCAGAATAATTGTCTGTCAAAAATTTAAATGCTGGTGTATTTGAAAAAAAAACTAGATTAACTTTTTTGTGTTGAAAAACTAAGTGTTTTTTTTTTTTTAAATTGATTTGTACATATTAAATTTTTAAATTTTGTTTAAAAAATATTTTTGGTATGCAGTTGTTTACTGTTTAGTGGGGTGACCCTTTTTTGAGATATCGAGTTTTATAAAAAAATCGATTTATTTTTAAAAATAAAAAAAAAACAAATGATATTTTTGAGAAAACTTAAAAACAAAATAACGGTCTTATGAAGGGTACTATTCTATATCAACACCGAAATATATTTTTCTGTAGAAAGTATCGAAATTAAGAATTAAATTTAGAATGTTTTTAAAAAATGTTAATTTGTAAAAAACAAAGAATTTTCGATTTTTAACCAACAAAATTGTATGGGACAATCCATTTTTAACTCAATCGACACAAAGGTTTGCGATGTAGGAGCCAGGACAGACAGACAAACTGACTGAATCGGAGGACCTCCTTTAGAAGCTTTAGAGTTCAATATTTTAAACGAATAAAGTTCCTATATGTCACAAGTATAAATCACTTAAATGTTCACTATTTATGTGCGTAAAAAAAGACGGAATCGAAGGCGAGTTTCAATAATTTAAAGGCCACTAAATACCTTAACCTAAACATTGGAAAAACATTTGATGGAAATAATTTAAAGTATTACTTATGTTTTTCCAAATTTCCACCATCGATATAAGAGTTGACAATGTCAGCATTATGTAATTTCTGGGAATCTTTAATAAAACCAGACGATTGGCATACCCCTCCCTGTGGTAACTTCCGTTGTTGATTCTCTTTTTTGTGCTGAGTTGGAAATAACCCGCATGTTTTGAGCTCTTTCTCAAATCGATTGTCCAGTATTTCTAATATGGTGTTGTTATGAGGAGCTCGGAACGTTGTTACGAAGTCTGTAATCCACCTACATATTTTACTCGGCGTTGATGGTGATGACCTTTCTAATGTTCTTCAAAAAGTAATATGCACCGTTGATGCTAACAGCTCAAAATCCACATTAAACGGGTGACTTTTGGGAATACACTGTCCGTTTTGTGTGAAGATTTGTATCCTTAAAATTCGACAGTTAAGTGTGTTTATTTACAAATATTGGTTCAGAAATAATGTTCATCACGGAATTTCCATTGTACTTAAAAATAATGCTGCAGACTTGGATGCAGGCTTAAATATGCCATGACAAAAATTCGATTAGTTGTGGAGTGCGAAAGTCCAAGTTTTTGTGAACACTGTAAAATCGACTATATCGAATTAAGTTTTACACTCTCACGTACACCAGCAGCGATGTCTTCGGCAGGTATTAGGTATACATTTACTGACAGAGTGGGCTAAATGTATCCACCATACTACGAATAGTACGAATATAGCACTCGGTAGGAGGATTATGGAAGTCTTCAATTTTGTATAAAAAAATGTTAACATCTCTATGTATTGTTCAACGCTATATCCTTCGATTATGATTTGGTAAAGCAGATTGAATAAATGACAGTTAATTTGACACATGGAACTTGAATAATTTATCCGCCATCAACAGCCTAAAGTTATCACTGTTATTACACGACTTTGCCAATTTTGCCATCTTAATGTCTTTTTGATAGTTTTTAATTTTTTTCTCCACACTTTTTAGAATTAAAAGGTTAAGTTAATACTTCACTGACACTTAAAATTAACTCACATATTAGGTGGTTGCCGCTTTGGAGTTTTCTGAGGTGAATCATTTTTAAAATATCTTTCCTTACACTCATTTTAATATTAAATAAAAAACGTCTGCACCACTTTCCTGTGTCTTCCAAGTTCGAAAATATCTGAGTTTAATGTGAATAAATTTTGAAGCTGTTTAAATGTCAATTTCTTTTACAAATCAATAACCCTAAGAGCTTCTCTTTTCCAAGATTGTTATCTCTTTACAATTCATTCTAAAAATACATAACCTAATTTCCAATCAAATTTAACATGAATCTTCGATTTATTAATAATTTACCATCATCACGTTTATAACGTGTAATTTTTTATCAAGATAATGACTACTTAATTTTAAGATCAAATTACATCCGAATGACTTCAATTTTCATCCGAAACGATTTTTATATTCAGACCTTATAATTTATCTTAACTTTGGAGGAAGGAAAAAAAGCTAACACCTACTTCAACTTCTATTTTTGGTATAATGATCTAAGCTCCGATTTATACCTTAAACACATTCTTTAGCCTTATTGTATCTACCTACTTCCCATACAAAGGACGACAATAACAAGAGGAGAAAAAAAAATATAATCTTTTTTTAGAAGTATACGAGTTAACGATACTTCCGTAGTTAGGAAGAACCTGGAAAAAAGGTTGCTTCTTGTTTATTCGTATACTTTCTTGTGTGTAGGTAAAAGAGTCAAACAACAAAATCTCATTCCGGATATGTTCCAAAAATATAAAACGCATGTTCTGCAAAATACTCCAAGGACCAATGTGCTAAAGTCAAAAATCCCAACTTCCTATACCCGATGACATCATCATTATCGTCACCAACATCCGAAGATTTGAGAGTTAGAGAAAAAGGAAAAAAAGGAAGAGTGTTCCACACACACGATTATCATTCAGTTTCATCAGCGTAAAGATTAGGGACCATCGCATTAATATTTCATGAAAATTTTGTATATTTACCTCCAATTGGATTTTGTGTCCGGAATACTTAAGTGCGTTGCGTATGCTACACGCTGAGCGGTAGAATTGTTCATTGAAAATGTGTGAAAGCGATGTAAGTAAATATTAGATCCTTTGGAAGAAGTTCATCGTGCTTCGCCACCGCCGCCGTCGCCACTGTGCCGCTCTGTCACCTCATCACCAACGTGTCGTCTTTATCAAGACACAGTCAGATTCAAAAGGAGGAAGCCCATCATGATATGAAGAAAAAATGGAACTCCATGGGCAAACGCCTGCCCGTTTCTTCTTCTTCAGATCTGTTTTCCATTTTCGTTTTTCAAAGTTCTGAACCTAAAAAAGGAGGAAAGGAAACCTTGCAAAAAAGTAAAATTTTACAGATTCAATTCATTCATTCATCACATTCCATCTATTCACCTTCTTCTACTTTTTTGGGAGATATGCGGGCGGAAACGACGCACGTGTCGTTGTCGTCATCTTCTTCGTCGTAGTCGTCTTCGTCGTCCTTGTCAGTCTATACCTACTATATGTAGGGAAGTAATGTATTTTTTTTTTGTGCCTTGGTAAATATTTCACATCTTTTACATTTTTCAAGTTCTACAATATTTGTGTCAAAAGATAGCGAAGAAGAAAAGGAATTCATATGAAATTTCATAGTTTATTCAAAGTTGCATGGGTAGGGTATGTAAGAAAGAATGAGTATGTGATTTTGGTATTTGCTTTTTGTTTAAATTGGAGTTTCAAGCCTAATTTAGAAAAAAAAACAAAAGAATTTTTCCTAACAGATGATACAAATTTGTTTTCATTTTATTTTTTCCAGAACAGTATTGCATTTTTTGATTGAAAGACTGATGAAGCTGTCGTTTTTTGCTTATTCATCTTATGATTCGTTTTTGAAATCGCCAATATGTGTCTCAGAAGAAATTCATTTTTTTTTCAAACACATGTATTTTTGTGTAAGGAATCTCAGAGAAAGCACGATTCAATTTTTCTAAAATGTATTTCAAACATTTGTTTTTGGAAAACCCTTTTTTTTCATTTTTCTTAATATTACCTTATAACAACAGTATTAAAATTACATGAGGCTTTCTTAGACATTATTGAAACGTATAGGATACTTCGAAAAAAGCTGTGTATAAGTTGTAAGCTACAAAAGTTCGCACGCCCAGGGTACTACACCCTCTGTCGAATTAATTAGAATTCGTTAAAACACTTTTGAATAGATGAATAGTTTTTTAGTGCATTAGCCTTTATTAAGCCTTTATTCAACGTTGCATAAATCCATCTTTATAAAAACATCGATCCATTATACAATACCTACAGGATGAAGGGTCAAAAAGAGAAATATTTTTAATTCAGCTTGATATGCCTCTATTGAAATGTACATAACCTTTTCTAAAGGCCTTTATAGATATTTTAACTAATAAACTCGGCCTTTATGTAGCGTTTAAAAATGCGTTTGCTAGTGTTTAGAAATAGTTACCGATTTTGTTTTTGGATTTTTTTTTTGAAGAAAAATGTAGTTTATCTTTAATCAATTAATTTCAAGTCCCGAAAAGTGTTTTTACATATATGTATCTTTTAATTCTTTGACGAAGAATTTAATTTTTACAGAAAAGAGAATGAAACATAAGAGTTTGATAAAATGAAAAACAAATTGTCAAAAACTAATAAAAACTTTATTTTTGAAATAGTACAGAAGGAGGTTATAAACGTTTTAAAAAGAATGTTGTCACACATAAACTTTAGCGGGTATCTACCTAGTTTTATAAAAAAACATTAATGAGTCATCTAAAAACATATGTTGTGTATGTAATTAAGTACACTACAAGTAAGGAATAATTTCCATTAAAATTCAATTCAAGACTTTTTAAAATTTGTAAGATGTTTTTTCTTCAGTTTCTAACTCAAAATAAATCAAAATGTTCAGGTACAAGAGAAATGTTCCGAGAAAAAAGTTTATGTCACTTTTATTTCTCAATCTGAAACCTTGAAAAATCAAGACAAACATTTTTTGAAACTTTTAAAACATTCCAGAATAAGAAAAAGATTCTCTCAGTGGAGTTTATAAGAAAATTTTAAAAGCTCTATAATGTTGACAACAATGATTAGAGCACCAAAGGGAAAGTATAACCAAATTTCAAGCTTACTATATTATGTCATTTCGAGGTTGACCCCATGGCCTAAATTTTGCATATTTGTGCTTGTGTTCCATGGTGCGTTCAATTATTTCGTCCTCCGTATTTCAAGAATGAGTAAGGATATCGACTTTTAAATTATAGTTTTATAGTGTAGTTTATATTAAAACTCTTGTTTTAAACTTTATAATGTTGATATGAACTAAAAATATTTAACTTTTTCATATATCAAAAAATGAACAGAGCAAATATTTTTCAGCTTAACAATTTGAAGAAAATAATATGAGTAATAAGCAATTTTGACACTTAGTTTGGAATGCCGTATGGAAACAACAAAAAAAGAAGAGGACCAAGGTGGCTTCCTTGCGGGCACCCTACGTAATACATACCGGTGCAGAAATAATGTTATTTATACTGAATACGATCCCTTAAGTATAAATTTAGCCATTTTAAAAAGTTTGAGTGAAAACCTATTTTATTTATCTTCATAAGTAAAACATCATGATTGACTCTGTCAAAAGCTTTAGAAAAGTCAGTATAGACAAGTAATTCATAATTACGATCTTTGCGAAAAACAGCATACTGATCATCATTATACATCTTGGTGTTTATCATTCAGCCAAGTCTCCGTGAGGGCAATTATGTCATACTGAGTTGATGTTGAAAAGAGAAGACCTTGTTGAAGTTTGGTACGAAGTCCACCGGAGTTCATTTGAAGAAGAGCGAGCAGAAGAGACATTATGTGATTGATTTAAGTTACCATGTTTTAGTTTTGAGAGCCTTGGTTTTTTGTTTACAATTTTTATTTACAAAATATAAAAAAAACATATTAACATACATATATACAATGTGGTAAGAAATTCGACTCGAATATCAAACAAGTATTAAGAAGATTTAAGATTTTTTAACATTCCATTGGAAGTTTTTTGTATCGGTCTTAATTTGAAACAAATTGTTTTATCGTTAAATTATGCCGATCGACTTAAACTGGTAGGTTAGCAGCCCTTATACATTAGACGCAAAAACGCTGATATATTATTTGCTCACAAATTGTTAATGGGCAATATAATATTCCCCGGCACTCCTGAGTGATATTCATCTTAACACCAACCCTCGAAATCTTCGATCTGTCTCCCTTTTCTATATCCCCCATCACCGCACTAACCAACTGCACTTTTAACCAATGTCCAGAATTCTTCGTCACTGCAACGCTGCTATTCTTGTCTTCGAGTTTAATATTTCCAAATCCTATCTGAAAGATACACTTTACTTTTTCCCTTCTTGAGTCCGAATTCCTCGTCCCTTTTAATTTTAAGTCTAATAAAATCAAAATTGTTAGTTCATGTACATTAAGGAGCTCTTATGTGGGCCTTAGGGTCCACATAGATTAATGTTGAAAACTGATAACAAGAACTTAAAAAAAACTGTAAAGTTAGTGTTAAGTTACGTTATGTTAAGTTGTAGCTAAGATGAATAAATAAATAATATAAATGAAAAAATCCATTAGGTACTTTCAAGAAAAATTAAGTTGGTGCTTATTTTGGTTGAACACAAATATCTATATATTGAACGAATAACACAAGCGACTTAAATTATATTATGTATTATACAGGGTTATCCATTTTGCGATTTCAAAAGTAAAAGTAAATAAAATACATATTAAGTATTTTTATTAAATGTGAATCAAAAAGCATCGATTCTTTTGAGTTAATTTTCGACCACTTTCTTAAACATATTGGGCGGTATCTTAGCTACAACTTCACGAATACTCAAGAGCTAAAGGTTTATTTACATAAAGACGGTCTTTCGCGTAGCCTCACAGAAACAGTCCAGCGGTGTCAAATGGCATAATCTTGGTATCCAGTTGATATCGCCACGACGAGAACTAACGTGGCCAGAAAATGTATCTTGCAATAAAGCCATATTCGCTGGAGTTGTGTGGCAAGTGTGTTCAAGTAGTATTCTTCAATAGCGGGCAAAGTCAGTTATCATATGACCATAACGCTCCAAATTGACGATGACAATCGTTCCATCGTCGTTTTCAGAGAAGTAAGGTTATACCTCCGGACCAAAGAGTGCACCATATAATAGTAACTTTTTGTGGATGTAATGCCCTGTTTTCAATTACTTAAGGACCGAAACCCCAAATACGACTAAATACCAACGAGGAAGAAATGGCTCCACGTTAAAGAAAAATGTGTGCCAAAAATCGCTGTCCATTCATTGTGAATGGTCAGCTGGCTTCAGTTGTTGTGTGAGCTGGACTTTATATGGATGTAGGTTTGGATCCAAATGCAAAATACACCGAAATTTTTCATAAGACAGTCCTAATACCTGATTTGCGACAAGAAATCGACACATTCGGGTCTTCGGCAATACTTTCACTTGCAGCAGCAATATTTTCAGTGGTTCGAGCGAAAAAAATTATGTAAACCATAATATCCTCGTAAAGCACGATATGTGGTTGTGGCAGAATCACCATTTTTGTAGTAGGTTTTGACAATTTGCATGCGTTGTGCGATAGTTAAGCGATCCATTTTCGAAGATGTTGAACTTTCAACTAAAAAACAACAACATCGTTTTACATATGAATTCCAGCCCTTTACTTTTGAAAGTGCAAAATGGATAACCCGTAAATTGTGACGTAATATGAAATTAGTATAAACTAAAATCAACTTCATTAGATAGAACTAAAACAGGCCAATATTTACAAAAAATTAGATTACCTCGAGAATAATTGAATGCATACAAAAACCTAAAAAAACGACTACTAAAAGTTGGTAAAAATTTATTTTCTATGCGAATATATTAGCAACACTTAAAGATACTGTTTTAAAACAAAAGTTTATCTTTTAAAAACTAATGAGCTAAACTTTAATAAAAATCAAATTGTTAGTTTACATTTGTTTTTTAAATATACTACGTACATAAAATGTCGTGTTCCACTAGAATATCTCAAGAACAAACGAAGGTACTGACTCGAAAACTATTTCATTATGTAGGAATAATTGATAATTTTAAAAAAAGTCTATATTAAGTTAATATTTTTTTTTATAGAAAACAAAAATATTATAGAAAATACAATTCTCGGGAACAAGGAAAGGCAATAAGATCAAAAACTTATTTTATCATATGCAAAATATTGTTGTTACTTACTTACTGAAGGTGGCGCTACAGTCCTATGTGAACTAGGGCCTCACCCAACACAGTTCTCTATCTAGCTCGGTCTCTAGCTAGATGACTCCAGTTTCACGCTCCGAGTTGGGTGAGCTCACTTTCCACTACTGCGCTGTCCTATGGGTGGGGATTAGAATACTATTGTTGTTATCTTTAAGTTAATCTTTTAGAAGATCCAAATTAAGAACTTTTGTTTATACAATGAAATATTTTTCGAGTCAAGTATCAAGAGCATAGACAATTTATATACTTCAAACATTTTTTTTATCTTATAACTTCAACTTTTTGAAATATGGAAAGAATGACACGAATGGGAAGTTATCAGTGTGGATTGCATCTCGGCCTCTTATTTTTATTTCTAGTTGAAAATATTTGTCCAACCATAATATATGTAAATGCGGTAGACATCAATATTTTTGACATTAATTCTTGAAATCTAGAATATCTTTTTTTTTTTGTGGTATACCACAAGGAAAATGTAGCTTTTGAATAATAAAATAAAACCGACTTAACCCACTTTTTAATTTAAAATGACTTATAGAGAATTCCTCTACCAAAGGTATACTCTGTCAGGTTTTTTCGCGAAGTGAATATTTAAATACAATTTTTTTTTTTTTGAATATTTAAATGTCCTTGACTTTGAATTCTTGCAAACATTTAAGTAAAAGCTAGAAAATTAATTGTTTAAATAATAAAATAATTCAGCAGTCGTTAATATCTATTTTCTTCTTAAAATACTCAAGCTTAAATTTAATATGTAGCAGATCACTTCTAAACGTTGTTAGTTTTATTAGTGTACATTTTATTTAATTCAATTCCCAAATATCTGGAATCCTGTACTGCAGAATACCATAGCTCAAAATTACTAATTTAAACAACAACTCATGAAAATTAATTTGTCAAAAATATAAATCTTCTAAAACAACATCATGATCTACAAATATACCTACCTACATAAATTTCAAAATATTAATGCCACAGAGATGTCTTATACAGTTGCGTCTCAAAGATTTCGTTTATTTAGTAATTTTTTGTTCTTATTTTATATTTATAAAGGAAGACTCCTTGTTCGTCCTTTTTGTAGAGTGACGACGACGACAATGACGAGAAGACACCGACGACGACGACGTCGACGTAACGATGATGTGAATCTATCAAATCTGACGGCTTACATCTTGTTAAGACAATCACACCTGTCTCATGGGCATTAATCTGGATCTCTGGAATATTTTCGGTGTGTATATAATGAAGCTAAGAGTGTGCCCCCAATGTTGTACAAGGTACATAGGTATAGCTACTCTTATCTAGTTATAAAGAAGGACGAACACACATATCATCTAGCTCCATAGAGTTGAAAGACAGGAGCGAGTAGGTATTATGGAGAAAGGAGAAGTTGATATTCAAATTTTTGTCAGAAAGCATATTTATGCAGCGAAGCCAGTCTTTTGGGATAACCATCATCACATATCACTTCGTCAGAGTCGCCCTAGTCAGAGTCCTCGTTCTCGTCCTCATCCCTTTCTTTTGGCTCTTACAGTTCCCTTTCCTACCTTTGCATACAACATGTATTTATTACATCTAGCACATTTGCTTTTGCTCCTGCTCCTTTTCCAGCTCCTGCTACTAAGTCCTGATGCTGCATGGATTCCCTTTGGAGTTTTAAGTATGAGAACTATTTGGCTGTGGTGATGGTGAAAGGCAAAGGCGATATGGGTAAAAAAGGAGTGAGTTGAGGTTATAGTCAACCCATTTGAGAGATGTATTGAATGCGCTTATGATTGAGCGTTACGAAACTAAGAGGAAGAAGAAGTGTAGTCTCTTTGTGATTTTCACATACAGCTATGGACGAAATAGAAGGAACAGTTAATACTTTCGAGGAAGTAAATGTTTGTTTCACTTAAGTAAATCTAACACGTCGTGAAAAAAGCTGTTTAATGCTACAACATATAGTTTATATGTTGTAAAACTGTGTTTCGTACACTTATTTAAAAAAGCGGGTGTTTTTTTAAACATGAATAGACTGATGCCTAAACAACGCTTCAAAATTGTGCAAATTTATTTTGAAAATCATGGTTTTGTTCGGAAAACTTATAGTGTGAATTTTGTTTTTTGGGATGAAGCTCACTTTTGGTTTAAATGTTGAGTGTATTTTGACACACACAAAAACTGACTGTTTGGTGTGCTTTATGGTCTGGTGGAATAATTAGAACGTACTTCTTAAAATGATGACCTTTATAGAGTCATGACTTTACGTTCATTATTTGAAAAACTATATTGTGCCGGAACTGTGATTTTAACAAGACAACGGAACATGTCACACAGCTCGTGCCACAATTTATTTATTGGAGGAAAGAATTCTTATGGGCCCTTGAATTATTCTCGGAGATCGTGAGACTTAGAGCTGCACCGTGGGGTTATGTAAAATCGCTAATTTACGCATATAAACCTGCAACTATTGTATACAGTTGGAGGAAAGCATTCGAAACTTGACTGCCAATACGGTAACAAATGGTCCGTACGTTGGTTACGTTTTTTTTCGTAGTCCATAGCTCGAGAACCAGTTGAGGTATCGACTTTAAATACATTTTGTTTTGCAGAGACTTGAATTAACATTGTAACGTGGTACCAAACAAATATATTTTTGGAAATAAATCCAATTAACGTTTTTTTATAAATCAAAAACACTGAACAAAAAATATTTGTCACCTAGAAAATTTTACGAACAAATAATTATTTTATCTTCAAAACAATTTTTCGCCACGAAAAATAATGTTCTCAGCATCTAGCATAATTTTGAGAAAAACCAAATCGACAATTTCTTACAAAAATCTGAAAACCTAAAAAAAATTAACAAAAGTAATGGTAAAAATTGATTTTCGACTCAAATATCTTTTCAAAACATTTAAATTATGGCTTGCTTTTAATTTTGACTTATTTAAAATATTGTTTCAAACATTCGGAAAAATTTTGAGAAAATTCGATGTGACAGTTTTTTAAGAAAAAATGGAAAACCTAAAATAAAATTAGCAAAAGTCCATTCGGAAAGTCCAATTTTGGGTAACTTTTTCGAGCATTTCGGCCGGAATACCCCGAATTTCTTCGGAAATGTTGTCTTCCAAAGCTGGAATATTTGCTGGCTTATTTGTGTAGACTTAAGACTTGACGTAGCCCAACACAAAATAGTCTAAAGGCGTCAAATCGCATGATCTTGGTGGCCAACTTACCGGTCCATTCCTTGAGATGAATTGTTCTCCGAAGTTTTCCCTCAAAATGGCCATAGAATCGCGAGCTGTGTGGCATGTAGCGCCATCTTGTTGAAACCACATGTCAACCACGTTCAGTTCTTCCATTTTTGGCAACAAAAAGTTTGTTATCATTGAACGATAGCGATCGCCATTCACCGTAACGTTGCGTCCAACAGCATCTTTGAAAAAATACGGTCCAATGATTCCACCAGCGTACAAACCACACCAAACAGTGCATTTTTCGGGATGCATGGGCAGTTCTTGAACGGCTTTTGGTTGCTCTGCACTCCAAATGTGGCAATTTTGCTTATTTACGTAGCCATTCAACCAGAAATGAGCCTCATCGCTGAACAAAATTTGTCGATAAAAAAGCGGATTTTCTGCCAACTTTTCTAGGGCCCATTCACTAAAAATTCGACGTTGTGGCAGATCGTTCGGCTTCAGTTCTTACACGAGCTGTATTTTATACGGTTTTACACCAAGATCTTTGCGTAAAATCTTCCATGTGGTCGAATAACACAAACCCAATTGCTGCGAACGGCGACGAATCGACATTTCATGGTCTTCAGCAACACTCGCAGAAACAGACGCAATATTCTCTTCTGTACGCACTGTACGCATTCGTGTGGTTGGTTTAATGTCCAATAAAGTAAACTGAGTGCGAAACTTGGTCACAATCGCATTAATTGTTTGCTCACTTGGTCGATTATGTAGACCATAAGTCGGACGTAAAGCGCGAAACACATTTCGAACCGAACACTGATTTTGGTAATAAAATTCAATGATTTGCAAGCGTTGCTCGTTAGTAAGTCTATTCATGATGAAATGTCAAAGCATACTGAGCATCTTTCTCTTTGACACCATGTCTGAAATCCCGCGTGATCTGTCAAATACTAATGCATGAAAATCCTAACCTCAAAAAAATCACCCTTTATCTTTTCAGAAATTTGAGATTTTGGCTTTGTTTTAATTTAAACTTACATAAAATGTTGTTTCCAACATTCGAAAAATATTTGAGAAAAATCGAATTAACAGTTTTAAACAAAAAATTAAAACTTAAAAAAATGTATAAAAGTTGGTAAGAATTTACTTTGGATTTAATATCTTTTCAAAAGTTACAAAAATTGGCTTATTTTACCTCACGGAAAATATTGTTTTTGACATTCAGTAATTTGTTTATAAGAATCCAACAGTCCGTTTTTTTCATAAAAAAAAAATTGATGTTCCGATGATGTTCCAATTTGTATTTGTTTATATGATAAATAAAAACTGTTAAGAAATGCTACTAAGATAAGTAAATGGATTACTGAAAATCTCGTTAAAATCTTGTAATTATAAACTTTCTTAGAAAACCGAGTCTTTGGAGAAGTTTTACTGAAATGTTGTACTTAACTCTTCAACAAAATATCAAATGTTACCTATAAACAAATAAGATTTTTTTTACAGGAGGAAATCTTCAAAAGACACTTTGCAGTATTCCACCAAGTAGTGTGGGACTTTTAACCACTAAAACCACCTCTTCATCAGGACCAATCTTGAAGGATCGACTTCCGATTTTTCTTTCTTAATTTTGTACAATCACTTTGGGGGAAGTTTAAACTTTTAATACTTTCCCATGTTTTTTTAGACCATAAGCTCATGAGGCTTGGTTCTTCTTAATCTCCGAACATGGTTTCTTATATTCAAGACGGACTCCATTTCAGAATTAGTATGACTTTGCAGTCTCTGGTTGTGCGATACAGCTTATTTTTTAACAACTTCTGTAACCATTTCTATTTGTAAGTCACGATGTAGATCGGTATTTCGTATGTACCAAGGTGCATTAACTATTCCACTAAGGACTTTGTTTTGGAATTTTTGGATGATTTCGGTATTTGTTTTCTTTGTACAGCCCCATAATTGGATTCCATAGGTCCAAATAGGCTTTAGTACTTGATTATACATTATTTTGTTTTAGATTGATAAATCAGAGTTGTTACCAAGCAACCAGTACATTTTGCTATATTTCAAGTTTAATTCTTCTCTTTTCTTTTTGATGTGCTCTTTCCACTTAAGCTTCGCATCCAGTCATTCCAAGGTATTTGGCCGTATTAGCGAAAGGTACAGCTTGATTATTAATGATTATTGGAATATTGTTTATCTTTTTATTTGTAAAGTTTATATGTAAAGATTTTGTTTCATTGAGTTTGATACGCCATTTTTCGGTCCAAGATCTGACTGTGTCGACGGCATTTTGTAGTTTTACTGCTGCCTTAGAGACACATTTGTCGGGTACCAAAATTGCGGTATCATCTGCAAAAGTAGCCATTATGGTGTGATTACCAACTGGAATATCCCTTATGTATAGTAAATACAGGGTAGGACCTAGGACACTTCCTTGTGGTACATCGGCTTCTATTTTCTTTAATTCCGAGTATTCTTGATCGTACCTTACTCTAAACAATCGGTCTGAGATGTACGATTTTAATATTTCAAAGTACTGCCTGGGAAGATCCCTTTGCAGTTTGTACTCAAGTCCCTCATGCCAAACCTTGTCAAAATCTTGAGCAACATCTAAGAAATTAGCTGAACATACTTGTTTTTCTTCTAATGCTTTTTCTATAACATCCGATATTCTATGAACTTGGTCTATCGTTGAATGTTTATTTCTAAAGCTAAACTGATGGTTTGGGATTAACCTTCTTTCTTCTATGATTTTGCTAAGTCTCCTCAGAAGCAGTTTTTCAAAAACTTTTGCCATAATTGGTATAAGCGATATTGGTCTGTAAGCCGTCACTTCTGTAGGTGGTTAAGATTAATAAAAATAAAGTGTTGTTCCTATTATTTTGGCCATAGCTGTACATATGTAAGACTCTATAAGGATATTTATGTGTATAAAGCACAAACAAAAACAGTGCTAGAAATGATTTTATACCATCTGATTTATGTGAGGTAGAGTTTTGTAATGAAAATAAATTGGCAAGTTTGTCTTGTTCTTGTTTTATTAGAATCATTGCTAATGTAAAGCTTTTCGATGAAATATTTCGTAAAAGGAAAATGATAAACTAAAATGGCTTCTTAAAAATTAAATTAAAATTGTATATCTTAAGGGAGTACGTACGATTAGGTATGTTCTTACATCTAAGGTATAAAAGGGTATATTTTCTTTATAATTGAGATCAAAATATGAATGTTTTTTGGATCTTATATAAGTCTTCATATAAACGTGTATCTTAATAATATAATACCCATGTTGTCCTTGTTCAAAGATTAAGAAAATGTCAATATAGGTTATGGGATATACTTGTTAGTGTAGTAAATTCAGAAATATATATTTGTTGTGTAATGTTGTAGAAAAGGGAACAAATTGACATAAATAAGATATGAATGTACAAAGAAAGGCTTATTAAAGAGTTAAACGTTAGTATTAAATTTTATTCTGAAATATAAGTTCCTCTTCTCAGTTCATGTGAGTTACTCACTGTACCATCAAATTTAATGTCGTTTTTATTTACCTTGAATTCGACGAAATCTAATAAAAATTTCTAATCAAAAACTAAACGAAACAAGGTTAAGAGGTTTTGCAATTTATTTTACGTATTCATCATCGTAATTATTACCATAAAATTCACTATTTTCTAGGAATTCGTCGAATTCATTTCGGATGGTATCCTTTTAATACACCCATAAAGAATCGTAAGTGGTTCAACTGATGCATCTAATTAGGAACCATCATTTTTAGCGAAAGACACTTCGTAGCTATGTTTTCTACTGATGTACATGTATAGAGGTCTTTTTATAATTGTGAATTTTTAAACTAAAAATAAAAGAAAAACTTAAATAACATCAAACTTAACATCATTTGATCATCCTTTGCACCACGTAACGGTATCTATGTTGTACTCTCATCATATCCGTTCGAAAGATACGTTTTCTAAGAACTTTTTTTTGATACAAATTAAATATCATCAATTAGTTTGAAAAATAAATTAAAACTTTCCAAAGCTTTTTTTTCTTTTTTAAATGAAATTTCTGACTTGAAAAATGAATAATAATACATCATTATTAAGTTCTAAAATCAATAATTCTTGAATTGATGAATTAAAAAAGAGTATAAAATATCAAAGAACAATTATTAATTTATGTGAAAACAATAATAATAATGGAGTTTTTAGTTGATGCAAAGGAATTGAAAACTTTTGAAATACAATACATAATTTTTTTTTGAAAATGAATGCGAAAAATTAAGTAGAAAATGCTTGATTCCTTCGAATATGAACGAGTTTTGTTTAAATGCACCGCAAAAACTAAAGGTTGTAAAC
The DNA here is from genome assembly GCF_945859685.1 of Eupeodes corollae. Lineage (NCBI taxonomy): Eukaryota > Metazoa > Arthropoda > Insecta > Diptera > Syrphidae > Eupeodes > Eupeodes corollae. The sequence goes on from NC_079148.1 coordinate 113,769,728, forward strand.
TACTCACAATATTATAACACATCAAATCGAATGTTACAAACAAAGAACAGAGTATGCTGCCTACATTAAGCATTGAAAATCAGTGGCAACATTCCCTTGCAGCCATCAGAGATGCCGCCTCTAAAGTACTACGTTTTACACCACGCCAAAATATGGAAATACCCCTTCTCCAAATTATATAACGGCGATGACGGACCCAATTTCGCTGTTAGGGAGATAGAACCACTCAACCTCGGCGACGCATATCAACAATTCCGCGTACCCGACTTAGACGAAGTGAAGATAGCTATATCTAAGCTGAAGTCCAACAAAGCTGCTATAGTTGACGGGTTCGCATGCATTAACTTATTGGCAAAATATGGTCGGAAAAAAGCATGCCCGATGAGTGGAATCTCAGCATAGTGTGTCCGATACATAAAAAAGGAGACCCTCTAAACTGCGCCAACTACAGAGGCATCAGTCTCCTTAATATTGCATATAAGATCCTTTCTGTCGTATTATGTGAACGTCTGAAGCCGTTCGTCAAGAACTTGATAGGTCCTTATCAGTGTTACTTCAGACCAGAAAAGTCCACTATCGACCAAATATTCAAACTACGGCAAGTCTTGGAAAAAATCCAGGAGCTTCAAAAGTTCAAATCGATACCCACCATCTCTTTATCGATTTTAAAGAAGCGATCTCTCCGATGTATTTGATGTCAAAAAAGGTTTTAGACAAGGCGATGCACTATCATGCGACTTCTTCAATTTCGTTCTGGAAAGAATTGTGCAAAACTCAACTGTCAACACAAGAGGCACAATCTTCCAAAGGTCCATCCAATTACTCAGATACGCAGATTATATTGACATAATTGGAAGATCAAAGCGTGGAGCGTTTTTGAGCATTGCGACAGAAGCGGAGAAGATGGGTTTAGTGGTCAATGAGGGCAAGACCAAGTTTATGCTGTCATCAAAAACGGATATTGAACAATTACGTCTTGGACAAAACGTCACCATGGACAGCTATAACTTTGAGGTAGTTAAGGACTTTGTCTACCTAGGCACCGCTATAAACACAGACAACGACCCAAGCGCTGAAATCAAACAAAGAATAACTGTTGCAAATCGCTGCTTCTTGTACTTAGAAGTTAATTGGGAAGTAAAGTCCTCTCTGGAGCATCTAAAATCACCATCTATAAGACACTCACTATCCCGGTTCACATTTATGGCGCTGAGGCCTGGACCATGTCAGAGAAAGATAAGAGTTTCTTGTAATGCTTCGAGAGAAAAATTCTTCGGGTGATTTTTGGTCCCGTCTGCATAGATTGAGAATGGGGTAGAAGATACAACGAAGAATCGTACCAGCTCTACAGCGACACTGACCTGGTTAACAGAATTAAAGTCCAATGACTTAGATGGCTTGATCATAGAGCGAACGGATATCATAACTCCACCCCGGAAGGTCTTCGAATCCAATGCTGAGGGACGATGCAGTAGAGGAAGACTGCGACTCAGGTGGAGCACGCAGGTGGTTAAACTGGAGACAGCTGGCTAGGGACCGACCCGGACTGTTGAGCCACTTTAAGTAAGTGAGTAAGTTAGAACAGAGTTTTAAACATTTCACATTCTTGATGTGCAGTTGATAAAATAATCTCTACCTCAAAGATCTGTACTCTCTGTGGCCAAAAAGTAATTAAAGTGTGAGATTATGCATACAACTTTGACACAACACTATTGTTAAGAATTCAAACTTTTAATAATTAGTTACCAAGATTTCAACAGTTTTTTTTTTATAATTTATCTTATTAAAACATATTTACTCCCCTATATTAAAAACGAAGGATCTGAACACGTTTAAACAATGACAGTCCGTAAAAAAATAGAAATTAAAAATTTTATAAAGTAAAATAATATATGCATCATATTAAAAAAGAATGTTAAATATTTTGAAATCACTACTAAATGAATTCAAAATGTGGAAAGATCGAAGGTTGCTAAAATTAGATAATTTTTCCGTTTTACTGAACTGAAATAACTTTAACATTTTACCAAATAGTTTAAGCCAAGGTTTTTTTCTTCACAAAATTGAAGAGGAGTATATTGGCAACATTTGTTTTCAACAGCACGGCTCTATGTGCCACACAGCGGAAGCTACACTTGATGTTTTTATAGCATTTTCAAAAAAAAAAAGTTATTAAGCGGACCCTGAATTTCAGTCTTAAAACTTTCAAAAATATGACTGACTTCTAAAATGATCGTTTGGCTATTTTCAATTGTTTAAGTGGTTTCAATCTGTTGAAGTTGATTTTTCTATTAAAATTATATAAGTAGGTATGCTAAGTTTGAAAGCATGCGTATACCCTAAAATGTGCTTCATCGCTTTGGATGATTTTGCTCGAAAAATCAGGGTCCATTTGTTGATGTTCAATAATCCATTCAACGAACTCTCTTTTATGTCCATGGTCATTAGGCTTTAATTGTTGTGTTAATTGAATTTTGTAAGCATTAAGACACAGATCTTTGGTGAGTATACGCTGTAGAGAGGTTCTTGAAATTTGCAATTCTTGTTAACGACGTCGAATTGAGGTTCCTGGAATGTCAGCAACACTCTCACGCACTGCTTCGACATTCACATTTGAACGGCTTGTTTTTGGACGACCAGTGTGTTTGGCGTCTCCAAAAGATCCAGTCTCCATGAATTTTTCAATTAATCTCTTCACAGTTGACGAAGTTACAACACTATTCCGACCATATTTTGTATGATATTTTCGAACTGCAGCCGCCAAGCTTTCACTTACTTACTTACTTAAGGTGGCGCTACAGTCCTGGGGGGACCTGAGCCTCAACCAACAATCGTCTCCAGCCAGCTCGGTCCCTAGCTAGCTGTCTCCAGTTTCGCACGCCAAGTTGGTTGAGGTCCTCTCCTACCTGGGTGCGCCACCTGAGTCGCGGTCTTCCTCTACTGCGCCGTTCCTCGGGATTGGATTCGAAGACCTTCCGGGCTGGAGCGTTGATGTCCATCCGCTCTACATGACCTAGCCATCTAAGCCGTTGGACTTTAATTCTGCTAACTAGGTCAGTGTCGCTGTACAGCCCGTACAGTTCGTCGTAGCATCTTCTCCTCCATTCTCCATCTATTCGTACGGGACCAAGCTTTCACTATTTTTGAAATATTCTTTTATAATGAAGACACGTTATTCTATCGTGTAACGCTCCATTTTTAACAACCCTATACTGTTAGCTGTCAAATTGCTTTTTTTCAGGGTTGCCAACACTTCACTGCACAAATGGCGGCAAATTCAAATCTTTCGTTAATTTTGGGACACCCTGTAGTATATATTTAACTATACATCACAGATTGTATTAAATTGATAAGTTTTCTCGAATCAATGATAATGTTTAACAGACAGCCACTTAATTGTTGGTTTTCGGGGTTATGACATGACAAAGGACTGACGTGAGTTATTTTAATACTTTGTATTCAAAATGAAGAACTGAAATGAGATGACTAAATAAAGGTCTTTCCATTGTTTTAAAATAAAATATAATCTCAATAAAATATAAAAAGACTTTGTATATTGATGCCATCGAGTTACCCAACTTTTGTTTAAACACCCATAAGTAATTTGTCTGTATTGTGCGTACACTTAAGGGGTTATGACGTTGTAATTATTAAATACAGTGCGAGCAATTAGGAAGGAGGATAGGCCTAGTTAGGAGATACCGATACAAATTGGTTTTGAATATCTGGAATGCCTTCACATTTTAATGAGTGGGAAATATTGAGCCTGGTAAAGCATTCCACATTCGTGAAGTACGGCTAATGAAAGAATCACTTTATTTAACAATACTTCCGAAATTGGGCTGAAAAATAAACTGAGGAGCATTCCCAGAAGTACCGGTATTACAGTTAAACTGTTTGAGAGGAGGAATACAAGTGGCTATTTCAGTAGAGCATTGTTTGTCAAAAATTTAGATAAAACTATGATAGGCATGAAATCGCGATGTTCAAAAAAAGCAAATATCTCAGTAGCAAGTTATCAATGTGAGTTATATTCCAGCTTCCTTTTTAATTTTATTTTAGTAATTTATCATATTTACTTATATAAATTATCTATTTCGTTTTTTAATAAGTTTTAATTTTCATAATTTCATTTATACAACTTTAATTTATTGCTAGCAAAATTTTGTGCACAGAAGAATAACGGTTTTGACATCTTTTAAGAAAAATCGAATGGACAGTTTTTTTCCAAAAAAAAATTACTATAAGTTCGTAAAAATTGATTTTCGACTCAAATATCTTTTTGAAAATTTGAGTTATTGGCTTGAAATTAATTGTATTTTTTATCAATATTCGGTAAAATTTTGAGTAAAATTGAATTGACAGTTTTTTGTACAAAAATGAAAAACATAAAAAACAATACTTAAACTTAGTAAAAATTTACTTTCGACTCAAATATTTTTTAAAATTTTAAAAATATTGACTTCAAACTATTTGTATCTCAAAGAAAATATTTTTTACGACACTCAGTAAAAGTCCAACAGTCTGTTTTTTCATTCATTTTATTCATAAAAGAAAAAAAATCTACGAAAAATAGTACGCAAATTTGTTAAAAATTGATGTTCTGTTTTCGATATCTGGTGAGCAATTGAATTTATTGACTTCAAATTAATTTCATTCATCTAATTTGTAATGCTTCTAAAATTGGCATTAGTTTTTGACTAAAAATCTCGTTACCAAAAAAAGATTTTGAAATCAAACTACATATTTTATCAATTGCAAAATAGTGTTGGTAATTTTAAGAATAATTCAACTGACAAATTTTTTTTACAAAACACTAAAATCTGCAAACTTTTAAGCAAGACAAATCGACAACCCTGTCTGTCTGTGTAGTTGTCAGTGTGAGTGGCATCCCAGCCTCTTTTTTTTCATTCGATTTTGTTTATTTTAGATAATTTTGCCTTAAAATGCATTTATTTATTTATTCATCAACTTATATTATTTTTATTTTATTTTATTTTGTATAATATTTTGTAGCTTATTTTCTAAATTTCGTTCTCACTGAACTAATTTTTCCGTTAAGAACTTTTACAAAGAGTACCCCAAAAACCCAACCACAAAACGCAAAAATATTTACGAATTGAGGGATGTGGTTCGTTCTAAACTTTTCCATTCCACCCATCACTATAACTTACTCGTAACTATCAACTCCCACTTTTTCACGTGTCTGAACATTTAATTTATTGCAGTATAAAGTTGCTTTTGTTTTGTTGATGTTGTTGATGATGATAATGCAACAATGTATATAAGCTTCTTCATCTATATACAAAAACTAAACTAGTCGTTGATACAACGCGGTGTGGTGCTATAAGCTTTTGCTGAGTTTTAAAGTGAAATTTGACGCCATATATACATCAAAGTAATTTTCACGTTGAAAATTCTCAAAATTTTACATAACAATTCAATTAATTCATTAGAAAGCATTGAATTAAATTCAAATTACCATTGAGCTTTACGGCCAATGGGTAAGTATACCTAAGAGCTCAAATAGTTAGACGAAAGTTGTATAGTTGTACATTATGTAGTTTTATAACCTCTGAATCATGCAAACAATTCAATAGACATACATACAAGGTACTCCTTGTGCTAATACAACACTGAAGTTATCACAGTTTCTGAGAGGATAGTTTGGTATTTTGAAGACAGCAATTCGAGGGTGTGCTTGTGGTGGGATGGAGCAGGGATGCAAAATTCCACGATAATCGAGGTAACTAGCATAGTCCCGAAGGAGCTGCTACTGATATTTGATATGATTAGCTATATTTGTGTTCAGTGGGGATAAGATGAAACAGAAGCCATTTGGGAACTAATTTTCTGAGATAATAATTAAAGGTTATTATGGAATTTTTTACGGTACTCTTGGAGCGGAATCGGGTACCTGATTATTCACTCTGTTTTGGTGATGATAAGTATACAACTTTTAAAATAACTAAAATTGTCTTTTTTTCATCTAATAAATCTATAAGAACATTATATCCCTAAGTTCCGTAATAATAAAAAGATTCAGAGGCTAAGAGCCAGTTTGTTCACTTCGTACTTTGAAAATCGCTGATTTAAGTCAAAATGGCCATCACGATTAATGTTAATTATTGAAGCTGGCACTACAGTCCGGACGGACCAGTACATTATTTAACATGCGTCTCCAGCCAGGTCCGTCCTTAGCCAGCTGTCTCCATTTGGTTGAGGTCTTCATCTTCACCCACCTGCGTGCGCCATCTGAGTCACGGTCTTCCTCCACTGCACTATTACTCTGGATTGGATTCGAAGAACTTCCAGGCTAAAGCGTTGTTGTCCAATCGATCTATATGACCCAGCCATCTTGGTCATAAAAAAGTCGTTGGAGTTTAATTCTGCTAACCAGGTCATTCTCACTTAACAGCCCGTAAAGTGCGTCGTTGTACCTTTTCCACTATTTTCCAGCTTTGCAGACGGGACCAATAATCACCCAAAATTTTTTTTTAGCGCTGGTGTCGTTGTCTGAGTTTATAGCAAGCCTAGGTAGACAAAGTCCTCAACTATCACAAAGTTATAAAGCTAAGCTGTCTATGGTTAAGTTTTCTTTAAAACGTCGTAGTTCAATGTCCTTTTTTGATGACAGCATATAAAGGGTGAGTTCTTAGCTGTTATCATATTGGCAACAATGGTTTTAACAACTAATGAACATTTCGTGTTTTGTTTTGAAAAAGTCGCAGTTTGGTGCGGTTTATGGGCTCTTTGGACCGTACTTCTTCAAAGATGATGTGAATTGTAACTTAACTGTAAATGGTGAGCGCTAATGTGAGAGATATCCAACATTTTCTTACCCAAAATGCAAGAGCTTGACTTGCATGACATGTGGTTTCACCAAGACGGCGCCACATGCAACACAGCTCGGGCAACGACGGACTTATTGAGAGGCGAGTTCGGTGAACATTTTATTTCACGTTCGGGAATGTCCAATTGGCCGCCTTAGATCGTTCGATTTATCTCCTTTAGGCTATTTTTGTGGGGTATGTTAAAGCTCACATGAAATAATCTTCAAACAATAAATTATATTGACCGTACTATCGATTTAAATAAAGATTTCATGCATTTTTCTTAATTGTTTTTTTTTTTTTTTTTTTGAAAAATGTTTTTATAGCTTTTAAAAAATCAATTAAAAATGGACGTCTTCATTTCAGATTATTTTCCCATGAAAAACCGAATATTTTGGATGCATTTAAAGGATCTTTCAGCTTAGATACGTTGTTGAAAATAAATTGCTATTGCTAAATGCCTAGTTTTAAAGATCGACGAAGATATTTTCAGTTTATTTTGAGCTATTTAAAAGGTTTTAAGTCACTTACATCACTAATTTTTCTCTAAAACTACAATTTTCCAAAAGCTTAACTTTTACCACCCAAAAAGGTGCCTTACAACAAGGCAAGAGTGCTTCAGTTTTCAGAAGTGTGGGTTTTAAATTTTCACCTTTTGGCCTTGAATTAATCGTGGAAGTCCAGAGAAGGTTTGTACGTAGAGAAAATTCATTATTAGAAGGTGGTTGGACCGTACACTCTGCATTAAAATTGCCATTGATCGACGGGTGATTGAAAGTCTAATTTGCAATATTTCGAGAAATTCTGCTATTGCAAAAGTTCTGCGATTAACGTCAATTATCTTATGGGATGAGTGCACAATGGCGAATAAAAAATCAATAGAAGCATTTAATCGAACAATGCAAGATTTTCGCGGTAATCAACAGCTGTTTTGGTGATGCTCTGACTCTGAATTTCTGTCAGGGGACTTTCGTCAAACATTGCCTGTCATTCCTCGATCAACTCCTACTGAAGAAATAAACGCCTGTTTGAGGCTATGAGTTCCTTGGAGATATGTACCAAACTGACACTGAACATTAATATGCGTATTCACCTATATAATAATGCCACTGTCAATAACTTATCAAAACAATTGTTAGAAATTGGTCATGGCAAAATATCAATCGACAGTACCAACGGATTGATCACTTTACCGAACAATTTTTGTGCAATTGCCCAATCTATAGATGAGTTTATTGAATGTGGTTTTCCGGATATTCTTCAGAATTACAGAAGTCATGAACGCACCATTTTAGCACCGAAAAACATTCATCCCAATGCTATTAATTTTTAAATTCAAGTGAAACTGCCAGGAATAGTGACGACATATAAATTTATTGACAGTGTTATGAATAAAAATGAGGCAATCATTTTTCCAATTGAATTTTTAAATTCATTGGAACCTGCTGGTATACGACTGCATTGCTTGAATCTGAAAATTGGTTCTTTGATTATATTATTGCGAAACATTAATCCACCAAAACTGTCTAATGGCACCAGAATGGCAGTGAAAAAATTATTGCCAAATTTGATTAAAGCTACAATCTTAACTGGTAAATCAAAAGGAGAAGTGTGTTGGATACCGAGTATCCCTATGATTCCAACTGATATACCATTGGAATTCAAAAGATTACTATATCCTGTGCGTTTATCATTTGCGATGTTCATAAATAAGGCCCAAGGGCAAACACTTCACGTTTGTGGTGTCAATTTGGAGGAATAATGTTTTCCACATGGCCAACTTTATGTTGACTGTTTTAGGGTCGGTAATCCCAACTGTTTGTTTATTCATGCTCAATATGGAAAAACAAACAATATTGTTTATCCAACTGCTTTAGCCTAACACATAGTAAGAGTATCCAATTCTTTTTTTATTTTTTACACTTTGCTGATAAATATAATATAAACAATAAATCATTTTGGTCATTTGGACTTTTAAATAGCTAGCAATTTGAAATATTTTTTTGTTTGAACAAAAGATCTTAATAATATTTTTTTTTATTACTAGTGAAGCATGTACCGAGCCGCTAGTCTATTATAAACCACTCAAAACAAAATAGGGCCTATTTGGTATGCCTTCAATCAGAGTCCTTACGTTTTGTTCGGGTATACGCTCCCAACAGGATTTTGACAAGTTTATGATCTGGTCAGATTGAGGTCTGGGCTCTTTATTGGTCATGGTCAAACGTGTAGTATTGGTGGCAGAAAAGCTGCTTGCGTGGTACAGGTCGTATGTGAGCAAGCATTATCTTGCATAAGAACATACACATATCTTATTTTTTGTGAAAATGGGATCCCAACAGGTCAATTTACCATTTCAATGTTACTGGTGGCGGTAACGTTGCCCTCATTCAGGATAATCAGCTCTGTTCTGCTTAGCAATTTTATTCCAGCCTATATACTCAAACATTTCTTTTGCTTTCGTCTGTAAAGAGTTTAGACCTCCAGTTGCTCATGGTTCAATTTGAATGCTCACGGGTGTACCTTCATCGTGCTGCCTGATGGGCCCTTGTAAGCTACGGTCGAATAGCACACGCTGTGGAACGTTGACCAATTTTGTTCTGTCAATTGCGAATGGTTTTATCACTGACTTGCGTGTCATTTGACTACCAGAGTTGAGTTTGTAAAACCTGGGCAGTTAGAGTAGGCTTCCAACCAGCAGTTGTTCTAAAGTACCGGTCTTCTTGCTGGATTGTGGCCCGAATTCTCCTTAACCATGGTATCCTTGATACACTCCCAGTTTCCTGGAAAGGTTCTCACACATTTCTGATAGGTCACCGAAATACATCGATTCGATTTGCAACAGCCCTTTGACACACTACTTTTTCCAGCATATTTACTTCTATAGTTGCATTTACACATTTCATTTCCATATTTTTAATCACGAAGAATTAAAGAACAACAATTAAATAAAGAAACACTTGGCAACAATGCTAGAATCACACTGATAAAACATATGCAATAATTTTTGCATTGTTTTTGGTACTTTGGTTATAAGTTTAACAACAGAGTTTTTCGTCAAGTAAAGAGTGTAAAATGTCGATTTAAACAAAAACAAACAAATTTGACAGCTGACAATTATGAATAAGTAAAATTGTTTAACAATGTTTTGTGTATTGTGAAAGCTTGGCAGCCATAGTTAAAAAAAATCAAAGTATTGTAATTTTGATTAAAAAGCAGTAATATCAATATTTTTTTAACCTGAAGAATTTGAGTTTGAATATAAATACACGTTTCAGAGACAATGGTTAACAGGAAGTCAAACTCTACCTTTTTTTTGTACATGTTCCTCGGCTGGGCATATTTGAGAACTACCTTGATTTGATAGTGTGACCCACAATCTCTGCATTCAAATTACAAGGTTGCATTTCAAATTATAAACACAGCATTCTTATCATTCTCACTTCAAGCATTCCAAGCTCCTGTTCCTGGAATACCCAAAATCATCCAAATTTTACACCGTTCGTGACGTTTCAGACGTGCCGGCTTTTCTATGTATATGTACATAAGTCTAAGTCTAGTGTTTTCCGGAATCTAAATCTAAACTCTATCATTTTGAGGATGATGAGAATGACTGACAGACAACACCTATGGGTATACCTCATTGTAGGCATAACAACATTTGCATTTGTGTTTTCAAATGTTATAGCGACCGAATTGGTAGGTTCACTATACTATAAGGATAATTATGATTTATGGTCAGTTTGCGGATGTAAACCGAGAACCTATACATGTATTTACTTATATAATGTATTTAGTATACAATGAACTCCTCGAGTGTGGTTATTTCGACACCCGCTTACATATTCAAAATACAAATGCATATACACTTTACATACATATGTATAGGTACAAAGGATGGTTCTAATTGCAATTGCCAATATTATATATTTGGCATTACTAACGTAGGTATAATGCATGGTTTTCTTGTTTAAGTGCTAATTTGTTTGTTTCTATCAATGGTTGATGGACTTTATGTATGATTTAACTGAAATTATATTGATTGTTTAACTAGCTTAGTAATTGAATTTATTTGTTGCGTATGGTAGTAAAATTTGTTTGTAGATGGGAATCCTTACAAAAGTTGTGGCCCGCATTCAAATCATTTAATCAAACTGCGGATAAACACAATTTTTAAAGAGTTAAATTTAACTGAAATCCTTTATTTAAGCATTAATTTAGATGGAAAGATGTTTTTATGTTTTAAATATCATATGTTTTTATTTTATTAATATTATTTGTGTAGGCCGCTTATATTTTCAAGTAAAATTTGTGGAGTGTGTGAGAGTTTGGCTTATCGAGGGGAGGGGGTTGAAAAACTGTTGTTTAAAAATTGTATTTTTTAACTTAATTTTTTTAAAACCGTGTGTAGAAAAAATTCAGCGCTCGATTTAAAAAAAAGAGTTGCGCAACATTCCGTTGAGAACTATGGCCTACTCTTCATTTAATGTATTATCTATTTTTTGGAAGCAAGATATGTAAATGTTAAATCAGCATTAAAAAAAGGGACTTAAAAGATTATAAATACTTCTCAACATCAAATGCTATACATATGTAACTTCAAAATCAAATGGGGTGGGGCAACAGTCCGTTGTGAACCAGGGCCTAGTGACTTACAACTCTCAACCATTCCTGTGTGCGAGTACTGTTGTCAGGAATGGAAGGGACCTACAATTTAAGGCCGAATCCGAACGGCTAATTTGAGAAAGCACTTTTTCATGACAAGAATTACTCTTGAAGGAATTGTCAATTCCTCGCAAGAGGCAGTACCCCCGAAAATTATTTTTTTTTTAAATTAAGGTGGCACAGGCAGGGATTGAACCCAAGACCCCTTGCATGACAGTCCAACGCACTAACCATCATGCCACGGGTACATATGTAACTTATCTTATATAAATTGACAAAAGCACTGTCTAAAAAAAAACAAATAGTTTAATATTCATAACAACATTTTAGGAACACAATAAATGCATGTTTATTCTTAGAATATTGATACATGTTATATTGTTTTTGAATGAAAACTTGGTGGTATACTCAAAAATGTTCAGTATTAAAAAATTGTGTTATGCAGAAATTTGACCAACTATAATTTTTAAATACAATACTTCAGAATTTTTATCATGCAGAATATTATTCGGAGACCACAACTTAAAACATTTAGTATTTTTAGGCTTCAAATGGATTGAAGAAACACCAAAGATAATTATGTGGTTTTAATATAACGAATCTACGAGACCTACGGCTTAGGGGCATAGACATCACATATGGAGGTTTCGTGAGATGTGAAGCAAAGGGGGATATTGAGCTAAATTTATGCTCATGTTCTTTTTAAAAATGCTATAAAATATAAAATGAACAAAATTTAATTTGTTTCATGTATTATGATGATAAGTGAGAGCAAATATTTCCATTAATTAATTTTTTGAAAGGATTAAATTTTGCTGAATTGAACTTCACCCTAAAGTTTTTCTTTTGCAACAGTTTTTTTTTAAATATGACCATTTAACAATTTAAAATCAATAAAATAGTGTTAAAAGCTAAGCTAAGGCACTTTAAAATTAAATTGTTTGAGGATTTTGCAAAATACAAATCTCTTTCTTTTAGATATTTATAGTTTTAGAAGTTTTAGTGCTTAACTTAAATTTTGGAAATTTTTATTAGTTATGAGTCTTCATTTGACACTTGTTGAAATTTTGATAGACCTTGAATAATTTTTAGTGCTGATCTAAAATCAAAAGTTAGTTTTGCAACTATATGCTCAAACTTAAAAAATTACTTCTGCCTGGAATCCACTACATCGATTGGGAAGTCTATATGATAGACTGAGATTCAGTTGTTTCGAATATATAAAACTTTTAACTCCGTGATCGGTCTTTGAACCGTCAGTATAGAAGTGTACCGCATCGTCTTCCAGGGGTCCCTCTTCTTCCTAGGAGGATCTTGAAGGCATTGACTCATGGAAGCTTTTACCGAATACCATTTTTTGGCTGGTATAGTCTAAGCGATCTGGGATAAATCTGAAACTGTCTAGAATAGTAGTATGTCCAGTATTGTTACTGTTCCATTGAGAGGTGGCTCTAAGTCTCACACATGAGTTGGCTGCCACCATTTTGGAGAAGATGTCAAGAGGTGTTAGGTTTAAAAGCACTTCCAATGCTACGGTTGGTGTTGAGCGAAGTGCTCCTGTGATGCACATACCTGCTGACCGCTGGACTTTAATGAGCTTATTTAGATTTACCATCTTGTCCAGTGCGGTCCACCATACGACACAGCTCCATAAATGAGTATCGGTCTGATTACCGAAGTGTGAAACTCTGATGTTTAGTCGTTCAGTATGTTAGAGCTACCTTGAAAGTTTGTGTCTAATAACAGATTAAGAGATTCTTCATCTGTGTAGTTCACGTATCTGCTTCTGTCTTTAAAGCACTGGGTATTGTTGGACTTTTTGAGAGATTTTTTCTGAGTCTTGACGCTTCTGAAGTATTTTCTATTTTACCACAAAAGTTTTCCAAGAAGACTTCTTACTCTTCCTTAATTCTTTTTTATAATGCTTTGCAAAATCTTAAAAAAAAAAAACAAAGTTTACTTTTAAACCGTTTTCTCTTTTCCTTTCAAAAACTGTTTCATTTTTCTTAAAGATTTATGTGAAACCATAAAATCTCACAAACTATGAAGATTTTTTGAAAATTTGACAAAAAACTATATAAATATTTAAACAGAATATTAAAGATAATGATAATAGTAGATTCAGATACTCTTTCAATTGAAATTATAAATTGCATAAGAAATGCCGTGAGCAAATCAAGCGACAATGTAAGGAAAGCGTTCAAAAAAATGGTTTGATAAAAAGTGTATGAGAGCAAGACAAAAATCATATGCTCTTTTAAAAGCATTTAAGATATCCGACAATGAAGAATTATTTAAATGGTACATGCAGTGATATTTTCAGTATAAACGTCCATGCTATGTAAAGAAACTTGGTTTTGAAAATGAACAAGAATAATTTGCACAGGTGTATCCGCCGCTGATCTTTCCTCTCATTTCTCGAACCTTCTTGAAACAAACTCTAACTTAGTCTTTACTTATGCTGAACCTCTCATCACCGATGATATATTAGACACTGATATATCTTTGCTTGAAATAGAAGCAGTTTTACGAAAAGCTAAAAATACTAAAGCACCAGGTGAAGATGGTGTACTGTACGAATTTTTTAAGAATTCATCGCAAAGTTTTAAGCTGCAATTTGTTGTGTTTTTTAACAAAATCTTTACGAAAGCGGAAGTTCCTTCCTCCTACAAAAAATCATTTATCTTCCCATTACATAAAAAAGGTTCCTTAAATGAAGGCTCAAACTACAGAGGTTTATCATTAATGAATATGATAGCTAAGGTTTGTTGTCGACCGTTTTGAAAAGTGGGTAGAAGAGAAAAAGATATTAACAGACTTCCAGGCTGGATTTAGGAAAACTACTCCACTGTTAACCAAATCTTTACTCCATTTGAGGCAAGAAATAAAAAGGTTTACTCGATGTTTGTTGACTTCAAAGCAGCGTTTGATTTGGTAAATCACAATGCTTTAATATACAAACTTTCGCAGATGGGTGTTTCAACCAGATTTTTACACATCATCAAGAATATGTATATAAACACAGAAGCTAACGTCTGGAATGGAGCGCATTATTCTGAATGGTTTAATACTGATTCTGGTGTCAAACAAGGATGTCCGCTTAGTGCACTTTTATTGTCACTATTCATTAATGACATAGTTAACGACTTACCTGAGGAATTAGAATGGCCGGAATCCGGATAAATGCTTTACTTTATGCTGATGAAATAGTCATACTATCGGAATCGAAAGAAAATATTTAATTGATCATATACCGACTGTCTGCATACTGCGATAAATGGGGATTAGAAATCAATACAGAAAAATCAAAAACAGTGATGTTTTCGCGATCCAATCGGACTGAAATTGGAAGTAATTGAAAGTACAACGGAAGAAGTATGGAAGTGACAAACGAATATAGATATCTTGGAGTTAACCTCAACCCTCAAGTGAATTTTAGTAAGCACCTTCACATTAAAGCCAAAACATCACAACGTCTAATAAACCTAACATGGAGAAAGATCTTCTGAAACAACCTTGTATATTTGTCTACCAAATACCAAATTTTTAATTCAGTTGTGAAGTCCACTTTATGTAATGCAGCTCAAGTTTGGGGAATGGAAAAGTATGAGGAAATTGAGAAATTTCAGAGGAGTTTCATCAAAAAAATCCTCAACCTACCAATCAACATACCGAACTATGCGATCTACTTGGAAACTGGTTTACCAAAGTTATTTACAAGTACTTTGAAACTACAAGCGGATTATATTATTAAAGTCTTAGGTTTTCCAGATGAGTGACTGAGCAAAATGAAGCTGCTTTACGAAATAAGGAACAAAGACTGGTGGTATGACAAATGGCAACGAAATACCACTTCATTTGGTGAAGATATGCAAATTAATACAAGTAACATACTTGATGTTAAAGAAAAAATCTAATCCAAGTAACAATAACTATTTCAATAAATCTACAAAGATATTTGTTTAATTTTCAAAGCTAGATGCGAAGTCTTATGTCTCAACGGTAGACCATGTCCAATTTTCAGATACAAGAGATTCTCATATTTAAAAAAAATTCTCTTTCACTCTACACGAGACAATTCTAATATTGAATGGACCAGATTGGAAAAATCTTGTCAACTATCTGAAGGAAATTTGCAGATTTAGTAAATTGATTATGAGTGAATATGATTACACTAGTAGATGTATATATGTACATATACAAAAATCAATATATAATTAAAACTGAAATTTAAAACAAATTTTACCAATGTTATAAAAATTTAATGTGCTAGTCGAGCTGACGGCAAAGCCAAAGCTTTTTAATTTAAAAACAAATGTTTATGTATTTATTTCAAAAACTGTTAATAAATGAATCACTTACTTACTTACATAATAGTAGATTTGGAAAAACCATAACGAATTCAGTTGACTGAAAAAATAATTCATCAATTTAGACAGTCTCGAAATAGCTTATGCATATTATGAAATGCGTTTTTTTCTAATTTTACAAAGAAATATCTCAAAAACCTGACATTATGGAGTAATTTTAAAATGAAATTAATTAAGGCCATCTAAACCCATTGGAAAAGTGCAATTTGATTGACATGAATAAAATCTATCTACCAGTATTATAAAATACAGTGTCATTCAAGTTGTTTCGGCTGGTTTATTTGCAGCTCATTTGATCACTCCTCCTATTGTTCATTATCTTATGAAATTAAGTGATGTAATAGTTTTCAGCTCGTTGGTATAAAACAACTCCAATTGTTGCATGATGCGCCATCCACCATGAATAAGAGGTCGTTTAAATCTAATTTCAATTTCAGTATAAAAAAGTCGGTCACAAAGCTCTGTGAAGGCCAAAGTTTACGGAAACGTTATACCCGGCTTTATTTCCGAAGAAAAATGGTCCAATAACGACACTACTTCACAATCCACACAAAACTTTAACTCTCTTTAGATGCACTGGCTTCTTGTCAATAACATATCCGCTTTTCGGGTTCAAATACAGACATTTTGTTAACGTTGCCAAAGAGATGAAAAAATGCATGAACTTAATTTTTTCCTTAAGATTGTTGTTCAAAACAAGCTGCTATAACGCTAAACTGTGAAACAATAACGAAGTGGATTTGCGTGCCCGGCAATTGCTGAGTCAATTATATTTATTCAGAATTCTCCTTAGGCTAGTGCACAAAATGTTGATGTCGAAGACGAGCTGATGTTATTAAATTTAGTCTCATACTTTCGTCTACTGTCCATAAGCATACCTGTCATTATAACTTTTTGAAAAAACCTGTTTAAAAAACGAGCGGTGGGACAAAACTTTGTTTCAGAAAAAACACTATTTGCACTGCAATGCACTTACTTTGGAAATAAGTTTTCATTTTACCGATATACTGTTTTAGCGACTAACATTTTTCCAAGGCGGAATAGTACTGAACCTCTGTTAAGTTTTCGAGCGGGAAAAAGGTATCAATTTGGTTTAGAATGTATTGATTTCTTACAATTCCATTTGCTTATAAATTTTTTACTAAAGCCACGAACGCTCGTTAACACTGTAACTGTTGCAAGTCCTAAGAATAAACGAATCTTCTTGACGAATATATTTTTTGAATTTTTGTTTTATAGATTTTCATATTTCAATATCAACCCCAAAATGGCTTCTAATACCAACAATTATGAAAATATCAATATTTATAAATTTAAGTACAATATATATACATTGATGTGTTTGATCGATATTTGTTTGACGTATATAAACATAAAACATACAAATCAACAAACACATCAATTATTCTGTGAAAAGCATTCGACCATTATTATTTATCTTGCTGCTCATATTCTTTATTATTGCGTTGTTTTACACGGAATTGTACATTTATCCTTGCAAACACCCTTTTCCTTCTTCTATTGTTAAATATACATATGTATGTAGATATTTTTATTTAAATTATCCTTTTTCACCAAAAATCCATATTATTCTAACAATACTGTTGTTATTTCTATTTAATAATCAAAATCTCATTAACATATTATAATTTAATGTGGACTCCACCAAAAATTTGGAAACATTTCAAAATTAACGTTCAATACTCGTATGTGCATAAAAATATAGAGATGATGTTGATGATAAAATGCATGGTGGAAAACCGAAAACCACATTCGAACCTTTTAGAAGGTTTGAATGAATGTGATGATTTTTGTGAATAATATTTGGCTTATGAAACACTATCGCATTGGACTTTGTTAAAATTCAAGTTATTATGTTTTGAAAACAAATAAAAGAGAGAGTTTTCCGCAACTACTTAACTTATTTAATTTTAAAGTATGTGAACGTATTTGGTACGTTGCATTAATTTTTTGGAGCAGCTGGCTCTTCCACTTAAACTGCCAACGTTTAACTATTTCGTCAAACTTTCCAACATTATTTGTTTGTAAAGTTTATAATATTTCAGTTTAGTCACTGATGGGAGAAGAGTCTTTTAAATGAATAAACATAATTTGATGATTTAAAACAGGCTTCACTTTTAGTCTACAATTCGATTCTATGATGGGCAAACAACTTTTCAAAAGTTAAAAATTTACCACAAATTTAAAACCAGATAAATTCATTTTGTAGATATTCAAGTTTCCAGGAATTGTATACAGAATTCAAATCATTTTAATGAGATTGTAGGTAACTTTTAAGAAAAGATAATTTACGTATATATAAAATATAAATTCAGCAATTTCTAGAGTGAAATTTACTTCTAGGTTAAAACTGTAGTATTTGTCCTGTGCCGAACAGGATAAATATCAGAAATGGAGACTGGGATGCGACTCAAACTGAAAGCTATGGTGAATCAATTTATCATTTTACAGTATTGGTTTCCAATAAGAGGTTATGTTTTGATATTGTAATATTAAAACTTGCTCTTGTATCAAAGATTGTGTTTGAAAAAATTATGATTTGAAAATACAACTGCAAATATGTTTGTTTTCCAAAATTTAAAAAGTCATTTAATTTTCCAAAAAACCCAAATTTATTATTTTTTTTTAATTTAAACTAATTAATAATTAGAACTATTTAAATCGGTGTATCAGTCAAGCAAGATATTTTACGACTATGTTCTAGCCAAGTAAATGAATTTATGATGACATTATCATCTATCTATTTAAATGCTCTACGTTCAATACTATCCGAGAGGCTTAAGTAAGTTGCAGGAGCACCAGCTCAGAGATGGGAGTTATACTCAAGCTTTGGATGTATGTAAGTCTTGTAGATAACAGTCAGATCAGAAGGGGTGAAATATCTCTTGCATCGCTTAAAAAACCCAAACACCTTGAGGAATTTTTGACGACATCGCGTATGTGATAGTTGCACATGAGGTGTTTGGTGTCACACATACAAAAAATATCGAAGTATTCAGTCTTATTGATACATGTGCCTTCCATTGATAATGGCAAGGAAGTACATCTCGCTTTATCGATACAAGACAGCATTGGGTTTTCGAAGCAATAAATTTCAAGCGGTTTTTTAATCGCCACTATACAACGCTGTTTAGCTCGGAATTTAATGAACTCATCAAATTTTGTGGTTGCAATTCCACATCCAAATAAAAGCGACGTAGATCTGAAAACGAATATGAAATGCTAAGGATACAATCGTCAGCGAATTAATGTATTGGATAAGAAATTGCAGACAGAAGTTCATTCATGGAAATGAGAAAGAGTGTTGGAGATGAAACGGAGCCCTAAGGCAAACCAGCATATATTTTGTGGTTTTCAGACTTAAACCCATCCAATACTACTTGTATTGACCGATCCGATAGGTAATTACTAATGCAATGAAGGAGGGATTCATGAAAACTGAAAGCACGCATTATCGATAAGAGAACTTGATGCCAAACCCTATCAAATGCTTTTGAAATATGAAGTGCAATAATCTTACTTTCTCCAAAGCAATGTCAAAATTAAAGATGAACCAAGAGATCACTAGTGGACCTATTTCTTCAAAAGCCGTACTGACGGTCATTAAGAAGCTTATGATCTGCAAGATATTTCTTTAATAGGAACCGAGAAAGAGGAAGAGGAAGAATTCCTTAATTTTACAAATGAACAAAAAATTGTAGGGTCTTTTGGGCATTGCAGTATTTTTTGCCGTAATTTTTGGTCATGTATAAATTTGTTCCGTCGAATATGGGCATTGCAGGCCTTCTTGGCTTCTTTAAAAGTGTTTCGAATTTCGTTAGTAGTGGTGGCTTTATAGCAGCCTAAACTTACTTCTTTGGCCTTAATAACTTCTTTTCATCGCGCATCAAACCATAAGTTTTCCTCAGGTCTGAT